>NC_133576.1:60525379-61218190 GCF_964106895.1 Numenius arquata
AAGGTTGAATTGAATTGTCCACTGTGATGTGGACAAACTCACTTAAGGATTGATAAGACTCATGTAAAATGCAGTTGGAAACAAAAAGTTTGCTTGGGCAGGTTTTGGAGTGCCGTTCCTGCTACCTGCCCAGGAGATGTTGCTACATCCTGCAGAAGCTGAAGCTATCAAGTGTTTTGAAGTTTCATTTCCATATAAAGGGCACTAGAGAGAGTTAGCAAATCAGAAGGCCAAACTCCAAAGAAAATGACACAAATTCTGGCTGAGCCTGTTGCTACTACCCAAAGTCCAGAGTGGCTGGAGATCCAACAGGACCCACTTGTAACCCTGAGTTATGGACAGATGAACTTTGTAATTATTTAAGTTCTGATTGAGCATAGGCAGGAATTTCAGTGCTTCTAGATCCCAAGATTCAGCCATATGGATACATGAACTTTAAATGTTTATAAGGCTTCATTTAGAAAAATATTGACCTTTGTCAGCTCTCACTGAAATGAAACAATTGAAGAACTTCACAGATAGAACATTTACCTGGAAATTTCCATATGAGAAGGACATAAATAAGTGAAATGCCACAGAATATATGAATAAACATTCCCCTTCTTATGTAATTATATTTCATATTGTTTCTAAAAGAAGAGAAGTACAGTCACTTGGAATGGAAATTTGTAAATGTCTCCAGATCTTTGAATGGTGATGTAAGGTAGGGACATTGAACTGGAGCTTTTGAGATTGTTGTTATCAGATATGATACCCAACTGGATACCAATGGGTTATTCAACAGTAATCAGCATTTGACGTTGTACAAAGTGATCTTTAGTCCAAGTTCACCTGTTGGTACATGAAATTTCTTTTTTAAATGGAAGCTTCTGAATATTTATTTTATATACTCTCCGTAAATGTACTCATACTTGGTCTTTTAGATTAAGCAGAGTACCAAAATGAATGTATGTGAAAGGATATTAATCTCCAACTATTTTTTTATTGTCTTCACAGGTTTCCCCTGACCTACAAAATGAAGTGCTTATTAGCCTATTAGAGACTGATCCAGATGTTGTGGACTACTTGTTGAGGAGGAAAGCTTCCCAGACATCGTGAGTAATCTGTTTTTTCATCATCCCTGTTTCTGCTGGGAATTTCTTTCTCCCACTGGAAGTGTTCAAGAGGTTCTAGTTTTCCACAGCTCTTCTGCACTGTCTATAGTGGAGTAGAAATATCCTCCCATTAAACAGACTCTGCCAAAGAAATTATGACTCTTGTACAGTGTTTTCTAAAGACAAATTTTGTTTCCTGATTCACAGGAAAGATTGCACTCTGCTGCAGAGAACAGAATGACATGTACATAAAAGTATTCAGTGCACTATTATCTGACAGGATGTATTCTAGTGATCTGCTGGTTCATGTCTTGGGTTTGTTCTAGTCTTCAGTAACAGGAGGCGTGTATTCCACTATCCTTGAAACACACCCTAGAGTGCCTTAACACAATCACGGCTAGCCGTTTGACCAGTTTGTTGTTCTTTTCCTATTGTATACACATAGGACATTGTAAACAAGTCAACTGCTGCTACAGCAGGTTTATGGAGACTCTTTGGATATTATTTAATTGTATGCTTTGTGGAAGATCTGAAGAGAAAAAAAATCACACAGGTCACTATTGCAGTTACGATACATAACGTATTCCAACTTTGTGTATGGTGTATGTATGCCAACACCCATGTGCCTTAATGCTATGAGTTTGTACATTTGGATTAACAGGATTCCTGGCTTTCTCATGGGACGCACAGTCATTGCCTTTATTCTAGTGAATCCCAATATGTCAGACCACAAAATCACAAAATTTGACAAGCTTGCTTTAAGTAATCTTTAAGAGATTTCCTAGACTTTTAGCTCTCTGGGACAGATTGGACTTTGTCTTCCTCTGTGTGTGTGGAAAGTGCCTAGTGCATTCAGAATAGAATTAAAATTGAATTTGTACAGTCAGCTATGATTTTTTTTCTCTCCCTCTGTAGAGTTGGAGGTAATGTAATAGTGTGCCTGGCTTTAAAGAAAGAGGTATAGAAGAAATAGTATAATTAACACATGGAGAAAAAGGTTTCTGTAATTATAAAAATTAAAAACAAAAATATGTGCAGAATATATCACGTTGTAAAGGATTTTATTAGTTTTTTGACTTAACCACATGAACACATGACATGCAGTTGCAAGTTATCACAGATATTTGTGGTAGTTGTTTCTGTGTGTTTTCTTAGTGTACCACCGACATGAAATAATTTCAGTCAGTTTATGTCTGACTGACAAGTTCCCATATGTATATTTAGATCACAATAAATGCAGGATATCAGAGATACCTTAGCTGTCTTTTACACTTGTTTCACATTTGCCATGAGGCAAGACCACAATTAGGAGAGACACTGCAAATCACATGACATATGGCAAAGTCTGTAGACACTTACCCTCAGTTTGGAGTGATCATATTGTTTCTAATTCATGCTAATAAAAACCTTCATGCTGGATTTCACCGTCTGTATAATATAGACATAAAATTGTGTCTCATATGTGGTACATATACCAACTGAGCATAAATTTGTCACAAAACATTGTGGATGATTATTGTTAGAACCTGTTTCCTTTAAGTTAATTGACCTCCTTGAGCTTCCTTACTTTTCAGCCAGCATGAGCACCAACAGGAGAAAAAGCATCTTTTGTGCAAAGCTAGTCACATCTGACAAAAGGTGTTTTGTAGGAAAAGGTTTCAAAACCAAATAGAACGTATAGCTACACTAGTACCAATTTATTGTATTTCCAGTAATGGGCAGATGAAGTATCACTGAGATGGGAAAAACTTACTGTCTGTCATTTTTCTTCTGCTCTGCTATCATGTGAGTGAGTTATTCTTAATGAGATATGTCTTCACTGTGATTGCAACTTCTTGGTTAAGACTTTCCAGGCAATTAAAGGGAATGTTGCTTAGTGGGATTGCTAGGAGTGTGATGCTCTTAAGAGATTAATCTATTGCAGAACGTAATCTCAATTTTGAGGCTACATATTCGTTGGTTATTTCTCCTGTAAGAAATGTGAGGCAGCAGACAATGAGGAGATGTTTGTCTTGATTTAATAAAAGTAAGCCTCCAAAATACATCCTTACTACTCTTGGAAATTTCCTGGTCATGCATTCAATATCCAAATTGGGATCTGTGGAATAGAAAACTTTACATATTCTTGAGACAATCTTCATCCAGAAGAGCTAGTTGGATGCATAGTGTAGAGTATGGAATCAGCTTCAAGACTTTAATGTTATATTAATTGCTCTGAAGGTCCTGCTTCTGCAATGCCCTCACATCTCTGCTTTTGATGTCATTACAAATGCTTTCTTGGCTCTGATCTAACAGAGAAAACACAATCTCTTTTCCTCCCCAGAGGAGGACAAATCAGATGTTCCTCATCTTTCAGTACTCTTAAGAGCTGAGCATCATGAATGGTGTGTCAGGGAGTTTATGGAAGTCATTCATGGTAAAGCACTAATTATCGTTGACAGCAATTATGAAGTGTGCTTTTGTGGATGACTGTCCTAACTTTTTTGTATGTTGGCTTGATGACAATGGAATTTGGGGTTTCCAGCTGTAAGATGAAACATCTTCAAAAGCAAAAATAAAATGTTTCTTATGATTATTTATTGCTTATCATGGTTAATAGTCCTTTTAGAGTAAATGAGTTTCAAAGTTATAGAATTTTCAATTGGTTTTGGATGATGATGGTGGATTTTAATCCATCCTAACATGTGGCTCAAAAATGAAGGCATACAATAGACCATAAAGTATGCGTAAATGCAGTTTTCAAAGTTGCAGAGGCTCACTGAATCATTGAGTCCTCTACCCTGTTACAGTTGCAACCACATCATAATCCCATAATAATCTGTTTGTTGGTGGCACCTCTGTTGCTCAAAAATATATGGAAATTACTACTGCATGCTGCCAAGCCATCACACTCCTTATGGTTTGCCTCTTGTAAAAAATAATTGTTTTCCCATTCAGAAGCTTTAAGGTGTAACAGAAAAGGATTTCTGCCAAAACCAGAAAGGGATTTCCTGTTTTGATGATCTTGATGGCAGTAGAAAAGTAGGAATATCCCCAGTAGAAGTAATTATTATTAACATCTTCCCAGTTCACCCATGTAAGTAGACTCTGGTGGATAATGTCAATTCAGAAGGATACGAATTAAAAAGGAAGGCCCAAGACTCCCTCGTTAGCATAGTTGATTTTTGTTTTGGAGTCTGAAATAGTATTTTTGAACACATGTGGCATAGGTTCCTTCTGCAGCTTTCAAATCTTATTTTATGTGTAATCACTTTTAAAATCTTTTCCTTAACATAGTTCATAACCACTAGAAAATACTTAATGTGCCTTCCCATTTGTCACATTTAATAGTACATAGTCTTCTATTATTCTTTGTGGAGATCATAATCTGCCCTTACTCATAGGCTGCATATAGGCGAGTCGGTATCTAGTGCAATATTCACATTTGCCTCCCAATTTAGTTTTTCCCCAGTGTGGGTAGAGAATCTCACAGGTATCCAGGGGAAGATGAATTTTGAATTTTAGTAAACATCCGTTTGCTACTGAATACAAGCCACAAAGCAAACAGATGCAAAAGTTTTGTTTTAAGGATTATATGAGAATTCATTCTTCATTTGGAAAGATGCGAGCCAAGTCTTTTGTAAATTGGGTTTTATTTTGTTTGTGAAGAGCATGGTAAAGCTGCAAATGTATGAGATCAATTTCCAACTTTAAAGTGTTCAATCCATTTTGATGGTTTCTTGCAGTAAGATTGGCCACAGGGATTTTCTTTGATTTTTAAAACTATTTTTTCCAAACAAATTTGAAAGTGATATTATATATATAATTGCGTGGGCTTACTAGCAGAAACCTTAAATGACTTTAGAAACTTGAACATTTGGATCTTTCCAAAGACTTGACAGTTTCCATTTGAGTAAATTTTTATCAGGAACTCTGTCTTGAGAAGAGATAGACTATAACAGATCATTCAAGGTAAGACATGAAATTAGTGTTTCACAAAGCTCCAGTTTATGTTTCCACATTCTTTCATTTCCATTTCCCTTTCCCCTATTCCTTGTGTTACCTTGCCGTGGCTATGTGGTGGTATACCTCTCTCTTTGGCCTGTGCAACATAGTTACGTTTTGATTCTGCAAAGATTTACATACAATAACCCTTATTGTTGTGACTATTAGTGCTAAGTATGTCTGTATGCTAGCAGGTGAGGTTTAGATGATGTTCAGTCTAGAAAGCTGGAGAGAAAGACATTTGGTCATAGGAAACCTACAGATACCAACGTTTCTCCCCGTTTCTCTCAGGTCTTTCCAGTTCTTCTAAAATTCTCAAGACATTGCTTAAATCTCGTCTTAACTTACACTCACTGCACAAGCTTTTTTAGAATTTAGGAGGGCAGAAAGAAAGGAGTAAGGGGCAAAAAAAGAGACAAAAGATTTGTGATAGAATTTTACATACTTAAAAGACAATAATTCTTCAGTGCGTGGCTGTTTATACATTAATTTGGACTCATCTTCAGATGACAAGTTGAGGTGGGAAGTTACATAATTGAGGCATGTTTTACTTTTTTTTTTTTTTAATGACTGCCCAACATTACCATATCAACCACACTGGGAAGCCTGGGAAAGTGCTACTTTGCCAAATGGTAGCTCTGGTTTTTTGAGTTGGCCCAAGTTAAGGTTCAGGATCAGTTCAGTGATGGATTTCTTGCTGGGAGTTACTGAGGATTAAACTTAGTTAATTCATTCCCAATGCTTTATAGTTGGTTTAATACTGGAAAAAAGTGGAATATTGAATAACATAACAATCATGATGTTGAATGTATGTGTTTTATGTTTTGGGACATGCAGTATGTAAATCAGCAAGGAAAAAAAACCAACAGCTTGAAAGTGGTGTTAAGTTTGGTCATTATTTCTGTATTAATATTTAGTGTGCTGTGGCTAGCCTGTCTTAGCACTGTGTGTTTTCTTTATTTTCTTTCTTCAGTTTTATTTCATTTGTCTGGAAAGAGGGTTATTGTTCCATAACAAGTAAAGTACTTTGGCTGCTCCCTCAGTTCAAGCTGTCTTTGGATTTGACTCTGAGAAGGGCTGACTGTTTTCAATGCACATTTACAAGAATGAGCCTCTGTCATAATACATGCAGTTAGAGCAGATATTAACGTGAGGTCACTGGGAGAAGTGTTTGACTCAAGAGAAGCAAAAGATAAGCATCTAAGAAACAAGGATCAAGGTGCAGATAAATTAAAAATGAGTAATAGAAATATAAATTAGGGAGGACTGATAGGAAAAAAAGTTATATTTGTTTATAGAGTATTTCTACATACTCTTTCAGACATTCAGTGACTCACGAACTGCCTCCTATCTGTGTAGCAAACTGTAACAGTTCAAGAAATCTCCCTCAGTGTTCCCAACACGCTTCAAAAATTAGAGTTGTCTTTCTGGGTCTTGACTGGACTTTCGTGGGTGTTTGTTAGCCTTTTTTTTTTTCCAGAATTAAATGCAGGCCATGCTGTTGGTGATGTAAAGATGAAAGAGTAAAAGAAGTCGTAGAAGTTATCAACAGAGCCAGTTTTTTGTTGCCCCCATCAGAAGTACAGTATTTGCTTGTCCCCTGTAGAATATTTACCTTCTGATGTCTCTAGAAGAGGATCTTTCTCACAGCATGAGACGGGAGCTAAGGTTTTGATTTCTCTGACTTGTACTAGTACTTCAGAATGGAAGAAGTGATTTTAGCATGCTGCTTAGTATCAAACTAATCTTCCCTATTATGCCCTCAGATTTACTGTTGCAACAAGCTAAATTGTCAAGGTAACATAAGGAATTGATTCACTATTTAATTTCCTGTGGCGAGCTGTATGGTTGTGTGGTTTTTGTTGTTTTCTTTCTTGACAGCAACATCTTATGATTTTTAGTGGCCTCTGCTGGCCACTTCATGGCAAAAGTTTTACTCATGGAAAATTCACCTCTGTACTGCTTCTGAATTGTTTTCATTTCAGCAGCTGTGATCATAATCCTGTATTTGATTTTATTTGTATGATGTCAAACTGCACCTGTAGCTGTGAACATCAAGCATTTTTCATTAACATTCGTTTGCTTATCAAAATTTCTCAGGAGCCCTGAGATGCTGCGGTCAGAAGGTTCCTACTCCACAGGAGGAAGACATTCTTCCACAGATTCCAACAAAGCTTCAAGTGGAGATGTCTCCCCTTATGACAACAATTCCCCAGTACTGTCTGAGCGCTCGCTGATGGCAATGCAAGAAGAAGTTGCCCGCAGCCCAGATAAGCTGTACAAGGTACCTGAACAGTACACACTGGTTGGACATTTGCAGCCTAAGACAAAGGAGAATTCTTCTGCATCACAGGCTGGAAAAGGTAGAGTGTATCCTGCTTGTGTTCATCCACCTCAGTAACTGATGGGGGTTTCTGAAGTAATTGAAAAGTATTGGTTTTGTCTTAGCAGCTACCAGGATTTGAGGAGCAATAGTGTAAATAACCTTACAAGAAATGACTGACCAACATCCTTTCTTTGTCTTGAGCCTGAACTGTCTGTGCTCACTCCTCCTTATTAGTTCAGCCAGCTGTTAGGGATGCATTTGGTATGGCATTTCACAAAACTTGGAGCTATTATTTAGGAAAATAGCGCTATCTATGTCCTGCTTTTCAGCCTGTCTGACAGCACGGCAAAGACTGATTTCTAGTCCTGCTCCATAGGACTGTAATAGCTGCAAGGTTATGGTCCAGAATTTGGAAAAACCTGAGACTTTTAAGATGTCAAGATACAAATTTTCTCTAATTGAAAAGAACGACCTTAACACCCTCTCACTGGAGAACACGGCTGAGCTGTGTTCATCAGCTTTACATCTGCTACCAATTACACACCCATCAATACTAGTACAGGGATCCATAATTTCCATAGTTGTCTAGGAAGTGCACACCTGAATGATTTCTTCTGTGAAGAACTGTGCTTTAAACTGATAGCTCACCAGCACTTCAAGATGCTTTACAATTAAAAATATATTTTTAAAAAAAAAATACATTAATCAAATGCATATTTAATGAGCCAAACTTTAAGAGCTTTCAATGATTAGGGATGCAGATAACTGTTTGGCAGTATTTTTAAAACCATTTCATTTCAGAGGTACTGTGGCTAGGCACTTAATTCCCTGTGGAATTAATGGGATTTAGACTATTATCTCAGTTATATGCTTTGTAACTGCCAATGGGCATTTATCTTTCCTATTCAGCATCTAAATCTCTGAATAGGTTTCAAAATTTGGTCAGATTTCTAGTAAGTTATGAACAAGAAATTACGTGAAGTTTTATCATATTAACCATCTTTTGGACTTTAATATGCATCACAACAATTCTGGACCATGACAAATTAGGAAATTCATTTACTGCTAGATTTAATCAGAAAAAAGGCATGAAACAGTTATAATCCAGCACAATGCCTGATGCGCGCATTTCATTAAACCTCTATTGTGAGACAGCACTTCTGTGTAAGACCCAAGTGATGCTGCAGGCTGATAGACCATGTCTTACAGTGACCCCTGGGGTTGGGGCTGCCCAAGGGAGCTTTGCCATTCTTTCCTATAAAAAAGACATGAACTACCTTCTGTTGACCAAATCCTGCTGTTCTTGGGCAAATTCTCTGACTGACTTCAGTAAAGCAGAGGACTTAAGGGAAATTCCACTCTCTCAGCAAACTCGGGTGTCCTGTCTATACAGAGCTTACTGAACCCATTACAGGATCTGAGGCTGAAACAGGAAGTAATGGTGAACAAGTATATTTGAGATGTTTGTGTTAGGTGCATGGTAGATCAGATGCTAGTATATGTTAACGAGTCTGATACGTTATGTAAGGTTTTACCATTCCATTTGTATGTTTCTAAATAATGGCTTTAAGAAGCTTGATTCATCTTCTTCCTGCTCTTACTGCTATTTAGATGTTTCTGAAGATCATTTTGATATCTGGGGCACCTGGCATTCAACGCTGAAAAGTGGCTGCAAAGATCCAGCAATAACAGGTCAGTTATTTCTCAATTTTTAAGCCCAAATCTAGCAAAGACATAAGCAATTTCTTAGTTTTGAGAAACCGAAGTGAAACCAGTAGGAGAATTCACATTGTCCAGAGTTGGACTTTTTAAAGGTGACTGTTCAATAAAATTCAGAGAAGCGCAGTGGTTAGACAAATGTGGCAATGTTTCAAACTGTCACAAGATAATTTGAAGGGTCATTTCAACATTACTTCAAAAAACAGAATCATAGAATTGTGTAGGTTGGAAGGGACCTTTAAGATCACCTAGTCCAACCATCAACCTAACTCTGATAAAAAACCATTACTAAATCATGTCACTAAGCACTATGTCAACCCGTCTTTTAAATACCTCCAGGGATGGTGACTCAACCACTTCCCTGGGCAGCCCATTCCAATGCTTAATAACCCTTTCAGTGTAAATTTTTTTCCTAATATCCTGTCTGAACCTCCCCTGGTGCAACTTTCCTCTTGTCCTATCGCCTGTGACTTGGGAGAAGAGACTGACCCCTGCCTCTCTACAGCCTCCTTTCAGGTAGTTGTAGAGAGCGATAAGGTCTCCCCTCAGCCTCCGTTTCTCTAGGCTGAACCACCCCAGCTCCCTCAGCCTCTCCTCATAAGACTTATTCTCCAGACCCCTCACCGACTTTGTTGCCCTTCTCTGGACCCGCTCCAGCACCTCAATGTCTTTTTTGTGGTAAGGGGCCGAAAACTGGACACAAAGTCATTGGAAGGTGGATGCCTGGTGGGGGTTTGAGAGCAGCTGCTGCGGTAGCACAAGCACAGGCTGTGAGGTTGGCAACCCTGGGTGCTGACCCTGCTGCTGGCCGGTGTGGTCCTGACAAGTCCCTGACCCATGCTGTCTGTGTTTTTCTCCCATCTGCACCCACCTCACAGAGGAACCATGAGATTAAAACACTCCCCTGCTTTTCAAGCATTTGAAAGATGTTAAGTGCTGCAAGGCTTTATGTCAGAGTAAAGTATTAGAGTCACCAGCTAATATATTAGACATAGTTCGGATAGATATAGGGGTACTGCTCCTTGTCCCTAGGTTCAGCTGGTGGTGAGGCTGATACACCTTCAGTCACATAGCCTGATGGTAAAAGCGCCCATCCCTCTTCTACAGTGTGATGCAGGAGAAAAACAATAATTTGTTGAATGCCACAGAAACGATTACGCAGGCTGATGTTGTCTTTCTGACTCTGGCCCCCAGGTTCTTATGGGAACATTTACGAAAGCAGCTTGCTACGACCCGGACAGTGCTCTCTTTCCCAGGGGAACCTCGCCATGTATTCTCCTCGGTGGCAGGGCAGCACCTCCGAATTGGACACAGGCAGGCAGGTCATGCGAAGGAGCCAGACGACTGCTGCCATTCCTGAGTGTCAGCTCCATCCCATGGTGTCTCGGGTGTGCAGTAACCCACAAATCGAAGTGGACCCACAAGTCGGCAGTAGGAGTTCAGACCTGTCCCACTCAAAGTCGGAGCGGCACTTGACTTTAAGCAGTGTGGAAGACCTCAGTGAGCGTGACTCGAACGTAGGTTGTTCCCAAAGCACAACCAAGCCCTCCTACAGAAAAGAGCGGCCACCACCCCCGTACCCGGGCCAAGCAAAAACAAGCTCTGCATTGTCACAGCGATCGAGCGTTTCTTCAACATTGCACTCTTTGTGGAGACATCAACGCCAAGAAAAAAGCTCAGGGACCAGAGCAGCTGGAGGACCGCCAGCCAAAGCCCCTGACCAGGCCACCTCCAGGCAGGAGCGGCCAGCCCCGCACACCCAAGCCGGTCACATCTGTTCCACGGCACCTCACAGTCAGAACAGTAAAAATGTTTCAGAGGCAGATTGGCATGACTGGCAAAGGGAGAGGTGGCAAATTTGGGAGCTACTATCAGCTGATAACCCCGATGCCCTTCCGGAAACCCTTGTATGATCGGACCCTGGAGAACTGCCTCCACCTCATAGGAAAACAACAGTGACATTGGAAAACGGGGAGGGCTTGTTTATTTTATACCAACTGAATTGCATATACTTTTTTTTTTTAAAAACTTTATTCACTTTAATTTCTTAACAGCACTGTCAAGCAGTCCATTTACAAATACAGTATGTTCCTGTTTTTCAGCAAGCTTTTGAGACAAAACAAGATGAAAATTTTAGTCTAATAACTCTGTATGCGTACACTGTGTATAAGATAAAACTGTTGGCTTTGATGTTGCTAAAAATGTATTTATATATCTGCAGTTTTGATGATTGTATATTCTGTAATGGGTATTGTATGATAATCATATATTATGTTTTCGTATACAGATGTCAATCAATCATGACTGCTTTTTTTTTAAAAATCACTGCACTTACATTACCGTGATATGCATTGGAATTCTATAGAAAGTGCACAAGCTGGTTTCTGTGCTTATATAAAAAAACCTGTTAAAGGGGGATGTTGTCCTTCTTTTCACTGCCTATTGAAAAACACTAAAATAGAGTGGAACATGAAAAGCCATATATTTTATAAGGGTAGTAGTGAGCTTAGAGGGGAAAATACCAAATATTTTTTTCTTATGAATATATTTGCAAACGAAATTAAAATTTGATACAAGATTGTAAAATATTTTTTTAGATTCTGGTAGGAAGCAGCTCAGAGAATCAACTAAGAGCAAGGCCGTGCCTAAACCAACTAAGGATATAGTGCAAAGGTCTGCCCTTCCATTCTAGAGGAAAACCAACGGTATGTATACAGGATATAATATATATATTTATAAATGTATGATTTTATGTATTGTTCTAAACCAAATAAATAAACTGGAATCCAAATTTTAGAAAAACAAACCAAATAAATTGAGGTGTGTAACAACTGAGAGAGAATATGGCTTTTCCTTTGAAATGACAAAGCTTCAGCATTAAAAAAGTTAGAGAAAAAAAATGCAGAGACAGACTTACGAAAGGGAGTCACATGACATTTGGAGAAGTTCACAGCTGCATTTCTATAAAAATTGTGCCAAAGTCTGGGTCAATAGTACTTCTTCAATAACTGTATGTTGCATTGTTAAATGTTGCTGTTTTATACACGTTCTGGCGTTTTTAAATTGCAAAATTGTTTATGGCCAGCAGGTGGCAATGTACTTCAGTATTCTAGAGAAAATTTTTTATCACTTGATAAGGGAAAGTGTATCATATCAAAAGAATTTTATAAAACATATTAGTCTTAATTTTAATGGAGTTGAAGACTTATTCAGTGATGTTGTCTTTAAGTTCTATCTTGTGCCATAATGATGGAATAAAAAGCTAAGCAAAATAATGAGCATATTTTTTGCTCCTTTTTTTGAAGCAAGGGTTATATAAAATTAATGTGTTTTTACTACATTCTTGAGTTTCTCTGTCAAAAACATCTAAAAGGCTTAGGAGCTTAAGAACCACTTTCAAATACAACTTAAAGATACAAGATCCAAGGTTTTACTTGAGTTTTCGGCTTAAAATCCATCATATAAAGTGTCTGCCCATCATATCTCCATTTCCCAAGTAAAATTATAAGATAAAAGCACCAACCCAAGTAGAGAGGGGCAGGATTTGTCCTTTGACTGTTGTAGCACTCTCTGCTCTTTTTATGAATACTGCATTCAGTATAAATCTTCTCTCTCTTCTTCTGGTGGTTGCAAGGCTTTTCCAAATTATGTCTTCATATGAAACTTCATAGGAGAAGGTTCTTGCATGTAGCTTGTTAAAGCAGCTCTGTGTCAATTTATTACCAAAAAACCCTTACCCCAAATTTAAAAGATAGTGGAATATAAAGAAGGGCAAAAGCAAGCTCTCACAAGCAATCTTCACTGTTTGATCTTGTCTCAATATTACCCCAGGCTTGATATGGATTTGCTACAGGGAATTAAAGCTCCTTAATAGTCCTCAAAACCAGGCATAGTGTAAATTGTGCTGCAGAAGATACTCTATTCACTAGGTGTCCATCTCGTCATTATAAATCCCTTCCTAAATACAGAAGCACCTGCACAGTTTTAACATTTTTAGTGAAAGCTGTCTAGTGGTTACTGAGCCTCATAAAGAGCTTGCTTTTCACCAGTATCTCTCTCTGTGTATATGTGTATATTACCCTCTATCTGGCATTAATGTGAAAAAGGAGAATAAAAAAGACGACCTTTTGGAGGACAACCTTATTTGCACACATTTCAATATATAATTGCTTGGAAGAAAAGAGATATAGAATGAATTCTGCTGAATTAAAGTAACACTTGCCAAGATTACATCATTTCTGTCATTTTCATTTGAACAGGGCAAAGCAAAATTATCACAAGCAGGCTAAGGATGTAGCAATTTTTAGTTGTACCTCTTTCTAGGCTGAAATCAGTGACGTAATTTTTTTTGATGTCTTTTTTATATTTCACAAAAAATGTAGCTGTGAAAGGTTGTTTCTAGTATTATGTTAGCTGATAGATGCGTGTGGGCTATTCCATTTTAGATCTCTGCAATGCTTTTCTTCCTGTGACACACGCTCATGTACAGCCATAGTATTCCTCTTACAGGGAAAGTCCGTAATGTGGGGATATCAAAGCCTTTTCTCTGACTGTTCCCCTTGAGAGAGGGATTCCTGTCATAGCAGAAGGGTCATGGGCCTTTGCTTCAGTGAAGAGTGTGGTAAAGAAGGTCTCCTCAAGAGGTCTCAAGGCCTCAGGGCAAAGTCCTGCAGTTCGGTTCCCTCCCATTGCTTCCTATTGCACCACACTGTTTCATATGTAGGATTGAAAAAAACCTCTTTCCTCAACAGTCTGCGTTACCTCCTCTTGGGAGGTGTCTGCCAGCTGGGAAGAAGGGTGTGCTGTACTTGCAGGTGAGCCCAGGAGAGGTGAGATGTGGCACCCCCAAGAACAGGGGTGCCTGCGGGCTGCTCACGGGGCAGGGGTTGCTCTTCTCTCTTCTGTTGCAGAAACAAAAAAATTGAGAGGATCACTGCAGCTCTAGATACAAGACAAATGTGGTGGGGAACCTCTGAGCCAAGGGAGAAAAAGAAAAGCTCAGACTTTAAAATATTACTTTAAAAATTACTGTTGCTGCTGTCTTTTGAAACAAGATGTGGTTACACAGGTGACTTGCCCATTCCAAGACGATGCTTCACTGCTGAGGGGTAAGTTGCACCTGCTCCCAATCTTTCCCAGCCTCCTATCCCATCCTCCCATCCCTTACACCAGCTCTGCGAGTGGTGGGAGGCATTCTGGGGCTTATTGCTCTGGCTGGAACTTGCCCTGTACAAGGAACACATAAAATTCAGGTAGCTCAGTGGCTTTCACTAATGGGGAGGAGAAGGAACAGGGTCAGAGATAAAGGAGAGGAGGATGGGACTGGCCACCGTGTCTGGCAGCAGCCTCCGTTAGCCCTGTTGAAGCTACTCGTGCAACTGAAGGGCTTGCTGCTTCAATGTGTAGGCAGGAGCCTGGCCAAGCACTTGAGAGTGGCTCTGTGTTACAAACCTAAGCCAATCCGACCACCGGCTTGGGTGCTTGAAAGCTCAAGGGCTCTGCTGTCTACATTAGGAGCCTAGGCTGCTACTGTGGCACAGCTTAATGCCACTCAGGACTTCTCTGCTGTTGAAATGACGTGGTTCAATGGGCTGGAATTTGTGGTATAGTCTAGGGAGGGGGATGGGTCCTGTTTTGTTACTGGTCTTGTTTCACAGGCATCGGTAGAAGTCAAAAAACCCCTCAATTCCAGCCTTTCTGGAGCACCATCTTGTCCTGTGGCACTGGTCTGGCAGAGCGTCAGGGACTTCTTCTTTGGGAAACACAGAGGATGTCCAAGCCTCACCTTGCTCCCTCTCTCTCTCTCTTTCCCTTCTCTGTGCATTCATTTCCAAAAAAAAAAGAGTAGCTCCGTTGTGTGATGCCATAACCTTACAGAACTGCAAAGCAGTGGAAATGGTTCTCGGTTGCATTAAAGAGTATCTTGATATCCGTAACCCCATTTACAACATCACTGAGAATAGGGAACTGCTGCTGTGCTACAGTTGCTTTAGGGGAAGGCATCTCGGCGTCCAGACAGTGCTGAAGAGACCACAGAGCTATTCAAGGCATGTAGACACCCAGAGTGCTGGGTCATAAAATGCCCCGTCTCTCAGAATAGTATTCATCTAACTTTTCTGAAGTTTAAAGCACCTCCAAAGGTGGTATCTACATCTGGAAAAGTCACTCACTAGCACAGCTATTTCTGTACCACCTCCATACAGCCTTTGAAGGATGGTCCCCTTTGAAGGGCTGGTCATAAAATCATTGAATTATAGAATCATAGAATAGTTAGAGTTGGAAGGGACCTTGAAAATCATCGAGTTCCAACCCCCTGCCATGGGCAGGGACACCTCCCACTAGACCAGGTTGCTCAAAGCCCCATCCAGCCTCATCCTTGAACACTTCCAGGTATGAGGCATCTACAACTTCTCTGGGCAACCTGTTCCAGTATCTCACCACTCTCACAGTGAAAAATTTCTTCCTGATATCTTATCTAAATCTACCCTCTTCCAGTTTGAAGCCATTACCATCCTATCACTACATGCCCTTGTAAAAAGTCCCTCTCCAGTTTTCTTGTAGGCTCCTGGAGAGCCCGTTTATTTCTGCTGCCTGTATAAAGGAAGCCTAAATAAGTTGCCTAAATAGAGACCTCTCTATGGTAGCCCTCCCAGCTTAGCTGAATGAATCCCACCCTAAGGGTCCGGTAAAATAGCAGCTGCATGGCAATCCCAGCAGCAGTAAGAAGGAGCATTTAATAATGCCATTGTCTAATGCCAACAAATTATTACAGCCTGGGGAAAGGAAGGCAGTATGTTCAGCGCAGCTTTCCAGCTCCTGGGGAAAGCGAAATTTGTCCAGAGGCCTCAGTGATGTTGTGCTGTTCCCTGGGCTCTTGGGTGAACCTGGCAGAGACAGTGCTGCTCCTGGGGGCCTGGGAAGGTGGGTGGCAGAAGGAGATGGCATACTCAGCTCTGCTGGGGGCTGTAAGAATCCAGGCTTTTGGAAAGTGAGGGAGAGACACTCCCCGGTCTGGAATTGCAGGGGTTTTTTTTTGTTGTTGTTGGGTTTTTTTTTGGTTTTGGTTTTGGTTTTAAAAATGGGATTTCTTCACTCTGTTTCCAGCTGATCTGAAAGTGTTCCTGTACGGGACCAGGATTTAATTAATTAATTCAGTGAATTAAAAAATTAATATGAGATTTATGAAAGCAAGCTGATTTGAGCATTTTAGAAATACAGGGGAGAGGGGCATTGTGCTGAATCCCAAGTGACACTGGCAAATGGAGGTAAAATCTTCCTTGTGAAAGACGGGGTTAATCCTCTTTCCTCTGCTGCTGAGTAAGCAAATGTCTTTGCCACTGGAGTTTTAGGGTCACAGAGGGAGGGAGGGAAGAGGAGAGCTGTCTCTATCCACTTCTCTTCAGAATTGCTTTTGGGAGGGGGTGAAAGAGCGTGTTAGAGCAGGCGAGAGCAGTATCTCCAGCTGGCTGGTTGCCACACTCTCTGGGTGAGGACTTGAGACCCAGACTCTGGATACTCTTCTAACGATTATTTAAACTTTTAAATAAAGCAGAAAAAAAAAATTAATAGTGTCTCTATTAAACAAAGTGGATGCCTCAGATCACTATTTCCTTTTGCTGGGCCTGCTCTTTTCCATTTCCCTGTGGGAAAAGCTATGAGCTTTAATTAAAAAAAAAAAAAAAAATGTAAAGGGTCTGGAAAAAAAAGCATTTGCTTAAAAATCTGGGGTAGGAAATAAAAAATCAGATCTGGGAAAAAGATCAGAAAATATCTGTCCCCATCCTACTGTACAACGAGCAGCCCCTTCCTCTTCCCTGAGCACATGTGTTGCCGGGGGGGACTGAACGCTGCTTGCTGGGAGGCAGTGAGTCCGGCCGGCAGCCGGGTGTTCAGCCTGGGGCTTCACACTCAGGCACCAGGAGGAGAGGTTGGTGAGCATGGATGTGCATAGGGTCATGCAGGCACGGAGCAAGGCGCTGAGACCGGCCCCAGCTCCCTTCTCCTGGGAGGTGAAGCCCCCCTTGCAGTCAGGGCACAGGGACATCCCCACTGCTCTGGTCAGATGGGACCCTGTGAAGCTGAACCACCTCTGCCCGGACCAGGTATCTCATAGACAGAGAAACCACAACTCCCAGCAGGTAATCACCAACAGACTGGTCCCTGCCCAGGCACTTTGTCTCCCTGGTCAAGAAGGAAGGTTTCTTCCTGCATCATCTTAATAAAATTCCAAATTTGATCTGTTTTAAAAAAGGGCTACCGAAAAGTCAAAGCTTCCTTTAGAGTGTAAAAACTCTTAAATCATGAAGAGACAAGATCACCTGAGGCCTGGTTACTATTTTCAACCTCACAGAGTGAGTGGGCAAGTGTCCATCAAAAAAAAAAAAAAAAAAACCAACCAACTAAATAAATAAATAAGGAAAGTGAGGAAGGAAAGAAGGAAGAAAGAAAGAAAGGAAGGAAGGAAAGACTGAACAAATGAACGTTTGGACCAAAAAGCACTTTCTTATGCAGAAAATAACAAATGCACACAGTAGCCTGCCAAGCAGGGTTACTGAAGGAAAAACACACCGTTCACTCGAGGACAAGAATCATATGATCACTTTGGGGAGACTGAGTGTTGAATATGGAATCGGCATCTGGCTTTTCTCCTAAAAAAAGGTTTAAAAGGGTGAGATGCTGAACAAACTCTTCCTTACACCCGCAGGCTATTTCTGTAGCTCCCAATAGCCAGCTAAAGGTTACCAGCTATGCTTTTGCCCAGAGTGATATCAACATTGAGTAGCTGTAGCCTAATTTCTGATAACGAAGAGAGCTGGAGTCCTGCAAGAGCTCAGAGCTGTAAGCAGGCTCTTCTGAAATCTTCCTAAAAAACCAAAAAGTCCCCAGCTCCAGTGTTATCAGCCACTTTGCAGCCTGTGAAATGAGCAGTGGGGTTGGGAAAAAAAAAAACAACAAAAAAAAACAGAGAGCCCTGGAGTAGCAGCCTCATCCTGCTTGCTGGGGCTGTCGGTGGGCAAACGTTATTTTAGAAGAACCTGTTGCTGCTAACTCTGTGAGCTGACAGTGGGAAATGAATGATAGGACCTGGGGAGCTGGAAGACTCTCCTGTAAGAAGAACAGCGCCTCTAATAAAAAAAAAAAGAAAGAGAGAAAGAAGGAGAGAGATCATTTCCAATGCAGAATGTGTGCTGTTTTCCCATGACTGCCACTGACCAGTTTCTGAAACTTCAGGCCTTCCCATCCTTGAAGAGTGAAGATATGCAGCTAGGAACATCCACGATTGGTGTGGTGGAGCAGAGGTGGGTCTGGGAGAGGGAGCACCAGAGGGAACCCAGGAGGTGTGGTGGGGCCCTGCTAGCTGGCATGTCCTGTCCTCGGTGCCAATGCAGGTGATTTTGCCTGATCATTGGTGTTGGTGAGAAGTTGGGTATGTGAGCTTTGAGATTTGCTGCAATGGCATTGCTACACAAGTGCTGGGACAGAGTCATACTGCCTTTTGTTCTGCTGTTTTCTTCTTTGTGTACTAGCCAATGCACAAGAAGTGACCTTCAATACGTCCCTCCTTCTTCACAGTATTTTCCTGTCATCTGGTGACTTGAACAAAGCTCCTGAGATATACCAGGCATATTTAAGCTCAGTGTTCTCCTATTCCCCGTGTAGTGAAGAGCACCAAGGGCAGTGCAGCAGCTGCACATCACTTGTCAATGGACCACACTCAGCTTTCAGGTCCTGTCTTCCTCAGCCCTTTCCCATTTTATCCATCCACCTGGGAAGGGGATGCTTAGGCTGGATCATACAGTAGGGGACGCCTGTACTGGCAGACTGTATCTGCACAGGGAGTTACAGAGCAGGGGATATTTTGGGGGCTCAAGGCTGTGCTGTTGGCAATGGTTTTGCTGCAGCTGCAGGGGTTGGTCTAAGGGCTAAACCTGTCTGGGTCAGTGTTTGCACCTGCGTGGGGCTTGGAGGTTGAGGCAGCAGAAGTCCTACTCTACCTGGAGCCTGGCTATTGGGCTGATTCCTGCAGGGAGAGTAGGTGGTGTGTGCACATCTCTCGTGCAGGCCTGGACAGCTGAGGTTAGCTGAGAGGTTGGTGCCTTTCCCCAAGGACAGGGAAGCACACCTGAAGCTGGTGCTGCCCAGTACTCAGCATCTACGCTGAAGCCTCCCTGCCCTGGGACCCTTGGATGGTTGCCCAGTGATAGAGATTAGGTTTGCCTGAGCTGTTTTTGCTTGTGTTGCACTGAAAAGCCAAAGCTCCAAGCATTAGGAGGTGTGGATATGGCCCATGGTGGTTTAAGGCACAGGGAGACTGGGAAAGCTTGAGGCACGCTGTGCCAACAACACATTTTGTGCTGGGAGTATATAGGAAGCCTCAGGCTCTGGGTGTTGAACACCTTCAGACTCAGCTTCAGACACCAAACTAGGGTGTCTGAGAGCTCCAAGAGCTGGACAAGCTGAGCCAGGAGCTTTGGGAAGGCAGCAGAGTTACCCCTGGAAAATGAGTCCTTGCTAGCTGGTAGCAGAAGTTTCTGTTTCACTCCTGTTGCAGGAATAATGGGAAAGTGCCACAAAGATAAAGGGAAGGGGCTGAAAAGAAAGGAAGGATTCCAGAAAAACACCTGTGTTTGCAAGGGAAATTCCTTGCTCCTACCACTGCCGATGAGACATCTGATGGTCACTGCAGGTAAGCCCGGAGCAACAAAGTCATTTCCATATCTCACTGGAATAAGGCAGGGCAGCACTCAGCTCCCTGCCACCTGGGCTCTGCTGAGGTGCGTGTCCTATTAATGACTGTTGTGGGGATCTTGGTTTTATTTAATCTTTCTCTGCTCTGCCCCTCAGTCCCACTGATCTTCATATGCACATGGACATTTGGATCTACCTTGCGTACAAAAGAGGGAGCAGAAGTCTACACCCCCGTGAGGAGAGCTGTTCAGAAGCTTTTTAGTTTAATATTCATACTAGCCTCAGGCAATTTTCTGCTCAGTGTTTTAGGGAGTGGGCAGGGAAATCATGTAGTTGTCCTTTCCTCCGATAATAAGGGATTAACTTAAGCACATGGATAAGGAACATTGGGGACGCAGATGGCAATGAAAGAACAAAAGTAACCCGAAGAGACTGGGAAGACAGAAAGCCCCACTGTCCCTTTTCATAGAAAAGATAAAAAAATACCTTCTGTGACCATTCTTCCCTCAAACAAGTGAGTGATACCCAGTGTCAAGTCTGATCAGTCCCCACTCAGTGGAATGGGACAGAACTGAGCGCAGTATAAGCCAAGGAAATAAATGTGGGCACTGAGGGCAATAAAGGTACCTTATTAATTTAGTGCAGCTTTGTGGTCAGAGATTTGTTTGCCATGCTCTGCTGTACCAGAGCTCTTTTCATAATTGTAAAAGGTAGGTAGCTTCTCCCTGGTTGCTGGGGTATGTCACAAAATACACAGCAAACCCCTGGGAACCTCTCAAAGCTAATAGGAGCTAGATAAGATCAGAGTTTACAGGACATGATTTGTATTTACAGATAAATGATGGGTTCCATCCTTCCTCTTTTTTTTCTTGTTTTTTAAAAGTGCCTAGTGTTACTATAAACTCATCTAGGGACATTAAGGGGGGAATTTCTCTACAATTCTGCATATTAGAAAAGGATAGCAGAGTCTATGGCATGTCCAGTGTACGGCTGGGCTTGGACTTGGTGTTCAAAACCAAAAGCTGACTCATGATCACCCTTGGGTTTTCATTCACCTCTGAATAAATCTTAAGAGGTTTCTTTGATGGGAGGGAGAGAGAGAAAACACTTGAGTCACAATCATGATGCTTTTGATGAATGTCCATCCACTTCACATCTTTGTAGGCAGTTTGGTGGATTTGCTATAGTCTCCTCAACAGCTGTAGAGACAGCCCTCTCTGGCAGCAAGCACCTCTCAACCGTAACTTCCACCCTGAGGAGCACATCTAACTTTGGCCCTGATGTTAGCTGGCAACATCAGCCACACACAGCCATGCAGAGCAGCAGGATCGATGCTGACCCTTCCGCAGGGCCCTGGAGCTCCACACTACCTCCACGCCTTGAGTCTTCACCTCTCCATGGCTCTGATACCCCTCGACAGCACATCCCTCACCACCTGCAAGTTTTGTGCAGGACAGGAGTCTGAGGAGCATCACCCTTGCAGGGAGGTGGGTGGGCAGGGTACGAGCCCCGGGAGTTTCCCATTCTTGGTCCAGCTCCAGGAGGGATCTCCAGGCGGATGCGCTCCCAGCTCTCACTGACAACCCACAGGCTTTGCTGTGTAACCATGTCAGATCCGGTGATTGGAGAAGCCTTTGTAGAGCAGAGATGAGATTATACCATAAGGATTAGCATCATATACCCAGAATTTCTTACACTTGTTTCCAATCACCCAGCAGGAGATGTTGTTTATTTGGCAGGCACATGCAAACACGCTAGCGGGGCAACTGAAGCAGACCTTTCCACTTAGAAAGTTTCTGCTCACCACACAACTGTGTTAATGTAAACCCAATATAATTGGATCAACAAGAGCCGTGCCGAATGCCTCAATTCTTCCACCCAGCAAACAGGCTGCTGGGCTGAGTTCCTCATGGCCGGAGCCCAAACCCTGCCAACCTTCTCCCATGTGAAATAGATGTTCAAAGAAGGGGGAGACAGGGGAAAAAGGCTTTTCTTAAATACATCCGTATGGGCCTTGCCTTTCAGCTTTTTGGTCGAGCTGCGTATCTTTTTATTCAGTAAACTAAGACACAGGTCACGTATCTAGGCCAACTGAAAACTCAAATATCTGCTGCATGTTGGAGCTTGTGGACCTTTTCTTTAAAGTATGAGAGTTTTGGGCCATGTTCCCACATAGGGATTAACCAGGGAAAGAATCTCATCGCCCAGCTCTCGCTGTGAGTCTGGGTGCTAAGCTGCCTTTCATGTTTTCTGAACACTGTACTCTTGTAGCTACAGCAGGACAGACAAAACTGGCTTTGTTTGAGGGACCTTTTCTAAGGGTGTTAAGTTCTGCTTCAGTTTTTCTGCTTGTTGTTGTCACATGTTTAACACCAGTGCCACTCTGAAGTGAACACTGAATGATCAGACTGCCAAAGAAAATCAGTCTGTTTAGAGATTCATGTCAACAGAACAACATTGCAAGCCAAGCCAGACTCACGTAATATTGACCATTTCCTTTGGCTGAATGTAAGGAAATTGTCATTTGGAGAACTGAGGTTGTAGCTCTTGGAAGGAAATATATAAAGCAAATGTGTGTGTGCTGTGAGAGAAACCATACCAAGACCTTTGTGTGCTCTTCAGGCAGTGTCTGAATTACTTGATGGCTTTATAAGAACAATGTCCCCAGAAATGCCCTCATCACTCACATCTAACATAAACTGTGTCCATTAGAATTACTTAATTTTAAGCATCAGTTCCTGGAGATTTTAGGGGACATGTAAGGATATTGCATGAATTATTACAGGGCAAAGACTTGCACAGTCCCAGGTGTGGCTGGGATGCTTTCCCTGTGCTGTGGGAGAGTCATAGAATCATAGAATGGCTAGAGTTGGAAAGGACCTTAAAGATCATCTAGTTCCAACCCCCCTGCCATGGGCAGGGACACCTCTCACTAGAGCAGGTTGCTCAAAGCCCCATCCAGCCTGGCCTTGAACACTTCCAGGGATGGGGCATCCACAACTGAGTGGATGAGGAAAGAGTGGCTGAGGAAAGCACAACTACAGCCCCCCTTTCATCTCTTCCTTCATCCCAAGCACCCAGGTGAGTGCCCTCCTAATGCCTGTTCTCAGATGCAGGGGCAATTGTAAAATATTTCTCAGTATTTGTCTTAGTATTGAATGATAGATGCTCAAAGAAGTGAATGAGGTGGGCTCAGATGAAGTCCCTGTGGTGTGATGAAGTAGTTTAGACAGGACTTCTTAAACTGTGGAGTTTCAGGCAGCTTGAAACAAAAATTCACAAAATCGCTTTTCAGAGTTATTATTAACTGACATCATTGCACTAGTAACCCAAAACGTCTGGGTTTTACCTTGTTTTTCTCACAAGACAAACCTGTTTATAAGCAAAATCCCTAGCTTTGGTATCACCCCAGTTCTGCTGCTGTCCCTAAGTGCAGCATGATATCTTGGGCACCACCAAGATACCATGCTCAGTTGCCCACTGGCAACTTGCTCTCATGATCTGGGGAAGCCACTGTGTCTGGAGCGCTGGGATGAGGGAAGCATCCATGCAGTTCCTCAGACCTCTCCTTTGGGAAGGCTTTGACTGGAAAGGCAGACTTGGTTGCTATTCTTCCTTGGTGGTTCCTGAGACCTGCACTATTGTGGGAGACAAGCGCATATGGGAGTGCACATGATAGAGCAGAAAGTTCAGCTGCAACCTTGTGCGAGTGATCCCATCACCTTCTGTCTTACTCAAGTAGGATGTTACCCTGTCTGGTTTTTAATGTAAAATATTAAGATGAATATTCCAAAGCAGCCCATTACTATGTCAGGAAGCTCTAGGATTTTAAAGAGGATGATGTGCTTTCAGTCTTTGTCGGACTTTTGGTTGGACTGTAATTTCATCCAGGCTTTGTATTGGCCAGCAAAACCACATCAAAAGGAATGAAGCCTTGAAGGCTTTCAAGAGGTCTATTAGCACTGCTTAGAGACAACCTAGCAGAACATGTGAATACTAATCACATCTAAGTCTCAGCAGGGATAAAGGAAGGAAAAGAGATTGCCAGTAAGTGGCTCAAATCCCAGCATTTTCAAGAGGAGCTCGAAGGTAATATTGTCATCTGAGCATATGGAGGGATGAACAGATCTAAATGGTTCTTTGGTAACACCTGAGGTCTGGCTAAGCAAGGCACAGCTTCTATTGCTTCAGCCATGGCTCGGTTGCAAGCAATTGTGCAAGCAGGAGTTTTAGGACTTCTCCTTGCAGGTCATTAGTTGCTGTGCACGTGTGGAAGTCTCCATCCAGGGTGGTTGTGATCTGTCCACACACAGTTGCTTCAGGGTTGCGATGGTTAAGTGGCAGATGTAGTCAGACCTTGCTGGTTTTGCTGTGATGAAAAGGGAGGGTTGAATGGGCAAGTAGTATATGACCTGGAGGGACTGATGGGAAGAAATGAAGCTAGAGGATTACCTCGAGTGCCTGGGTTTACAAAGCACGGTGCCTGAAGCACAAGTCATAGCTTCAGGTCCCTCACTTTGTCCAGACCTGTGAGGGGAGAGTGGGGCCTTGGTCATTGATGGATGGTGCTTGAGGTTCAGCAAACTAAGCTTCGTCTCCCACAGGCTGACTGGGAGTTAACTGCTAAAACATTACAAGCTGTATGAAAAACCAGTGTGTAACTGGGCAAGCAATGCACTGTCCTGTTCCTCCCAGGATCAGCTGTGCTTGATGAGGACAGAGGGGAGATCAGAGAGCACTCTCACAGCACAGTCAGAGGTCATCTGGACCAGACCTCCAGAGGTCATCTGGTCCAAGCCTCTGCTCAAAGCAGGCCCAGCTTCACAGTTAGAGCAGCTTTCTCAGGGCTGTGTCCCATTGCTTTGGGACAGGAATTTCAAAACCTTGACCACTGTCATGATGGAAAAGTCTTTTTCCTTATATCTTGTCGGTATTTCCCTTGCTTGGGACCATTCTCATCCTGTTGCTGTGTGTCTCTGAGAAGAATCTGGCTCAGGGGAAGCATTTGTATGCCTGCAGTGCCAGGAAATATAAGGGAATCCCAGCTGAGCTGCACTGTCTTGAGGCAGAGGAAATGCCATCTCCTAAAGGCGTCTTGATACTGCATAGAAGAACCACTTCAAAAATGAAGGTAGGTGAAAGTCACATAAATTCTACATCGTGAGCTGTCACTGCTTGTTTAGGTCTTTGTAACTCTGTGAGCATAAATGAATATTTTTCCCTCTGCTTGTAGATGCCCCGATACCAATAGTCATACTCCATTGACTATATATATATTATTTTTTTTTTTCTCCAGTAGTTGCCTGTGTCTTGTGATACTCGAGCACTCCAAGCACTGCCTGAGGTGATCACCACAAACTGTGGTCATAAGACACTGGGAACACAAAAGAAGCTTCCTTGGTCTGCTGTTACTTATCTTTCTTCAGGTCTTCTTTTACCAAGACATTTTCAATATATCACTTTACTGGTAGTTCTCACTATTTTTTTTAATAGGGGATTTCTAGGGCTCATGTAGGAGGAGATGGTTCCAGGAGTCATCACTGGGGATACTAGTATCCAGATTATGCAATGGATAACTGGGAAAAGACTGACAAGCTAAATGGTTTACCTTGTAAATCTACAAGACAGGGCACAGCTCTGTGTGGAAATACTAGATCAGGTCCAGCTGGTAACAATTCTGATGTACTGTCAGGCACAATGTAAGAAGCTTTGCCTTTTTAGTCAGTTAATTAAAATCTACTGTGCTCATACAGTACTGTGATGAAGTCGCTATACTGCTTCTAGTTCAATAGCCAATTACAGTAGTGTACAGATTTTTTGCACTGAATCCCTTTTGTGCCATGGGCATACTTATACTTAACCTACCTGGTCAAATTAACATTTCATTTTCTTTCAGATCCCACCCCTATCAAATGAATCCTTGCTTGCCCTCTCCCATCCTTTGAACTTTTCACAAAATCTCTGGGACCACCACCCAGAAACAGGGTATCAGTGCTTAAAATCATGCAGTAACTAAGGGTGTTGTATATTGTGTTTTCTGGCTTCATCTGGCATGGTTAAATGATAATCCGGTCGCCTCTTGCTGCCCTGACTGATGGTGACACGTGTCCATGACAGGGAGTCCCAGCACCACCCACTGATGCAGCCAGACATAGGAATGATATCCAACTATATTGCTGCTGAAGTTCAGTCCTACCAGAAGATCACTCATTTCAGTTCCTGGGTGCACAGGAAACTGCTGGACAAGGGCTTCAAATCCTTTGCTCTCACCCTATTGTGCCCTATGTTACAGACACCGAGGAGGTGTGTAACATCTCCTGAGTCTGGAGTGACAGGCAGCTGCCTCCTTCCCTACAATCCTATCACATTGTATGAAGGAGAGTTGCTGTAACCTTTGTTTCCATCCATCTGGTCCTCTCACAGAGCTGTTTCTGAATAATTTCTTCTTTTCTCTGTTCTATGTTCTGTATGTTTTTATTTTCTGTCCAGTTGTATACTTTGTGCTTTCCACGTCTCTACATTTCTTGGCCATGAGCTCCCCAGAAGCTTTCATGCTGCTCAAAGTGGAGTTGTCCTTTGGGGCCATCCTGTGCTCAGTGAAGAGAAATAAAGATGGTGAGGCGGAGGGTAAGGTAAGGGTTTTATCTGAGACAGGAGTTACAGTGCATGTATATGTCACTGCTGTGAGGGAGAGGAACGGAATACTAATGTCCTTCTTGCTCAGGGACCAGGCGGACACTGCCGTGTCAGAGAGCGAAAGGGGTAGTTTCTCCCTCAAACTTCTGTCTCTAGAGCTGCTCCTCCCTGAGCCCATTTTAAGAAATCCTACCCAGAGGGTCTATATTATCTTCCTTACTCTCCAAAGCCATGCAGTAGATTGACTTGGCAAGATCAGTAACATTCTCAGTCCCAGGATATTAGTTGCAGGTTTATTCTCTGGAACGGTATCAAAAGTTCTTGTTAAAGATATTAACTATGAATTGTTGTTCTTTATTAGGACCAAGAAATATTTTATTTACTAGATGGAAAACTGCTCTGACTCAAGAGATAAATACTCTTATGGAGTGCTGCTTTTGTATAGGCAAGCCTGGAGGGATGGGCTGGCAGATTCTTTTTAATTCCTTTGGAAACGAGGTTGGGGAGAGGGATTATTTTCCTCAAGGAAAAATGCCGATTTGGCATCTTAAAGCTATTTGTCTGAACTTGCTGGGTAGTGTGCATTCTGTTGTTTCATGCTAGGTGAATAGAAGGGAGTCAGGCATCTCTGTAACTTCCTTGATAGCCAGTCCAGCAGGAATGTGGAAGACCCAGTTTTGAAACCTTTCTCTTCCTGAGCCGGGCTTTCACCTCCTTCCTCACCCCCTCCCCGTCCAACTCCCCTAAGGACAGAGTATGAACTACAGGGCTAAAGGATATTTGCAGACAGGTCTTCCTCAGGGTGACCTGGTAGTGCAATGCCATGAGTTATTAACACACAGATATTAATCAGAAAAAAGAATGTGACAGGACGCGCCCTGAGAGGTGAGACACGCTGGGGATGGGAGACACAATCCAATTCCTCCTCAAGGCAACAGCCCAGTGTTTTCAACAAAGCTCTGCAGTGTGAACAAGGGAGTGAGGGAACTGTGCCCAGCTGGCCCTTATCGCCGGAAGAGAAAGGCATGTAGAAAGCTGATGATAAAAATTAAATAAGCTTACCTAGAGAATGGGATTGAACTGAAATTTTCCATGCTTCTGCTAAATATCCTCACCACTCGGCTGAAGGAGGGTGTGTTTGGGGGAGCACCAGTTCTGACTGAAATATTTGGTTTAGGTCCTGCCAAGTGTTTTCTTTATTTGGAATGAAATGTGGGACTATTTACAAGAAAACAAAAACAAAATTTTCAGTGATCTGCTCTTTATTTATTTAGGCCAGCTCTTGAACCGAAAACATCCATTCCAGGGCACATGATGTTGCCTAAGAGTGTAGTGCTCATTCGGAAGCAAGATGGACAAAAGCAATAGTGCAGGTCTTCAGGCCAGGGTTTTCCAAGTATCTTCAGGAGGACTGAGATGGTCTTTATTCCTTGCACAAGAAATCAGTTCTTGTAAATAAGGAGAAGATATCTTCTCTCTCTTTCTCATCTCTGATGTTTTGGACGATGCTGAAGTAGGGCTTGTTCCTATAGGCATAGCCATCTATTCCAGCTAATTTTGAGATGATTCCTTGCTAAATAATTCAAGAAAGAATTCAAGAAAGCAAAAAAGCATGACCATAGGCTAAGTAAGAAGTTATATTCCTCTTGCTCATTCTCATGGTCAGTTGCTGCAGACAACAATTCAAAATATACATCATTTACTTTGTATGCTTGGCTTATTGCACTCATTTTGATGTCTGAAGGTTTATGCATAATACGGACGAAAACCCAGAGGACAATGAAATGTTTTGATTCTTTGGAGTGGAAACAACTGAACTCCCTCTAGGATTTTTGAACCAAGGCCATGTGAAACACTTGGCTTTTATTTGCAAAGTTGGCCGTGTAAATTTGTGCTGAAAACTGAGACTTTCTTCCGGGTATGTTCTTGACCTGTCTTTATATCGTAACATTAAAATCTGGCCCTCGCACGCTTTTTCCAGAACAGCAGCAGAGCAAGCATTAAGAAATTTATACTTACTGAAAACATACAAGACGCTGAGTATGTTCAGTCCTCGCAGTGAACTTGTCTACCTCTAGATATGGCGTGCTCTGTGAGCATGATTGTGAATGCCGCTAAGGGCACCTGTGTGTATAGGGAAGTCATATTAAAATTGTTAGTGGTCCTTGGAAACAGATGCTTTATATAACACAACATCAGCAGAAAAAATCTGCTCTATCAAAAAGAGGAAACAACTGCCATTCACAAAAGAAAGGTTTCCAAATGCAATTAATGCAATCATAGTTTAGAGTATATGTGCATGGAGGTAGGTAAAGACTGAGGGAGGTGGGAGGGAGTTGCCAAAGTGTCAGTTCTTTAGCCTGAGGAGATTTTTATCCTATTCTGTAGCTGTTTCAATTTATTTAAATATTACTGTCCTGATTTTAAAGCCCTTGGAGACAGGTATGTGTGCATTTCTGGAAGCCCTACTAAACATCCTCTGAGTCGTGAAGGTTGAAATTTCAGTTTAAATGACCACCCACGGACCCTGTCTGCACCAAATGGATGTTAAACATCTCAAAATACATTTTTTTCAGATTGAGAATTTTTCCTTGGTGTCAAGCCTGAGCATCTGCTCTTTCCTTACTTCCATGTAGCACGTTGCATGCACTGCTCAACCCTCTTCTTGCCAGAAGAGCAAAGCTTCAGTTGTGCTTGTGTGAAACCTGTCTGCGCGCACACACACACGATCTCACCCACCAGAAAAAAACTACTGCTTTGCACCTGGAATAAGCAGTTTCAGCTCTTTAACTAAGTGAAAGGAGTGGGGACTGCTCCAGAGCCAGTTGCCCTGTCTGCCCAGGGACCTCGTGTCTGCTCAGGGCAGTGGAGAACGGCATCTATCAGCCAGAAGGTTTAATCCTCCTCCTCTGAGCACCTTCCACTGTGGGTTTCAAGCTCAGGAAAGCCTTTTTTCTCCTTTTACCTCAGCTTGTGCTGATGGTGTGGCTAGTTAGACCGAAGACTAGTCTGGCTTTGACTTATCAGACACGAGCCTTGACCAGCTAACGTGTATTTTACACTGCGTTTCCTATAACATATCTTGGTTTATGATTCACTTATACTTTCTAGTGGATAAATAAGTCTAACACATTATTTACAGAATGAATTTAAAGAGATGCATTTTTTTTTCTTATAATACTGTCAGAATACTGTCACAATCGGGATTAGGTCCTTTCTCCCGCAAGGACTTAAAAATCCTTCTGAAGTGCCACGTTTTTTCCTCTCTTAGGTTGCTAAGTATAGTCTGCAAGAGTTTGTTTTACTAGAAGATAAATACAGGAATAATCCAATTTTCCTCTCTCTAGTAATTGACCGGATTTCTAAACTGAAGTGGCTGGAAATGTCCTAGCAAATGAGGATTTGTTCAGTGAATTAGGAAACCACTTTGAACTTCAGGAGCACATACATTTAGTGAAGGATCTATTCACTTACCCTCATTCTCTACTGTCATCAGGGTTTTGGCAGAATGGTCAGAATTTTGCACAGAAAGTGTTTAGCACACATCTCCAGAATTAACCTCTCTGATACCCGCAATAACTGTGGGTTACTACTACCTTTACTGCATGTGCCCAAAACATGCCTTCTCCTCTCCCCACATCCTCCTGCCACATGCCCCCTCTTCAGCCTGAACCCCAGAGGGTCCTCCCTGCAGCCCCAGGCCTCTGGCCACTCACTGCCCTAGGGCTGGCTGTCCCCTCGGGCAGCAAACCAGAGCCCCCAGGCCTTGCTGCACCGACAGCTGTCAGCAGTGGGACTGGCACACCAGTTGATGACCTCTCATTTAAAGGAGCTATGGGCAGTCCTTGCCTTAGGCTATTAGGAAATTATGGTTTTAAAGTGTTGTCTGAAGAGATTATAGACAACGCTCGATGTCCAAGGATGATCTAGGGAAATGCAGAGCTATTCCTATGTACTGCTCAGCACCATGGCGCTGGAACTCTGTTCTTTGATAATGTTGCCTTGCTGCTCTCTTATCTTACTCCCTGTTTCTGAAACTTGTCATACTTGTATAAGAAGCATTAGATCCTCGGACACAGCTGAGCTCATTTTCCAGTGTGCTCAGAGAAAAGGGTGTGCCCTGAGGTGTGCTTGACCACTGTGTAAAGCTTCCCTCACTGAGGACTGATGCCATGGAGGGTTATAAGAGTAGGAGAAGGAAAGGAAAAAAAAAAAAGAAAAAAGCAAGGGTCACCTACCCAGGTGCTTTGCTGAAGTGGAAGGTGTCTGCAACAGAAGACAAACTCCACTGTATACCTCTGACCCAATTTCATGAGGTACTGCCTGGTTTCTCCCCTTATGCAAGGTGAGGTGTACGCTGGCTTTTAAACTGACAAAAATCACATTAAGCTTGGGTTTTAAAGTTAACAACAGGGAAAAAAAGTGTAATGCTGTTTTGTGTAATATTATTATTAATAATAATAATGATTAGTCGAAACAAACTTTTTGAGAAGCTCTTTCAGTTATAATTTTTTTCCTCTGGAGAAATCTTTGCTCCGAGGATGAATTTCAAGGGGGGGGGAATAAATCACACTTAGCAGTGGGAACACAGGTGTTGAGTCCTTGTTTCTTATGGCTCTAATAAAAAATGTTGAGTTACCATTCCCAGGCTCTTCCTGTGTTATCTCACTGCTGGGCTATTCAGTGGTAGAGGAACTTTTCAGATCTATGTTTAGGTGTTTTTTTGGTGTCGTGTCCCGACCCCCCCCTCCCATCCAATAAGCGTCCCTTCCTTTACCCGACGGCCGTACCCGAAGCCCCGGCCGTGGCCGGCGGGTGGCAGCCGGCGCTCGGGGCCCTGCGGCGGCGCAGCCCGCAGCGGGGAGGGACGGACGGGCGGCCGGACTGAGGGAGGGAGGCAGGCAGGCAGGGGCGGACGGACGAGGAGTCGCGGGGGGAAGGAACGGGGCGGTGAAAGGTTTGGCGGGGGTCTGCAGGGGTGCGTGGGAGCTAGCTGCAATGGGTTCGCCTGTGCGGAGGTAACAGGAGCCGACCCCGCGTTTTTGGGCAGGTTTCTGTTAGAATCGGTGCCGGCTACCTCCAGTGCCCTGCATCCTTCTCGGGTGTCCGTGGAGGAGGGGTGATGACACCACCGCGGTGCTCCACTGGCAAACTGCTGAGCCCTTCGTTGACAAGGTGCTCCAAGCGTACATCTGCGTATCTAGCATAAAAAACAACCCCTTCCCTCCTCCCCCCCTTCCCCAACCTTGTGTTTCTTTATCAAGATGAGGGAGTAGGACAAAGTCCTGTGCTGACTTTCATGGTGTTCCTTTGAAGTTAATATCCTTGCACCTGGTGTAACTACTAAAGAGTCTGACCCGCAGTATTACTCTTTTCTAAACCTTGCACTTTTGGGGTCAAAATACTTGGATAGAACCTGTAAAAACAAAACAAAACAAAACAAAACAACCCAAAAATAAACTTGGCTTGCTTTCTGCCTGAGGACTTTTTGTAGCAGCCCTCAGGAACATGTCACAGGCTGAGGGAGCAGTTACAAGCGGCGTCCATCAGGATTTTCAAAGAAGTGCCTCTGGTTCTTATGGAAATCAGCAGTGAAATTCCAGATTTCAGAGAAGTGTGATCCTATTTATTCCTGCTTTTCTGCTTTCTTTGCAAACACTTCATGCTTCTGATGGTTTTGAATTAAATATTTTCTAAGCAGTCAGAGTATCTCTCCTTCATGCTGTATACTTGGCTTTGAAAAGATGTCTACCTTTTTCTCCCATCTTTTTTTTTTTTTTTAAGGACGTGCTCAGCATCATGTCACTCGGGCTGTTTGACAATAGCAAAAAATACATAAGGAGTAAACGAAATTATTCCGTGTCACAGCAAGAATAGGAGTGTTGCTGCAAAGCACCGTGCAGAGGAAAACTTTACTCTGTGCTGAGATAATTGAATGAACCCTGAACATAATCCTATTAAGAAATTGATTACGAAAACCTGAACTGAAACTGTGAACAGGGCACTCTGTATGACATATCTTGTCCTGTCCAGATTAAGGACCAGCTGAATCCTACAAGCAATTTAGAGAGAAGCAATTGCAAAGCACTGCAGAAGATAACTGCATATTCTATTTGCAGTTTAAATTAAAGATGGAGAGCTAGTCATGCAGACAGGCATAAGCAAATTCTTGGAGTAGATATGAGTTATTCTGTTGAATTACTTTATCCGGAGGATTATATAGATTATTTATTCTATGGATTTTTACATTAGTTTGGCTCTACTACAATAACAAAGCCTTGACTGTTTAATTTTAATTTAAGTATCTATATTTCATTTGTTAAGAAAACATAGCATAGCTTCTGCTTTGTAACCCTGTGTGGTTTTATATTTCTATATACACACAGAGCTGAAGAAGCAAAACTTACCTTTGGCATCCATGTGTGAGGGAACTTCAGTATTTTATTCACTAAATATGGGCCTAAGATCAATTTAATTTCTCTCTCTTTTTTTCATAGACCATTTGCAAGTGGTGATTGTGCTAACTCCTTCGCCCCAGAAACATATTCTTGAATGCTCAATCCAGCTGAACTTTTGGATGGCATGAAATGAGGATGTCGGTGGTCTGTGTGAACCTAATTTCCATCTGAGGGTCTAGGAGGAGAGAACTAGTAGGAAAAAACCCCAAACGAGGCTTAAGAGTGTGTGTAATTAAACATCTTTTTCCTTTATTTTTTTCCCTATTGTGTGCAAATATTGTACGTAATGCCATTCATCCCCTATGTCCTGGTGTTTCTAAAGCTTTTATTTCTACTTCCTCAAGTAGGGTCCAGGCAGAGTATAGACATTTGTTTGGTTGTTGTAGCACAACTGAGCAGTGGGCCAGGTCTTGGCATGGTTAGGTGTGTTCAGAAACAAAAGCAGAAAATGAAGTTTTGGGTTCATCCAGACACTTCTTTATGGTTTAAGTCGCACAGAGCTCTATTTGCAGTTTTGGTTCAGGTTTCCATAACAATTTTCTTAATAAGATTGTGCTTGGGGTTCATTCAATTATCTAGCCTGGGAGAAATCATGGGGGACTCTGAGCATGGAAGACAAGGTCCACTTTGGAGCCTTCACAGACATAAGCTGCTGCTTCTTCCTTCCTGCAGGGAAGCTGAACTTGCACTGAAGCATCTGGGAATTATGCACAGAGGTAGGAGACAGAATGGTTTTCCTCTAAAATCTTTTTATCATTTCCAGTTTGCCTGCTCCAGGTGGTGAAGAGACGGAAGGCTTGTGGTAGTAACTTTCAGGGGACTTGTATAGGAGCCAGAGGTATGTTGCCCTGATGTAACAAATTCTAAAAATCTACAGGGAAAATATTAACACAGGCTTTGACTGACTATTCCGTCACAGCAGAGGAGCCATGTTATACTAATTAGAACCACTAATAGGCAAGCATTTCCTTTCTCCAAGCAAGACAAAAAAGCAAGAGACATCTTTTTTAGCATCCTGGAGGTTGTATTATGAGTTTCCTAAGTGAAAACAAAATAAACTCCTGGGGCCAATTCTTTCAGAGAATCACCAATTTTCTACAACAACCTCAACTTCTGAATTTAAGTAATGCTTAGAATGAACAGAAGCAACACATTGGTCATCCCTCTGTAGCATCTTTGCTGTATATATTTGTACTACACAGAGTCCAATTGAGTCTTTGCTGTTGTAAGTATAATGCAAATAGTTAGATAGATAGATAGACAGACAGACAGACAGAAAGGTCTCTGCTCCATACACATTAGATCAAAGGATAGGCTGCATTAAAATGTAATTATTTTTATTTATAGAATGCAAGAGGGAGGGAAGAAGATAACAAACATGGTCATACAGAAACCACAAATAATCCAGCTGAACCATGGCATGCTACAGACCATTTGCAAGAGTAAAAATGTTCAAACTTCTACCTTTAAAAATTCTCATATTTTTAAGTTTTAATTTGGGCAAAAAAATCCAGAGATAATTTTAGAAGGAAAGGTTTAAGAATGGCATTTTAGAACAGCTCATAATACAAAATAATTTACATGTAACTGTTGCTAAAGTGCTTTCATTATTGGATTTCTATCATGCTTTTATTACTGGGCAGTAACAAATTCTTGAGATTTCTGTAAAATTGGGTCAATCTTGTCAGGCTTCAACAAACTCTTCTGTTCTTTGAGAAGAGAAATTCAGCATTAGCTAAACTCTTCAGAACATGGGTGATTTTTTCCAGTAGGATGTGGACACTGATGACAACAATGTAAGTGGTATAAAAAATACACACAATCTTTGCATGGCACTCAAACCTCTGAAATGCTGAAGTTTGTACCTCAGCCACAGGTGAGTGGGTTAGGTAAAATGAAAACAGCCTCGGGGTTTATAACAAGGTAAAACATCAACCAGAAAAAGTTAATGATTAAAAATGAAAAAAGCATTTGCATTTTAATTCTTCTCTGTTATTAAGAATGTTAAAAATCTCTGGAAAGTCTGCTTTTGTTGAGGTTTTAGCCCCCATAAGTGGATTGGTCTTTATTCCAGATGGGGATCCAGATCTTTCAAATTGACCAAACTTTTCAGGGATTAACTAGACCTAAAAAACTTCTGACCTGCTTGAGGTTCCCTCTTGAGCGAGTTCCCTCCCCTCGACATTGGCTGGACATAACGCCAGAGAGAAAACAGATGCGTGGTTAGTTGTCTGGTGATGGAGAGGACCTGGGGAGAAAGATGACCCTCCTGCACAAACCGGAAGAGCCAGGAAACTTGTGGGGCCTCTGCAGACCTGTGCCCTAAGGTGCTTTACATTTAATTGCTGTTCCTCATACGTCCCTGTCAAAAGGAGTATCAGAAATTGTCACCTGTTTTAGCAAAAACCCTTGACTTTTAACATTCTGAGCTTTATTAGCATTATTACAGTACCTTAAACAACTTCGTTGGCTGACTAAGGCTAAAATTTGCTCTATAGTTTCAACAGGAAAATATTAATGGCATTGAAGTGCAAAGTCATTTTAAGAAGTGGCTATTTTAATCACATATGTCCTGGTTTCAGCTGGGAAAGAGTTAATTTTCTTTCTAGTGATTTCTGTGAAAAGAATGTCAATAATACATACTGTTTTTACTTGTTGCTAAATAATGTTTACACTATGCAAGGACTTTTTTCAGCTATCCATAAAAGCATAGACAGAACGATAGAATGGCCAATGAAATATTCCACGCCATAGACTCCATGCTTAGTATATAAGTAGGGGCTAGCGGGGGGGCCAGAATCCACAATCACTGCTCAGGACGGTGCCAGTTCACTAGGTGGTGAGAGTGGCCTGTGTCATCATCATCATCATTATTATTATTATTATTGTTGTTGTTGTTGTTGTTGCTATTACTTTTCCTTTTCTGTTACTCTTTCTAATAAACTGTCTTTATTTCAGCCCATGAGGTTTTTTTTCTCCCTTTCTCCCCCTTTTTTTCCCTTTTCTCCCCACCCTTCCTAGGGGGGGTAAAGGGCAGGAAGGTGAGCGAGTGGCTGCGGGGTTCTAGATGCTGGCTGGGGTTAAACCATGACAACATAGCATATGTGAACATTGTCCCCACTCAACTCCTTGAGCTCCTTGGAAGCTCAAGTGACTGCAAAATTAGTCTGTACAGCCACTGTCACCTACGTGAGGTCTGTGCTTGTAGCCGCTCTGTTAGAGCATACCAGCTTTTGGAAGAAGGACTCCTGAAAACAATAGCCAAAGCTCATGCCAAAAATGCTTTTGATAGAAAGTGATTTTTTGAAGTGTTAAGCTGGCTTTGAAGCCTGTGGATTGATTTTTTTAAAAGAGCATTCTGCTAGAAATAACACTTGAGGAAAAAATACCTTTACTAAGCTACTCTTCCCTTAGAGCTGCAAGCGAGTTCAGTTCTTTGACTTAATATGTGCTACTTTTAGTCACACTTTTTTGGTAAACTAGCCTGGAAGAGGAGGGGGAAAGGAGGGGGGATCATTGTTTGCTTCTGAGCCCTAGTGTCTGCTAGAAATTATTAATGTTTGCTTCACAACGGGGTGTGAATTACTTGGTTGCAGTCAACCATTGTTTGGAAATATATTTTGGAATGTTTCCTTTATGAAAGGTTTTTATTTGCTTAGGATTCATGATTCTGTATTTCTTTCAGCTGTTCACATGTTCTTTTGCTACAGCATCGCTCACTTTTATAGTAATGGGTTCAACTAATAACCAGACATTTGTTGCAAACTACATCTTGAAGCGTGGTGAAAATCTAACTCCTGAAAGCTGTATTAAACCAGGGTCTCATACATTGCGCATTCTGCTAACAGTGGTCCTGGGATTTAACTTTTAATAGAAATCTTCCATTATTTCCTGGAAATAATTAAATAAAAGGTGGTCCTAAATTTTTGCAAGTGTGGTGAACATATTTTTAAATGTGATGATTGGGATTGAACTGTTTTGAATCTTTGTAATATGTTGGAAGACAGCAGTTGTTTTTTCCATTTTGTCTGACCATACGCAAATAGCTACATAAAATGGATCTGAGTTCATTAGTGCTCGATGATCCGGGAGACTAAGGCTTTCTTTTGGCAGTGGAGGGGAAAGTGGGGTTTTCTTTTACGAGTGTTGATTAGAACTGGATCACTTCCAGATGGATCAGTTTAATCCAAATAGTACCACCCCCACCCTTAATTTGTCAGAGGGAGGAATGTGCCTGTGGGAAGGACACAGAGGCAGTTGGAGTGGTACAAGCGTTAGAGCTGGAGTGCCTTTCTCACACAGTGCCAAGACTGGAAGCACCAAGCTGAACACCAAAATTCAGACTGGGGCTTCTGGCTCAATATTGCAGTGCTGGGTATCCAGAACCTACTGCTAATGGAACTGTGTGGCTTGCTAAGCACTTTTGAAGACACATTTTGACTTTGGGACTTAATGAATTTTGGTGTTCTGGAAAATTAGGATCATGGATGAAAATTAAACTTTGTTAACTGTGTAACTATTTTTCATCAAAATTTTGATGTTTCAGCTGCCTACCAACCTCTTGCTGCTGGTTTGCAGAAATTACCTTACCTTCTTTCCTTCTGATCTGCTTTATTAACTTACATGAAAGCGAGAAGGGCACCTCAGCAGAAAAATCTGGGAGGTGGTGAAGTGTGGCCTTTGTGTCACAGTTTCCACCTCTCATTGTGTTCATTACGTGGAGACATACAGATATGGATTGGAAAAGACCTCCTGGATCACCTAGTCCAGCCCATTGATAACTTAGACAGCCATATCATCTACATCTGAGATACTGGTCTTTATGGACTTGAGTTCTAGTCCCACTACTCTTTTTGAAAGGCTGCTCCATAGCTTTCCTTTGTAGATGATTAGAGGCCTTTCTCCAATTATACGTGAACATCCTCAGTCAGAATTGCCCTTCCAATTGGTTTGCAGTGTCTGTAGCTTCATACACCTATGCAGAATAGGCTATTTTTTGTGATCTGAAAGTTCCTTATGCCCTTTAGCTTCAGTTTTAATGCCTGTTCCAGAGAAGTGCAGCTGCAAAATGGCATCTGGATTTGCTTCCTTCTTTCACCATTATTCAGCCTCCTGTTTTCTATGTTCTTCCTATAAAAAATAAATGGAGTTAGGGCTGAAGTATGTCAGGAAGCTACTCCTGTAGAAGAATTTGGGTTTTTTCCTTGCCGTTTCTTATTTACAAATCTTAAGTTTATTTCTCATTTTGCTTTTCCTCAGGTTTATTGGCTGTGTTTGTTTTGGATTTTGGAAGGTAAGTGTAGACCTTTGTGTCAGCACTTTTGGTAAAGGTTATAGCAGACCATTGGAGTAGTACAGTAGGAGACCACAGTGCTCCATCCTTGCTTATATTCTGCTTTGCAAACTGGAAGTCTTGCTCTCCTACGCTCACCTCTCCACACTCTCAGGCAGAGCAGATGAATCAGGGAATTAGTGGGATTTTTGCGTTCTCTGACTAGTCTGTTATTTTAACTACGCCGAGTGGTTCCTTTAGCAAATACCATCCTGGTTTTGCTGCAAATCATTCTGGTAATCATATCATATGAAACTCAGCGTAGAAGACAAACCTAGGCTGTCCTGAAATCCTATACAGTCCCCAAGTGCTCGGCTTGTCTGTCAGGGTTCCTGCGTGTTCCGCAGTACCGTGGCTCGCTTTCCCGTCAGCTGCCTGCTCAAGTCGGTTGGCCTGAGGTGCTGGTTTCCTCTCCAAAGGAATCCACCTGGATTTAGATTATTTTGCATCTCCTGTATGAGATTTTATTTTCTCACTTTGCTTCGTATTCTGACTTCTGATGCATGTGGAATGTCCAGAGGTTTAAACAGAAGAGTGCCACGTGTCCCTTTTCCTGCCTCCTGTGATGATAATGTCAAATAAAGAGAATTTTAATTGGTGCTGCTGTGACCAATGGCTTCTTATTAGAGATGAGATTGGATTCAGAGTTTATAGTTGCAGTTCCAGCTTATGTTTAAGGGAAACCCTTCAAAAATAACTTCTATTTTGTAGGAAAAAGCCATCTTCAGTAATAATTTGTTTTCTGGTCCTGGCACATTTTGCACTGCATATAATTTGGAACTGTTTACATATGCATAAGATTGCCAGATCTCAGTTGAAAATGATATTTTAGAAGCATGGAGAGAACTGGCAGGCATCAGATACTACAAATCTTACATGTACAGCATTTCTCAGCTTTCCTCAATGGAGAGTGAGCCAAACATTGCTTTGCTGCCTGGTGATACGGCAGTTTTGTACCAATAACCACTGTGAAATAAATACAGTTACGCTTATGCCTGTGGGTTTTAGTGACTGTATATTTGATAGGTTGTTTTCTGAAAGACCTGATTCTGTTACTTTTGAAGTCAGTTGGGATTTCACAAACACATCTTTTGTGCCCATACAGCATGCTTAGCTAGTCAGTGAATGAGTTACTCTCTGCTCGACTAAGGTGGAGATTTGATAATTTATTCCCCCCCTCCCCTGCCCCTAGTTGGACATTGTCTATTCCAGTTTTCTCTGAAACTGTAACATAAATTGATTTTTTTTTCTTCTGAGTTTTTCTGCAAGTAGTTTAAAATGAAATTGGAAGTTGATGCCATCAATGGTAAGAAAAGCAGAGCTAATCAACACCGTACATACCCAGCTACTCAGCTGCTACCCTGCTTCCTTGCCAGCTTTGGGAAGCCTCAGGGCATATCAGATTGGAGCTTAACTTCTTCCCCCCCTCCCTGTTTCTTATTATTTAGCAAAGTAATTCTTACCAGCCACTTACAGCAGTGGGCGAAAGAACTGTCAGCTGACAATGGTCCCATGATTTTCCTGTGTTGGTACAGATGACAGTGTTTCTAAGGCCAAATTAATTGGGATCGTTTCCTGCCAGTGTCCCTGGAGGCAAATAGAGCTGGGTGTGCTCTGAAATCATTCCCTTCCCAGCCTCCCTCCCAGCCTCCCTCCCCGCGGGCAATGGTTGGGAAGAAAGGGAGCTGATTTGATGGGCACTGGAGCTATTTCTCATTAGGGGGCAAACTTAAACAGCAAGATTTTGGAATGAAGTGTGTGTTATTTGGACTGTTCATAGTTGTTAAACAGGGGAGAGAAACAGCCAGTTGTGACTCCCCCGTTTTTTATATGATGGGATCAGTTTTCAGAGAGGAGAATGGATATGAGTGTCCTATGCTGTAATCTCTGGATAAAAGCACTGGCAGAACCCCCAAAACATCAGTCTTTCTGGATGCTCAGAGGTGCAGGTGAGAAGGAAAGGCCCATCTCAATGAACAGCAGCACTGTGTCTTAGTTTTCGTAGTCTTTCTTTCCTAAAGACAAAATTAAGGTATATTCAGTTTGTAAATTAGGACACCTACATTTAGATGTCTACATGTAGATGTCCCCATGTGGGCAAAGTGTGCTTAACAGAGATTAGAGAGCTGCTCAGGAGATCAGTTACAGCTCCACACTTTTAGATGAGGTGATTTGAACATGGTGGGACCTAAAGCACCTAGCTCACACAGGGACACCTACATGTAGTCATATATAGGTAACTTTATCTGAATCCTACCCTTTATGTCTATTGTCTACTTTGCTGTTTTGTTTTTATTTTAGTTTAGGGCAGCAATACTTATATTCTCCCATCAGAAGTCGAAGAGGAACCCAACAATGCAACTGAGGCTGGCACCAAATCCTTGCAGCAGCTTGTTCAAAGGCAATGGTACTGCCTACATTCCTCTTGCCATCCTGGCAAAGGCAGATGGGCTTCTCATGTTCCTTGAAGAACCTGGGCTAGTGTTGCAAACTGATGGTGATGGTGGGAGAAGAGCAAAGGCAACAGCTGCTGCTAAAGCCAAAGTTTTGCACAAGGCAAGCAGAAGGGTAGCTGATGCCATCCCTCCAAAGCCTGACATCCACCCACCCTTATGAAGATAAGGTGCTTCCTGTGTTTCTAATTATTCAGAAGTAACTGCTGCCTTTAATAGTATTCTTTCTCTAGCAATATTTTATCTTGAAAAATCCTGTCATCTGTTCAGCTGATGTTAATGAACATGCAAGTTTTGGCTCGAGGCTGGTGTCGGCCAAGTGAGATGAACTGAGTCAATATCCGTACCAGTGAAATGAATCCAGTAACATTTAGATCAGATGTTTTCCCCCTCACTCCCCTTTGCATTCAGGCCGTGTTTCACCAGTGTACTGTACTTGGCACCTGAATAAACACTTGCAAATATTTATAATTCCCCACCTTCTCATAGGGGGCTTTCTGAGATCTTTCCCACAACTCTCCCGTATAAAACAGTTGAATCCCTTTTCTTTCTTAATATAAACATGGAGGTAATGTGCCCCTTGTCACAGCAGACATCTGTTATATGTATAGTAGTTATTCTATAACTCACAGATTAATCATTGTGCTCCATCTCATTTTGCATTGCAATCTGCAAATTACAATCATTTCTTGAAGACACAGAAAACAGGTTTGTTCTTTGTATTATTAATAAACTTTAAATCACTCCCATATTCATAACTGGTTTTATGTGATTTGTTCCATTCTCCAGATGACAAATATTGGCTGCTAAAGACACTTTACTAAGATGGGCTTTGCTAATTGCCATGAATGAAGCTTGAATTTAACATTAATTAACTATTTCTGTAAAGGGCTCATCACAGCAAAACCTTCTGCACTTGTGTAAATTTATATTTAACATCCCATGACAAATGCACGCCTTTCAACAATTGGTTTGCAGCTCTTGACAAATGTTTCTATTTCATTCTATAAGTTATGAGTTCAGTCACTGCATCAAAAATTGCCATGGCTTAGATTTGCATTAAGACAAACTACTCCTGAAGTTCATTTCCAGTCTTTTGGGAACCAGCATGCTTTCTCTAAAATGAGGACCTTCCTCCCATTTTTCCTGAATGTATGTGTTTTTATATAACAAGAGACTTAAAAATATCTATGAGGGCACTGCAATAATTCATATGTAGGGGCGTGATGCGGTACAAGAATTTGTTCCAAACCAGTCTCTCTCTCTCTCTCTCTCTCTGTGGTTGTTTTTTTTTAATTTTATTTTTTATTAGGCTTAAAGTTTCCATCACTTGAAAATAATAGGTTACACTTGGGATCCATTCGTGCATTGCCACCCTCCAAAACCCTTTGATATGAAGGAGAGCTTGGGGGAACACAGGGTCAGCCCTTTTGTGACCATTTTCATCAGCAATTCTATTCTTTAGGATGGAAATTTGGTGTTCCCAACATAACCCAATGGATTTATCTTAGGTCTGCAGTATGTCGTAATGGTGCATACTAGGGAAGCTGATGGCATTACCTTGATAAACCACCAGAATGAAGAGTTAATCTGGTACTTTGGTCTTCCTTCTTCCTCCAGCAGTACCAATAGCAAACCTTGCAAAGGATAGTGGTCTTAGGAGGCTCAGGTGTAAACAGCAACAATCCACAGTTTATAACTGTTCTCTTGGTGCTCTGAAAAGTGAGTTGGCTCCCGCAATTTCTTGGATCATGCTACAAAGACTGCTTCTCTATGGCTGAGTGTATTGTACAGTCTCTTGCTATATGTTAGGATTTTAGTTTCCACATATACATGTAAGTGGTTCCTTCTGCAAATATTTGAAAGCTAAGCTGAAAGATGTGGTGAGCACCCCACCCAATTTCTGGTATGCAGCTAAATGATATTTTCAGCTATCTTGATGTTGAATAATTGCTAGGAGGACAACGCACCCATCTAGAAGCAGTGTGAAAGGACTGAAAATAAAATGACAACTACCCATGAAATCAAATATTACAGGTGAGTTCTTTGTTTGCTTTTCACAGCATAGCTTTTTTAAAATCTTAACTTCAGAACAAAGAAGTTTAGCCTGGAAAGAAGAGTTCAAATATGATTTCCAGGAGGTAACTCTAGAGTACTCCTTTAAATACATATATATGTTTATATACATATATGTATGTGGGTTTTTTTTTTAATCTATAGGCTTTTGTCTGACAATTAATTTCCCTTTACATTTGGTTTGTATTACAGCATGTGCTTAAGCAATTTTCTTGGAGAAGAGTTGTGCAAATATATATCAATTTAATCTATTTGTGCTAATAGAAATGATTCTCAGTGATTTTCTTGGCCCTTATGAAGTTTATGCCATGTACCTTCACTTTACTTTCCTCTTTCTGGCGTTGTCCATAGTTTATCTTCATTATTCTCAATTTTTATACCAATTCTTGGTCCTTCGCTTGAATTTTGTAGAGAGCCTGGGACTGCATACATTGGGAACTAGCCTGGAATTCAAGTGAACCAGGATTGCTTTTCTTCTCTATGATTTTGAACCTTCGTGACTCCCCAACAAGTTCTTCAGTGTCTCTGCCTCCTGCGTTTTCGTCTTGTTAGAATCTAAGGGTGAGCTCTTCAGGGACTCTGGCTTTGTGCCCACATGGTGACTTGAGAAATCCATCTGTGACTGTCCAGGTGCCACCAGGGTTCCAAAGATCTGTATGCCTTAGGAGAAAAATTTTCATCAGAAATATGAGGATATATTTTTAGTGCATTTTCATGACCCACTAAGTCCATCTACAGGCTAGTTTTTTCATAGCTACACAGAGGGAAAGATACACCCTACTTCCTGGTATGTCCCACATAGACTTCACTTCTTTAGAGATAAGAGCCCCTTCAGGGCTGTATCATTTATTGTCTGTGCTGTGTATTTCCTTGCAAATCTGAATCTTGCTGTATAGATGCAGTGACTCTGACTCCTTGTTATGGATGGAGGAAACCACAGGCAGCATATTCTGCTTTGGGGTCTGCAGAGTGCCAGGTTTGGGTCAGTCAGCACTGTTTTCAGTAGCTGGATCAGCTGGATCTTTAAATACAAGTTCATGCTGCCCACTTCTTGAAACAAGGCTGCAATTGGTAGTTAATTCTGTAGATTACACCCTTATTATCATTAGACTGTTTAACCCAACACCCTTAACCTTACATGTTAGGCTGACTGAAACTAATGACTGGTCCCCCTGCTGAGCTCAGCTCTGGTGTGATGAAAGGGTGGGTGAGCTTGGCTACTCTTTTTCATGATCTGAAATTATGCATCAGCTCATTAGGTAAAGGTTTTGGGTGCTGTTGCTTGGTTATCTGGCATCTGGGAAAGCTGCCTCAAATGTGCAGCAATTTGTAAACACAGGCTGGCAGATGCATTCAGTTAAAATCAAATTCCAGGCTTGTGGCTTACCCTTGAAAGGCTTTCTTCCATCTAGCAGCACCACCGAGCTCTCATCCAGACTGAAGCTGAGCCAGCTGTCTGTCTTCCAGGTACTTATCTTCTGAAGTGCTGAAACATCTTGTGGGTTTCACTGCCTTCTGTGTCATGGGAACCCCAGTAAAAGCAAATGGCTGGGGGAGAGCTTGCCTTTCTAACATTTCCAGGCACAGCAATGAGACAAGTTCATGGAAGAAAACCCCACCCAGGCCTATTAAACATTAAGATGCTGATGCAACCTTTGGCTCAGGAAGTCCTAGATCGTGCAGTGCCAGAAACTGGTAGAATATACAAGGGAAATATCTCTGTCTTCTTGGCCTTGTCTCTTACTCTGTTCCAAAATATTCACTACTTTGAAATCAGCTACTGAATTAAATGGATCTTCGGTGTGGTCCTGTAGAGCTGGACTTAACTTCTTAGAGTGTTTCCCATACATTTGAAAGCATTGTGTGGTCTCCACAGAAAGTTGGCAAGGGACCCAGATCACAGGCTTGACAAAGTGTATGCATTGTATGACATTTAATAGGAGTGTTTTAGTAATCTCTGGTGGACCAAACGAGTAATCTGGGTTGGGTGGAGGCAATCAGCCAGTAAGGCTGACTAAGAAGATTAGGAGAGACACTTTAAACAGATAAGTTGACCAGTCCCATCAGTGTTCATATTTAGATCATGTGTTCCTGGATGGCTATATGCAAACTGGGGCTGGAGAACTCCTGCTGAATAATCAGAAAAACTGAGCTAGTCAGATTGTCAAGGGACAATTGAATTGGCAGGAAAATCTGACTCCAGAATATAGGAAGAATCTGGGGAGGTAGGGATGACTCTCTGAATTGAAGGTCCCAGGACCTACAGCAAGGAGAGGGAAGATTCTTGCAGAGCAGAGCTGAAACAATCAGGTAGAGGCTTTCTTAAGTATGGCTGAGGATTTTCTTTTGAGTTATGATTTACTGATTTATCTTTCCTTTCTGTGCTTGTACCTAAAACCAGATATATATATTTAAATCTTGTGAAGAAGATAGTTGTGCTAAAAATGCCTATGCATTTCTCAGTAAACCTAGGTTGAAGTGAGTGAAGGTGGTGCTGGTAGGATGTCCTTGTTTCAGCTGGGACAGAGTTAATATTCTTTCTAGTGGCTGCTGTGTTTCAGATTTGGTATGAAAGGAATGTCAATAATGCATACGGTTTCACTTGTTGCCAGGTGATGTTTATATCTCTGCTTGAGAGCAGCCCTGAGGAAAAGGACTTGGGGGTGTTGGTGGATGAGCTCAACATGAGCCGGCAATGCACGCTGGCAGCCCAGAAAGCCAACCACATCCTGGGGTGCATCGAAAGAAATGCGGCCAGCAGGTTGAGGGAGGTGATTCTGCCCCTCTACTCTGCTCTCATGAGACCCCACCTGGAATACTGTGTCCAGCTTTGGAGTCCTCAGCACAAGAAGGACATGGACCTGTGGGAACGAGTCCAGCGGAGGGCCACGAAGATGCTCAGAGGGCTGGAGCACCTCCCCTATGAAGACAGGCTGAGAGAGCTGGGGTTGTTCAGCCTGGAAAAGATAAGGCTCCACGGAGACCTCATAGCGGCTTTCCAGTATCTGAAGGGGGCCTACAGGAGAGGTGGGGAGGGACTCTTTATCAGGGAGTGGAGTGATAGGACGAGGGGTAACGGTTTTAAACTGAAAGAGAGGAGATTTAAATTAGATATCAGGAAGAAATTCTTTACTGTGAGGGTGGTGAGGCACTGGAACAGGTTGCCCAGGGAAGCTGTGGATGCCCCATCCCTGGAGGTGTTCAAGGCCAGGCTGGATGGGGCTTTGAGCAACCTGCTGTAGTGGGAGGTGTCTCTGCCCATGGCAGGGGGGTTGGAACTCAATGATTTTTAAGGTCCCTTCCAACTCTAACCATTCTATGATTCTATGATATTTTTACCAGGACTTTTTTCAGTTTCCAATAGAAGGTGAGAAGGAGCCTAGACAGAACAATGGAATGGCCAAAGGAATATTCCATGCCATATGACGTCATGATCAGCATATAAAGCTGTGAGAAGAAGGAAGGGGGGATGTTTGGAATCATGGCATGTGTCTTCCCAAGTAACCATTACATGTGATGGAGCCATGCTTTCCTGGAGATGGCTGAACATCTGCCTGCCCATGGGACACAGTGAATGAGTTCCTTGTTTTGCTTTGCATGCATGCATGGCTTTTGTTTTGCCTGTTAGACTGTCTTTATCTCAACCCATGAGTTTTTTCACACTTTTACTCTTCTGATTCTCCCACCATCCCATCAGGGGAGAGTGAGCGAGTGGCTATTTGCCGGCTGGGGTTAAACTACTACATAAGTTTAGGGTACACTGTTCCCATGGAGGTGGTAGATCGGAGTAAAGAAGTGTACAGGTAATTTAAAGGGTTTGCTAAAGGAATTCTGGGATCTTAATCTGCTTTTACTAAATCAGCAAAATATGGACTTAGTTCTGGCAGATGCTCCTCCTTCCTTCAAGAATGGAAGTAGCGGGGGGACTCCAAGACCATCCCAAAGTAAGAGTGTTGCACTGAGGAGAAGAAGTGCCATTAGCATCTTGCATCTCACAGTACTTCCTATATATTCTGGATCATGCTGTGCTTTGAGTTACAGCACAAGTAACAAATGTGAGGCAAATCACTTTTTTGCTTGGCTCATCTCTATGTGTGATATAGGGGACAGAATGACATCCTTACCAAAAGCAAGCTAGAAAGATAAATATGCTAAAATTAGGTGATCTGGCCAGAGAAGAATGATGACAATGGCATAGAATTATTTTAGTTAGTTATAGAGGAAAAACTAATGCAAGGTTTCATTCTGCTCTTTGGGTCTGAGGCAGAATTCAGTCCTGCTTCACTTCTGATATCTGAGGAGCTGTAGGCCACACTGATCAACCAGCAGTAATTCATGGTTGTCAGAATGGGTCAAATTGATAGTTTATTATATAACAATTTGTTGCTATACATCTGTTCATTATTGCTTGTTTGCTGTTCTTTTCTAAGTTAAAAAAACCCACATAGATGCTAAGCTTGGCAACAGTATTTTCTTTTGAGTTTGTAGTGTAGACTCCATGCTACAGTGTATACTTAGTTATAGCACTAAGTAATATACTTTGGTAATAAAGGGAACAGTCTCAGGAACAGCACCTCACACACTGGGTAGTTCAGTTGAGTGCATGGACATGAATTGTTGAATATGTTACCGTTAAATGTGAGTAGGAGTCAGTGGCTTATTCTGCCTCTGAGATACGGATCATTTTCCTTAAGTGGCTGATATTACTGAGTGCTTGACAGTTCTGTTGTATGATAGTTTTCATGAATTTCCTGCCTTTGAAATTCCAAATGGGCCACCTCAATCTCTATAGAGACATTAATTTTGCATCTGCTTTTTTTTCCCTTAGATCTAAATTTTTTAATTAACACTAAATAAATAATCTTTACAAAGTGTATAAACAATAGCCATAAAATCCAGTGGGTAGCTGGGTTGAACCTCAGCTGAGTTTCCTTTTTACATCACTGGGGGCAACCCTGTCTGTGCTTTGTTGTGTATGACCTCTTCTGCCCATCCCCTCTTCTCACATACACCTCTCTCCTCTCATTCAGACCATTGCGATTCCACTAGTACAGCAGTCTATTAGGTCCCAGTTTTTCAAAGCATACAGTAATTTCCCGTCAACATCAAAGCAAATTACTCTGATTTACTTTCTCTTTAGAAAAACAAGTGTTCCTTTATTTTCCCACTGTAACTCCATCCTTGCTAAGTGCGGCTGCAGATATCATTCCCTCCTTACAACTTCCTTTTTTTTTTTTCCCTAAGAAGTTGTGAATTTCAGTCAGGCAGTTTTGTTTATAATTCTAAAGGAATGTATTATGTCAGTGCAGCTCTCACTCTTGTGCTCTTCTAATGTAATTGGAATAAATTAATTTGGCCACATGCAAAATGGTTTTACAAATTAGTTTTGAAAAATCAGAAGGGCCATGACAGAGCAAACACATAAATTTATCATATTTTGTGGCATTAAGGTCTCGCTTTCATATCAGAACATACAGCTTCCGGAATATTCATCTCAGAGCTTTAAATTTATCTCTGCTTTAGTATGCTTCAGTTGAACTTCTTCAGGGAAAATTTCTCTCTACGTACATTGCTAGACACCAACTCACAGATGAACTTCAAATGCCAGTAACTAATCTGGGAAATGAATATATGGCATTTTTTCATAGAAAGAAAGAAGCCACAAAAATGTTGAATTAAACCCTGTCTCTCTCCAGACTTGAATTGAAAAGTGAGCTTTGTAGAAATTTCTAAAATTTCTTTCTGATATTTCCAGATTACTCTTAAAATAGGAGAGGAAGAGGTGAAAAACTTGAAGAGGAATCGTCAAACTCTTTACAAATCATCGACAATTTAAAAAAAAAAAAAAGCATGTAATTATGCATTGTTATCTAGTTTTCTCCCTCTTACTCAAAATCGGCTTCTATTTATGCTTTCAAGACCCCTTTAACTCTGTTTCCTGTCTGGGTTTGGAGAGAAGAGATTTAATGGGGCAAAAGGGCTGATGATTTGGTGTTAACAAGTGGAGGCAGCATTTGTTAATCCCAATTTCATAGACATTTATGTCCGATTGTGAAAAATACCCAGCTTGACTGAAAAACTCATTTAAACTATCCTTTTGTTTTTGGATGGTAATCTGGTAGATTACCGATGCAAAATGTAAATTCAAAGTGCAGGTTTAGATCTAAATTGATAATTTCCAAAGGTTAGGTCATTTAGGTTTTCTAAGGAGCTAGGAGCAAGGCCCGGTGTGGGAATTGGGACTTGCTCTCACTACATGTGAGGACTTACTTGGGCCTACGGTCTTGGCTTGGGCCCATATCCAGCAAAGATGGGAAAGAGAGATCATGGAATGTAACTTTAATCCAGTTCTTCAAAAACTTATGGAAAAAAATTAATTCATGTGTGTCTCTGCATTTAGGCTGGAGAGATTCTTAGAGATTTCTGTATGGATTTGTCTTCAGTGTTTTGAATCCATTTTAATTTCCAGGTCCTTTCAATAAAATCTAAGTGCAAGAGTACAAAGAGTGGTTTTGCTTATAATTGATTTTAATAAATAACCATGAAAACTGGGAGGAAACAGAGGCCAGAGCAGTTGGTTTGTTTTTTTCTTCATACCTGATGTTGTGGACTGAAGATACAAGCTATGAAGAGAAAATTTAAGTTCCCAGAATTTTTTTTGCAGTGTGTATGACCGATCAATTATTTTTAAAAGTAAATATAGTTTTGGCATCTGCTTCTATTTCATTTGCTGGCCAAATTTTCCAATACAAATAGGATTTCTGCCATGTTTAATTAATTAGAAAGGCTAATAGTAAGGTGTTTCTCAGCCTTATGAAAGGCTTGAAATAAAATCTGAAATAATGAGTTTTTGAGGTAATTAGTGAAAAAAATAATTGAGCCAGGAATAATATAATACATGGCGAAACAGAAATCAAAGTTCACCTAGGTTTATGTTTTTTAACTAACTCATCAGGATGTACATTCCCGTGATGTACATCAGGATGTATTCCCGTGCCTGTACAACAGCCAGCCATGGGGATTTTGCTGGCTATCCCCAGGCTCACAGGTGCAGGCCTGTAGCAGCTCAAGTAGTGTGTGAGAAAGGACAGATAGGAAGAAGTCCCAAAGCCCTTTGCAGATAATGACCGTTTTTTCTAATTTACACCTAAATAGTCTGGTTTGGTTACTATTACTCTCGACACTGAGGTGCAGCGTGAAATGCAAACAACGCGTTGCACTTCTAAGGATTCTTTTTCCTATTACTGCTAGAACAGTTAAAATGCTTACAGAGGGCACCAGGAACTGCTGGGATTTCTGCACATAGCTATTACGTGATTTGGGATACATCTTTTAATCTGTGCTTTACAAGGAAAGACTAGAAAAGCTACACTAGTGGGAACTAGAAAGGTGTAAAGCAAACCTTCCCCGTCATTGCCTGTCCTTCTGCCACTGTCACTCCCTCTCAGTTGGATGAGATCATGGCTCGCACACCAGCTTGCAATCCAAGCTCAGAGATGATGGTTTAGATGATCACAATCATGTCTTTTTTCCCGTGATCTTGGGGGCGGTCTTCTTGCCTAAGTGGAAAAGTAGTATTCCTCCTGCTGATATGGAGTGTCCACCCATGGCATATTTTTGCCTTTATAACTACTGTGCATCCATAGTTCTATGCTGGAATTTTGTAAAAGAAAAGTAATAACAATTATGAATAGCTGTTTCCTCAAAGACGCTCCCTGATGCTTAGACACATGCTGAAAAGGACTTGAAGAAGTGCAAATCACACGTGGCTCTGCTTTTGTTTTGCAGTGCTGGGCAGAGTTTGACAACTCACCCTGGTACCCAGTGCCAGGGAGTTGGGACTGTGGGTGTTTATTAGGGTACACCGATGCTGGCAACCATTCCACCAGGCACCGTACCACAGCTGTGTGAGATGGGCTGCCTTTCTTCTCACAGTAGGAACAGACAAGATATCCAGAGGCCAAAGACTTGGCGAGAGCAGTTTATATGACCAGATGGATCCACTGTAATAATCTGGTATGAGCTTCCAGATAATTTAATAAGAATTGGCAAGAGCAGGACATCAGTTCCTTGATGGTTTTTTTGATGGGAGAGAGAGTGATGAGGTGTTAATTAAGAGGGAATTAGCTCTTGTTAGTTCTGGATATATATGTTCAATGATGTGCTTTTCTTTCTTTGTATTAGACACAGAGCAGCGTACCACTGACCTTTAAATTGATAAATATTTGAGAGCCGGAAAGCCACAGGAGGAAAGCAGATGCCAGGGTATCCGTGGTAGTGTTGCAGGCAGTTCGTCTAGATTTGCTCACTGGAAAACTCAGTTTTGCTGCCTGACCCCTCAGCGGTGGTGGAGTCACAGCTCAACACCATGGAGTGCTAAGGCGCCTGTGTTAGTAAGGCTGCTGTCTTCTATTTTGGATCCTGGTAAAGCTGATAAGGTTTAAATAGGAAGTCACAGTACAAGTGTCTGGGGCACATTAGGGTTGCTTTTCTACATAGATGTCCACAGCTGAAACACAGGGCTAACCTCTCTCAAATTTCTCTTTGGGGCCCAATGACTTGTATTCTTCCTTCAGTCAGGGACCAAATATACATGGGGGGTGACAGAGTGATGAGAGCTTGAACTGCAGAAAGCGAGGGCAGGTGAAGGTCATCGAGGGTTTGATGGAGAAGAGCAGATTCCCGAGTTCCTTGTTCAGGGTCTCACTGTGGGAGCAGGGCCATGCCACTGTACTGCAGAGACTGCCAGGAGAGTCACTCTAAGAAGCCACTTTTCTTCAGACATTGCCAAAAATGAAGAAACAGAATAACAAATGTCTGGAAGAGGAGCAGTCTGAGAATTTGCTTCCTTTTAACAAAATTATGTCCTCATCTGTGTACGCACTTCTGTGAGACTGCCGCTCCTCTGCAGAGCAGTCTGCTAAATGAATGGTCGAATACCTGTTTGTTCACTCAGTACTCCCATGCTGAAAAGCACAGTGGAAGTGCTAAATACTTTTCTTTTTAACCCCTGAGCCAGTTTAAACTAGTAAAACTCTTCAATATATTTTTGTGTTTTGTAAAAAGGTGGTCATATAAAATTATCAAAATTGCAATAATTAGCAAATTGCAGGGAAAGGTCTTTAGGACTTATAACTCCAAAGTGTAGGCAATAGAAGTGTAATTTATAGGCTGACACACCAGTCCAGCTATAGGCAACTCCAGCAGTTGCTTTGCTACTCATTAAAATAAGTGCACAGCTATTAGACTAATTATAGCGTGCAGCTATGTAGCAAACTGAACCCAGACAGTGAGACAGGATGCCTTCTGAGTGAAGTAGATCCACAGCCCACTGCAGCCTGGAAATCCTTCCACATTTTAGCCTGTCTGCAGGCTGGAATGCCTGCATCATATTTGCAATGCTGTTTACTTTGTACTGCTTCCTTTTGCTCTCTCTCCCTTGCTGCAAGTTCCCCCAAAATGTCATTGTGTCTCAAACGGGGAGTTACCAAAGGTGCTTCGGATGCAGCAGCTGCTGCTTTTGCTTTTTTTCTCTTGGAGAATACAAACCCATCCTGGTGACTCCCACTACTTTATTATTAGACCATAGATTTCAGCAGCTGCCTGACCATGACAGGGCAAAAAAAAACCCGATTACCTTCCCCGCCCCGCCCCCCGCCCTATTGTAAAGGGAAAGACTGGATCCTGTTTTAGAAATATTTGCTGCTATGTTAAGATTGTGATGAGGGCCATGGTTGTGTGTTAAACTGATTTAGGTGAACAGATAACTCAGGTGATCCTGATACCTTCCTGGAAATGTCAGGTTTTGTGAAAGGTAACCAACTTCTGATTTTTCTTGCAGGTCTGTGGATTAATTTGTCTGCCTACCTTTGTTCATGTCCCTGTGAATAGAAGTCAGGTGCTACTGCTCATTTTAACTATGTACATTTATAAAATAGCCAACTGTTTTGTCTCAAGACCCTTTACAGTTAACGAGGTTTAACTAAACTTTTGGGAAATGAGCTGTATTTTATTGTCTTATGGCAGGCTGGGTGGGCCCTCCTCTGAAGAAAGAGGTGCCCTTAGCTACAGCGCTGGTGTCAGCAAGTCTCTCCTCTCTTCTTCAGAACAAGTTGTACATGCTCTCTGTTCAGAAGGATGTCTTCTGAGAAAAGAAGCAAGCTGGCCTTCGGCTTCCCTCTATAATGAAGGGCTGCGAGCATTTTCCTGAATGTGCTCAAATCTTGGCTCCTAGCCGAGTACCACACAAGCATCTTCACCTCAAGATGCAAGCTAGGCTTGCTAAATTTTGGGAATCCTAACCTGAACTTCACTGCCTTCAGCTACCTCTCAATCATATCTTGATTTGTATATTTTCTTAGAGAAGACATTTCAAAAGATAAAACAGATTTGGCAGCAAAAGAAAAAAACATAATAGGAGAAAAGCCCTAAGATCATGCATCTGGAAAAAGCTTTCTAATCCATCTTGACACATCTGTTGCTTTAGAAGAAAAAAATCTTCTGGCTGCACTGGGGCCCTGCAGCTATGTGTGTTGGGGGCCTGGCTGTATAATTTGTGGAGCGCAATAATTCTATAATTATATTACTAATTGTGTGCTACCACTTTTTTATAATAACAGAGTGATTTATAACTTAACAGTTTTACAGGAGCTTAGACAGACTGTTAACTGAAAATGAGCACTTGCAACGTAGCTCCTAATAACTGCTATTGTTAAGGGCTTGCTATCAAGCTGCCTGAATGCCTTCCTAGAAGGTGTAGCCTTGCAGAAGTATTTCAGACTGAAAATCTCAGCAGTACAGTGCCTTTCCCATCTTGCCTGTAGGTATATAAAAAATAATAGGAGGGAGCACGGGAGAAAGATTAAGAGGAAACTAAGTCTAAGCAATACCCACAAAAGAATGCAAACAGTAGGAAGAATTTGAATTTCAATATGGAGCATGTATTTGTAGGGAAAAGTAGAGAAGTTGGATTTTAGGGGAAGCTGAAGTGCTTTCCTGTCCAATAATGAGAAAGAACTGGCAGCTTAGGGGTTAGGCAGGATTCTCTCTCGTAATACTTAGGAGACACAGAAATTGCCAACTGGGTTGCAGAGACCAGATATTTACCTCCTTTCCATTGATGCTTTGGATGATTGCCTTTTCCAAGCTGAATTTGTGTTTGGGGAGCCACAGCTTCTTTCTCTGTCTCTGGATACAGTTTATTTGGGTGCTACCAAAGCTGCTTTTGCTTCCCGAGGTTGCTTTGCTTTCCAGACCTTTTCCCGAGGTCTGGAACAGAAAGGAGTAGCTGCATTAAATAGTTCAGCTAACACATGGTATTGGTGCTTTTCTTCTTTCAAATGTTATAAGGTGGAAAGGTAGTGCATTTTTAAGAAATAAAGGGGTAAAAAAAGGTCTTTCATGCTTATTACATGGAAATTCAACGTGTAAAAAGAAGCATAAATTGGCCTTTTTTTACTCTCCAAAAAATAGAATATTCTACTATCTGAGCTGGTGTGTTAAGTGCGTAGCGATAACTACCTGTTGAGACTTTTTGACTGCCTACTGTGTGCCCTGGGAATATTTAGCTTTTGAAATACAAGTTACAGTATGAAAAGACCAATTCTTCTTTCAACTTTAGGTATTAAAAGATGAAACACATCCTATATTCTTTGCTCATTCCTGCAAGTGTGGTTTTATAGTAATAGTTCATTCAGGAATTCAGCTTTTGGAGCAGACAATTTACTACCTTTGGCTTAGATTTTTACTGCTTGCAAAGCTGAGTGTATAGGCTTATCTTTTCAGAAATAACATGACCTAGGTTATGAGATCATTATGAAAGATTCTTCATTAAGAATCATACAATATTCATAGAATTATTTTATTTAAATGAAATTTTTTTTTCCTAGTTTTCCCTGGAGAAATTTTCAAGCCAGTTGGTTCTGATATGATATAAAATATATACAATACTCATTTTGTCCTCAAAGTTGCTTGACATAGAGATCAGTAGATTAAATGGCATTTGCTTTCGGGGGGAAAACATTTGAATTTGGAAACCATATTAAAGTGAATATATTTCAAAAATTAAATCACAGTATGTAATTTAAGTGTTCTGCAAAATATGATACCAGACATATTATCTAACTCAATCTGTAAGAGTTGCTTTGGCATGTTCAGAATTTGCCTAATAAACTGAAGTCAATTGATAAGAATAACTTGTTCAGCATGTCCAGACAAAGAGGTTACAAAAGAAAGAAGGAGAAGAAAAATTAGAGCAGTGAACATATTTTTAGTAAAGGGACAGGAACCTGGAATATGAGAAGTGAAATAGAATACATGAATATAAGTGATAGTTTGGTATTAATTCTTTTATTGTTCCAATTAAAACAGTTCAGGCCTGCTTCTGCTTCTCTCAAAATCTGTGACAGTGTCTCCGTTTTCATTAGTAGGCTATCAGCATACAACTTCTGGTATACATGTCCAGCCTATCAATAGCTATTTTTCCTTTTTCAGTGTGATGAAACTTGGCCTTTGGACTTTAACTCGTGAGAATTTCCCAGTTTATGATGAACATGTGCTGTTACAATTACTAGGGAAGAATGTAAAGTTCTGCTGTCAGGAAGGTAGCAGATGATTTTCTGCTAAGCATGGATTTCGATTTTGTCATTTTGCTTACTGATCAAAATACTAAGATAGGTACAGCCTTTCAGACCTGTAGTTAAATGCACTGCATTAAGTCACAGCATTGCCTTTGTTTCTCATAATGTTATCCTGCTAATAAACAAAACTTCCTTTAAAGCTTGTCTCCTGCAGTATTCCCTTACACAGTTTAATGTAGAGCCTCCGTTCATAATCTTCACTATTTCTCACTGTTTAATCTGCTTTAATATTCAAGTTTACTGTATGCTGTTCTGTAGACCCTACAGCTACAAATTGAGGTACGCATCCAACCTGAAAGCCAGGGGAAAGGAAATAAAAAGCCTGATGCTTGTTCTTGCTTATGCATTTCTCCATCTGTGAAATGGATATACTACTACTTGCTTTGGATTTCTGGGTGAAATTTTTATGTGAAAAAATAGCAGTATTTTCTTTTGCTCTGTAGTCTTGCTCATGGCTCTGCTGTCTACTTCCAAGTGACAAGTTACACGAGATGGCTCTGGAGGTAATTTTAGGTAGATATCTTTTCGAGCAATTTAAGAAACAATTAGAAAGTTGTCTGAGCTAAATATGTACAGGAAATTGATCAACAATAAACTTTTTTTTGTGAGATATAAAATATGTTATAGGGTATATTTCTGTAAAATACACACTTCATACCATTACAACTATTTATTCATGTTAGGTCTTTTTGTTTTATAATGGTCTTTAATATATGGAATTCTGCAAGTCAATAAAGGTTTTGTAAAGCCAGGCATATAAAATTGTAAACATTCTTAGTTTGTTTAAAATACATACTGAAAATTTATTAATATATTCCAATCTTAGAGTACATAAATTTGACACAGACATTCAAAAGGGGCTTGTTGGAGAAAATAATTCCTGAGAGATTATAAAAGCATTAAAGAAATGAAATTCCATTTCTTTCATGAGGTGAACTCTACAAAAAGACAAAATTACAGTTATCAATACTGAATAGCCACAGCAAACCCACCTGTCACACTACTATACATGTACTCTTCCTGCAAATTCACACACAAGCTGGGGATGTATGGTCCTGCACAAACACCACCTTAAATGCAGCAAGGCATAGGAATCTCCTGCAAAGACACAAGCCTGCCTTAGCCTGGTCAATAGGCTTCCTTAGCCTTGAAAGGCTTGTGGCAGCAGCTTCTGCACAGTAGGATTCAGAGACATAAAGGTAAACATCTGTTCTGAACAAGTGCTGCTCTTCTATATCTACAACTCTAGTCAGCGAAGGGATGCAGGACCCAAAGTTAGCTTTGAGGAATAATTCCCATAATTTGAGCTGGATCGCCTTTCATCCACAATGCCCGAATTTAAGCTCAGGCAGTCTGGGTGAAGGCTGACCAGTTTAAAACTTCACCACATCAGTAGCAAACCTTTTCCAATTGATGAATCTTTTATACATATGTAGGGTATCTCCTAGATCATACCCCTACCACTCTCAGGAAGGTAGTCAGTTGAGCAGCACTATGCATGTGTGTGGCATATGAGGCTGGTTTCCTATGTGCCTTATTTAGAATTTGCTGAATCTACACAATTGTGACGACTTGGGGATCCTTTGGAAGAAAAGATATTAAAAGTTCTTTTGCCTCAGTATCCAAATATACAACTTCATTAGCCTTCAAAAATACTTTATTCAAGTATCAGCCTTCACAACATGTCGGAGCAAAGAGTTGGAGTTTCTGAACCAATTTTTAGAGTTGTTTTCAAAGTATAACCCTTCTGCAGTGCACAAACTCTTTGGAAACCTCAGTCAGCTGCACTATAGTTGCCTGTCAGACATGAGGGGTATGATTAGGGACCTGGAGCATCTCTCTTACAAGGAGAGGCTGAGGGATTTGGGTCTTTTTAGTCTAGAGAAGACTGAGGGGGGATCTGATCAATGCTTATAAATGCTTAAAGGGTGAGTGTCAAGAAGATGGGGCCGGTCTCTTTTCAGTGGTGCCCAGTGACAGGACAAGAGGAAATGGGCACAAACTTGAATGTAAGAAGTTCCACCTAAACATGAGGAGGAACTTCTTTACTTTGAGGGTGGCAGAGCACTGGAATAGGCTGCCCAGGTGAGGTGGTGGAATCTCCTTCTCTGGAGACATTCAAAACCCTCCTGGATATGTTCCTGTGCAACCTGCTCTAGGTGGACCTGCTTTGGCAGGGGGGTTGGACTAGATGATCTCTAGAGGTCCCTTCCAATCCCATGTGATTCTGTGATTCTGTGACTGTTACAACTAACTAGGATTAGCTCCTATCTTTCTCGTCAGTCAAACCTCTAATACTCATCAAAAAGAACATTTTGCAACTTCAAACTGGAAACTATGACCACAAAACTGGACACTGAATAAATTTAGTCTTTTGAATATGCTCTCTGCACCTTAACAAAATACATCACAGTGAGTTAATAATTACTATTTTTATACTGTGTTATTTTATGGAAAGTATCTCTCACCAGCAGGAAAGTACAAGGACTTCTAGGAATCACTGGGGCATAATGAAAGTTGCCAAAAATGTAAACTAATACAGATTTTCTTATGAACCATGAACTAATATTATGTTTAAACTAAAACTGTAACCTTTAGCCTTTGTACGAGAATAGCAAAAAGACATGAACAGGGATTTTAAAAAAATGTGTTTGTATATAGACATCTGAGGTCTCAGGCCCTATTTTTCTATTAAATAAACAGGGCCTGAGACATTAGATGTCTAGAAAATACCAGCGAACTAAGCTAACATCAGAAGATCAATGGATGATCTGTGAGTAAGTGGAAAACTTCAAGTCTGATTAAATCTGCAAAAAGAATCTGAACAGCAGAGTCCCCTCTCTTTGCTTCTCAAATGCCTTAGTGTGCATTTAATTGCAGCAAGATACCTTTTCACCTCCATAAGGGCATTTTTCTGAGATTTTTCCATTCTGTTCTTACTTACTCCACTCAGTAAGTCAACAGACTTCAGCCAACATACCAGCAATTCTCTGCTAACAAAAGTGATCTACCCAGCAAGCAGCACTCAGCAACACAATATCAAGACAGAAGTATTCCTCCTGAAGAGACAAAAATAGTAAGTTCCTGGGATGCTACTTGTTAGGGTGTCAGAGTGTTGAAATATGCCCGGAGAACATTTCAACTTCCTAGACTGAAGATCAACTATGGGAGTGTACGGTCAAATCAGGAAGACTATGAAGAATGAGGATAATAAAAGAAGAGATAGATCTTCTTAGTGATTTTTTTTTTTTTCTTGATATTTTCAGTTGCAGATCAATTAAAACCATTTACTGAATCCATATTAATCATTAGTTTTGGCAACAACATGACAACCAAAATTAGTTTTGTCATTTTGAAGTTTAACCAAAAAAGGACCATTTTGGGGGATCAGGCACAAAATCCAGAACACTGTTGAATATCTTAAAAATGGAATGGTGTGACTTCTTTATTGCAAAACTTGTTTCCCTATCAGAATAAAACAAATATTTTTTTTCTTTTTTTTTCATTGGGTTCCTCTTCCCCTCCACCCCCCCCTTTTTTTTTTCCTAAAGGGAATACAAGTGTTAAATAACCTGAAAGAAGAAAAGGATGAACTGAATTTCTGTCTGACCCCAAGCATTTTTTTACAGCTTTGGTTCAATAACCCAACTAAAATATCCCTTGTTAACACGATTCTAAGTACAAGGTACCTTAACAACAATTCCCAGGAGATATTGTAACACCTTTGTCAAATTCAGTTTAATGTCAAAGTGGCTGAGAACATGTTCATTCTATGAAAAAAAAAGAGGTATTTCAACATTTCCATCCTAATTTTGGAAGAAAACAAATGTTGAAATATTAGAATTTCCCCCAGGATGAAAATTCTAATATTATGCTCAGCTCTGGTTTCCAATAACTCTTACACTTTAATTTTGTAATATTTAACTTAATGTTTCCCATGTGAGTATTATAGCACTAGTGGGTAAAACTTTAGTCACCTCACAGATTAAGCATGCAAAGGAAAACAGTTCGTGCATGTAGAGGGACAGCTTTCTCCCTCACAAGTGCCTTCTTCTTGTTTCCCCTGCTGATGAGATGTCAGTTTATTACAGACTTGATGAATGGAGTTTCCTTTCTCAGGAAACAGTAGTCAGTCCTATGGAAGCATTTATGTAACAACATACGTCCCCTCTGAGGAAGTTTCCTTATTATCCCTTCCCTTGGCTGTGTTGGACCACAGTCAGGACAGCCAGAAGGGAAACACTGAAGTGCGGCTGCTGGGCTATTTGTGGGAAACAAAACTTAGCAGTCCCGGTCTTAAGAGTTGTGAAGCCGCAATCGACCCCTGCTTGTACCTCTGCGGTGTGCTGAGCGAGATACCTTCTGTGCAGTCAGTTAATCCCTACGCACTCTGAAAGTCTGATGTAACCTGCTTTTCGTGCCTGGGTAGGGCAACCTTAAACATGCACGTGCACCAAGCCTGCTTTCATCTCATGCATCACGTAAAATACCTCTTCAGGGCATGAGGTTGCTTCCTATTGGGTCTCAAACAGCCCAGGTCTAAGGTTGCCGCTGGTACTGGGTACCTCCAGACCAACCAACCAACCAAAATGAATTGCAACATGAACTAGATCCAGTTCCCATTTAAAGTTAGTGCAAGATAATATGAGCTTCTCCATAGCATACACTCCCCTAGATCTCAAAATACTTTACAGATTAGCTTGATCTAACTATCTCAGTTTTACAGATTGGAAAGCTGAGGTGTTGACACAGCTACAGTTACTAAATGACTCAGCAGAATTAGGCCTGGAGCCTGTGACACCAGACTCCAGGTCTTATGCTGCGATGTTAGACCACGGTTATCAACAGCTATTTCACTGGACGTCTGTTACCAAGTCTTTGCCTTAATTCTGCTTTCCTTTCTTAAATACAGCAAATCAGTGCCTGTCTTCTGTTGCTCTTTCTTGGTGGCTCTTCCACCATCACTTCTAAAAGAGGATGTCTCTTGGACTTGATAAAGAAGAAAGGAAGGGCAGGAAGCAAGGGATGAATCTGGTTACTGAAATGATCCTTTACTGCATGACAGGTTGGATGGGTTGAAGATTAAGGAGTAATAAATCTTCTCTTTGCCTTTGCAACAATGAAACCAGAGAACACCTTGCTTAATCCCTTCAGTGTATTAATTCAAAATAGCATATACAATGGTTTCCGCGGATTGTCCTGGGCCTCGATTCAACTTGAACTTCCTCTTTCCACAGATGAACTTGGTGTTTCTTCCATGCTCCATTGAGACTTTCTGATAGAAAGTACATTGCTAGGTCAAAATACTGCTACAGATCAGATGCAGTCAACCTTATCAGAGGGTTGTGCTAACAAATTGATAGGCGAGTTTCTTGTCCTCCCTTTCCCAGCAGAGCCTAAGGGAATGTCTTATGTTAAACACTGGAGTATTTCAGCTGTGGTGGATTTCAGAATTACCGTGTCCTTCGTTCTGTCCCTCAGCTGGTTGCTTACCTCTTCATAAGCTGCTGCTCCTGTGGGTGTAGCAGAGCTCTCCAGCTCTGACTCCTGGTAACCTTGCTGCGATGTACCGCTCTGACTGCCACTGATGCTGATAAAGGAGGAGACTACCACAGACATTGCACGTTCATAAGACTACAAAATTAGGAGAAATAAACTCTATTACTCTTTCTTCTTCCAGCTGCCTGCCTATCAATTTATTTCCTCATACCCACCTATCTCCTTTTCTTGTCATAGTCTTACTACTAAATGAGCATGAACTACAATGTAGCTTTTTGTGACCAGGGTCTATTTTCGAAGGTATTCTAAAAAAAAAAAAAAAGTGAAATCTTTTCTTCATTGGTTAGAAGGTCTGAATTTTATTTATATTTTTGTTATTATTAACTTTTATGATAAAATACACAACCTTTGCTGAAATCTATGATAGCTGAGCACCTGATATGTTCATTTGTTAGTGGTAGCACTGGAAAGAAGGAAGCGAAGAGGAAATGTCTTGTTCTTGTTCTGTTCTTGTCTGTTCTCATTTGATTTTGAGTGCTTTTTTTTAAATATGTGTGTTATTCCTAACTTACTCTCTCAGTAACTGATAATAAGAATCCTTTTCAAGATCATTTCCTGGAAAGTGGCCCCACATATTTATGATATGTTAAGCCTTAATGATCATTTTACTCCTTGTTATTCAAGCCAGCACCTATATGTTGTCAGCTAATCTGTATATGCAAACATTCCAGAATAAACTGTCAAAAGGAACAACTAAAGGCGAGTACTGTAGTTCATGGGTGCTGGTGCCTGCTATTCATCTCATTAAATTGGCTCTCTCTGTACTTTGGGACTCCTTGTGTGTTTTTAATTAATAAATTATTAGATTAAAATATGTAAACAGCTTGTAGAAGTGGGAAGAACCCAAAATTCCTCCTCATCAAAGCTCAGTCTCCCTGCTGCTGGGCTGCAGAATCATGTTGGGCTCTTTTGTTGGATCTCCTCTTGCTCAATACATGCCTTTTATCCTGGTCCATGTGGGGGATGGAAAGTGGTTGGTCTGTCTGTCTCTCTCCCCAGCTGAAGAATGTTTGGTTATCACTGTCTCTGGCAAAATATGAGCTGTGGCTTAAAAAAGCTCAAATGGAGAAATGCTCTAACCGTGTCTTGCAAAGAGGTAGACTCCACAACTGCTGAGCTTATTATAATAATGAAAGTATTTTTAAGGGGTAAGTGAATGCTCCCATGCCCAAAAGCATGTTCTGGGGGTGCTCAGTCCCTGATGGAGTTTCAAACTGGGGTCCCATATATGCATAAGAAAGTTTGACACCCACAGCATGTTGGCTGTGCGAATATTGTTTCTGAGAATCAGTTTCTTCCTCCTTCCTTAAGGCCCTAAGTATCTAACTCAGCTTTGTCAGGTGTAGCCCAGGAACCAAAACTACTGATGTAGTGTGGCCCGAGGTGGCTCTTGTACAGACATAGACCTCAGGCTCCATGAAGACCCGTCTTGTACTCCTAGGAACATCCTTTGCTGTCACTCTTAATGAGGGTTGTCTTATCAAGCAGTTAGATTAAGTACAATTTAAAGCAGAGGCAATTAAAAAAAAACCCAACCAACCAACCAAAGAAACAAAACCAAAAAACAATACAAACCAAAACACAAACGGACAAGCTTGGGTACGGTTATGATTAACTCGTTACCTGGAGAAAACTGCTGAAGGTAGGTGTTGAAATATCTAACACAGTATATGCAAACTAATGTGCATGTGCATACTAATAATATTATGTGATGGGGTATGATGATGGGACTAAAATAAAAAGCCTATAACAGCAAACCTAGAAATACCTTAAAATGTTTATAATCAAAATGGAAAATGATGTCATTGTCAGTTAAATGTTCCTTAATTTTCAAATTATTCTTCCAGTGCATTATGCTTCTTGGCAAATGTAGCCAAAGAGACAGACCCAAGAAGTTCAGGTTTCTAATAATGTAATAAATGTTGGTTTTTTTCCATCCTCCCAACATTCAATTTAGCAAACTACTTTTCAGAAAAATACTCCCAGGGTGTAAATGTTGGTGGTGAGGCAGAATGAAGGTTGTTTCCATGCCTGTAATGCACACTTAGAAGTATTTCAAGTTTATTTTATCTATGTCATAACTTTCCATATGTCCTATTAATAACTCTTCAATTCTCACTATTTTAGGTTCTGCTTTCAAAGCTTTTTGTCTGCATGTTCATTACCTGTGCATCATTCATCGTTAGCTTCCTGTGTTTTGTTTCTAGTACACTTTATCACAATTCATCTATCAAATATGATTCTTGAAACACTAAGCCATTCCTAAGAAGAACTTCAAATATTGAAAGTGAGTCTTTTGTTTCTCTTTTCTAAAACACAAATGCAGCTGAGTTGACCTCTAATACAATCCTGCATGAAAATGAAAGCCTTCCACATACTACCTATGTTGGTTTTTTAAGTAAAAATAAGTGGAAGCATAGGGTAAAAAAAACAGGAAAAGGTTTTTCTTCTTAATGGCTTGATGTTAGGCTGTTTTATAGGCTTTTGATAAAGTCTGAAAAATGCATTTTGAATCAGTTAAGATGCTAAAGTTGCAGAACTCCCTAAAAGAGCTTTTTAAATTTTTTTCCCTCTTAAGTTTTCTTGTAAAAGCTGAATTCTCCATTTCCCTATTCCATTGCATGTGACATGTAGCATCATCACAGTCAGCTCATGAAGCTGTCAGTAGAAGTCTCTAGAGACTTCTTTTGTGGTATCAAGATGATGGCAGATGGAATGTCTGTGCAGGTTTGGCTGCTATAGGCTTGCTTTAAATGATATTTTGTTTGAAACAAACCAACCATAGCAAGAAAATTCTGAGCTAATGCCTCTAGAACCCAACCTAGCTCTGCTTCGCCCATTATGAGGAGCTATTACATCCCATTAGTGAATATGACAATGGGAGCTGAAACTCCTGAATCTTTGACTTTGCCATAGATTTATTAAAAACTATAATGAGACAGTTTTTCTGTTGTTTTCTTATCTGTCAAATGAGGAAAGGAAGCTGCATAAAGTCAAGCAGACATTATGTGTTTCTTAAGTGCTAGGTAGTATCATTAAAAATTAATACCACAGCTGTGATAACACAGAACAGCAATCTGCACTGAACAAAGTATTTGTTCCTTCCTGAGCCAAGGAAGGCTGGATGAATATATTATCTGTCTTGCCAAATTTGTCTAACCTGTTCTCAGGAATTACAGTGATAGATATCTCTGAGCTTCCTTAGGCAATATTTTACAAGTGCTCCACAGTACCTGCTATTTAACCTGAACCTCATTTGCTTCAATTTAAACCACTTTACTTTTGGCTCTGTGCATGATGAACTTGCTAAACAGATTATTATTTTTTTGGAAGTTTTCAACATCCTTTTACAAAGATAGCTTTATTTTGTAGGTTAATTAGAATTTTCAAACATTGATTATATTAATTATACTCCCTTACATCCACGTTTTGTCAATTTGAACAACTTTAGGTAAGACAATCTTTTTTAAATCTTTGCATTTTTTTCCTCTGTATGATTTAGTAATACAGGCTTCAGAATTATTTTTTTTCCCTTATTAAGCTTAGTATTGCTAGAATGAAGATAAATGTTTGGAAGGTGATGTATGATAATTGACCAATTCAACAGAAAGGTGTTCATAATCACAGACCAAATTCCAAAATCCCTCTCTTTCTCGCACTTGAATGCTTCCTTTCAGACATTCAGTGTCACAGGCATTGTGAAATACCGAGCTTTTGAGGAGAGGATTTCTGAGAGGGCCTAACTCACTGATAGCATTCAGGCTCAGGAATTCAGTATTGACCCAGCCAATGTGAGTGTGCTGAATTGCTTTACAATCACGAGCAGAAATTCCATCTGTTCCTCCTTTGTGGTAGGAATGATAATATTCAGAACAAAATTATTGCTGTGGTCAGAATTGGACTGCTTTAAAAAAAAATAAATTAAAGAAAAAGACATCCCATTTAATTCCCTGTTCTAAGGACTGGAGCCCATGGTTTTTGCTCTGACTCTTTAGATTCCCAGTGCAGCTTGACAAAGACTTTATTTGAATTTTATTGAAAGTGGGAGCTGGCTTGTTTACAGTTTAACTTTTGAGGAGGCACACGGGGGGGGACGTGGAGGGGGGTTAAGCAAACAGGGCTGTAGGGATTGACTTAGACAGAGGTTCCTCCAATCGTGCCACCGCTTTTTCCTCAGAGATAAAAACCAAGAGATTACAGATCAACAGTAAACTTCCTTAAGGTGAGGCTCACTGTCTAACGACTCTTTTTGTTTTACAAGGCCCAGGGTGTGTTTGGGAAGGGAAGCTATTAAGACAGCTGAGGTTTGGTGATATATTGTATTTGGTGCTCGTATGGGACAAAAGGATCCTTTGATTCCTGCTCAATTCTATCCCCACAGTTGCATCGGAGGGGCCGTGCTACAAACTCATTAAAGGACCAGATGTACTTAAACCCCTTTGCAAATGGTTATGCTGTTGTTCTTGTTGCTATGTCTTAAAATCTGGGCCTGTTCTGGGGCCCCCAAGCAGCAGTTTTGGCCCGGCTGGGAAGACTGAGAGGAGAGGTTGGCTGGGTGGTCGGGGGCTTGACGAGCTGCTGGGAAAAGGAGTAGCTGGAAGTGAAACCATAGAGCTCCATAAACGGTGTGATTGCCTAAGGCATTCGGGTATAGAGATGAAGGATAACGAGGAAACGGTGGCTGCCTGTGGTGTTCTTACTAAAGAATGGCTATTTGAGGAGTATCTACTCACTGGATGGCTGGTGGTGCTGGTGCTGCTGCAGAGGGAAGACCCAAGGGGACTGAGCGCTGCTAGAGATGTGGTCACTGGTGCCCCTCTTTGGTAGGGCAGCAGGATCTGCAGGTCCCACCTATGGGACTCTGCTGGTTCTGGTTCCCTTCTCCCCATGGTACAAGGAGAACTGTTCAGCCAGCCTCTTCCCCAGTTGTGCCAGTGCCACTGGAAATACAGAGGTGTAGGAATGGGTGGCATGAGGGGTGATCAAGAGAAGGAAGGAGGCTGGAGGAAGGAAGTGCTTTCTTTGGTGAGGATGGGCAGGACAGTGAGGAGGAAGAGAGGGAGGCAATCAGGATGTCTAATGTGCGTAAGAAGGTAAGGACAGTTTAATTACAGCACAAAGGTCTTTGTGGCCATTGGGAAAGGAGAGGACTGACCCTGTGCTGTAGTAAAGAGGAATATTTTGTTGGATGGTTGGGCTGGCAGACACAGGGGGGAGATGGAGGTCTCTATCCCCACTATTCACCACTGCTGGTAAACTTCCTTTCCCCTTCCTGAATACCCACTGAGATTAGCCTAGCTCCCATCCCATCCGGCCCTTCTAATATTTCCCAAAGCCATTCAGTGACACAAATGCTTGTGAGGAGCTTCCAGCAGCTCCAGAATGGTTGTTCCTCTGTCTGTACCTGGTGTGCATCCCCTGCTGTGGATGGGGGTGCAGCAGCCCCTTCCCACCTCCCCAGGGCTAGATCTCACTAACACATCCTAGCTAAGTGCTGGGCTGTGCTGGAAGGTGAGGAAACAGGCATCTGTCAGTCTTGTGCACTCTTCAATGTCTCCACTGAGTAAAAAGTTGCTGCGATGGATGCAGCCATTTGTTATCCGTATTGAGTAGTTTGGTGCTGGTGTTGTAGAGAGAAGGATCTAGAAAGAAGGAGACCTGTGTATTTTGTTTTGATCCCGTGACCTGTATCTCAACCTGCATTATACTCTTGCAGCTTTTTTTCATGCCTGAGTGAATTGGGAGGGTTTATTTGTTTCAACAAAATAGACATGGGTGATCTTTGGGCTGAGCACTTGAGGCAGGTGTGTTCAGCTTGTGCTAATCCAGTGAGGTGCAGCAATGTTTGCACCAGCATGAAATGTCACGGCTTGGGCACTACAAGCAACAGAGCTACACTAACAGTTCTCAAGGGTGTAACTAGCAAATAAAACCAAGTCTGGTAGTGCATGCTAATGCATCCGGACACCCACTGTCCAGTCCAGAGCCTGCTCAAATGCATCTGTGTAACACTGCATCATGCCATGAAAGTATCCCCATTCTTCTGCAAGGAAAAAAGGTGATTTGAAGAAAGAAGAGGGTTAATAAGTGGCAGAAAATTCTATATGAGAATAGAGAAATGGAGAGATAGTTCATAAGCAAAGAAGAGAAAAGATACAAAAAAGTTATGAAATTGAAGTATTGAGAACACAGATTGACATGGAGACTGAAATGCAGAAAAGGAGGGAAGAGACATTCTTTAGATGTCCTGCAGCTTAGACTACATTAACCAGAATAGGACATGTAAGTGATTTCTAGTGTAACATGCCTACTATGCAGTATACTGTATTACTGGAACCGTGTTTGTAGCCCAACTGTTGATGTCTCCTGGGCTCCTTTGAACTGTCAACCCATATTTGTGGTTACTTCTACATATGCTGTCCATGAACAGGTGGTAGCCTTCATCTTCATGCTCCATGCAGACTGAAGTGGGGTAAAAGCTATTCCCTCTTTGTAATTTTAAATTTATTCACAAAATGAACATGAAATGAAACAAGAAATCCAGACCAGACTTCTTTGCATTTCACAAAACTCTCTTCCAAATATAGCTGAACAGTCAGTTTAGACTAACACCCACCTTCCTATTACTTTTTTTCAGAGCAATTTGTAACATAGCAAAAAAACTCCCAACATTTTAATCAGGATTATGACATGCTCCTGTGCTAGGATTTTGGACAAATGCTTTCAACTAGTGCAATATTATTTATACAGATACTGTCTATACTAATTAAAAAATCCTTACAAAACCTGATGGTTACCGTAAGCACACAATATGCCTGCCCATCTCTAGGAAGAATTGACAATTAGACCAGATCGCTAAAAGATAAATAATGATGCAGAAACGCTGAAAAAGAAATCAAATACATTAATAGCCATGCTTCAGTCTCCTCCAAGTGCAAAATGATATACTGTGAATGTGTGTTTGTCTAATTTTCTGTAGTAATAACAATTTTCAGCCCAGGCATTCTTTCTTTCAAGCATATGGTATATCAGTCTTTTCTTTCCAACATCAGAGTCCCTAGTGGAGGGACAGTGTTGCTGCCACAATGCCAATACAGACATCCAAGACTGAGGAGTATGAGAAAAGCTTGATGAGCATTGTCGGTCATGTTCCTTTCTTTGGTTCTTTGTGCAATGTATATTCTCTCTTTTAAAAAATACTTTGTTATTTGGGTTAGAACTGTGTATTTGACTGTAGAGAGTTCTGGTAATTATTACTTGAGGTGAAGGTACACATAAGGTATATTCATTTTCTGTAAGCAGAATTATATGTACCTTCCAAAGTATCCTTCATTTTATGGCTCTTAATCTATGAGTTACTTAAGGATATCTATGAGGAGGTAACTAAAGCATTCTTATGAAAGAACACAGAAACTTCCCCCCCCTTTCATTATTAGGAACAGAATAAAGTAGTTCACTTAGTTCAGACTTAGATTTTTTACTAAAGTTTTACCCTTTTACCTTACCTAATGATAATTTCCCTCTTATTTTAATCTGGAAGATGAGAAACTTCTGTTGTTTTGGTACCAGCAGGATTTACTTGATTATTTTTTTCCTGAATTTTCTGCAGCTTGGGAGTTTGTGCAGAGCTTGAGGAAAAAGGCTGAGAGGGTAAAGAAAACATAGCTCAACATTTTGAATTCCTCATGAGCAAATTAATCACAGTTACAATTAAATATGCAATGACATTTGCAAAGATGTACAGTACAGATTAATTGAACCTAACTCATTCTCAGCAGACTTGTTCTATATGAAATGTAAATATTAAAAGAGAATAAGACCTCTTTTTCCTTCTGGTGTCCCTCAAGACTTGCTAAAGGCATCCCCAACATACTGTGGGCCTGATCCTGATATGCTTATGTTAAATTGATTATTATAATCTCTTAGTAAAAAAGGAGCTTGAAATGCAAATATAAATAACTTACGCCAATATTAAGCGATGTTGTGATGCCAAAGCAGTGTAAAGAGGCCTTAATGTAAATGAAAATCAGACTCTGTATGTTTATGTGAATTACACATCTGCAAAATATCTGTAATATAGAACATAGCAGTTGTTTAATTTTTACCTAATTAGAGAGGCTTGAAAACATCTGGTAGTTGACACCAATCCATTTTTTCCATTGTATCCTTTCTTGGTAAGTTGGGAACGGAATACAATATATCCCATGAGGTGCTCTTTAGTTTATGACAGGTGTGCATTTCCTAGCTGGTCATTGCATGACACTATTTGTTTCCCACAGATACAGCTGGAAATACATTTATTTGGCAGTGAGGAATTGCAGGGGAAAGAAAAACTGGTTTAGGAGGAAACTTACATCAGAGATGTAGATATATAATGTTTGCACAGAAATCTCAATGTGGCATTTCATAACTTTCACAGGCATTTGCTTCGTCAAGCAAAATGTCATAAATTTAATAAAGAAAGTTGGTGCATAATTTCCAACATTAGTATAAGAAGTAAAATGAAAATGTATATTGTCCGACGATAATCACCCCCCTAGCATACGTAACTGTTTTTATTTAAGCTGTGAGTGAGTTACTCCTGTTGTGCTTTCTGCTGCTTGAAGTAAGGGGAACAGTGAAGTTGGCCGACTGCTGGCCAAGGCATGGTTTGGGCTATGTGTGGGGTCCATGGGCATGGGGACCAGAGAACTGAGCTTTCTCCTCCTTCCTCTTCCTAGGAGATGCGAGAGCCACTGGGGTGCATGAGTGAGACCGAGGGAAAAGCTTCACATAACTCAGCATGGAGACTCTCATCTTCTGATGAAAGGAAGAGCAGCTCCAACAGTGTTGCTCACAGAGTATGCTTTGCTTTAGCAATAGCATCGGTCTGGCACTTAGTCTAGACTAGTAAACTCAACAGGGCCAGACCATTGCCTGGCCCTGAGGCCAATATGTGTGGAGCAGCTCATAGCTATGCTATTAAACTCTTACCTTCCAAAACAGTTGTGCAGACCACCTATTAGCAATGGACCCAAGTTAACTTCCAAATTGTGCCTGGAAATAGTTTGAGAGTGTTCCCCATAGCCTAAGTCAAATCCATACCAGAAGTGAATGATACACACAGCCAAATTATGGTGCCTGGGAGCATCCCCTTGTATCATTTATTGGTATAAGCATAGTCCAAATGTTTCTGTTTCATTCATTGTCCTTGACTTGGAGTTTCCCTAAAAAAAGCACATGAAGACAAATACAAACTTGTGAAAATTCCTAGATTACCTTAACTTCATGGCAGAAAGAAGGCTATTTCTCTACACTTGGACTTATTTCTTTGAACACTTCTATTTTTTTAAACAGGAAGATATATTTTATAAAAGCTTCCACAATTTTTTTTTTTTAGAGTGGAAAATGTCATGTAGCCCCTTGCCATATAAAAAGATGTAGAATGTGTGTGTGTTTCAATCCTGTAAGCATGCCTCACGCAGCATATGCACTCAGATCGCAGGTGGTGTGATCCCACTGCTGTCTAACCCAGGATCCCTCCTTGCCCTAAACCAAAGGAAACTACTGTGTTTAGGATTTTCCCCCTCAGGTGCATGAAGGAAGATGATTGATTTTCTGTATTGGATTTGGCATACATACAAAAAAAAATCCATCAAAGCTGTGTAATTAGGAAGGGATTTTTTTTTTTCCCCATATGGAGTATGGAAGAACCTTCACTCCTGGTCGAAACAGGCCCAATTCAAATGCTGCTGGATATAGAGAACTGAGGTTGGTGTAGTATTCTTATAATTATTTTTCTCTGAACAGTTCATGGTTTTTCTCATTTTTTTCTTGTTTTTTTTTTTAAATTTAAACTTCTGTCATTCCTCTAAAGTTGTTTCTTGCCCTGACCCACCCTCTCTCCCTCCCCACTAAAAGCCAGTACTTGATCTGGTGACATTGTCAAAATGGATTTATGGATTTGTTTACTAACCAGGATTTAGAATGGGATGAAACAAGTTTGCCTCTGGCAATGAATATGACTGATGCTGTTTCCTGAGAGCTGATTTTTGTCACAATTTTTTAAAATGGATTGCTAATAGAAAATGATTTGTAACTAATGGAAATTGAAGGTAAAAAGCTATGTTCTTATATAAGTTCTGAAAATGGCAGGCTGGCATTTCTAAAGCAGGAAGGTGAAATGTAACCGCTCTGTGAAAAGCATTTCCTCTTTTTTTTTTTTGGCATGTTTTCACTTATATCCAGGGTGGTCCTGAGGATTTGTGGGCTCAGGGAGAACAGGAAAGATTTCTCATCAAATATTCCTTTCCCTCCTATTTCCCTCTTCTTTCTTTGTTTCTTCTTTTTGCATTTTTCCACTCTCATTTTGTGACCAGGTCTGAAGACTGACATCTCAAACATTTGGTTAAGAATATGTCCTGTATCCATAAGAGGCATCCCATGCAACCCTCAACCCCATCAGAAATCACACTGTTGGCATGAACTGGAGGTCCTGGACTGGTGTGTGGGAGCCGCCGGTGGCTTGTAGCCTGGCTGGGAGGCTCTGCTGCTGCTCTTCCCCATGTACCCCCTCTGCCTGCCCCAGGGGGAAGGGGCATTTTGTACTGTTTTGACCCCTTCCTCAAGGGGCAGGGAGCCCACAACAGGGATGAGCCTTTCTTTCCCTCCACTCCATTCCTTGCAATGCCACTGATAGTTGGTTGTTTTGGTTATTTTTTTTGGTTGATCCATTAGTTCTCAAAATTGCACTTACACCTTTAGTTTCAGTGCAGTTGCATTTTCAAGTCTCTCACTGAATCTTCTCCCAACTGCTTTTCTCAATCACTGCAATCTAATATCCCCTGGTTTTCACGTTGAAAATTTCAGGCCTTGTTTCTTCCAATATACACGTATTAATGCTATTAAAACCCCCCAGACCTTAGACCCTGCTCAGTGACTTCAGAAAATGAAGGGTTTTATCCATTGTGGGAGGAAAAAAAATCTTGCCACTTCCATTTAATAGTATCACAGCCAAACCCAATGATGTGAGAGCTCACATTGGTATTGAAATAGCCCTTGCTGAGGAGAAGCACATTCCAGAGGAAATTGATTTTCATGTCACCAACTTACGCATATTTTGAAAATTAGGTTCTGAGCCACAGGGTTCACAGCTGATTTATTTGTCTTTATTTTTTTGCTAAACTTGTTCAAATGGATTTTTGGTGAACTAACAAGTTGCCTCTGACATGGGCTGAGGAAAGGTTCATGCAAAGAATGTATAGTGCAGCACAGCATGTAAGTGGAGGTCCAGACAGCCTTGTGGAATGCATGAAAACTGTTGATGGCAGCGTATGACTAAAGCCAAGCAAAAAAGCTCTGGGATTCGTAAAGCCTAAAGCCAGGAGGCGATAATGGGGTCTGCTCTCTGTATTTCACAAGCTGCTACACTTCATCCCGTTATCCATGTTGAACTCGGTGCTTCCTGTTTAAGTTAAACATGCCTTCCAAAAAGGCATCCGGTTTTGATCTGAAATTAAGTAAGGTTTGCTTCAATAGCTATTTTTTGATGATTGACAAAGTCCAAACAAACGATTACTTTTAATTTATCTGGCATCAGCTTCTGACCACTGAGGATTCTGCTCTTCGATTAATGAGCCTGATATTTGTCCCCATGACGTATCCGTGCTGCAGCCGTGTCACCTGTCAGTCTTCTCCTTGGTAAGCTCAGTCTTTATGTCTGCCTCTTGGAAATATTTTCTATACCTCAAACTCTTTCTTTTGTACCTTTCACAATGCTTTCAATCCTTAATATGTTACTGTGTGTCTCCTGGTAGTTCTGTCAATTAATTAAATGGGTTCTTTGGCATAACATATAAAAGTTGAATGCATTCAATGAATAATCTCCATATACATTAATTTAAGAGTATGAATCCAGTCAGTTTCAAGTGAAACTTCCAGCTGGTGACAGCTTGCCTTCTGTCACATCAGTACATATATGGCTGGTACTGGTTTTGCAGGATTCTGTAACCATTTTAGCCTATGCCAGAAAGAATTTTTTCATGAAACTGCTACATGCTTTAAATTAAAAATTTCTGTTTGCCACATACTGTGAAATGTTCTCTTCACGTTCTCTCATAAGGTGTTTGAAATTCTGCTTGTTCTTTTTTTGGAAAAAAAAAAAAAGATTCTTCTAGTCTAAATTGGTTTTTGTTTGTGTTTTCTTTGATAACGTGCTTTAAGGAAGGAGTGAGAGGAGAAAAGCCTAGAAGGTACAGATAACTCTTTAACTGGTACAGTTGTTTCCTCTTGGGCTGGAAACTGGTGATAATAAAGGTGTCATTCCCATGCTGACCACCTTCTCTTAGCTCAGATGACTCCAGCCTTGTGGAATCTCCTGCGCTTCTTGGCAGGCCAAGGGAGATAACGCTCCTCACCAAAGACCTCCTTTGCCTTGCCTTGCTGTCTTTAGCTGGCACAGCTTCACTTATCGGTACTGTTTCACTTAAGAAGGCATACATCCGTGGGATAGAAACTTGGCAATGGTTTTGGTAATTGCTGTTTGTACTGCACATGGTCAGTGCTTATCCTTGTCATTACCGGTCTCCTAATTGTGTCTGGAATTCTGCAAATGTGAGGAATTCAGGCTAGACATGGCCTGGATTTTGCAGGGCAGTTGCACTTTGACCCTTTTTAGGAGATGATTGAAGGGGTTTGCTGTTGCTGGAGTTATTAGTTTTCTTTATCCCTCCCCACCCTCCTCCTCCAAATAAGCCTCCCTAAACTATTCAGTCCAAGATGTCTGCTTGCACAGCAGAGTTAGTGCTAGGAGAGCATGCCAATGACTCCATGAGTAATGTATTCATCCCAGTTATTAAGAAAATAGACTTTTAAGTGAAAGAAATATTGTAGAGATAGGGATAACTTGCTAATTGTTGCATTTCTTCCATGAGGACAGGTAGGAGAGAGATTTTATAACTGGTTCATGTCTGTCTCCCCACTCCTCCAATAACTGGAGGTTGCTCTTTATTTTTTGTCAGCATGTTGTATTCTGCACATGCCAAATCACTGGTTCTTTGTCACTTACAGGTAAAGGTTAATCTTCTGGTGATTTGTGTATTGCAGCTCTCCCGGGAACGTTTGTAAAACTATTTCACTTGGGTTTTAGCTATTTTCTGTGATTGAAGGCATGAACTAGGCAGATGTTCATGACATGCTGTCCCATGATGTGCTCAGTGACACTACCCAGGGAGCCACACCAGTGGTGTGTGACCTGTTTAGAAAAATATGTGCCTGGAAACTAGCAAAAGGTGCTTCGTATATTTATGTCCTAACATCTTGGGTCCATTACTTCCTAAGTTATGTGACGACTCAATAGCAAGTTTAGTAATGTTGAAAAAATGAAGTTACTGTTTCTATCACATTTAGGAAGAGGCGTCTAGAAATGTGCTTGATGTGGCTGAGCAGATCTCAATATATGACATTATTTTTGTGTTTTCATTAATATTTGGCTTTAATCTCACTGAACTGAGTTGCTGAGGGCTGATGTGTGAAGTGACCCTGATTCTGCAGAGTTTGGAGAAACGTAGGAGATGCTTGATGCTCTCAGTTGCCATATACTTCCCAAGGAGCTTGGTAATTTGGGTTCTCTACCTTTCACCTCATGGCTTTCAATGTAAGAGCTAAAGAAACCTAATTGTTTATCAAAGTCATATGTTAGTCTCTCTCTGTAGTTTTCTTCAGCAAAATGCATATTGGAACTAAAATGGTTAAATTAGTAAAACCTTGCACTGTCCTCATTTGGTATAGCAGAGATCTGAGTGGATTACCTTTAAGTGCCAAGTAATCCTTGCCTCAAACTGCGATAATATAGCCAGTAATAAACAGCATCATAAAACTGACATTGCTTCGCCAATGTTTTTCTTTAGACTTAAATGATGGTTTGTATATGCTTGAAAGAGAGAATTCCTGCTATTAGAAAAGCTGGGAGAAGCCACCTGGAAAGTCAACTCATCTACAAGTGTATGTTTTGAGCCTAGGGTAGTTAAATCATTTAGAAAGACAGAGAGAGAAATAGGGTAGAAAAAATAAATGTGTGCAACTCCTCTGTTTTGTACATTTTGCAAGCAACAGCCAGAGGGATGGCTTTGACCTTAAAGTAAGGGTCACTTACAGCACCATGAATTTATCTTGCATGATATTTAATACTGTTAATATTTATAAAGTTGCTTATCCAGAACATTTGCTTCCTTTCTAAATAAATCATAGTGTTAAAGAGACAGTCTTTTACCATGTGAAGTGGTGAGGTGTTGTTCCAGATACAATACAAATACACTTTTTTCCACAGCTGAAAAGAAAATATGCATTTTCAGTTTGATTTGTTTGCATTACAGTAACATTTGCATTCTCAAGCTGGAACCTCCTATTAGAATGAACTTTGTTATACTAGACATTATTTAAATATTTAATATGGTATTAGTTAAATTCTGGTAGCAGGCAGTCACAGATGACTGCACATATGTACATAAAGAAAAATGAAATAATTTGCTCAAAGTAATATAGTAACAAGCTATTGTCAGAACTCAGACATTCAGATTTGTTACCTGGTCCCCTGCACCTAAACCCAGTTGCAGATTGGCTGATTTTGTAAATATATGTCTCTATAGGAGAATATTCAAGGAACTTCCTTGTTGATAGCCAGACTGCAATGGCTGCAAGGGTCTTTTTTTTAGTTACACACAAGCAAGTGCATAAACTATTAAAAACTCAAGACATAGAATAGATCTTTGGAGTTTCATGCAGTTCACTTGAATCTCAGAAAATACAACTTTAATAAGGGGCTTATTGCTGTATAGCCTCAGGAGTGAAAAACCAAGCACTCCATAGCTAGCTCTAATAGTGCTCCCTTTTAAGATATTGACTAGTTTATTTATAGTTACTTTGCTTTTTGTAGCAGGGATAATGTCAATGTCAAATGGATATTGTAAGAAAAAAACACTGATTTTGGAACTTTTAAAGATAGAACGTTATACCCGATGTTTAATGTTATAAGCAGACAGTTGATATGGGGAGAATTTACTTTGCATAAACATTTTTAATGTTTTTAATAAATTGAATATAAATGGTTTTGGGTTTGCATCCAGCTTAGAATGAAAATACAGAGAGGAAAAATGTGATGGAAAGGCATAATGAGAGCACAAGAGAAAGATAAGGGAATGACAACAGCAACATGAGAAAGAATGAGAGGCAACTTGTTGGACAAAGGGACAAACCTAAATCAACTGGACAAATTTATGTATTTATATATCTATCTATCTATCCATTTATTTTTTCATTTAGATGAGGCCTGTGTAGTCTTTTCATTGGCACAATATATAAATCTGAAAAGAAATATGTCAGAAACTATAAGAAATGAAATTGCAGGCCGTATCTGGCCAGTACACCCATTCTTGACCTGGATTTAGACCTACCTACTGAAAATATCCAAGTTTCTTACAGGAGAGAAAAACAAGGTTGTCTTGTACACTCTGCACCGTCTGGGTAGCGTGCACTCGTCCCCTGTGCTTGGCCTTCTTGCTGTGGGAGTTATCACATGTTTCTCCCTCGCTGGAAGACCAATGTTTGTATTGGATGCAACTCAAGACAGGGAACTATGTGTGTAGGCTTTAATTATAGGATTCAGGTTCATAAACTCTCCCTGTTAGAAAGTTAAACACAGGTTTCAATTTTTGAAAAGCTGCGATTTCCTCCACACCTATTTTCTTATTGCAAGAGATTTGTACCAATTTTCTATGGATTAATGGGTGCCAGTCCGCATTTAACAGCAATATCGTAAGTCGGAGCCTTTAAGATTTTTCTAAGGAGGACCTTGTTTGTTTCTGCAGCTTCAGCGGTTGCTCCTAAAATTCTGTGAAGTGGAACAGAAACAGCAGTACCATCCTGTTTTTTCACCACAACATTTGCTGATGCTTGTTGAATTAGGAAAGCCTGAATACAGAGACTGTTTTAGGACAATGGACAAGATGGAGTTACGCCGAGTCCCTTCTCGAATGGTGCCCACAGGGGATGGCACGGGGGAGCTTGCACTCCTTCAGAGGACCACGAGGAGTATGGCCATGGCTGCCTGGAGGAGGCTTGGTCTGCTGCAGAGTGAAGAAGAGCTGATGCTGCATTTGGCCACAGGATGAGTCATCAGCACATTTCTGGCTGCTTCACATTTGTGAAGGGATGCGTTGTATGCAACTTTGTTGGATTCATAAAGCAAAAGGAAGGCAAACACTGGGGACTTTGGATGAGGCTGGATAAAATCCTAAAAGGAGAGCTGCTGGCAACCTATGGTTTACTTTGGACACACTCACTAATAGGAAAAGGCAAGATTTCATTTCTTAATTCTTCTAGTGTGTAGTAGAGAGGTAGTTCTTAGAGGGGCGTGCATTTCAGCCAACCATATTAACTCAGGTGCTGCAGTCTCTTCTATAAAGACTGTTGCTGTAGAAGAGTTGATATCTGTACTTAGGAAACTTCTTCATTGTGCTACTAAAGCTAAACATGTCAGCTCGTGTTTATTTTGTAATCGGTATGTCACTGGAAACAAGGAAAGAAAAAATTTAGATTAAAAAATGCCACAAAACTGACTTTTTCTTTCTCTCCTATACTGTCTGAATCAATTTGTGTCACACAGATGTGTAATTCATCTTCCTTTTAATCAAGAGCAAATTTTAAAATGAAAGTCAAGGTATTAAGCTCTTTTCTCAAACTGCTGAGGTGATTAGGTTCCAATTTGATGTTTTAATTTCCTATCTCAGGAGTTTTACTGTTTTGCCTTAAGAGGAATGCCTTAAGAGACTTAGCTGTACAATTCTGTAGACTCTCGCAACACCATTCACAAGCCTGAGTAAACCTAGACACTACGCTGGCTTCCAGCTTGTCCTTTTGACAGCTATTTTTAGGCTGTCATTTTTCTGCCTTTGAACACCAGCCCAACTGAGATCCAGACTGAAAAAGCGGAAGCTGCTAATCAGTATTTTGCCTCATGTGAGTGTAGATGATCCTATCATAGTTTGTGGCTTTATGTATAGTGTGGCCCCCACGGATGTAGTCTGAGCTTGGCATGTAGTGCTGATCATCAGCCTTTTCCAGAGATACATTTCTTTCAGTGCATTGTCAGGGTGGCAGCATGGCTGCCAGCACTGTCATCTCCAGCATCTTGTGTCTTGTGGCAGCCACACGAGGTGCGTGGCTCCCATGACAGGAGCTCTCACCCTCTCAACTGAGGCATTGTCACCACCTCACTCCAGTTTGCTACGTCTGTCTAGACGTTTGCTACGTCCAGTCTCACATCCTTTATTTGGGGCGAGTGATGGTTGTAAACACCTTCCACCACTCCCAAGATCTGGTATTTTTGTTTGGTTTGTTTCCTGCATTGCAGTGTAGAAACTCAAGCCCACTTTGATGCCTCATCATCAAAGACAGAACTCTTATCAGGAAGGCAGCAGTGGTTCCCTCTTCACCACTCACTCAAACCCATAACCGCTTGTTTGCTGCCCCTTCTGTGGGGCCATCTGGCAGAAAGGATGCTGGATTTCACAGAGCCCCTAGAGCAGCGCTGACTTGCTCCCTGCCAGCACCCTGGGAAGTTGGAGGGTGTCTGTCTCGTGACCTCTAAGTAACTGCTGAGTGTCATCTGGTGTGAACTGTGGAAATGGGGACACTTCTGAGTCTGATCCTGCTGAAACTTGGAAGGAAACTGGAAGCTGCTGATACCTGACCAGTCAGAAACACTGCTTAAACCGAAAAGGGAAACCAGTAGAAGAGAACCTTATTTTTAAATTACTGCTAAAGTACTTGACATTTTTCAGGCAAATGAAACAATATAATGAAATGTGGAATGGCACAAAAAATTGAGAACAAGTGATATGCTTTTAAGTAAGGATCAAAGACCCTGAGAAAAGTTTGTAAATGATTTAAAATGAGGAGTGAGGCTACTGCATCTGCAAGAGCTAAATTGAATCCTGGTTAACAAACCAAGCAGGGCTGGAATCGGGATTAGTAACAGAAGGCTATAACTGGGTTAGCCAGAAAGGTGGTGTAACAGGAGCTGAGCTGTTGATGCCAAGATGCGATGCCTGCACTGCACACCGCTTGCAAGTTTTGCTTTGATCTAGCTCTAGCCTGGGCCTTTGGACTTAGCATCCATTAGCACATTGAGGGCACTGCCAGTTTCATTTCATCTGTGAGGAGTTCAAAATGTGGGAAGTGGAGACACTGGGAGACTTGCTGCAGAAATACACTGTGTAAGAGCAGAAAGCATGCTGGGGCTCTATTGAGAGGTAAAGATCAGTACCTGTCAAGAAAAATAAGTTCCTGTATACACTTCATGGGCAGGACTGTGAGTTGGGTCCACAGGGCATCTTGGTGGCGTGGAGGAGGCAAGGCATGTGGGGTGCTAGTCTCAGGCTTCACACAAAAGCAGCACAGGTAGCTGCACGTGCTGAGACATCACAAGCCAAGATGATGTCCAGTGTTTGGGAAAAGAAGACTCCAACAAATTCTATCATTTTACAAGGTCGCAGCAAAGATCCCTTTCTTGGTAAGCACTATTATCTGCCTATTAACAATTTGAGCTCTGGAGAGCACTGTGCAAGATGTGAGACACTTTCAGTTCAAGTGCAGAAGACAACACTATGGCAGAAACAGTGATATTAACAATAAGCAGCTCCAGTCCATCTTCCTTCCCTCTTCTGTCCCCACCTAAAGCAAAAACAGAGAAGAAAAAGTGTATACACCCAAGGGCTTTCACCTTTCCACAAAGTAAAGAGAAGCTGAGGAGGACATGTTTTGGTAGCACCGAGTCCCAAAACTCTGAGGTAAGTATTTGAGGAAGATTGTTGTGGAAAGGTGAGCTCTTTCTTTACTGTGCAATAAATAGTGAAAAAGGCCAGCTACTACATAATTGGTCCAATTTTAAAATTAAATATCTCCTAATCCTCAAAAAAAGGCTAAAAAGAATGGCTATTCTTTCTGCTTATTATAGGAAAAGATGATCATATGCACATTCCTGTAGCCCTATCTAAAAAGTTGGCAGGAAGTTAAGTCCAAATTAGTCAAATATTTATGGAAACTACTCTGAAGTTGCACAGTTACACTACCAATCGGTACCTGGGAAGCATGGGTTATTGTTGGCTATGATCTCCAGAGGTCCCTTCCAACCCCATATCATTTTGTGATTCTGTGATTCTGTGATTCTGTGATTCTGTGACCTGAAAACTGGTGATAGAAGCAGTGGGGTCAGTTATTTAGAACTAAATGAACTATTGACACCTCCCCATGCCCACCCACACACACAGACTAGGTTTGCTTAGCATGTGATAAGATGCTGCGTCCTCCCAGCTGCTGCTCTGATGTGAAAATGTTGTTGTAAATACCTGTGACAGAAAAGAATGCAAAGCTGCAAGAGGTGGTGACGTTGGGCCCAGATTACGGTGTTAGGAATGACACTCTTTCCACACCCCTGTGTTTAGCTGTTTTGCCTAGCAAGGTCTGAAAGAGAAAGCTGCTCCGTCAAAGTGCTTTCACAGAGCCCAAGCACGTCATGTGCGAGAAGTAATGGGCTCTTACAGTTCCAATGTTTGTAGGGGAACCCAGGAGTCTCCACAGTAGTAGTAGGTCTCCTCAGAACTGTAGGGTGCTGTGGAAAGAGGCCAGCCTCTGCTCCAGGAGCAAAGAAGCCGAATTCACTATGGTGAACTGAGTATACCGTTTCCAATTTGGGAACAAGCTCAGTTGATGCTGGAGGAAGGGATCAAGCATCATAGCCCATTGCACTGTGCAGACACATCCTTCAGGTACTGTTCCTTTCAGGATAACTCCCAAAACACCATGCTTAGTAACTCCACTGAACCTGCGCTTGGAAGCAGAGCTAAATAGCAGAGCTAAGGTTACAGGCAGAGCTGTATGGGTCCAAGCTAAAATTCACTGAAAGTCCCAGGTCAGAAGTGAACTAAAGCATCAAGAGTGAACTGATTTAGCTGATGCTCTGACAGACTTCTATAGGAGAGCTTCTTAATGGAAATAAGAGCATAAGGCCATGTGTGCCAGTTGCAAAGGGTCACTGAGTTATGTGGTATATTGGGTATGTGTCTTATCACGTCTTGTGCACTTTGCTGATGTTATCAAAAACCTTTAAAGTGGGGTGTAGATGTACATAGACCTAAAGTATATTGCTGTGTTTGTAAGTGAAGGGAGGTAACTATGCACGACACAAGACAAATGCTAACTGTGTACTGCTGTGTGTGCTCAGCAAATAGCTAGGATTCCTTAGGGGTTTAGGAGACTGATACATTCCCTTGTGTTTTTGGCAACAGTATGCTAACAAAAGGGAAAAAAAAAGAGAAATAAGAGGTTTAAACCTGTTGTTTACAGACTTGAAAGTGTCTCGACTTGATGAAGCATTACAGATTTTCCTGGAAGCCTTTCATTGCTTTATTCAAATTTCATACTGGCCATACAAAATTAAGCAAAAAGGAATTAAAATTTCAAAGGCAGCCATCTTTCAGTAGTATATGCTGAATGTTCTTCTGAATAAGAAGACCCTTCTTGCTCCCTGTTTAAATTTAGCAGGCAAAAACCTGATATTCCTGCACTTATTCCTGAAAATAACTGAGGTAGCCTATAGCCAGAAGTCTTCCAACAGAACTTTCCAGCAAAACAAATTGCCAAACCAAGGTATCCAGAATATTTTTTCTGGCAATAATATTGATATGACTGAAGCTCAGTAAATCTGCCTTAGATTTCTAAGGAAACTGTTTCTAGATTTCTGTTATTTTTATCCTGATATAGGGAATACACACATCGGTCTTTGAGGTTTTTGACCACTTGCTCAGTGAAAATAACTTTTTCAGTGATGTTGTTAGTGGTGTCTCTGAGAAAGTAATTTTCTCTGAACTGCTATAAATATGATCCATGAAAATTCTTTTGGTCCAAATTAGGTACTGAATAATGTATATTTATAAATAATGCATGTAGATAAGAGAGGAATTAAAAATGTTCAGGGGCCTGTCAAAAGGAAAAAAGCCTTTTTCCCCTTAATGTGTTGGGGTGAAGTTTACAGTAACCCTATAACTTGAGATGTAATAGGGTTACAATGACACAGGATGTAACTAGAAACAAGGAGTAAAACCAAAACAAAACTGCCAATAGGAGCTCTAATTTCTAAAATTTGCAGGCACAATCTCGTGTGACATGCACACAAAGTAGCCAGTTTTAAATGGTGATGTTATTATTTGTTGTGCAGAGCTATAATACTTTCTGCTCATGCCTCTGGTAGTTTCTCTTTTTTTCTTCTGTGCTGTTTCCAACATTGAAAAAGAAGTGTAGCAACATCCTAAATATTTCAGCATAATGAAATAATATTATGATTTGAAAGTTGAAACTCCTGTGGTTTTGAATTCGGAAATCCTGGGGATTGAGAATTGTGGTTTGTGAAGTTGTCCTATATGCTATACCGGGTTATTATGAGAGCTTCTATTTTTCTTTAATATTATATTTCACTGATTAAGACATTCCTTTACTTGATACATTAAAGAAGGGGTAAAATTATACTAGTTTAACCCAATGAATTTAGGGACATACCTGTCATGATGCCAGGGTTCCAGGTCTTCTTAGCATTCTCTTTTATTGAACATAAAGTTGATATTGAAGAATTTTTCAAATGCTGATGGCCTAATCTTTGCTTGTGTGAGACTTCTCACTGTGGAGTCCCATTCTGAGAGGCTGATTTTTGTGACAAGCTGATATTGGGGAACCTCACTTTTGGCAGGCGCTTTAGACATTACAAACCAAATGAGTTATCTTCAACCAGTCTTCTATTAATCTTCCAAAGCTGCATCTAAACTTCTCTGCTGAGACATATTGTACATGCCCTGGGGTTCTGGTCCATGCATTGCTACAGATCTTGCCTGTCCTGTGTATTTGGGTGTCCTTCCTGCGGAAAGTGGGGAATGATGCTGTGTGTTCAGGTTTTGTCCTGATAGGGAATTGGCTGGGGCATAGAGCCGAATGCAAGGCAGGGAAACATTCTCAAGTTCCCAGATCAGATATAGCCTGAGACCTCACTTATGAAAGCAACTATTTATCCTATATGTACACACATCTCTGACATGAGGTCATTAATGAGCAGCAGTGGATTATACTGTCTGGTATTTCCATTTTCTTTTGCATTGTTAGAAATCCTGAGATAGTGGCTCCTTTAAATTACCCCAAATTCTCTAACATTTTTTCATATTTCAGCAACTAAGATAGGTGATTATAGCTTTTGAGATGCCAAGTTACTTATCTGAAATTAAATTAAAGCTGCTTTCCTAGCTGCTAAATCATGTGGAGTGTCTGATTCATGCCGGCTTTCTTTTAAAATGCTGGTCATTTTATTAAAAAATTGTAATGTAAATAGGCTGAACGGAGACAGTAAATTAAATTTTCTTGTAAACTCATCCCAGAGGCTGGGATGCCTGTGTAGAAGACAGTATCCTTACTGTTATAGCAGGCATTATAAAAGAGCATAGGTTTTGATAGCACTAATAGCTCTGCTGCCTGTCCTCTCTTGCTGGGGACCAAAGGTCACCTGAGCTTTGTGAGCCTCTTAGACCAGGGTGGTAAAGCTGTACTATTTTTTGTGGCCCACTATACATTATGGTTTACAGAGAAATGTTGTGCTAAGGATCACATGTGGCCCTCTTGACCTCTCAACTTGAAAGAGTAAGCTTCCTTTAAAGGTGGATTATTTGGAACAAGCTCTGGCAAAAATCTAGAATGAACGTTTAATTGCTCTTCCTCTGCTGTGAGATGCATAAACTCTTCCACGCTTCCTATAGGAGTGTACATTATGTAAGAAGCCATTATTTTGATAATTCCATGGAAAAGATCATGACTTTTTACTATTGACCACAGATTTTTAATTTGGGGTTTCTCAGTGGGTGAAATACTGGCTGGTTTGAAGCTAGTGGAAGTTCTGTATTTAACCTCAGTGTATGTTATGCATGGCAGAACTTATTCCTAATTAAACAATTTTGTCAAATTTATCAGTCAGTTGGAATTAAAACATGAGAATTGTATGTAGTGTTTAGTTTACATAATATAGAACATGAAGAGGCAACAAGTGGAACATAATTCTGCTGAATCCCAAGTAGCCAAAGAGGACAGCAGACAGTTAACCTGATTCTGCATACCCAAGGTGACAAATTATGTTGGAGGTGTCATCCCACCGTACCCTCCACATGTTCTCTTGACTAATTTACAGCTATAAATTTATACTCTGAAGTCTTCAACTTAAATATCACTATGATCTGGATATAATACTTGAGACCCCTACTTTTCTTGCTCCTTGCCAGGTATCTGTCACTGCTTTGCATGGCAAGTCCCAGTTCCTAGCAGATTACCTTAGCAAAACAGTTCAAGTGCTTCAATTAAACCAATAATTCAGGTGCCTCTTGTTCTCACTTCACAAGCAGAGATTGAGCTGAGTCTTGGATAATGGAAACTGATATTCTGTGAAGAATCCCCATCCGGTATCTGCCTAATCTAGTTTATACCCAAGCGTGATGTGCCTTGTCTCTTGCTATCTCCCCCTGAGCAACTCAATTAAGTCTTTCATACCTAATCCTGCTTAAAATACAGAAACAAAGCTGCGTGGCACCTGAGAGCCCACAGGTGTTTTGGAAGAATCTCTCACTACTGCCATGTGGGTGGAGCACCACACAAAAAAATGCAGTTGTAGCCATCTTTTGAACATTTGCCTGGCAGGGTGGGGAATGCCTGTTTCAGGTGGTGACTATACACCTGGGAAAGGAGGGACCTGTGCTCTGGAGTCCTGCCTTTGCCTGGAGGTTATCCCATCTATATATCCTCTCTCCAGGATAAGCTGGCTGTGGGACTGCACGGAAAGTCATGGGGGCAGGCAGGGAAAGCCGGCTCTGCCTCTGTAGCTGAAAGGCCAGGGTGACTTTTTGGAATCAGGACAGTCAGTCCTTGCTTAGGACTATTTCCTTGAGGGCATAAGAGGGAGAGGAAGCCGTGATGACAGGGTATTTTTGCTGCTCTCCCACCTTTGATATCTAGGCTCTATTATTCAAAGAGATGTTGGCCACTGTGCATGGCATTGTATAGGCTGTAAGGATAAACTTTGGGCCCTGGATAAGCCTGGTACTATAGAAATGCTCTTATGCTCAGCACTTTTGCTTTCCTTACTCAAAGTGGCTCTTGTTGGCTCAGCCTCTGAGACACCCAGTATCCTTGTGGGCCAGGGAGCCTTTAGGGCCAGGGACAACCTAGGTGCTCGCTTTGGACTTTCAATTAATCACTGGAACTGAAGTCCCCAAAAGGTTGGTAGTCTGCAGCAGCCAATGTGTAGGTGTGAAAGACAATTTACTGGGTTATGTTCTCTTGAAGCCTCTCTACAGCATCCTCATAGATGCTGGTTATGGCTGAGCCGGTCGGTTTGGGCTCACTGCATTTGACACTCTTTCCAGCAGCCGACGGTATGAGAGCAGGACCAAGAAAGGTAATACTATATCTTTCAGTGATGGAAGTGTGCAACAGGGTGGGCAAATATCATGTCTCCAAACCAGTCTTAACAAAGTTCCAGCAGAGCTACCTTAAAAATACTGCTAACAATATCTTAAATGTAAATATTTCATTTGAAAAATAAGTGCATCTCAGTTCCTTTTACTTCTTCTTTAAGTGATGGTTAGGTACACAGGATTAATTTGTTTGACTAATTTTCCTGTTACAATGGTATAATCTAATCCAGGTAAAGATACACAATTGTTCAAAGCTTTTAACATTTGCTTTCAATGTTAACTCTCCAGCTGTGGTTAGAAAAATAATTCGTCCAGAAATCTGATCTGCATTGCTTCCTTTTGTAGTGTCTTTGGCTTCTTCCAGCTCTCTTCCAAACCTGCAGTAATGGTGTTCCTCTGTAATTCATATTGGCTTTCACAAATCCTAGCTAAAGCATGCAAGAAAGAAAGGAAACTCTTCTAAATCAGCAGTGGCTTGAACTGAATGGAGAAAAAATACCATTCTGCTACATTCTTTGGTGAAGTGCTTTCATTTAGCTCTTGTTAATTAAGACCATCAAACTTCTGAAATTGTACTCATGTTGAAAACGTAGTTCTCTTTTGCTAAATATTATTAGAAATAATCTCCAGGAATAAGAAAAAAAATAGAACTAAGCCTTCAAAGTGGCGTACTTTGTTTAACACAGAAAGATGGTAGTTCTATTATTTTGCTTAATATCATTCTGTAAAGGAAGTATTTTTCAGTCAAAACCACTTTTATGTTAGTAACACTAAATCTTGCACATTATTTCAAAACAAGTTTAAACAGTACAGAACAGTGCATCAAATGCATCACAGCTGTTCTATATACTTTTGAGTTCCAGTTTACTTCTGTTACAGTAAAACCGGCTTTTTGTAAATGGATGTTTCATGCTTTCCATTCTAATGTATGACATACAGTAAGATTCACATTTCCCTTAAATAATGGTTTTGCCACTGTGAATCCTTATCACAGCTGTTGCACAGTGACTCCAGATAATTTCAGCAAGGACAATATAAAATTCTTGACAGCTTCATATGCAAATTGAATCCTTGTTTGGAGGCTCCTAAAATAAAGGCTTTCAAGTTTTTCATCACAAAATACAGTACTTTGATATTCTAAATTCCGGTTACAAGTGATTAATGTCAACCCAAATGGGTTTTGGGAAGAGGACGCCTTAAAATGATGTTACTGTGTGTAACTGCTGCTTAAGAGAGAAAAATGAAGTGCAAGCTGCAAGGCTTGCTAATTTAATCTAAAATAAATAAACCCAATGATCTTAGGAAAAGGTGACATAAATTTGTTTCAAGAAAATACGGATGACAAAATGTGTTATGTTTAACTTGTATTGCATAGTCTCTTTCTATTGGAGATGCTGGTTTGTTGTCCTCACCCACCATTGTTTTCGTTGCAACAGGGTAATAAATTAAAAAATGTCCTTTGAGGTCTCTTTGGAAAACTCTTGATTTAAATTATTTCTTCCCTTTCCTTACTTCTTGTTTAATTTTAATATTTTAATTAGAAAAACAATAAACTCCTTTAGTAAAGCTCTGGAGTATGTCCAAATCAAAAGTTTAAGAATGGCATGGTTAAGACTTCTGCAGCTTTCAGAAATTTTAATTAGGCAAGGCAAAAAAGCTTTCTGATCAGGTTAATGTTTTTATCCTTATTGTTAGTTTTATTTAGTCTCTTTCTTATTATGGTCTTGAAAAATAGAAAAGAACAATTTGGATTTAGTCTTTTTATTTTTTGAAAAATACTAAAATTTGAGAGTCAGCAAAACATTTAGAAAACATGTCTTCTCTTCATTGTCAGAAGGTTTCCTTTGCTCCCTTTGAGATTATTTTTTCTGATAGATTGTAAAGATTAAAATTATATAGGTATGTATAAAAAAGGTAATTGAAAATATTAATGCGCATAATAAAGATCTGATTTTGTTAAGTTTCCTTACATATTGAGGAGTACACTTTTCTCCCACGTTTTGTTCTGCTGATACCAGGGCGAACTTTTTGAAGGGTGGAATGTTATTCAACATAACCAGACATTTGAGAGTCAATGAAAAAGAATTTAAAAGCCTTAAACCAGAAATAGTCTCTCAACTTCCTAGAAAAAAAAATTGCCACGTTTATAGTCACCAAGCGTATAAGCTTGGAGACGTATTTCACTGAAATTATCTTCTTATAAGTATACCTTCTCCATGCCTTCCATTTCTTTTTTTTTTTATTCTAAAGCGCAAAAGTTTCTGTCAGTTCAGGCATTACATTTTAACATATTCATTTAGAAAGAAATTTAATTTTTTTCCCTGATGTCTCCTTATACGGGTATATTACTAAGGAGAAGTATCTGGCTATGAAAACTGTACAAAAGAGATATAGGCTGTAATCCTACAAAGACTGTGTGCATGAAGACAATGGAACTACTGATGAATATAAACTTAAGTGTGCATTTAATATTTTGCAGTAATAACTTTAAAGGAAAATATTTGCATGGAAGACATGCTTTTGTAACAGCTAATATCATAAGAATTTGGTTTTCATTGCCTCTGAAGCCCTCAGTTGTACAATAATCTGTACTTTGACGGGAAGGAGAATGCGTGCACTAGTATACACTCCAGAAGAGGAGAAAGTTCATGTAAAATCCCATATTTTGCGATGTCTAAAACACGTAGGTTGCTTGCTTTTTTCTACTTATTTCAGAAATTGAAGTAGCTTATTTTCTATTATAGGATATGTGTCAATCTAACACTTAAAGTGACTTGGTATTTCTTATGTGTCCCAAGGCTAAGCGCTGGAGATGAAGGTTGTGAAAGAAGAAATTGAGTAATATCTTGGTGCCTTTGAAACTAAAATAGCAGGATTTTGCACAAGATTTTAAAAGGCTTACAGTACTTACTGCTATTATGATGACTATCATCTCAGTTGTACCTAAAATAATATCCCAGATCGAAGTACCATTGTTGGAGGCCATTCAAATTTATAGGGTGAGGAAGTCTGAGAAGAGTTGAGACAAGATAAAACCAGAAGTGAAGTCATGTGGATAAGGTTATTCTGGCAAGTGGCTGAGGAATATAGCAGAGAAGTAATTCACAAAAAACTTCTTAAACTGGAAATACACTTTTAAAGTTTTTTCGTGAGAATGTGCACTTGTAACCAAAAATGATGTCTTAGAGAGTTGCTTTAGAAGTTCTAATATTTTCAAAAATTACGTTAAAAATATACACTTGTTTTTTCCACCTGTAGCTGTGTTTTGATAAATCAAACTGACAAATATTATGAAAACTTTGGAAAGATATCTGAAATCAAATATATTTTTTTGAAAAAAGAAAACAACTTTGTAGTGCATGTTAATAACATTTCACGAGTCACTAGATATTTGACTTAGTTCAGGCTTTGAATCTAAACAGCTCAGATGCCTGAAAGCCAGATCTAGATCTGACAGATATAGGCGTAACTGTGAGAATTTTTTCCTTGAAACATAGAGGAAGATGTATAAAAATATGTAAAGAAGTGCACTGGGTTAGAAGTGCATAGTAAATTCACCAGTCCTACACTTCCTTATGCTATCATAAATATGAACGAAGCCAACACACTTAAATTAATTTATTAGAGACTCCTACTGCAGTAGAAGAATTTTGTCTGGTTTTTGTTTTTATCATTTTTCCTGTTGCAAATCCTAAAATATTTAGTCTGGGGCTTAATTTCCATGCTGTCCACATGTAACAAAAAAGGCCTTCCAGAATAACCGTCCCTCTCTGGTATTTCATGTGACAGGAGGGAAAGAAAAGATCCTCTATACAATGCAGAGCTTAAAAATAAACTTTTCATGTTTGCAAATAAGTGAAAGCACAATGGGATCCTGTGTTTCAATCTTGTGTGTGTATTCATCATGGATGCTTAATTATGAAGCATAGAACTGAAGCCGAGCTGTGTACCCCTGGTTACAGGACCCAGGGGATGACTGGATTCACTGCTTGGTAACTTGTTCCTCAGGGGCCAATTAAAAGCACACCAGGTAAAGTTAAATAAAAAATATATAACTCCTATATGCTGCAGATTTTACTCATTGCTGGAAACTGGCATCAAGAGAACCTCGGTAAACTGCTCTTTTTATTACTTGCTTTATATGAAACATTTAGCAATACCTGTAAATTCCAATTTATATCACCATTTATTGTCAGAAATACAACTGGAGGAAATTTTTTAATACATAATTTTTCTACTATGCTTGTGAAAGAAGAACAGGTATGATCTTAGCTGAGAAATTGTCTCTGCACTCTTACAGGCCCTACAAGAAAATATTCCACTTCCTTCTCTGCTGATGTTCATGTAGAGCACCATATGAAGGAATTTCAGATTTTGTTTATGTCAGTAATTTAATCTTAAAGTCATAAGAGCGTGTTTATTTTAGCTCTGCTAGTGTTGAATTCTTTCGGCTTTCAGATAAATCACAGTTAAGAGAGTTGTTGAATAATTCATCAATATAATTTTGAACACTTTAGTATATCAGATCTCAGAAAATATGCCAGTATTGCAAATGTACGTGCATGAAAAATATGAGCTTTGTCTCTTTTTTTAATTTTTATCTAGTATTATGCTGGTGTGGTTGCTTAGGTTTAATAGGAGTAGCTCCCAGTTTGCAATGGTGCAAATGGTAAAAGAAAAAGGAATATGATCTGATATGCATGGATGAAACGGAAAACAGAGGAGCAGATATACATATTGCAGTAATGTATTGGCTCATGTTTAAACATAAATGACTGTATCAACAAGCAAACAGCCATTAATAAGCAGCTGCTAACCCTGTTGGAGATTTTATCATATGCATGAGTACTTTTTGCTAATGAGAAAAATGCTTCATTTATCAAAGTAATGTTGGTTTCATAGAGACGCAATTCCAAGTTTCTTGTGTTGTACTGGGAATACTAAAGGAAGTAAAGAACGAATTAATTGGTATTAGTATACTTGAACAGACTTAGAAAAAATTGTGAAAAAGCCTGCACTCTAATAAGACTGGAAAAGTCTTTAGCTGAGAAACATATCTTTTGTGGAGGGTTTGCTAATAAATTTGTGGAAAAGACCCAATAAATATTCAGGGGGACAAAAAGGGTGGGAACATTGATTATCTGGAAAACCCTATCATTTACACTCTCAGTCAATAAAAATAGCCTGAACTACTAATTTAAGTACGTTTTGTACATAACCAGGAAAAATAAGCATTTCCAAAGGACTATACATCCTATCCAGAACTTAGATATTTAATGTAAGTGGTAATTTGTTTAATGCAAGTTCTCCCATCTCTCTGGTGGATAGGAGAGTTGCTGCTTCCATGAGGGTCCCACATCCTTGCAGCACACACATATATTCATTATTCATTAACACTAAATAACTTACTGAGCTACTGTACAAAGCACACAAAAGGCAAGTAACAAAGAATGTGAAAGCAACAACTAAATTAAGAAGCAGCTATCAAAGTGCAATTCATATTAAATGACCTTACAACAGTCTGAGTTTGCAAATATTAAGTGGTGCTGGTTGTTGCACATGACACCCATTAGAGGCTTTTTTATGTTTTCTGACAGAACAAAGCAGCTTTATATGAATATTGTTTCCCTTTAAGGTCTTATAAATCTGCTGCCCTGAGACATCTGGACACTCACGAAAATTCTTGGGCTTATAAACTAGGAAGGTCAGGCTGAAAACTTATCCCCGGATACTCTGGCAAGTCTGGAAACAACAAAGCAAGCAGTTAATTTTTAAATGTTGTGGTTTGTTGGTTTGTTTTTTTTTTAATGTAACTGTTAATCCAACTTGTTGGCAGAACTCTATGCTTAAAATTGGGAAAACAAATAGAGATATAGAAAGTATTAATTGGCCTTTGTGTTTATAGCAAAATTGAAAATAGGAGAAGTATATGTGATTATGTGAAGACTTGAAAGAATCTTATGGGAGTCAGTAGTTGTAATTCCATGATTCTTTATTACAGCCTGCGGCTGGCATTTTGGTATGTTATACTTGTTCTTGACTTCTTGAAGTCAGTCAACTCTAAAGCTTTTAAAATAAATGTTAAGTTTGGAAAGGGTCTTTATTAAAGAAAGTCTCATCAAGGTCTTATAGAAGCTTGTGGAATCATGAACTAATGAGAGCTGATCTTTGCAAAAGTCAGACAAGCTTGGGCTAGAAATACAGGACAACTATTTTCTCTATCAAATCACAATGACTGTTGAGGATACCCATTAAATTGTGTGTAATTGCCAGTCTTAAAAAATATTAAAATATTTTTATCATGTGTAAAGGAATAATAGCACTTTTTATACAGCCTATAAATACTGAGTAAGGAACACTGCTAAAAGTGGCTCATACTCAGAGCAGTGGAGAAAAAGAGGAATGTGATTCACAAGCAGACTGAACAGAACAGTAGTTTGACAAAGACCATGGAAACTTGATCATGTTATTAATTTTATTAGCTATGTTCACCTAAGGATTTTAATACTCAGGTAGTGATCCTACAACTATGATCTTGAGACTATTTACCATTTGCAAGGCTCTTGGAAATGCTCCTTCCCCCCCACCCCCGCTACAAATCATATCAAATATTGACATTTATAACATATTTACAGTTTCTAACCAAGGGTCTAAAAGTGTTAGGTAATCTGCCAGAACTTCTTCAGGTGTGGATTCACTAACTTGGGGATGTGCTAGAAGAGCTAATCCTGACTGGCAGTAGGTCTGCTATGCTCTTGTTGAAAGGACATCATGCTCCATGCATGTCCCTTGCCCTGTGTGGTGGTAACGCTGATGTAGCACGCCGGTTCCCCATGGTCACTGTGGTTTGATGGTCCCTGGCAAGGGACTAGCTAGAGAGAAAGGCGAAAAGGTGCAGATGGGGAAAGGGGCAGCACGAGAGGAGAATTCACAGCACTGACCTTAACATATTGCGCTTCTGCTCCGTCGGGATGCTGATGCTTCCTCCCTCAGCTTTTGCACAGCAGCTGTGCACACTGACTACACCTTCTCCATGAACACAAAACTACACAAAACTGCACAAATAAAGCAGTTACTGTGAGACAACTTTACCAGAGCTTCCTAACAGAATTTGCTGAAAGAGCAGAGTCCCATTTCTGCTTCACTGCCAGTGCTACCAAACACCTCTCTTTGTGTTGGATTGGGATAAAGCTCTTGATATCTGAAAAGAACCAAACATAAATGAACTTTGCTTCATACTGATTACCACTTTTAGTTAAGGAGTAGTGTTATCTGGTATATGAATTCCAAAGAAGCCTTAGTGAAATATTTAATTCCTTTTTTGTGCTTCTTATAACTACTTACTGAACTACTACATAGTATCATAGGAAATATTATTAGACAAAGAGAGGTTTAAATGAAAGAAAAAGGAAACAGAAGTACCTTTTCCAAGGAGTGATGCCATTTCGTCTAAGCTGATTTAAACATCACTGTCTTGGAAAAAAAGATGTGGAATTCTATATAATTTCTGATAAGTTTTATTTGGTTCCCTATTAGTTGTTTACACCTAAATTCTCTCTGAAGCATATCACGCTATCCTACTGTGAATTTAGACCAAACCTGAAATGTTGAAAAAGGCTTTTTTACCTTACCACAAAAGATTTTATGTGACATATGGAAAAAATTATACTTCATATTGTCAAATAACCATATAGGCATAAATATGTAGACTTCTATGCATCTTTAGCACATGCCTAAAAATGGGTTTCAGTGAGGTAACTGATATGAAATACCAAACATTTGCAGAACCCTTACCAATAATATAGGAAAATAGGAACCTAGTGGTACCCATTATATTTTACACATTAGTTAACAACATTGCTAAAATTAGTTTTCCTAAGAGCATAGACATCTAAAACTTACTTGTTTTAGGATAATAATTTACTTTTACTGTTACATGACAGAATTTCTGCCAGTGGTTTCAGCGATAGGAGAGGCAGCCAACACAAGCTGGAACATGGAAAATCCTGATTATGAAGATATTAATTTTTATCCTGAGAGTCGTTAGACACTTGACCAGGCTACCCAGAGAGTCCGTGAAAACTCTATTCCTCGGGATATTCATTGACTGAACAAAGCCTTGAGCAATCTGGTCAGGTTGGGCCTGATTTGTGAAGGGTTGTTCAACCACTGTCTGAAAAAACAGGACTGAAAACCCCAAATGATAGCTGCTAGGAAAGACGAGCTATGTGAGAATAGGCTGTTCATGGCTGCCCTGTCAATATGGGTAAGATCTTCTTAATGATAAAAAAATTCCACTAAGGAGATGAGTTATATTTATGAGTATATAAGCTTCCATAATGAAGAGAAATCATTAAAGGGGTAAATCAGATTCCATGATTTTTTGGAAAACAAGATGATTTGCTGAGATAGCATGACAATGCTGGGTACAAGTGATCAATTTGGGCATAATTAACTTTCCTACACATTTGAGTACCCTGTGGGGCACCTTAATGTATCCACATCCCTGTGCAGTTTACAGATATTATGAAGCTATATGGGAGTATGGGAGATTCTTGCATTTTGGGATAGCAGTTGAAAGCTGGGATATCCTAGTGTATCTCCCCATCACAGATGGCATTCAGTACTTTGGGATTAACTGCGTAAAGCTCTTGGCAATCTTAATTCAGGCCATAATTCAGAGCATTGCCAGACAGTGCTGGTCAGAAAGCGTGCTTTGTTGTAAATGGCTAATACGATACAAAATAATGAATTCAAGACATGACAGGATTTCAGGGACAATTGTAACCTGCCTTCCCAGCAAACTGGCTTTGGAGAATCACTGATTTTGCATTACCTGGCAGTGAGAATTGTTGCAAGATAGATCTCCAAAAAAAAAACCAATAAAAAATGTGACCAGCCTTGGCACGCCCACACAGTCGACCACAGTAGACTGATCCCTCTGGCTTTTGTGGCACCTGGTCACTGTGCTTGGTGGGACATCTTGGTGTGAAGCCAGTGGCTCAAGAAGGCAAACAGTGGCAGGTACCTGGCCAGTGCTTCCAAGATACCAGTCTTCAAGGGAGAAGCCTGAAAGTCCTGGTGTTAATTTGTATTCATCTTCCAGCCCTGCCTAAAAGCCTTGAAAATCCTGGCTGGAGACAGATGAGAATTTTTGAGTTCCCTTCCCATTATAGACTTGAGACTAGGAACCTGGACATGCTGAAATTGATTTTGGCAAGCTGGAATAGTCCCACTAGTGCTGTCTTATAGCCAGGAAGCTGCAAATTCTGGCATCTTCAGAGACTGCTGAGGGAAACTAGACAATTTAGGCATTTTCAGATTTAACAAGAAAGCCAGTTTCACAGAGCAGCTGTGTAGAATATTAGTCTAGGTTGCTTCTGAAATGTCATGTTTCACTGTTCCTGACGTGAAAATTGGTATAAAACGCTGACTAACAATAAACCAGATTTTTTTGCTTGTTTTGTTTTCTTTGGGGGTTGATTCAGATGGGAGCAATATTATTATTAATAATATTTTCAAGCAGGAAACTGTTTTCTGATCAGCTCTGTCTCTAGGTAATCTTCAATTTAATTTTCTAAAATCATGCTCTGTCCCAGTTCCTTTGGGCTATTCTTGAGACATACAAATTACTTTGCCAGACTACAAAGATCTGATTTTCTCTGGGAAAAAAAAAAAAGAGAAAAAAAAAAAAAAGACTAAAATTGTCTGTCTGAAGGAAGTGTAACAAATCGCTTAAATCTTCTAGAGTCTCTCCTTTTGGAAGAATCACTGTCCTAAATTGCCTACGGGGTTTTGTTCCTGTTTTACTAAATGAGTGCTTTCTTCAAATATCAAAACATCTAGTTCTGACTGTTGCTCTCAGCTCAGACTCTTCAGAGGTTTAGTAAATGGATCTGGTTTCTTGTCTTCCCTCTCAACAGGGAATGGAAACAAGTCCTTGTCCCTAAGCGTGACTTTGGCTAGGTAAGTCAAGTTGTCATCAGTCCTTGGCCTACTGCAAAAGATACATTATATATAATTTTAGAAGCTTCTAGATGTTAGTAAAGTGCCAGTGTTTGGGTGTAGCACTGGTAATACTCAAAAGAGGTAACGAGAGAAGATGGAAGCCTGTGGGAAGGATGATATGCTTTGGAAAATCAGTAGACTGCTGGCTTCTCTTTGGAATAGTTTGAAGTTGCAGAAGATGATGAAATAATTGCCAAATATAAAATTAAAAATAATAAGGAACTATGGAGTATATATCAGTTGAGTGCATGTTTTTTATGTTGTTTAAGGCCTGCTCTCCATGCCTGAGCCCCAGCCTCACAGCCAGGGTGTATAAGCCATGCGGGTGTGTGTAAGCAGTTTGGAGCAGGGAAAAGGACTTGTCCTGAAAGATCAGCACTGCCTTTATGACTCCATATAATAATTATATACTTTTAAACATTGTTTTTGCAATTCAGACTTGAACAGCCAGAGTGTTTTACCCTACGGGTAGTCTCTATAAAGGAAAGTCTTGCAAGCTGCAAGTGGAGTCTTTCTGAGAGCCCTACTTACAGCAGGAGATCTCAACTTCACAGCCAGTGTAGCCTTTTCCCGGTATTCAGGTAAACTGTAGACACTTTACTCTTCATTGCTGTTGTTCTTCCTTCTTCTCATTTCTGTCCATCAGAAGATTTTATTTTCTTCTAATAAGAGCTATTGGCAAGACACAACAGATTATCAGCCCAAGCTTTAACATCTAGTCTGATTCCTGTCCATTATTGAAAGCTGCATTTCACTTTTTAAGGAAGAATTTACTGAATGCCAGTCTATCATTTCGATGCTACCTAGAATAAGTGTGAATGATTGTTCCAATATAAAGTGAACTAAGTGAAACTTAGTAAAAGTGAAAATGAACTAATTAGTAGCAGCATCTCTACGTATGTGGAACATGACCATTATCTATTAGGCGTATGTTTTCCCAAGATGTTCTAAATTTGTGCTACATGGGGGAGTCTCCGCTGTTGCAGAATTGCTACCTCTTACATCCTAACACGCAGCTCCAGAAGTTGAGTTCTACTGAGCAATGCAAAACTGAATTTATATTTAAGTAGATATAGCTGCTTTTTGCCATCATCAATGAGTTTTACGCTGTTTGTTTTCGTAATATAATCCATGATGGTCCAGAGGCAGAGGAACCACGTGAAACTGAAGTGACCTCTTAGACGAGTGTTACTCTTAAAGAAGCTGTTGGTCTTGGAAACTCTACTGAAAGCAACAGCCTGTAAAAGGGTTTCCTGCTGTATAAGCTGAAGCAAGTTAGAAGTATGTTAAAGCAATAGGACTGCTTCTTTTTCAAAACAATCATGGAGCAATTCTATCTCTCTGCTCTTGTTTCCAGTTAGCTGGCAAATGCTGTTTGAAATATCCCAGTATTTCCACTGTATGTAGCTGCTGACGGGTAGGTCAGCTACTGAATGAACAGCAGAAAAAAATCCTGCCTGCACTATTTAACTTGAAACGTTGGGAAAAAGTCAACAGCACGGTTTTAATTTTTTGTTATTTTTCCTGTTTCTCTTTGTAGCTTCCACATGGTATAGTCTCTGCTTTGCTTCATGCTGGAATGCACAGGAAATTTGTTGTTTTGTTGGCCAGGTCTGAGTTCGGATTAACAAAGGCTAACACTGGACTGGCAGAAAAATGGCTAGAAATATTTTGCAGAAGTATGGATTTCTTTCCTTCATCAAAATTCAAAAATTCTGCCAGAGGTTGTTAAAGTTGAAATTAGACAGTTTTAGACTTGATATTTCTTTCTTCTCCTAGAAGGGTTTCTAGCTGTTGCTTAGACTCTGATTTGTATCTTTTTCTCTTTTGATAATAGCTGTGAAGATTTGGGTTCTGCTTGATTTGTGTTAACTCTGATGTGATGTTGTTCTTTCTGTGCAGAAATAGCCATCTATTTGCCCTAAAAGCAACATCTATAATTTATGTACTTACAACAATTTCTTTGGGTTAATTTTCACAAATTTTCAAATTGAATAAAAAGCTAATAGCAACTGCTTGCAGCAGGTGACTATCAAAATTCAGCCTGAGGTCACCTATTAGTTCACAGGCCCCTGGAAAGTCACAGCTAGTCACGACACCAGAAATACGCCTGTTGTTTCAAAGCTGTGCAGATGGTGGTGAGGTCTGTCAGCCAGCTTGATGACCATTATGAAATTTAGCCTTATGACAGGTTTAATTTCTCTTCTTGATCCCACAGTGGTCCAATTACACCTTTCTACAATCTTCTTTTCCATTTCTCTACCCTGCCTTTTTTCCCCCTATTTGTGGTAGCTGAATGCAGATAGTATTCTTTCATAGCACCACTGAAAAAGAAAATAAATGTAAGCATCCTATTTAAAGTAGAATTGCAGCTCTGCCTTACGCTGACAAAGGCAAGGAAATTTGAAGCAGGGTCTCTCTTGTTTCCTGCTAGTGTACAGGTGCTGGTGTGGCATGCCAGAATCCTGTGTGTGCATGCCTTAAACCATGGACAAGGTGATGCTTTCAGGTTGGAGGAGTATCCTTTAGAGACTGCAATATAACATCAGTGATAGCACCAGACCCACAACCACAAAAATCAGCAAAAGAAAAATCAAATTAACTGAAACACAGTTTCTTTTTAATCCAAAAATCATATATACACTAAATGTTTTCAGATGAATGGCTGAGTTGGCACTCAGCTCACATCACCCAGATCTTGTGCTTTTCTAGCAATAATCCTTATGTAATTACACATTTGACATGTGAAAACTGCCAATGTGGTTTGACACTGCTTAACAATGTGTAATCTTTCATGCTACAATCTGTAATTTTCTTAGCGGTATGAGAGACTATACGCTGTCAACTCTCTGCAGTCTGGGTTCATTGGAACTGACAGGCTGCATATTTGTTAGCTTATTTTTGCTTACTCAACACGGAACTGTATATTGAATTCAGACTCTGATTACGTGAACTTGAGAGGCAATTTCTACAGTTAGAATACTGTTAATTCACTCTTGCTGTTGTAAATCTTTGGAATGGAAGGACTGGGATTACTGTTGCATGTGGAAGACAGCCTACTGGTCTCTGATTTTCCATCAAAAGCAGATTACCGTTTCCAATTTTAGATGGCTGTTCTTCAGTTGATTTCCTTATAAGTAATGAAGAAATGTTGTAAGCATTATAAAATAAAGGCAGCTTTGAACTGGAGACAATTTCAGAATGTCTAACTCTCAGTCTTAATCAAAGAATTACATATGGGAGTTTCTAGACCCAGAATCCACTTTGCTATGATTTGTACATAGTATTATGAATGAGAGAACAGGCATTTGAGATATGACTTCAGTTTTCTTTAATCTTCTCACGTATGGAAATGCAGTCATCTGGCTGAAATAGCAACATAGGTTCTAGAATGGGAGAAGGGTGTAATATTTAAGATCATACAACATAGCAGAATGGGACCATTATGGAAATTGTTTTCAAAGGTTTGCAGACAGCTTTCATATTTAGAAGAAAAAAAACTAGTGCTTTAAGACCAAATGGATGCACTGAACATATGTTAAGAGTCATTTGATAAAAGATAATAGTTAGCATACCTTACTGCTTACTACTTACTTCTTCCCGCAGCGAATCATTTACAGCTCCTGTCTTTCTGTACAAAACACATCCTTGTGTTTTAACTTTTTTTAGGGGGTAAGCTCTTCCATAAACAGAAGAGACCATGTGGCATTCCTAACTTCATATGTGTTCTGAATCATCATGACAATTAGATGAATACCCTATGCAGTCTTTTAGGCTGCACACCCTAATTACAGGACAATTTGTTTTGCTAATGGCTTCTAAAGTCTTTACAAAATGTCCTCTTCTGCTGTTTTTTTTGTTTCTACTCCCATGAGCATCTGTGATACACTCTTTTTACACATTCATTTTATATACTTTATTTTTCAGTATCTTGAGTATTGCATAGATAGTTCGGCTGCTTGTTTCATGAGACTGACAAATAATGGTGAATAATCTGCGTCTAGCTAGCAAGTAGGTGGTACGGTACAGACATTGTTTGATATGTGCATGCAATTGTTGTATGAATTGAGAAGTTCTCTGCTAATCCACCCAGGTTCAAAAATTGCTTTCACATAAAAACTAAGCCTCTTTAGAGAAATTAATATGTTGTAATGAGAGAAAGACTGGTTGGAAAAGCGTCAAATCATTTGCAAAGGTTTCCTGGAAATAAGAGGATTTAAGTGAAGGAGAAAACTAAATTAAGAAAATTAAGTTAGAGCTCAGAGTTCCACAAAGGTTCAACAGTTGTCCATTTTTTTAACTTTACTTTCTTCCTTCTATTTAATTTCATACTACATGCTTTGCTGTTCTTTCACTTCTCATATTCCATTGTTTTCAGAAGGTTAAAAGAAAAGGGAAATAAGTACTTCAGTTTCATATAGCATTTAAGCTATTCCTTCGGGAATATATTTCAGGATGGGATCTGAGCTCTTGGATTATTTTTTTCCTATGCATTGTTTTTACTTTGGGTTTTCTGTATGCTTTACCTTTTACGTCAGCACCAAAATCTTCCTCTAACAGTATATTACACATTTTTCCACCAATTAGTTGTATGAATGAGCTGTTGCACTTTCATTCCAAGTTTATTGAAATTAAGGGAATTTTTTTGGATCAGTCCTGAATGCAGTGACTACAGTGTGAACTCCCTCATGAACAAATATTCACAGGTTAACTCTCAAACATTTCCGTTTCTTGAAACAAGGTTAATGTAGAAGTTAATACTGTAGGACAGACAAGGCCACTTGGGTCATGTTATTAGTTGTACCAGATACATAAGCTTCCTCCCAAGCCCTTCAATCTGGAGAAATGACACTTTGGTACTCACATCAAATTATAGTACTAAATTTCTTTATTGTCATGTCCCCAGTGAGATGCCATCATCCTTCTTACAGTCCTGGCATCTCTGTGTTTGAAAAGCAATGGTTCAATAAAAATAATTAGAGAGGTGGAGGATGATTGAGTGACATCTATACTATATGTACCCACATGCACACATCATTTCCTGGCTCTTGGAACAGCGGAGGAAAATGTAATGTTCGAACAGTATGTCGCTATGGCTGGCTGGTTCTTTGCCAAAGACGGATCTAGTTGCAGGGCTTTCAAACACGCTGCCACTTTTGGGTTGGAAATAAAGCCCTAAAAATCAATAATTGGGCTTCGATATTAAGTTGTGTACAGTAATTTCATTGTGGTTTTATTAGATCAGTAAAATACCCGCTGTGGGACAGTATCACAAGGAACTAATTCATGTACCAAATTTAAAGTCTAATATATGCCTAAGAGTTTAGAGAAAGGGATTTGAAAGAGGTGAAGGAGCTACATAGGGGTTTTAGTGTTTAAAAGTTTTCTAATGAGAAAGGAGTAACAAGAAACTAAAGTCTAATAAAGCAGATATTGTAAGATTGGAAGTTTCAGATTACCTTCATTTGCTTTGTAAATTGCTAAGGAAACAAGCTCCTGGGATGCTTTCTCTAATATGCCCCTCATCAGCCTGTGTCTCTTTCTTCCCATCCGTGTTGTACATACAGAACTGAACAATTAATGAAGTTGAGAATTCTTAAGCTTATTTCAATTAAATTCAAACCACCATTTGATTAAAACATCTGTGATTGTGTTTGGTTTAAACGTTGTCGTATGTCTGCCACCTTTACTCATGCTGAGTAGAGTCTGCCTGCAATTTGTGAGTTTTTGAACAAGTGAATCTTTGTGGCGCTCTCACATCAGCAGTTGATTCTACTCTTGTTTTTGGTTGTGTGCAATCTACTGAACGACTTTGCTCTGCAGCCACTTGATTTGGAATTATCCTGGTGCTTGATATTATACTGGATTTGTTTCACTGTGCTTGGAAATCAGAATTTGAGCCTCGATCAGGAAATGAAACTCTTAACCAGAAGTTGTTCCCACAGACCACAGTTCTTTCAGAATAATAATCATGTTGGTCAAAGATGTGCAGAAGTAAGTTGTGCGGCTGGCATAGCTGGGTTGGCAGAAGTCCCAAATGTACTCACAGCTATGCCAGCAACACAGTAGTTTTTTTATTGTGTGAGAGAAGGGGAAGATTTATTTATATTGCTACAAATTGGAGCTTTGCCTTATAACGTGTCAAAATGCATTTGTATATTGTGTCTGAAAGGAATAGTCCTATAGCGATAAAGCACTTTAAAACAAAAAGAAGCCTAGAAGAACACATTACTACTAATCATTGCTGGACAAAGTAGATGGCTTATCAGGGTTTTTATGGTGAGATAGCAACGATAACACCCGACATGGAACATGAGGACCAAGCAGAATGACACAGTGTGAATAACACTGTTTTTAGTTTACGTTCATCTATCGAAAGAGTTAGTCAAAACTGAAAGAAATTTAACTCTAAATTCTGAGAATTGTTTGAAAAGTGGCAAAGGAGACTGTGAAGAATATTTGTGCACAGTTTCACAGTCCTGATGTATTTCATCACAAACATTTAACACTTCACAGAGTTGACTTAAAAATGACATAAGATTAATTACTAGTTTTCCACCAGATTTCCCTTGGTGCTTTTTCTACTGCTTATTTTTCCTCGATATAACCAACAAATCCTGATGTCAGTTAAGTGCAAATTTGTGGCACGAAGTATGTGACTACAGTGCAACAGGTGGGGGAAGTCTTGAAACCCAGAACAATATAAGTACTGTTACTTTGACAAAAATAATGATGTGATATGATATGATGATATGATATGATATGATATGATGTGATAAAATTGCTCTTCACTTTCTGTGCACTCACAAATCTCAATATATTATGACCTTTCTGTAGTAATTGTGCATATAATAAACTAAATCATTGAAGACAAATATGCATATAGCAGTGGAAGCACTATCAGCACATTCCAGATACAGTCTTTGATATTCATAATTTTTTTTCAATATCTTTCCCTTTGCTAGAAAAATCCATGGGGCTTGCTTTTGTCTGTGCCAGATGACTCTCAGTTGAGAGGAGGTAGTTGCCAAATTGCTCACCATGCAGTAGAAATGGCAACTGAAAGTGATTATACCGAACATATGGTCCAAAGGCAGACATCTGCTAACAAAGATTAGGGATACTGTGGCAGATTCTCACTTTTTGTAATGAGCCAAATAATCTTGAATTTAAGTCCATTAGAACAAATGAGAGTAGCCATCAATGGCTTTTGCATCAGACCTGCCCCCCGCCAATGCATCTTCCCATAAACTCCTTTGCCTTGCCAGCTTAGGCGTGCAGTGGTATCGTGGGAGAAGTGGGTGCATGTGCCAGAAATATTTCATTAAACCATTTTAATTAGATACAAAGTAGTAAGAATAGCACTTCAGTGAAAAGGTAAATCTAATGGTTTTAGTGGAATGCAGTAAGACCTTAAGGTGGGCACCTGGAGATTGTAAGTAGTAGGTCAGGGAGGACAAAGGCAAGTCTGCTGTTTCTCGTGTCTGGAGGTTATATATGTTCTTTGTTCCTGTTCAGTTTCATCGTTGGAAAGCCAGCACCCTTCCACAGACCAATGTGGTCTCCTTAATTGGTATGGGAGAAGTGAAGCATACTTGCAGTTACAGATGTGAGGACTCAGGGCCATGGGTTCTAGGTGGAAAAAGCTCAGAGTTAAGTACCTACATGACAGACATCTATCTCAGTCTATCAGGAGGTGCCAAACTTATTAAACGCTGGGGAACCAGGCACCAAAGTTGCAATCATAGTGGCACTCAATGCTGCATCAACTCACGGGACAGGGATGGCTGGACCGGGGTGCTGGTGGATGGAGTGGCTTGAGGGTGAGGACTGGTCACTGAGGAGCTCTCTACTGACAGGTAGATCTGGGAGGGAATGCCAGGGAAACGGAAGTGGCTTGGAAAGCTGTATGTGTCCTTTGGGGGCCACAAGTTTTAAGCTAAGAGCAAGCATAGTAGTAGCTGGAGATGGGGAGGCAAGAGTTGCTGGCAGAGGGGAAAGTATAAAAAAAACCCAAAACTTTTGAGGTGAGAGCAGCGGTAATGATGAAGCGAGGTAGTATTGGTTGTATTGATCACGCTGGGGTGCATCAGGAAGACTGTGACCAGCAGGTCGAGAGAGGTTATCCTCCCCCTCTACTCTGCCCTGGTGAGGCCCCATCTTGAGTACTGTGTCCAGTTCTGGGCTCCCCAGTTCAAGAAGGACAGGGAACTGCTGGAGAGGGTACAGCAAAGGGCTACAAAGATGATTAGGGGCCTGGAGCATCTCTCTTATGATGAAAGGCTGAGGGACTTGGGGTCTTTTTAGTCTACAGAAGAGAAGACCGAGTCGGGATCTGATCAATGCTTATAAATACTTAAAGGGTGGGTGTCAAGAGGACAGGGCTGGTCTCTTTTCCAGTGGTGCCCAGGGACAGGACAAGAGGTAGCAGGCACAAACTTGAATGCAAGAAGTTCCACCTAAACATGAGGAGGAACTTCTTTACTTTGAGGGTGGCAGAGCACTGGAATAGGCTGCTCGGGGGGGTGGTGGAATCTCCTTCTCTGGAGACATTCAAAACCCGCCTGGATATGTTCCTGTGCAACCTGCTCTAGGTGGACCTGCTTTGGCAGGGGGGTTGGACTAGATGATCTCCAGAGGTCCCTTCCAAACCCATGTGATTCTGTGATTCTGTGAATTAAGCTGGTAAAAGGGGGTAAAATTTGGGCAAGGAAGTTTGGTAAGTGGGCTGGTTAGTAGTACTTGCTGAGCAGTGAAAATGCTGCTGTAACATAATCTCACTTTGAAAAAGGTATCTAATTTTGAGACCCTCAGCAAAATTAGGAAGAAACTCAAGGCAGAGAAAAGCTGCACAGTTGTGGTATTATCAGTCCTCTGAAGAAGGAACAATATGAAGAAAGGACTATCTTCTACAGTCTTTATTTTCAAGTCGAAGATTATTTTTCCACTAGATCATTTTGATGTTAAGACACTTCATGCTTTTTTCACGTACTTAAAAAGAACAAATCAATTGGTTAAGAAAGCCTGTGCACCATGCTGAGGCATGAGAGATGGTATTAAAATGCCAAGTGTTTGTGAGAATGTGTGTGATGTATATACAAATCCATGAGGTGTATGTATATTTATCTATATTGTGCTATATATGCAGATTAGATGTGTACATCTATCTATATCTAGACATAACTATAGATACGGGTGTGTGTGTATCTACCTATAATTGAAATATATACAGCCTTATTAGGCTTCCTCCTTTCTTAGGGAGAATATTGTGAAGTGTCCTCGGGTGAACAGCGGAGTTCAGATCCTCTCCAGCTTTATGAGAAAGGAGCCTCCATTATGCAAGCTGTTTTTGCTGAGTCTCTGGAGTGTTACTTGATACATTTTCAATATAGTTTGTAAAATATGATGGAAGTGGTCCAGTAAAGAGGTGCGACATTAAATATAAGATTATTAACATCCTTCCTTTTGGCTAGACAGGTATAAGGTGTGTGTACTTTATAACTTTTCAAGCTTTTTAAATAGCCTATCTATAAAGTTTTACATTTAAATAATTTATAGTTACGACTTAACTTAAGAGAGGTAGGGGTAAGTCCCTGATAATTTATAAGTTTTCTACATAATTCTTTTTGATCTTATAACCTAAGAAGGAGGCTAAGGTTCATAATTTTTTTTCAAATTAAGAAGTTTTAATTAGCTGATGTTGAAATGAATTGGGAAACTATGAGAAGAAATTGCTTAATGCATCTACTATCTCACAAAAAATTACAGATGTCTGAGCAGGCTTAAATTGTGCTGGAAGACATACAGTTTTCCTTGTAGCTGAAAAAAACAATGTGCAAGATATTAACATTTCATAAGTTTACATGTCACGTTTTGTCTTCTGATTGAAGATTATTGTCCTGCCATCTGGTCTGGAGATGACATTTTCTTATTCTCCTCATGTAAATGGTAGCACAATGGAATTCAGACTTCTCTGGAGTCAGAATCACCTATTCTAATTTCAAGTTGCCAAGTATCTGGGTATATGCCATCTTATGGATCTCTTTTTCCAAAGCGAAACAATGAAAACGGACACTTCTGTTTGGCAAACACTTCAACAGTTTGTACTCTTGCTTAGCCCCCTATAGAAAATTAGAAGTTAATTTTCCTTGGTATGCTTGTTCAGATGCCTGCTGGGTTCTGATTGGATACTGAAGCCAGGGGTTAAACTGAGGTGAGAATCTTTAATCCACAATTTGCCTGCATTTGTGTGTTCTGGCAGATTGTATAAAGGAGCATCTTCAAGGTATTTCAGCATGAAAAAACCTCTTTGCATTTTTTTCCTATTTCTCTTCAAGCTTTAAGCTTTGCACTGTAACAACCACAGTGCAAAGTTTTGGACACCCTTTAATACGTTAAATAAGAAAAACTGAGGCATCAAAGGAAGCTGAGAGGGTGAGAGCTGCCCTCAATATACCTCCAGAATTAGGGCTGGGATTTGATGGTTTCTTTTAGGTGAACATAGCGTCAATATTCTGCTGAAATTCCCCTCATCTTCTTCATACATCTGCAAGGTTGTCTTTTGTTTCTATTATTCTTATATGAAGGAAAACAACTTTGTAAACAAAGAAAAAGCTAATGATACATGCAGTATCATATGTAATGTATCTGTATCATTTCCCTGCAAGTGTATGAATTGCGATGGTAGGTGGTGACAAACAAAGGAGTTACACACCCTTTGGGTAGTTAGTCGTTTGTTGTTTCAACTGACTTATTTTTGAATCATTTGAAGACACATTTCTACTTGTAAATGGTTCTCCTAAAATGTATTCTTGAGTCAATGTCTTAAATTAGGTCTTAATGGAAAAATGGATGAAGCATTAGATAATTCTTTCCTCCCCTAGTCATGCAAATAAAGTTTGTAAGTGCTGTCTTTCAGCCTTTCTTTTTCTGTTTACTTTAAGCCGCTAATTAGTTGCAGCAATCAGAATTGTATTCTTTTGACTGTAATAAATGGAATTCCAATAAGGAAGACTGATGTTTTCCTAAAAATAAACTGTGCTCTAGTAACTTTCAACCAGCGTAGAGAGCTGCCAAGCTGTTTGCAAAGGGATGCTTGCAGCACTTCAGTTGTTTTGTATAATTCTACAGCTGACATAGGGAAATAGGGTCGCTTTGGTATCGTATTTGTAAAAGGTGAGATAGAAGAGTTACTTGGGTAGAGCCTGTGCAATAAATACAAGGCTTTATAAAGTATGTTGTGATGAAGAATATTTATAACTACATAAAGTGTTAAAAATAATTTTTAATGTTTTGTGGTTTTTTTTAATGCAATATGAAGCAAACTATGTGTGTGAGTTAAAAGTTATAGCTTTATCACTTTGGAAATCTTGTGTTATTTGGATCGCCAAACAATGTGGTCAAATACTATATTAAGATGCTCCTTTTTTAAAGAAAGACAATCACTGATTTAGGAACCCTACTCTGCTCTCCTGCTGAGCTTGGGTACAGAGCAAATGCACTCTCCACCAAAACAGTTAATGGAGTACTTACTCCACAAAGTTTGCAGAAGCTGGTGAACCACAAACTTGGAATAATTACTGTTGACATGTTCAAGGATACAGCTTACTTTTCTCTCTTAGTAAGACTTGATTTCTACTGCACTTTTGCAACACGTCTAAAACAATTGCCAATAACTGTGCCTTTACTGAGAATGTCAACAGTGGAGTCCTCAGTGTACATTAAATTTAGAATTGGTATGCTATGATAATATTATGGCTATCTATATCAAAGTATTCATGGTAAAAAAGCCACAGAAGTGAGTTAATAGATTTTTATCTAGTAAGACTTCTCTAAGAAGTCATATAGCTAGTTATTTCTAGCAAAGGTGCTTCACTTAATTTCTCCAAATTTTCATTTTCTCTACAGGTCTCATTCATTCAGAGCATTTCTTCTTCTGACTGGTAGTGATATCGTGATCTGCTTTTGTATCATTATCACAAGCATAGCAAAAGTTGAGTGAGTTTCTTGGTCAGTTCAATCCTTTATAATCTTTTTTCAGATTCTAATTAATGTCGACCGGCATCTGGAAAGAAATGTAATGTAATCAAGCTTTGGTTTATCGACACCTGTGAGGAGATCTAAAAATAGGTCAAATATGAGTTCCTAACAGGTATGTAGTCCTTTAATTTACTTTTGTCCATGAATTTCAGCTGAGTCCTTTTAGCATTTGGCAGTTCCATGTTATTGATGAGGTACATGTCTGAGTGTTATGCTTTATAACTCTAAGATATGAAAGGCTACTTTCAAAACATTGGTATACTGAGCTCAAGAAATGGCATTCCTAAAGCCGAGATAAGATTGGTTGGATGCAGCTTCTGCAGAATGTGACTGAATCTTCCCATTTTGTGGTGCCTACTTTCCACCTGACTTCTGAGATGAATCGCACCCTGCAACTTGGATTGGCCATCAACAGAGCAGTTGCACAGCTGGAGTACACAGCCATGCTGCTGGACTTTCAACATGTAGAGAGATGCTAATCTAACTACACTGGATAGTTTATGTTGAATATTTGGAAATTATTTTCTGCAGTCCTAAAACTACAGTTAAGTTCAAGAGGATTTATTAAAAATATATACTGAATATGTTATATAATTTATAGGAAATCTGCAATTATTTGGGATCTAGAAATACTCAGTGCAGTATTATAACTCCCAAGTTCTAATGTTCCTCCTATGGATCATCTTTTATATAATTTCCCAGCAAGTGCGCTTATTTGTAGCTCAACAAATTTCGAAGGCAATGTGATGTATTGCATAAACTAAAAAGCGCACAGCAAAAAATGTAGCCCTTAAAATGATGCTGCATATCTTGAAGTCACTGTATGTGCACAATTTCCTGCATGTATTATAGTTCCTTAAACTAGCACTCTAAAATATGTATTGTTAGTTGTGACATATATTTTCAAACATGTTTGATATTTGTTATGGAAAATGCTAAGAGTTCAACAAACCTCTATTGACACTGCAAATGCAAATACAATGGACCTCAACAGCTAATAAAGGGCTTTGGCTGAACCAGACTGTGATGGTGACAGGCATTGGAACTGTGCCTACATACTTTGGTTGCTGCACTGATCAATGTGATTTAATTTGCCAGTAGATGTAGATCCTTCCTCCTACCTCTGTGGCTCTGGTACATCTGTTGGAGCACTAAGCAACAGACTGAACTGAAGATTTGGTCCAGCCACAAAACTACCTTTTTCTCCTTGTGACTAATATGACGCTCGGGTAACTAGGGATATTCGCAAACCACATAAGGCTTAATCCCACCTCCATTTAAACTTGGGGCAACTGAAGCACCAAGAGAATAAAGGATAACATTTTCAATTCACAGTCACTTTGGCACTCTTGAAAAGTGGCGCTCAGCTGTGTTGGAGACAAATGACAGTACCATATCTTCAATAAAGTCCTAACTTCACTGGAGCTGCTGGGAACTTTTCTGCTGGATGAAGCAATTTCAACAATTGAATTTGCAAGTGACTTGCCAAAGGCATATGGGAAATGAATGAAATAGGTCAAGGCGTCTGTTAATTTCTAAAGCAGTCTCCAAAACTTAAAGCCTATGTACACTCTAAGTTCACTGCTGTTATTTCTCTTTAGGAGACACTCTGGAAGGTATACCTGAGCTTGCATTCCTGCCTGTGCCACCCTCGCATTCACACTGTGCTTCTCCAGATTCACTTCCACAGGGTGCTGTCTATAACTTGACTCAAAAAATCCCTCTCTGCCTTAGCAAATGTACCTGTTTCAGCTACTCATTCACCAGTCAGTTCACTGTACCCAAACGTTGCATGGGAATTTGTTGCTAAAATATAGACAGTCTTCCAATGGCCCAATCTGTAAATACCTGGTTTTGTGTTTTCTGCTCCTTTTCCATCTCTAGTAGTGACAGGCTCTGTTAGCTGTTTAACCCTTTGATGCACCATAGGCTACTGGTGGATCCTTCTGTGTCTGGCCAACCATTGTCTCTAATTCTAATAGGGCAGTTTTTAGCTCCTTGCATACAGGCCGGCAAGAGAGAAGGGTTGGGGTGAATATCTGGAAGAAGTGTTGCAAGCAGAGTAAGTAGGGGGAGTGGGTTGGGGAGAAGAAGGACTGTTCACTTCTGCAACACAATTCCCAGCCAACTGGACTGCTCACGGACTTGAAATAAAACCAAACACCTCAAGCAATTGTGTAGAAAAACAAGGTACACAAAACAGGCGTGTAGAAACAGCACCACTCCATAGCCTAATGTGCACATTTTGATGAATTTATCGCCATATACTGCAATGACTGAAGCTGACACCCTAGACAAATGTACTGCTATGAGTGACTCTTCTTTCCCGGAAATGAAGGAGAGAAAGGCCTCAAATGAGTCCAGAGGCAACTGAGGTTGTAACATTTACGCTCACTGCATAAAAACCATTGAAACATCTAATCTGTGAGTTATAATTTAAGGACATACCTATACAAATAGAACAGTGACTTTGCCTACCTGTGAACTATGTGGCCAACACAAATGGACAAACATCTGCCAACATTAACATCAAAGACAAGGTTCTTTTCAAGAATGCTAATTCTTTTACTTTGGGCATGAAAAGGACTATTAATAAGGGGAAGTCTCTTGCTTGTTTGCTTTTTTGTTTCATTTTGTCTTCTGTTTTTTTCAGATTCTATTCACAGAGACCCTTCCAAATGCTTTCTGCAGAGAATCTCCTCAAGGAAATATTGAAACCATTTTGGTTTTGTCCTTTCTTTCCTATCACTGCCATCACGGAGGGAGGAAAGAGGCAGGAGGCAAAGGACTGCCTGTCGGTTAGTCAGCTGACACTTAGCAGCTTATCAGCAGTTGTCTGGCTCCTTTGGAGAAATCCTTCTTACTGCTGGATCTGTCATGTTAGTTGATAGAAAAAACTTTTCTGGTCCACCTACATTTTTGCTAATCTCCTTGCTGATCCTTCCATTCACAGACATGTCGTGGTTGTCAAGCTCTTATAGTCCTCCAGTCACAACAATAATGGTGACCACCACTCTGGAACCTTCAAAAGCTGTATCTTTGATGGGTTATCCAGCTTGGCAGGTATTATGGAACACCAGCTGGCAAAAGAGAGCCTGATATGCATTTTGAATTAGCCACAAAAAAAGGCTTGTGCTTTAAAAGTGAGAGATATGGGGATGACGACATCTCTTTATCGTGTGATTAAGCTTCCTATTCATTTTTGATGCAGCGGTGGACTGGACAGTTATGGTTGCATGTGAAAGGCTGGCATACCAAAATGATAAAGGTTACAAACTGAGGCTAAGTCATGAAGAAAAGAGGTAGAGAGGATTTGATTTCTTGCACACAAAAAAAGTAAATATATGTACTGAACTTCCCATTGGTTATCAACAGAGGAGTCTGAGGATACAGCTACCATGCACAGGACAGCAGGAACAGAAAAACAGAATCTCCAGCAGAAGCAGAATGGAAGAAACACTGCAGACCAGCAGAGGAACTGCTGCAGGCATGGAAACACCACAACACGCAGAACCTGCAGATAATAAAAGCTCAGGAAATTTTTGGAAAAGAAGCAGCCTGAGAACTGTGGCCTTTCAAGGGTACGGTTAACCGGTTGCAGCACTGATCAGGTGTCGGTGCCAACTCACTGCTCTGATCTGACTTCTGAGTAGGCCCTTGCCAATGTTGTGTGCAGAATCAGGCAATGAGGATGTTAGCTTGTGCAGGATGAAGTATAGCTTTGGGAAGTTTCAGGCACACTTTCATTGCCTCTTGCAACAGAAGTCCCTTTCCAAATATGTCATGATGAATCCTACTGTACCACTTTTCCAGTCTGTTGCTGTAACTTGCTGACCAGTCAGGTCATGGACTTGTTAGGGCAGCTCAGGGAAGCATGTCATCTTGAGGGAGGTTGTTCTCTTGGTTTGGCTTGTTACATGCACAAGAAGAAATAGAAAAAAGGTAAGAAACAAGGGAAATCCCAGGTGGAAAATGTTATTGTTCTCGAAGTAGCCTTTTTGAAGGCTTAGTTTGGGGGTTGTTTTTTAGTTCTTTAAAGTTGCATTGTAGTCTGCACTCTGATTTTCCAGGTATCAACTTGGACAAAAAATTGTTAAAGTTGTGTTTTTATTAGCAGTCAGAGAGTCTCACTGCATCACCATGAAGTTTTCTGCTGTTCTCTTTGAAGATTTACTTAAATTCTGGGTTTAATCACTTGATTCATTACAACTGAGCTGTACCTAGACGTTTTATTGAAGTATAACAAAACCAAAAGCAACCTGTGGAAGCCAATAAAATGACACCTGTTTGCTAACTCTGAGCTAGCAAGAAAAGAGAGTTAAAATTAAATATTAATTTTTAAAGTAAACTCTTACGTAGTTCAATCTGCAAAGGCAATAATAACCAATAAGGCTGACAGGAATTAGCATTCTTCTCACCGTAGAAATAGTACTTAAAAAAAGCATTATAGCATCATTCTGAAACTCTGTACTATGGTATGCTTATAACATGACCCACAGTATTTAACAAACTTAGGCGAGGGGAAAGCCCTTCTGTGTTAGTGCTTGAGTACTCATCAAATTCTCAGGTGCTTATTTACTCTTGACTTCTGTCTCTAACTGCTTAGGAGAGCACTTAAATTTTTTATGATATGACTAATAGATCATTGTCTGTGCAGGCTCTACTCTTTATAAAATTGTTCAATTTTAGTATGCAAGTATTATGGGAAGTACCGTAATCCAGCCATACATTGCTGGTGATGTTGGCCTCCAGATGATGGTAATGGTCAGTGTCTTCCTTCCAACTTTCTAAATGTTCACACTTTTACCATTCTGCAGCCACCAGGGATGTAACTAGAGGTGTTGTTGACTCCATGTTGTCTGCATTCATCTTCATGAACGGTGTCAGGGAAAGGCTTGAAGGGATCTAGGATAAAATGGTGGAGTTGTGAAATAGGTTAACTATGTTTTGTCCATATCTCCTTGTACCTTTAGATAACAACACTGGCAACAGTTACTCTCTTTATGTTCTTCATTTTCAAAGCAGTACAAATATCCTCAAGTTCTTGCCAGTCTGTAGTTTGTCTGTGTGCTTGAGACGTATGAGAAAATAGCTATCTTCCTGTCACGCGATGTCTGTCACTCAGCCTCCCTTGGCTTGGAGTCAGTATGTCTGGTGACATTAAGCAAATGAATTCAGCCACTTTGTCCTCATCTTCTGCTGCATTCCCTTTGGTGGAAACAGGCTACAAAGCTCAAACAGTGGTAATTGTTGGTAACTTTTCTTTTATGCCCCACGCCTGAATCAGATTTTCTGCCATGTTTAGTAAGTTTTGTCTCATGGTTTTTCTTCCATGTGTAGATAAAGAAGGGAAAATATTATGAAACCATGGGCACTAGCTATATATATATATCTATCTCCTTTAAAAAAATGAATGCATCATATCTTAGTGTATAAATGGCACAATAAACTTGTCTAGCTCATGCCTAGTGGGCACAGCATAGGGAATGATATGATGAGATTCTTCTCTACAAACCAATTTAAAAACCTTCCTGAAAGAATCAGTACTGTGTCTGAAAGTACAGTTTAGTCTTCATAACTTTTTTGGTATGTTACATCATACTTTAGATTGCTGATTAGCTTGATTTTCTTATTTGGGAGTTCCTGTGACATGGACAGAAAGTACAGAGACAACTAACTTCACTTTGCTAAAACACTGTGATTTGATAACATTTTTGTGATTTGATAACATTTGTGTATCTCCAGTAGGTCAAATTTGAATTCAGTAGGGAAGAACCCTTTTCAGACAACTGAAGTGAGTCATTCCTTCATATTATTTTAAAATGTCTAATGAGGTTTCCCTTTTTTCTCAAGTTTGTTTCTCAAGTTAGTTTCTCAAGTAGAAAAGCACTGTTATATATGAAGGGGTTTTTTTCTGAGTGAATGAAATTCGCTAGCATTATTTGGGAAAGATGTACTTTCCAATTTCTCTCAAAATAATATCCTACTGGTATTGCTGTCTCATATTACAGGTATTTCAGATTTACTTACTTGGCAAAAACCATACCTATAGAGTCTGCTTAAAAACATAGAGTAATGAGTTAATCAAAAATATGCACACTACCCCAAAGAAGCCTATTTCAAGAGATACTGAAAATCTTCAAAGTTACATTTTAATGAAAAGCACCGTGCTCCTGTTAAATTAATGGCAACAAAACATGTAAAGAAAACTATATCTTGACTCAGATGTCTACCAAAGAGATCTATTAGTAATGTAAATTCTACACCCATTTTTGCATGTTCTGAGGAACAGCAGTAATTTTCAGGAACTGAGCGTCCTCAGGAAACGTAGAAGCAACAGTGTTTTAGAAGTCCTGCTGTTACCACCATTTGTGCTTTTTAACACTTGCATATTTCAGTTCTCTTCAAATGACTACTTTGGAGTCAGCCACTGAAATAATGTGCTAAACTAGAGCACAATAGGTTTCTTGGTTTCTTGGCTGTATCTGTGGAGCTTACCTATGGAGGGGCCAGAAGGACTGTACTCAACCAGTATGGCTGAAGGCAGGCTTAAAGGCTTAAAGGTGAATACTTTAAGGTGAATACATATACTCTTGAAATGCAGTTCTGCGATTATGAAAATACATGTCAGAGCGTAACCTAAGTCAAAGGACCTGCTGTGTTTCAGTTTGGTTTGAATCTCTTAATCCTACATCCAGGCTGCTGATGCATACAGGAATGGAAGTGAGTTCAGGCTATGGGAGGGATGAGACAGAGGAGATGTGTTCGGACAGCCTGGGCAATAGTTCAGTTTATGTTTTACTTCAGTGACACTGATTAGGATTCTCTTAAATTGATTATGCTGGTGTAAAATTGGTAACACCCTAATATTCATGTATTATATATACCAGTTTATGTATCGCTCTTTGTTGTAGTATATCTGACTCTTGTGATCTCAAAAGTTCTCCCCGGCTGAATTGATTTTCTCTGAATTTTGTGGTGGCTGAACATTGTTCTAGTACAGTGTTGGAAACACTAAGAAAAATTTAAGAGTTTTGGCAGCTTTTTACTTTAGAGTCTGATGTGTGTACCACAGCTATATTTCATTACTTTTCTTAATCTATTTGGGAAATCCTTTTATATTTAATTTTGGTGGTTTTTTTTTTTTTTGTGTCAAAAACCAGTGTTTTGACTTTGGAGTAGGAAAACAGCAACACTTACTACGGATAATATTTCCTGGCAGGAATGATGCCTATAATGTTTTCATAATGTTTTCATTGTCTTAACATCTAGTACAATACCATGTTCAGGCAATATTTTCTATGTAATTCCGTGTTAAAATGCCCAAACACTAAAAAAGCCCACCTCCAAAACTCCCCTCTGGGGAGGAAGAAATGGCATTGCATAGCAAAATTAGATTCATATACGAACTTGCTTAAAAAGATCAGGGAGTTCAGATCTACGTTTGGTTTAGGAGGATACTGGGTAAAATATAGCAGCTGATGATACTTGAAAAGACCACCTGAAACAATGAGTAACCTAGGACTTTGCTGCCAGTCGGTTTGACTAGAAAAAAACTGACAATGTGAGTCAGAGTGAAATATACTTGGCTTTCTTTGCACAGTGGGCTAGACTTCTGTATTATTTTTACTGTGAGAATAAGGAGGTTTTTCAACCCAAAGTACATCTTCCCTCTTGAAACTGCAAGAGCAATGCTGTTTAAAAGCGTATCTATTGTACCATTTGGTCTCAGTAGCTTCTGGTTTCCTTCTTTTGCTTCAGGATATCAAGCAAAGATGTTGTGACCACAGATGCAGATTTACTGGTGGGAACCAGGGGCTTTTGTCTTTCTTGTACTATTTCCTGTTGTGTCCTCTGCCTTTTTAATGACTGGAGACATTGTTAGGTACCCAAGAGGAACATGACCATTTGCTCAAGAGATCTAAGCAATGCAGAAATTTGCATATTGGCTGCTGGTCACATGTGCAAAGAATCAGCTTTGTCCAGACTTATTTTGTTAAACGTGCAAGCTGGATACCTATGCCATTCGGTAGTCAACCGTGCCTGTAGTTTTTCTAATTCATGTACCCTCCATGTCTGCCTGGGATTTTCCAGGTGGAAATACATGCAAGATGTAGTCCAGGCTCTTATGTCCCTTGACACAGCAGTGCAGTCCCCTTCTCCTTCCTTCTGCCATTCAGAGCGTGACTCCACTTGTCCTGGTCATTGGCACAGATTGACTGTCAGCAGGAAGTAAGAATGATCTCTTTGGCTTTTCCAGGCTCTCTGTATCCCAAATGCACACTTCCTCCTCTACAACCACCATCTTGGAGCATATGTGCTTTTGCTTCCTCAATGTTTCTTTATATGGTCATGCCCATAACGGCCCCCTGTGCCAAATAATGCAGCTGTTTGGAATGATCTTTTGGCCACGTGGGAAACCCATGAGTGTTAAGGTTTTAAGTTTAGTAACCAAATTACAGGCATATCCACAAATGCCCCAGACCTGCACTTTGTCCCAAGAGCTATAAAAATAAGTACCTAAGTCACAAAGAAATATACATGAAAATCAGTTTTTTTACCTAGGCTCTTGGTCGTTGCTGTCTATTTTGATGCCTCCAAACCATAACAGGACTACAGGAACGGATTATGTGTAAATATTATTTAGTTTCTATAGTAATAAATCGTGTGACTCAGCAAGGAACAGTAGATCAAAAATTCTGCTTTGCTATAGCTCTTTTGTGCCACTCTCATAATCTCTAGACCTTGGAACTGTTCATTGAAACAAATGTGATTTAGTGTAGTGGGTCTCCTCCAACTTTGTCAAGGAATTGATCTGGTTGGCCTAGGGCAAAGGGGAATTTCCCAAAAGTGTAAAGCCAAGTTAAGATGGGGTGTAACCAACATCTTACCCTCTTACCTGCAAATTTTGTTGGAGCAATACTCAAATGCTAGAGTAATACCAATGATATATTGCACTGAAGTGCTCTTTCAGGGTTCTATGTAGCAATAGGATTCAGACTGTGACAAGAAATTTACTATGCATATTGTCCCTGAGTACTTAAACACATTCCTTAAAATACGTTTTAGCAGTTCGGTTGTTCAGCTTAAATATTGGTAAAGCAGCTTAAGGGGCTGTTTCCATGGTTTAGAAAAACACATCCTATAAATAGATTTTCCTGCTGCAAAAGCCTGTCTCAATTAATTCTTCCAATTAAGCCTCAACAACATATACTCCACGAGAATTTGCATTTGTTCATTATGCATGGGAATTACGCATAGTAATTTCATGGACTATAATAGTCCTCAGCGTACTCTGGGATCAAAGTTATGTCCTTATTCTTCCTCTGTGTTTATTGGCAGCTTTTGATTCCGTCAATCACACACAACTTTGAAGAGGCACTGCTGGGTTACCATGCGTATTATTTTGGCATGTTTGGAGTAGCCTCAGACAGAGCTCTCTGATAGTTATTCTTGGTCAATCTTTTTTACTTCTCGTAGCTCTTCAGGGTTCCATCTTCAGACCTTATTAGTCTTTTGTTGTTTTTTAAATGCTGGTATCTAGGTTACAGCAGCCTTTAAAAATATTAGATGTACCATGCAGATGACAGGACTTCTTTTCTGAGCTGTCCCTTCCAAACTTGATTTGGTTCCTGCAGTTTCTGAGCTGCCCTGAAGACTTGTTTCTGAATTTGGGCCAAAAACTGCACAATATTTTGCGTTAGTGATTTTTTTGACAGAACATAAGCTTTATGTGTGGAAGCCACTATCACGCTGGACTAGCTCTTTCTTCGCAGTCCCTTTGAGGATAATTTTTCCATTTCCTGTCACTACAGATTGCACTCTTGGAGGCAGTTTTAAATCAGTAATGTCTTTGATGTTTTTCTTTTAGCATGCCAGGAACATTCCCAGAGTGACACTGATGCTCTCCCAGGCTGTCCAAATGTGTATTCATGGCAGGCTTCCGCTAAGCTGCTGAAACACTCTCCCACTCTGTTTGCTAGCTTGCCAGATGTGAATAAGCTCCAGTTAATTGAAAATACCAGATTTTGAATAGGTTGCCGTTAATTCAAAATACTATGGCCAGATTGTATATGTGGCTAAACATTATGTTGCTAAATTTTAACTATTGCATCACTCTTCTGTGAAAACCAAATGACAGAAATGTTTCTCAGATGTTTTGAACTTTTTCTTCTTGGGCTTCCAGTGCCCTTAAAGTAACATATCCAGTGGATCTTTCCAAAGCAAGCTGAATGCATCTGACATAACTGGAGGTCAGGTAAAGTAAATGGACTAGTTGTTTTTAAATGACAGCTGAAAATGAGGTGCTAACATCCTGAATTGTTTTCTGTCACTGCTGTGCAGTTGCGTACCTACAGATGGGAGGAATTAATTTTCTGTCACTTCTTCTCTTTTGCTTGTACCCTCCAGCATGCTAAGCTGGAATTTAGACTTTTTTCTCAACTGAACTTTTGTGATTATCACAAAAACAACTTAGAGGAAAGATTTAGTTTTGTTGTCATTGCCTGTACGTCATATACTTTGCAACATTTCTATTCCATCCATTTTGAAGTTGAGTGAGGCTGTCTGTGAAACCAGGTATGAATACTTGTTACACGTTACCCCAGGTGTCCTAGCCCCCTGAGTAACTGCATTACTTAGAGTTATTGTGGTCAGAAGAACTGGTTATAAAAAGGGAGAAAACTTCAGGTCAGCACTAAGGAGCAAATAAAGGATTTCCCATTCATCTTAAGCTACAGCTGCTGGATGCAGCAACTGTGTAATTCAGAAATGACATTTTCCCCCCACAAAATACCAGGAAACATAACTTATTTGCTATGGAAATTGATCTTTATCTGCATCTAGGTATTAATTATGGATAACAGTTTGTTTGTCTGTCTGACCATCAGTCCAGTAGCATAACTCTTAAGTAGTGCACTCATACTCACTAGCTGATATTTAAAAGGGAGAGACAGAGATTATAACAAGAAACTAACAAGATACTTTTTTGGGTAAGAAACCTGAAGAGCATCCAAACAAGCGTTCACAGGCTTACAAACTCAGAAGTCTCCCATGTCAGTGCTGATGTTGTAGGAGAATTATCTAAGTACTATGCCTTATAAAACTGCAAATACTGGACTCTTCTGGATCTTCAAGAATATCTCTCCGTGTCTACAATTTTGAATAGTCATGCTAAATTGAGATCTCTGCATGTGCTAAAATTATAGAATTTTCTGCCTTCCATGATGCTACTTGAATTAATGACACAGCTATAAATATTCAGGAAAGGATGTTGTGAGGAATTTGGAAAAGCCTGTGTCTTTCAGTATAACTGGATGAATCTATTAACATCATATTATTCAGGGAGAAAATCTGAGTTATTTCAGCAAGGAGGTTCCAGGCAGGAGGGTACACGCTAAGGCCATGTGCATAGCTGGAAATGGCAGGTGAATGACTGAAACTATTCGAACAACCAGGCTGACGTCGGTCCTAGACAGAAGGGTGAAAATCAGAACGCTGATATGGGATTTAATTATTTAAAATTTAAAAGATGGGAATACGAGTCAGCCAGCTTTTATGGCATGTGGGTCTAGTTTCATTTCTCTGATGAGATAAGTTTGGTTCATGAAAACAAATGTTTACATACCACAGAAACTGCCTTTCGTAAAGCATTGAACTGCATGTTATTGTGATTAGAAGCCAACACTACCTGATATTAATTAAGTGCAAATTAAAGGGGTTTAGGCACTTGGTAGCTGGTATATATCAAAGTGGTGTCATGCAAGATTTATCATTGAATAGAAGTATTTCAAATGGGATTTTGCAGAGATCAGTTACAGGTCAGCAATATTAAATACTGTTCTATAAATTACTGGAAAAGTAAATATAAAAGCAGTGTGAATAAAATTTATGGATGATATAAAGTGTGTCAAAATATTGAGAATAGAGAAGCCAAGCTAAGCAATCTGGATTTCTTAAACTGGTAGGATGCAAACAAAAGCTGACTTCAGATATGTGGGTTCCTGCCTGTAGAGACTCTTGCACGAGAAGCTGCACAGGCTGGGGGTGCAGCGCTGCTCCTGTGCCACACAGTCCTCTTCCTTGGTGTGCTAGTTTGTCTGAGCAGAATGACACGCTGACATTGCTTCTGGGACGTGAGTCAGTATCCCTCCCTGGCTTATGCTACATACTATGTCGGGTCTTTCTAGTTACACAGTTCTCCTATGAGTGTGGTTACAGACCAGTAGAAGTAGGTGCCACGAGCAAGGCTGAAGTTAGCTGTTGGTTTCAGAATTATTTCTATTAGCAGAGTATGAAAGTAATATTTCAAGGTCTTAAGTTATGTCTTCACTGTTGTAATTTATTTGGCAACACTAACCCTCAAGAAAAGCAAGAGAACACAAAGGGTTCGTATCATGTAAAATTCATTAGGGGAAACTAAGTCTGCAGATTACAGTAGTTGCACAAACTGAGTGAGAGAGAAAGGAATTTCGAGCTGAAGGTTGATACTGTGTTTTCCAGGATTGGTATGAGCTAAGGATGAAGTATTATAGAATTAAGATATTTGAGATTGCTGGGGTCTATAACTTTAACGTAATTTTGTGTGTGTATATACATAATTATATGTATACGTCTATCTGCCTGTTCTCTCTCTGTTACACAAATGGTATCAAATTTTACTAAGAACAGAAGGAATTTCAGAAACTTAAGGCCAATTACTGCCTTACGCAGTCATTTACATTAGGATAAATCCATACAGCTACTGAAAGGGGGGGCTGCAGTTCTTGTTTCCACTACATCTTTTGTGTTAGCACCAGCGTGTGTACTGCTCTGTGGGGAGGGCAGAGCAAGGAATGGTTCTTTCTAGGGCAGAGCAAGGAATGGTTCTTTCTAAAGCAAATTCAACCAGGAAAGGTATCTTTCAGCTCAATCACTTCCTCGACCCATCCTGTTGTGAGGCCATTTGGGGTGTAGTTCTGGTGCCAGATAAGCACAAGGGAGACACACATCCTTGCATTGGATGAGGGCCTTGAGTAACCCCACTAGATATTTGAATTTAGTTTTGCAATTCTCCTTGCCATTGTCATGATTTGCCACTGTTCTCCTTTCTTACATGTGGGATTTCCAAACCTGTGGGTTACTTACTCATCCGACCCTTTTTTGTATGCCTGCTCCTCTTGAGATTGATAGTTTTATTTCCCCACTGGAAGGTAGCTTCCAAGGGACCAAAGCTGTCCTAGGCATTCTTAAGGATGTCATAAAAGCTTTGCAGATAAAAATGGAGTGGTTTCTTCTTCTGTTTTATGCCATGGCTGAAGTATTCCAGAATAATACAAAGAGAGATTAAACCAGACATGGATCACCTGTTTTTCTTTCAGGCTAGTTATACACTTTTGGTTTCTCCTTGTCACATCTGGCAAATCACTCAAGTCAAAAGGACAAGAGTGAAAAATGGATGGTTTGACCCCCCCATGTAGTCCAAGTGAATGTAGTCCAAGTGAATTACTATATGGTATACACTGCATGAAGGTATTGGATGAAAACTTCCAAGACACTGTGAAAAAAATACCAACTTACTTTAAATACACATTTTAAGAGATTGCCATGAGGAAAACCTGTCTAGCACTACAGCTGACTTCTCCTTATGTACCAGAAGGTTTACAAACCACATTTGCTGAAAGATTTAATCCAGCATTACTACCACCCATTCGTGCTGCTGTGTATCAGAGGAACAACTTGCAATAATGCCTTGCACAAGTAACAAAGAAAATACTGAGACAGGTAAAACCAGAGTGATGTTTACAGCCTGAAAAGCTAGCAGCAGTGATACTCTGAAAATGCCAGTGAGAGCCATATACTCCAAGTGAAAAGAGGCACCTGGTCTGCTGGGACATGGATGTTGTTGCAAAGCCAGGGACGCTCCTGTTATCACCTCTAAGATTCATTAGAAGTACGTAAAGAGAATGAGCTCTCCTGGAAAAATGAAACAAACCATTTAATAGCAATATAGCCTGTTTTGCTTGCCAAACTGTTGCATTACATATTCCCTTTTCCTTTTTGGAATAAAATATTGATCCACTTGAAACACCTCAGAAAATCTTGAATAATTGCCCCACAGAGACATAAGAGAGCCAAATGTCAGGCATAGACCTCATTTTTAATGCATGGGGGTGGCTGGGAGGACCCAGCTCCCCCTGCTGTGAGAACTGATAAGGGGAAGGGCAGTAGCTGTGGAAGAGGAGCAGGATTTCATATCTTCCAGTCCCTCCCTGAGCTGCTACCTGGCACTTCACCTGTGGTCTTTGGAGACTCGGTTATCTTCTGCTGCCCCACCACCTGTAACGGCACTGACTTCTTCCCCAAGAAGCTGAGGATTGCACTTGCCGTGACTGACAGGGACACAGCTTTCCAGGACAGTCAGGGGGGTGGAAAATAAACAGATCTGAGGGACATGGTTACTGCTGCTGCAGGCAGTGGAAAATAAACGCAGCTGAGCCTCACAGAAAAGTCTTTTCTTTGGCCACTTGCAACTTCAAGTGGAGTGGGGCAAATTGAAATCTAATAATCTGGTTGCAGCATTTCTCCCTCTAGGTGTAAATAGGTGAGTTAAACAGAAAATTAAGCTAGGAAAGAGAAGAGGGCTGGGGAAAATAAGGAAAAGGCAGGTAGGTTGCAGTGGAAAGCAAGCGTAAACACGCGGCTTCTCCTGGCCTCCCTGAATGTGCTTTCCACTGAGGTGTAAATTATAGTAACAGATGGGTAGTCTGTGAAGTAATTTTTGGGAGAAATTAAAGTACTCACAACTGGACAGTTAAGGAGTACTACTATTAACAGGTTTAAAGACCTGTAACTAGTAGTACCTGATGGGCAACAGGGGGAGCATGCTTGGGCACTGGCTGAGCCGGTGGCAGGATTGTAGCTCCCGAGGCACTATTTTCACATCCACAGCTCCCACTGCAAGAGCTGCTCAATCTGCTCCGCGGATGCCAGGCACAGGCTGAAGGGAGCTGCGGTGGCTGGCACATAGCCTGTGACACAAGGTTGTCTCAGCTATCTTGGTAGTACTTCAATGGCTTTGACCAAGTTGCTCTTTATTTCTGCAGTGACCTAACTGGTTCTGAATGTGTATCCCAGAGATGTCAGTGTCTATGTTCACAGCTAGTTTGAGACTGTTTTATGCTCTGTGGTCTGAAATGGTGCCTGCTCTATTTTATGAGATTTCATTACTGGACTTGAAGGTGTCGGGGCAGGAGAACAGGGTGCTGCAGTGAAGGTAGACCAGCACTCTGACAATGGAAACAACTTATTTTGGTGGCATCTGAATGATAGTGATCTATTACTGTGTTGCCTAATGCACAGCATGCTGAAATCAATCTTGTATTTCATGATAAAATGCAGTGTTTCTCTTCCTGTGTTTTGAGATAGGTAGCTTTTTCTATTGCTCATGTATGACTTCTATGCTCCTCTTGTCACTCTACAAGCATTATTGGTGCTCTTATTTATGCAAAGAGATTTTTCCAACATTTAGTGTATGCTGAACTGCTCAGGAATTGCACTATATTTTTTATCATCTAGCCCCACAGTCTTTCCATAAAATCCAACCGCAGCATGGAGATATGTGAAGTACATTTTAAGCTCTATAAAGTCTTCCATATGTAAAACAAATTAAGCTCTAATATTGCATCCCAGGCTATTGTACTGGTGAGAGACCAGGGTTCTGCCCTTGGACTCTATGGGAATGTTGCTGCCTTTTGGAGAGAACATTTAGGATGATGCGTTATATACCTGATGTATGTTTGAAGCTGGGACCTTTGAAATACCAGGGCAATAAAAAAGGTGATATTTCAAAGGGTAGGCTGGCAACAGTATGTGTTGAAGTAAAAATGATGACAGCTTGTCACTTGGTGCTGTCTCAGCAAGAATAACTAGCTAGCCTGGGTGCAGATACAAGGGCATTATGACATTATCAAGCTCAACATGGATTGCAGAACCCACCAAAAAAGTCTGATAAGTGGGCAGCTCAGCTTGCTGCTGCTTGATGCAACTCGAACTAGCTTGGTTAAAGGTAGACATCCCCAAAAGAGCATATCTACTTCATGTGTACCTAATGTGTGATCCCACAGGACTAAAATTGGCCTACCTCAAATATCAACTATGAGAACAAATCCTAGTCCTGAGATTGCAGTAGCTGGTGCCAAGGACTAGTTCAGCTCTTGGACCATTCTAATGAGATCTGTAACTATTGGTCTGTAATTTTAAAACACACAAATGATGCTTCTAAACTTGCATGTCACTCAAAACACTTCGTCTTGTTTCTGCTGTGGACAGGTTTCACGTGCATGTTAGTGTCTGAGTGATTCCTACAGACTTTTTCCTGACAATGTATCCTGTCAGGAAATGGCTTCATAAGTGTTCACACACTTTCTGAGAGCAAAAGGTTAGAAATAGCTGATGCTTCCTTTCTCTTCTTCCACCACCTGATAAGGTTCTTCATTACTGTCACATAACTGCTCCAACTACTTTCTTATTTTTGGAGAAAATACAAAGAAAATTTGACCCTCTCTTTCCCCTTCTATTTTATGCAACATAGACTTTGGAATGGATTTTCAAGGATACAAACTGAGTGCAGGCTGATCTCTCTCCTTTACTTTTTGTGTTATGCTTTCAGTTTTGCTCTTAGTGCATTAGCCACTCACATCCTTACACATTAAGCTGTGCATTTAATAGCACAACTTACACTAAAAAGAACATGTATTTAGGAAATGCACATCCTATATTTGTAATCAAAAGGCAGTATCTGTTTTTTCACTGATCTGAGGTTGCTAAATTATGAAATCTCTTTCCATCTTTCTCTTCCAATCAATTAGCCTTTTTAAACAGAAGCCAAAAAAAACATCCACAGACCCAGTGTTTAGTCTGAGAGTGTGAAAGCTACATGTCTTCTTTTCCTAGTTCACAGTGGAGTGCAATCTTCATTATTGTAAAAAAAATCCAAGCAATTTCAGAATATTCTTTTTATTTGTTTTTCTTTTATGCAAATTTCTGTATGATAAACTTAAAAGAGGCATTACAAAGTGTTAAGTCTTTTTGCAAAGAACTCAATGCAGCTTAAAGAATTGACTTAAGATGTTTCATTTGTGCATACATATTTGAATATAACTCCAGTGTAAAACAGAAATATACTGATGTGCAGATAACCTTTCCATTTTAATACAGAAATAGGAAACAGCACTGAAGTGCACTTTTACCATCATGTAAAAATACAGTGAATGGTATTTTGTCTGTTGTAAAATTTGGAAAATGTTTTACCTGCAGTTAGGACAGCCTGGTTATGAATTTGGTAGAGAACTCAAATATAGAATTTCCATAATTTACACCTTCTCCAGCATGGTACCAGTTATTCTGTAGGCTTCTCAAATCTCACAAAACCCAAGGCTGGATCTGAGGTTGCCACATCAAACCTTTGGAGAAATATAGGTGTCTGATCATGTAAGAGGTGCACACTCACATGCGGGACCATTCTGTGGAAGCTCCTTGCTGAGCTTAGCCATATAATGCCAGCTCCCACAGAGTGGCCCATCCAGCCCAGCGCTGCTGCTCCAGCTGCCCTGCTCTGCGCTGGACACCCCAAGGGGCAGCAAATTTGTGCCACTTCTTGCCAACAGATTCCTCTTCAGAGGAGTGTGAAATGGGCATAACATGGATACAGACTTGACAGATCTGTATTCCCTGGCCAGCAGCTGGCTTTTTCATTTGATAGAAGAGTCTGTCTGGCGGCTGGTAAATACTTTCCAATAAAATTTTTATTTCAGTGGAAATTTTTTGTTTCTGAGAAATACACACGTTTCCATTCCCAGTGAAGGAAAAAAAATAAATTCCCCAGTTAGCTGTAGTTGCTACCAGCAACCAAGCTTAAGTGTCCTTTACAATCCCATCATGATAGACAAAAATCCATTATATCCTACAACCATATCAGATTTCTGTAGTTGCCATGTCTGACAGATGGGCTTTACATTATGTCCCCCTGGTCCATGGGGTAAGGCTTATTGCAGATACAGAAGGAAATGAATGTCCCACCATAAAGGGACTAAGCAGAGAAGACCCCAGTTTCTCAGAGAAGCAGCTGGAAAACCAGTCAATCCCCACAGTGGGGATATCCGCACCGCTCATCCTGGGCAGGTGTTCCTGGCACAAGCAAACCCACCGCTACAACTGGCAGGCGGCTGTAATGACTCTTGACAGAGAAACCAGGTGGTGAATGGCCATGGGGTCTGCACCCCCCTTGCCCCTCAGCAGCCAGGCTGGCGTGCTGGGCTGTAGACTGAGGGGTTTGGCACTTTCACTGACTACGGGAAAATCAGAAAGTTTCTGCTTCTGTCTTTATTTCAAGTATCTCTTGCTATTTGCCTTTTAGGATGTCTAGTCTGGTCCAGGGAACTGCTTTATATGTTGAAAGTATGAAGGGAATAACACGGCAAACTCGGCAAAATGCTCTTTTGCATTTTCAGTGTCTGTGCTTTGCTGGATCTGTCAGTCTCTCCAGCAGGAAACATAGCTGTAACTCAGGAAGGGTTTCAATTATCTTCTTGTTTGCTGGAAATAAAAAGAAACCTCAAACTGACATGTTTCTGAAGAAGAATCCCAAGGGATACATACTTCATACCACAGAAACCAGAAAGAAGAAAAAAAAAAGAAAAAAAAGAAAAAAAAAAAAGAAAAGAATTCCTAACCAGCTCCAAAGCCTTCACTGGCCAAACCAAAGGAAACAGAACATGAGTGACTTTGTTATCTATTTACTAGCATCTTACTGTCAGCCATGTCTTAAAACCTTAGTATTGTACATGCTGGGGCACCTTATGTCATGCTAATGAGCTGGCCTGTCTCATCTTCAGGGGCCCAAGAAGGAAAAAAATCAGAAAAAGAGTTTGTAAATATATGTGCAACCTCCTGCAGGAACACATGGACTTCAGGGAATTGTGAACTGTGGATGATTATAGAGAGGTCACAGTTTACCTCCTGAACAATCTCCACTGGGTTTTAACAGGGGAAGTACATCTCACTAGCTGTCACCATCACATGAGTAACTACAGAACACTATTGTACTGGTTTCGGCCAAATTTACCAAAACCAGATCGACAGATGGCCCTTCCCTCCCCCTTCCCCCCAAAAAGAGGAGAGAGGAAGAGAAAGAGATAAGGAGATTTAGAAGTTTGGAATGAACTAAACTACTTTAGTGAAGAATTAATATTAAAATAAAACAAAACAAAAAAAAGAAAATAATGAAATAGATACAATATATATAGAACCGTATCAAGCTCCCAGGGTGACAGTCACGTCACCAGCAGGCACTGGGGAAGTCCCAGACTGGACTCAGCGATGAATTGGAACTGGATTCCAGCTCTGGAGTCAGGAACACACGGATCGGGATCAAAGGCAGATGAACAGACGGAGTCCTCTCTGGACATCGGCCATTGCAGGAAGGGGGCTGACCCTTTGATCCCTCAGCTTTTATACTGAGCATGGGGCAGATGGGATGGAATACCCCAGTTGGTCAGGTTCGGGTCACCTGTCCTGTCCACTCCTCCCCACTGATGTGACCCCTCTACGTTTTTTCCGTTTCCGACCCTCTAAGGGGGCAAATAACAAAATTGGCTGACCTTGGTTGTTACAGCAATAAGTATAAGCAAGGGCCTCCCTGCATACCATTCCTTGGCATGGAGCACAAACATTGGTCTTATCATTCTGAGAATGAGCAGTTTTCTCCACAATGTACCATTAATTTCAGAGAGTTAGAAGAGGCCTAGCTAAGATGTAAAATTACAGAACAGAAAATTTGTTCGGTTTTACTTCAAACCGGGACAACTATATAGCACTCTTCTTATTCCTGCATGTTAGCACCACCTTGCTCTGAAAGCAGAGGAAGTTCTGTCTTCTCCCAGTCTTCCTGAAGGCATTGTCCAGCGATAAGTCTTGAGCCTAAATAGTCCTAAAAACCGTCCGTTACTTCCATACTGTGGGAGCAAATATGGCAAGATGGGTCGAGGCAAGGAACCATTTAATATGTACATAACCCTCTGTAAATAAGATGAATATTGGAAAGAGTATTCAGAATATCTCAAATAACTTTGAAAAGAAGCCATTGTACAGTACAGTCAGTTGCTCTAGTGCACACTTTCCCAATGCTGCTGTTATTCACAGGCTGTAGACAACAAAAAGTGCTCCCCCTCAAATTTTTTATTCATAGAGGTGTTTTTTTCAGGCTGTACAGGAAGCCATAATCTATGCTAGTTGTGTCACGTGAACCTTGCAGGGGTGAAGATAATGTCAGCAGTATCACCTCTTTTCCAAGCAGTTCAGTCACCTGTCAACAACCAGCTGGAGTCACCCTAGCTACCAGCCCTCCAGCCCAGAGTTAATGGGTGATTGATTGTTCCTGTTGCTGGCAAAACAGAAATATGTTGCAGATATCTAAAAAGATAAGGGTAAGGAGATGTCTTTTGGTCTGGTATCAATACAAGGCTTAAGCTGCCACCCACCTGTACAGCAGGTGATGATGATGAACAGCAGCTCCAGCTGATGATGTAGGACAGGACCACTTAGTTACTGAAACCATTTAGGCGGTGGTGCTGAGGTTGCTCAGGAGAAAGCAGTATGTTGGGTCAGCTAGATACTGTACGTCTCTTTCAGAGCTGTTAAATGGGTGAGTATGCTGGGAAAAGCCTTGAAGAGGAGAAGGACATTGGGAGTTCCTTCTTAGAAATGTGGGAGATGTTACAGACCTAGAGGAACCATGGGGTCTGGTGCAAAATTTTATTGTGGTCTGGATGTGGACTGAAGCATTATTTGTTGAATAAAGCCGAAACAAGATCACATTTTCAAATGTTGCTGAGTGACTCTCCTGCTGGTTTTTACTGTTGAGAAATCTGCTGTGAATTTTGTTGGACATAGCCATTAAAAGTAAAGAAGTGGAAGGTGGATGGAGTGATTGAAGATGTAAGGAAAATATCAAACATGGAGTGGATTTCTCTGAACTGGAAATTCACTTCAGATAACTGTTAATATTGCAAACCTTATGAAATAATTACAAGTAGTAGCACTTGATAATGGAAACAGCTAAAGGTTTGCCTCCCTGTCTGCTCTAAAGTACCGTGTTTCCAATATCGTAGTATCATGAGACATTGCACTTGGGCTGTTGATTCGCTTGAATGCACATCCTTTCTTCATTACTGAATGACCTCAAATGGTAGTGCTTCATATATAAATCTACCATTACAGGCACTGATCTACCATGCCTCTGCTTATCCTGTGACAGATGATGAGGTCATAGCATCCTCTATTGCTGTCCCTCCTATCTCAGGCTTTCAGCAGAGTATAAGTGAAGAATGAAGACTTTTTTCCCCCGTCTTTTAAAGTGCAAGTTACCTTCAAGCACCTGCCTTCCAAGTGGGAGGGGACATGCCTTTGAAACATGGCTTCTTTTATTTGAATGTCTCTTAGCATTAAAGAAAGGCTAGTTTTACTCATTTTCATTTTGTGATGTGTTAACTGAAGTATACCTCACTACTTCAATAGCAGAAGTAATTATTTTATGCAAAATGAAATCAGTATTTAAAAGTTTTTTATGTAAATTCTGATGCTTCATTTTGGAGTACACCTCAAGTAATAAAATTTCCTGTTGGCTTTTTTTTTAATCAATTTTGGTGCCAAATCATGCAGAAAGCTTATATTCTGCCACAGAAAGCTGAAAGAAATAAGGATTTTTTTCAGAGAATGAAAGTTCCCTTCACTTCTTGGCCTTGCTCGTACAGATTTCTAAGCATTTTAAGTTATTCTGGCACCTTCAGGCCATAAGAAACACACACCCCTTTAAAAGTCTCCTGTTCTCCCCAACCTATGAGCTCCCAAAGTAAACAAAATTGTTTTTTTTCTTCTGTAAATGCTGTAATTCTAATACTGTTTTAAATTCAAAACTCCCTTGTTGAAAAGAAAATGGAACTACCTTCAGGTTTTAGAGACAGCTGGTAGTATTTCCAAATTCATGAAAATATGTGCTGCAGCATTTTCCATAAGGGGTTGAACAATTTTGTCCACTTCTTCCTTCAATTACACCCTCAATATTACTGGGAGAGAAAGTAATGAGAGGTGTTTAAGCAATAGAGGAAAAAGGGAAGAAATAAAAGTAGATGTTGTTGCCAGAATAATAGAACCCCAAGGACAGTAACTACATTTTCCTACCTGTACATCAGCTTACAGGCAGAAGAGTTTTCTTAATGGTTAGATTTAATTAAACTTATTTTTCTTGTATTTGCCATTAATTGAGTGTTTATTTCCACCTCTGTTCTTAACGTGGATTATGCTAATACGTTTGTGTAATATTCTGTAGACTTTTTGCCTGAGAACTTTTTTTAAAAAAAATCATTCTAGCAGTTCTAATTCCTTTTACAATTAATCAAAGCTTGGAGTGGAATTACAATCACAGACCTGTTGGTTTTCCTCTTCTTAGAGAAGAGTGCAATGTTGTTCATGATGGACTTCAGAAGAAAAAAGAATAGAGAAAAAGGAAAAAGAAGAAAAAGAAAAAAGAAAAAGAAAAGAAAAAGAAAAAGGAAAAAGGAATTAAAAAAATAAAAAGAAAAGAAAAAATTAAAAAAAATAGAAAAGAAAAAGAAAAAGAAAAAAAAAAGAAAAAGAAAAAGAAAAAGAAAAAGAAAAAGAAAAAGAAAAAGAAAAAGAAAAAGAAAAAGAAAAAGAAAAAGAAAAAGAAAAAGAAAAAGAAAAAGAAAAAGAAAAAGAAGAGAAAATTTATAGCTTTCTGCTTTTCTCTTCTCAAATGTTTGAAGTGTCATAGCACTCCTGTAAAGTTAAAAAAGAAATAGAAGAAAGCTAAAAAGATAGCCAGCTAACCCGTCTCTACCAAATATTTACAAATATGAATATATTTATCCAAAATAACCAAATAGCCAAACGTTCTTCATTGGCCATAATGTCACCTCCTGCTGACTCCAGGGATCCTGATGGTGGAGATCACTGGTTACTGGTTACAGAACACAGGTTATTTGATGATTTCATTCTATTTCTCCAGTGGCAGATGTGCTACTTTCCTGCTGTCCAACCACTTCACTCTTAATTCATGATCCAGCCAAGGGTATGGAGGAGTTTGTTCTCTGCTGAGTCACATCAGCATATCTTAATGATTAAAACATTAATTTCTTGCTGGAGTTGCTAAGATGATGCCCAATTCTATGGAAAAATAAGTATCTGAAGGTGGGAATCAGCTGATAAAGTGTCTGAGCCAGCAATCAATGTTCACTTTACAGTCCCTGGAGAAAAACAGGCACTTACAGGGCATTATTCCTAAAGCAGATACCTAAAATAGCTCAGCTGAACTGAGCCCTGCAAGTGCTGATTTCTCTCCATCGAATACAGCAGCAGCCTGCAGCAGTTAGCTCAGAAGTGGAGGCAGCCATATCATGGATGTCTGGAATCTGCTAAGATGGTTCCTAGCTCAGGTGTCTGATTTATGGAAGACACTGCTGTAGGGTAAGGTGGCCTCCAAGTATACAGAGCTGGTTATTCTTCTGCTACTTGCAACACAAGTATCTGAGAGCTGACTTGGCAAGTGAGTTTAAACTTAATTCCTCCCCATCCCAGCATGTAATACCAGGTTTTAAATGTTTGGCAGGACAACAGTTTTCCTTTGCCTTGGGTTTGTGACTGGATGTGCAGATTCCATGTGGGAGGGCCACAGGAGCAGCAAGGAAGAGCAGAATAATGGTGGAATGGCCTGGCATAATGAAGTCTCCCCTCTTTCTTTCCTGTGGATCTCCTGAGGCTGCCATTTAATGATATTTAAAAGCTTCACCAGAAGAGTGTTTATGGGTAAATGTAACAAAACCCTTGGGAAGAAGGTTCCAGTTTCAGGAGGTTTAAATACTACTCAACAGCAAGTCTTGGGTAACAGGGGACAATGGAAGAATGGGGGAGATGTATTTCCTTTAAAGTAGATGAAAATTTTCCTGTGTTAGCTCCCATCTGCTGGTGTTAGACTAAAATCCCTCAGATACTGTTAAAATAATTTTCAGACAGTTACAAAGAGGAACCATTTGAATATTTCTGGTCAGTCTGTATGATATGAAGTAAATTAAAATAAACTGAATGTAGTGAGGCTATTTGCATGGTTAGGGAATCTTAAAATGACTAAGACTTTGCAGGACTGGATCCTTCCTACTATATTGCAAGCCAAACACTGTAAAGGGATTTTTGTATGTAAAATCCTAAACAAAGACTCAGAAGTATAGCCTGAACAAAGTTATCCACTCCAGTCTCTTGCATATTTTACGGGTTTATCTGCTGCACTATTTTGAGTATATTATCTAATCTCCCTTTAAGCATTTCCTCTTCTGATAATCCAGGGGTTTCTCTTGGCAGACTGCTCTATTGATGAATAACTCTTGTTTGGAGGTTTGTCCTTACATCTAATCTAAATTTTTTATGTTTTAGGTGAACATTCTCCATGGTCAACCATGATCAAGTCTCACTCTTTAATCTTGTTTCTCTCAAAAACTCCTTAAAAGTTCCATATTTTGTTTAAATTAGATGTCCTTTCCATCTTGTTCCTAATATCTTGCAGCTTTCTTAATGTTCTTCATCTTTGCTGCTTTCTCATCTTCACAGTGTGAAGGTCAAAGGATATCCTAAGTGAGGCCTCAGCTGTCATGTGAATTCATGATTTTTTACCTCCCTACTCCTAAGTACAGTTCTTTGAATATGTATTCTTTATATACCAATAGCATTTCTGATTTTCATTTGTATAGACACAAAGTCTAAAAATGCATTATAACAAGTTGTTTTCCATAAGTTTTGGAACAAAAATAATTCACTGTGGTACTGTAAGTAGTGACTACAACAGATTGCTTTTTATTAAAAACATTTGGTTTTGCAATATATACACATTCCTCCTTATGTGCTGTATTCCTCTCCCTGATCTGGGAACTCTGTGACAGAAGTTGCTGTTGACTAGCCATTCAGCTTTTCTACATAACAAGGACCTGTAAAGAAAAACTCCCACATTTTCCTTTAAATATACAAAACTCCCAGAATGTAAAATTTTGCCTGGCCTTTCCTGTCTTTCCCAAAGTTTTTGATGTCTTTATGCATGTCTTTATACAGTTGGGCTCAAAGAATGTTTCTGTCTGAATATGTACTATGTAAAACTAATGATCAAACTAATCCATATGTTCTACCAACAAATAATCTAGTTTCACTCAAAATAATCTGTTTACTATCCATATTAATCAATATTTTCTTAGTTGTGTAACTTATCTTTGCATGCTCTTTGGCCAGCAGTCAAATCTCCTAGTTTAAGGAACCTAACTGAAGTGTCTAAGCCAGATGAGCAGACACCCCGCTATGATTAGTTAAAAGAGGTAAACCTCTCTCAGGCGATCCACTTATCTAGGGTCTGAGAAATGGTAGTGTTTCTCTTCCAGAAACTGTAGAAGAGCTTACTGTGACTGGACTCCAATTTTCACTACTTCACTGCCTTTATAGTCAGCTAAAGTGAATTCACTGGGAAGAAGTGCAGTTGCCAAGCTGTGAGTCCTCCAGAAGTGCTAGGGAAAGTGTGTCAACAAGCCATGAGTTTTATGCTGCCCTCACAGCAAGCAAGGGAACATGCAGTCCTGCACTGCCTTTCCTGTCCACACCATCTCTGGACCACTTCTCTGGGCTCATTTAGGATTTTCCAGGTCAAACACTTTCTTCCATCTTTTGCAGTATTACATGGAATGCAATATAGAAATTCGGCTAACAATAACTGCTTCATTTACAGCATCATCCTTCTCCTCCATGTAGCTCAAGAACATGTTACCGATTTAACTAATCTAATAGTCACGTCAGTTCAAATACCAATGAACATTTCTAATAGCCCCCTCATTAGGACAGTATACTTAACATGAAAGGTGCTGCAGTTAAAGACATCTTGAAAGGAGTTCAAAACAAAGCTTCAAGTACAGCTGGTCAGCTTTAAGCATCACAGCGCTTACAATCCCCAATGTTGATGTTGACACGAAGACAGTTTCTACCGTCTGGAGTCCTGTGGCACTAAGAACTAAGTGTTTTCCAAATGTCCTTCTTGGTATAGGTATTCTGAGTGTTTTTCCCCTGGACCCTAAGGAGTTTCCACAATTCTGAAAGCCTACTTAATTGCCTGGTTTATTTTCCGAATGCCATTTTAATCCATCTCTAATCTTCATTAATAACAACATTATAATTACTTCATTAACTTTTCCAGATAAAACATTTAAACTCTTCAGGAGAAAATAGCTTTTTGCTGGATCTTGTACTAATTGCTTCATCTAATACCATGACTTTGAGTTTTAAATGTATTTAATGAAAACATAAAGCTCTTGTTTAGAGTAAACATGTTGCTGAAACCTGAAAAACATGTGGTGCAAGAGCCAGGATAGTAACTTGCTGTATTACCTAGCTTTTAATGTTGCATTTTGAAACACTGATGAGGAAGAAAGCTCAATTCATTTCCCAGGGGTAAAAATAATACCCTTAGACATTAGCCTTTAACTTGTTTTGACATCTTTGTTCCTGTGTAAAGGTTAAGTAATATGGTCAAATTTTATAAGTAATGCTTTATTAATGAAGTAACTTGCATTAAGGTTGTAAAATTGAACACCAGATCAGGAAATAATAAAAAGTAAAGGTTGTATCATAAAGTTAACTGATCCGTACAGCTAGTGTTCCCCAGATAAGGTACATGCTCAGCTGCCTACAGTATGTGCAGTTGTGAGTTACTGCTTCTGAATACCTTAACCTTTTAGTTTCTTCTTTCTTGAATGTTTTCACTTATGGCCTGAATTGAATTAATGTAGGTTCTTACATTAATTTTACTTTGCATTTGTTGGAAGAAGAGAATAGCATATCAAAACCTTGTGCCTTCTTTTAGCTGAGTATACAAACTAAATGCTGTTTCTACATAGCTCTTCGTCCTGAGTTTGTTGCTAGCGTACCTGCTAGCATGGAAATCTTGTGGGTTTGCCTGATGTGTCTGTCTCTGTATAGTTATAGGCAGAGAATGAGTGGCTGAGAGACAACAACTTCAGCTGCTTCTCAGATGTGTAACTGCCGTTTAGGTACTTCTGGTGCATTTCAAGGTGAAGTCAAATGTCTTCAGTGGGTCACTGCAGAAAGTAATTTAGCATGAAGGTTTTTGACTTTTCCAAGAAAAGAGATGGAAGCATTTACACAGGCCACTCTGAGGTATCTTCTGGAAGGCAAAAGCGAAGAGTTGATGAGTAGTAAAGAGCAATTCTGGAGACTACTTCTCTGCTGTGAGTCTCTGGACTGGACATTTAAGTTGCTCAGCATGTGCCTATATGTCAGGAATGGATGGATTATTCCTAGCATTTCAGACCTGCTATATTTTCTTGTGGTGGGTTGGCCCCAGCCAGCAGCTAAGAACCCACACAGCTGCTTACTCGCTTTCTCTCCTCCACCCCAGTGGGACAGGGGAAGAAAACAGGAAGAACAAAAGTGAGAAAACCCATGGGGCAAGATAATGACAGTTTAATTGGTGAAGGTGGGGGGAAGCACAGCAAAGTAACAGAGTCACTACCTTCCAAGGCAGACTAATGCCCAGCCAGTCTCCAAACAATGGTCACTTTGGAAGCCAACCTCCTTCTTCTTACTCTATCTTGCTTTTTATTGCAGAGCATGACATTATGTAGTATGGAATAGCCCTTTGGCCAATTTGGGTCAGCTGTCCTGCTGGTGTCCCCTCCCAGTTTCCTGCCCACTCCCAGCCTACTCATTGGAGTGGGGTAGAGTGGGGAAAAAAAGGCAACCTTGCACACTGAGGTGATGCAAGTGCTGTTCATCAGTAGCTAAACATTAGTATGTTATCACACAATATTAGCCACAAAGCCAAAACACAGCGCAATATCAGCTACTATGGAAGGAAGTTAACTCCATCGCAGCCAGACCTAGTCAGCTGGGTTTCTCCAGCCATCAGCTTGCTCAGAGAAAGCTGTACTCTACACCGGCGCATTGTGTTCGTAGCTTTTTCACATGTTAAATCAAAAATAGGAGCATTAATGTGTATCTGTGCAGACCGCAACAATATCTTACAAGGCAAAGTTAGCATACTGTGTGTATAAATGATTCTATTGGCAGTGCAGAAATGACACTTGTGGACTTTGAAATAGTAATATATTCAACGTTTTAGGTTTTTAAGCTGTCAGGTCTTTTGACATGGAAAGAGAGGTGCAATATGCCATTGCACATCTTTGAGGAGCCTTGTAGGTTAAACAAAGGATGAACTGAAGAACTGAATCTAACTTATTTGTAAGATACTCTGCTGCCATTCTAGCCAAGCGCTTTACTTTATTTGAGGACTGGGTAATGTAGCTGAGAACAAACAATGAACTATTGAATGAATGATCTCATTGCACCCCACAAGAACAGAGCATGCATTGTGGGATGCTCGGTGATGCACATCTCTAAGGGAAACTGAAGATGTAAAGATGCAGATACCAAGATGAGGTATGAAATCTTGTCCAAATCAAAGTGAAAGGAAGTGTTGCCATTGAATGGAATGAATTAAACTTTGAGAATGCATTAACAGCTTAATTCTGGAAACTGTGGGGCAACAGTGTTGCGCAATGAAACTTGAGAGATCTCTGTTGCTTTATACTTACCTGGCTAAATTTAGCCAGTTTATTGAGTTGCTCAAGTGTGGACAATTTCAGCCTACAAAGAACTTCAGATCAAGCCTTGTTATTAAATAAGAATTCAGTAAAAGGAGACTGAATCTGCTGTGTTCCACCCTGAGCTTTTAATAGGGAAAAAAATTCAAGGGAGATATTTAGGGACTCATGGCAAGATTAGGGACTAGCGTTATTTGTTTAATATATAGGAAATACATATTATAGAAATGTATGTATAGGAAATATATTTCTTGGTGTACTACACTTATCTATTCCGTTCAATCAAAATTCACCATCGAAATTTATGCCAGATTTCCATTTCTGGTACAGCAACGTAAACAGTGACAGGACAGTGTATTTAAAAAACAGGCAGAAATGGGAGAAGGAAAATCCATCGGTCTTTTAACAGGAGAAAATATTTCTTATAAACCATCTTTGAGATTAAGAAAATATTGCTAGTGAGGCATGCAACTGGAAGAAAAAAGAGAAATATAGTAGTACTCTGATAGTCACTGAGGTTCTGCCCAGGACTGTGGTTCTTGGCTCTGCTGGACAAAGGTCATTGGTCTTACAAATAGTTACTATCTAAACGGCAGGAACTAAACTAACCTCAATAAACCATTTGTATGAATTGTGCACAGGAAACAAGCTAATGACACACTGAATGAGAGCGTCTATGTAATGCTGAGCTTTTGCTGGAAGCAACTGGGAGCACTGTAGCAAAGAAAGTAACATATTGTCATAAATCACATTCATTTCTAATGAATCTTTTAATTCCTAACATTAAAAATAACGTATTGTAGAGCCCTGCTTAGAGCTTTTCCTGCATACCCTGACTCTGAATGCAGGTTCAAACCTACTAGACCTCTTTCTGGAGAATAGGAGAGAATGGATACAGGGTAATTAATGTTATCGTTGCATTACTTGCAAATAATGCATGTGTGACAGCAAAGTAAATGGAAGTAAGTCTCGGTTACTCTCAGGTTCAAGAGTTAAATGGATTGCTTCAGGATTATATATTTTTAAAAAAATATAGAAGAATTTCACAGAAGTAAAAAAATCTGTCATATATATATACCATAATTGTATATATACCATAATTAACTGCTGTTAACATTTTAGCAGAGGCATGCAGGGAAAGTATAGCTAAATTTCTTTCTGATTTATGTTTGAGGAAAAAAGTATTATTATTTTACTACAAGTCTTTTTTAAGTAAAGGGATTCTCTCTTACACAGGTAGCATAGGTAGGACTCGGAGAAAATTTTCATGCGTGTGCCAGAATGGAATGAAATCACACTTTGGGGGTGAGCAACTAAAGCATAAAATTTCATTTCTGGCTATACGACCCTAAATCCCATGACTGATTGGAGGTAAAAGGGGTATGTCAGGTGCAGAATATTACAGCTAGTTGAGCTTTTGGCCTGAAACTAGGGGAAATAAAGCACATGTACAGGCACTGAAGAAGTGGTAGGAAAATCCTTAATTGAGGGAGTTGTTCTCGATAAATGAATATGTTTATTATGGGCTCTGGGTTGGCTACTAGAAAAAGTGCTAGCCTAAGGACAGAAAGTCCGCCATACTTGAAGTAACATCTATTTTAGCCCAATAGCCCTTTTGAACTTCGTTTGTTGTTGCAGTTTTTGGAATCTGATGGATTTTAGTTGGCTTGCTTCATGTGAAAAAAATGATACTTTTTCAGGAACCGGTCACAAGCTCATTGGTGGTAAGGGAATATATGACTATGTAGTCTAATGCACACGCTTTGTCACAGGAGCATGAACTTGGCAAGGCTCTTCTCGAGCAGTGAAGCCACAAGTGAGTTATGGGTCCTGAAAGAGTCCCATGAAGACCATTACACCAAGCCCCTGGCCACATATTCCTGATTCCCTATATATTGTACAGAAATACTCTTTTAGATGTATTTATTGAGTGTCTTACAACTTTTATTGGTATTGTTTTTCATTTTTCTCAACTTCTAAGCCAAGCTCCTGCAGTATCATGAGGTTGAATGTTTATGCCTCAGGGGAAGAAGAAAATTATGACTAAAGAAGTATTGAAACCATTAGGAATGGTCATTAGGAATAGCTTTTCTGCGCAGTGTATGATTTGATAATCTTTAAGTCATATATTTCATGGGGATAAGAAAAGCTGTAGTCTACTGGATAATGATAACTCCCAGCTTTTTGGGTGGTAGTCTGTTGTTCCTAACCCTCTATAGGTCACCAGGAAGCCAAATTTGTGTCTCTTGTCTGTTTTGAGTTATGGGCAATACATCTGGGGGAAAGAATGGAAAAAAAAAAATTTTTTAGAATTCAGGATACTTTTCTTTAAACATCAGCCTCTCATCATTTGATCAAATCTTTTAGCTCTTCTAAAATTCACTAATTATTTAATTTTGGGTTCCTCTATAATTTGTTTTTGTCCTTTTTTAATCTTTCCTCATGCTTTTTGCTGTCTATTCCCCCTTGCATATTTTACCTTGTAGAAGGGTCATAATTAACAGGTGAATCTTGTCTGAATAGAATGAAGGGAAACATTTTATATTATTTTCCCTGTAATTAATTAATTGCCTGCTGAAGTTCTTCAAGGAATGTAAGTTGTGGCTGCAGAAGGGGGTTAGTGAGTAGTGAGCAGTAATGAGGATTAAGGAATATGTGAAGTACATGTGTCACTGCTCTGCAGAGTGGAGAATATGCTTGTTCTAGGTCCTCCCTCTATCTCTGTTTTTCTCTGTTTAGATAGGGGCGTGTCTGTTAATATATTGCAATGACACCTCTCTGACAGAGACAGATCCATCACCAGAAGTTTAACTATTACATTGTATAGAAAAGGAACTGGAAAAGAGTAAAGCGTACTTTTCTTATGCTGTTTCTTTCCATTGATATCAGTATTGCAATCCTCATGTCCTAAGCTTTGCACATAGCATTTGATGTACGGTATTCTTTGTATGAAAACTCTGATAGGGTTGGAATTATTTTAGCACTATCAGATATGCATGCATGTATATACTTTTCTTGGAGTAAAATACAGGATAAGGAGGGTGTTCTGTAAAAATGTCAAGTGTTTAATACAATGCTAATGTAGTAGTCGGTACTATTACAGCTTTAAGTAATGGAACGGTTTCATGGGTGCTAAACTGCTCTAAGGAAAGTGTTCTCCCCTCTGAAGACGCTTCACAGCGCTGTGCTGGCAAACTTCAGGCACTCAGTCCCATTTGGTATGTGTGGAGTTAACTAAGTTAAGCTTACTGCCAGTTAGCCTCTCTCACCAGGAATGCAATTTGTGTTTACCTATATAAGGAAACCTGTTAGACTTAAACGAGCTCGGCAGGGCTGCGGGCTGCCTGTGAGAGCAGGGAGCCCACACCGGGGCGGGCGGTGGGTCGGTCGGTGCGCGGAGGCTGGACAGAGCGCAGAGCCCGCCCGGGAAGGACTGTGTCGTGTCGTCCCCCCCCCTCCCGCCTCCCTCTTCTTCAACTTCAGGAGCAAAGAAGAAAAACTGTCAGGGGGGCAAAAATGGAGAAACAGGTATGTCAGGCGGCTCCTCGCAGCTGGAGGGTGGCGGTGTTAGAGCGCGGGGAGACTCGGAGTGAGACTTCTTGTTACAACTGCCGTTCCCTCCTAAAATGGCTTGCGTGTTTTATAAGGGCTACGGAGCAAAAGTGTGCTTCTTGCGTACAGCAGCATCCGTGTGAGCAATTACTTTAACTTCCCTGACATCCCACATGCTTCTGATTCGGATGTACCTTCTCTTTTTTTACCGGAGAGATTCTCAAACTTTCTTATCTCTGATGGAACACAGACGTGAGCTGAGCCTGGAAATAAGGCTGAGATGCTTTGGTTAGCTGGCTGAAGCTCTGCAAATGCACAATGTTATGATCCTATCCTGTCTGGGAAAAGAAGTACTTGTTGTTGGTTTGGTTTTTTTTTTTACCTTAGAATGTACATTTTGTAAAAGGTGCTCTCCTTTAGCATTCCCAATGTTTCGGGGTACTTTGTCTTGATGTATATGAATGCAGCTCAGTCAGCATAGCTGGAATGTGTTTGCTGGAACACCGAGAGTTCCTGTGGTAATAAAGACTTTTCAGTGAGTTAAAAAAAAACAAGCTTCAGGTACTGTTCTAGGAAATGTAAGCAAAACTTGTTCTTCTACAATAGGGATTACCTCAGTTCAAAACAAGGATCTGTGTTTGTTAGGAAGTATTTGCATATTCCGATAACCTTTACAGCAGGTTCTGGGTAAAATCCTCAAAGAGAGAGAGAGAAAGAGAGATTGTTCCTTCAAGGTTTTGGTCATAATGAAAAATAAAGTTAGAAACTTAATTCAAACAGTTTTCTAGCTGAAAGAATAGTGCTGTGCAGACCTTCAGGACAGTTACTGTTAAGTATCAGCATGCTAACTGTGGAAGTTCATTCAAATTCTATGCAATTATGGTGTAAAAAATAAAAATGAAAAAAAGCCTTTCAGCTGATTTCTCTGAGTACCTTTTAAGAAAAAAAATGAAGTGCAGAGAACTAGTCGGAAACAGGTGAAGGTGATTTTTCAGAATGGTCTTGCTTTTCTGACCTTAGGAACTGATTTATGATTGCTTTTCAATAATTTTCATGGTTTTTCACGTTTATGTCTGCACATGCATGTGAAGACACTAGTTATGGGAGTTGTAACTACATCTTTCCTAGTAGTCAAAGTGGGAAAGTAAAATACGTTCCTATGCCTGAGTGTTTAGAAGCTTACAATGAGGATGATTATTATTTAAAAAACCCCTTCCTTCTAAATATTTCTAATTTTTATGAATGAATGTCTACTTGAATTTGGTAATATGATATTATCTGGTTAAAATTGATTCAGAATAAGGAACTGTCAGAATTAAAATTCACTTATGTTAATACAGATTCTCATTCATTTATATGCAAGACACTTCTAAACTCCTGACTTTGAATGTCTACTGAGGTATTAATGGGAATGACACGTAAGAGCTGTAGTAGTTTCAGTAGACAATTTTATAGGAGGATCAACATTGCAAAGAAAGCAGATAGCAAGTTCCCAAACGCTGCTTCAGTGTTGAAGCTAATGGGTCCATTGTCATGAAACATCTTTGGTCTTGGTGGAAGTCACCATCGCAAAGAAAGTAGGACTGGTGGACCAGAACCATACATTTCACTCGTCTTGCTTCTCATGCTGGTGGTTTTGCAGAGAACCTTTGTTATTGTGACTTGAGTGGGAGCACAGAAGAAAGACTTTTAGCAGGGGTGTTAGCAATCAAAGTGGGAATTTAAAGGGCAGAAGAGTCCAGGGAAATGTGCTTTTAAATCACCTTTTCTCAAGTCTGTCTAGTACATTTCATTGTCCCCATCAGCCTAGCTATGCTGCAATCACTAATGGTCTTTTGATTTCCCAGTGCAAAGCTGGGTAGAAACCAGGTTCAAAGCCTGGACAGTATATTCTGGGTTGACATGAGGATCTGAGCAGCCATCTCTGTGGCCGTGCTAGTACAGGGCTGGTCCTGGCTGCAGCCTGCTCCTAGATGAGCTTTGTGGCTGTGACCCTTCTGGGGAGATAAGGAGCGGTGTGGGGTCTCATCCCTTTCAGCCACAGTATGTGCCTTGCGCCCCCCTCTGCCACCCTCGGCACGTGTAACAGTGTGGCTGCAGAGTCTGCAGCATCACAATGGGACTTGCCTAAAACCAGTGCTTGCCCTGTTTTTGGTTGTTTTTTTTTTTTTTTTTTTTGTACCTCTGCTTGGTGCTGTGTCTGCACTGTTGCATGAGTTTCCACTGGCCTGGACGCACAAAAAGCAAATTCTTTTCTGACCAGGATATATGGCTGGAAGATATATTCCAAGGAAATTTTATCCTTATTTACAGTGAGGAAACAATTGCAAACTAGAAAAAGCAATTTAAAGTACAGGGTAGACCTTGTGAATTATCTCAAATCCCAAGAAAATCCAGTAGCTATGGCTGGGTTATTCAATGACCCTTCTCCTTCCAGAGCTTCTGCAAACCAGCCTCCTACCCTACGCACTGGTCTCCAGTCCATGTTAATAGGTGACGTGTTTCATCCACTGATTAAAAAAGAGCTAGCATTCATTGTGACCCGGTTTAAAGATTAATTTTTCATTCATTCAAGGATTCTTTCATATCAGTTTCAATAGCAGAACTGTGTTCAGGGTGCAGTAATGGTATTGTGTTGGATTGTATATTTGGGAAATGAGCGTGCTGAACCCAGGCAAAGGCAGTGAGCCCAGCGAGTCTGTGCCTACACCTATGGTACCATCTTTAGTTGTGTAACTGAGGCAAGACTGAAGTAAAACAAAAATACTTGAATTTGACAGTCTGAAGTTTAAAGCCTGTCTGAATTGGAGTTTTAGTTTGTGTGCCAGAGATGAGAAGCACCAAATTATTTATACATATGACAAAAGCTTTGATTACTTGAACCAAAGCTATCTTTTGCCTTGCTGTTGTATTATTGATGGGTTAAATTAATGAGAACTATTGCTTATTTGTCACTTTTAAAACAGAGAGGACTTGATGCATTTAACATATACTATTGCATGTTCTTTCATTTCTAAACAAAGATTTTACTAAATATCTTTCATGTTTTTCCCATTTAGTAACCCATTCCTCCTACAAACAAGCGTTTTCTTGTATGTTTGCCTGACTTGGAGCCATCATCTCCTACTTACTTTCATTTTCTGATTTGCATATAATTTGAAGCTGCATGCTCTTACACATTGGCAAAAGGCAGTTGGGCACATCACGGCGTTTTGGTGGTGGTTTTTTTTTTCTGATATCTCTTCACTTGTTCTAAAAAAAAAAAAAAAAAGACTGGACTTTGAAAGGTGTAACTGGAGAGCTTGAAATAATAAAAGAACATGCTGTACTAGTTGCATGCTCCCTTTAGGGTTTTGTTAAAGGCTTTACCATTCCATTATGCTATCATTTTGTAGTGTAAGCATTTTATATGGCATGTGTGATTTCATTGCCCTTAAGTGACCTTGGTAAATTCCTTATTTCCCCTGAAGCACATGCCTAATTGAAAATTGCCATCTGCAGTTGCAGAGCTTTAAGCAAGAATTCTAAGAATATTGCAAGAGGGAGACGGGTGTCCAGAGTGGGGCAAAAGCACTTCTGTTGTAGCATTCACTGTATTGCATGAGGTTAAATCTTTGTGTTGAAGACAAATGATAAGGAATTATAGCTAGGGCATCTTAATCTGCCCAGTTCATCCGCCTAATGCTGCTGTCCAGAGATCATGTGACCCATAAAGTGTTCCTTGATTATTTTTTTATTTTTAAAATTTTAAATTTTTTTTAACTTGTGTGTCTCTCTTGCTCCACCCTTGGGTAAATATGTCTGGAGTCTAAAGTTAAAAATATCATTCCAAATCTGAGCTGTGCTTTCTAGTCCAGCTGCTGTCCTCATTCCACAGTGCCTTGCTTGGCTCTGCTGCACCACTGGGTTTGAGGATATAGTTATGATGAGTGTAGTCTGCAACCACAACCTAAAAATGAGACATTGTGTTCCCTGCTAGAAGCCTCTAGCCTAGCATTGCATTACAGCTCCTGTGAGCGTATGTGCTTAAGAGCCATGCAAATGAAGGAGGCAGAAAGCTGGACAGTGTAAAGCTGAGGAGTAGTTTAGGAAGGCTCTTTCTCAGATCAGAGGACGTTAAACTGTGTCCTGGGTTAGAAAATAAAGTCTGTAACGTATATTTATTCATGAATGCATAATGTAATTGTTTAGGACAGGAAAAATGCAGGTATTTTAAGTTAAAAGGGTTGAGAAATGTAAAGCATGAAAAGTCAGTGATGAAGATGTGAAACTGCAGTTTTATCATGTCTTCTCATATGCTTATTCACTCTGAAACATTCAGAAATCTATGGGTCTGAAAATTAATCCCCCCAAAGTCTCTAGTTTGATGTTACCTTGCAAGTAGTCCTATTTGTGAAAGTTTATCCTTTGAATTTATTTGTTTCTGTGTTAATTACAAGTTATATTTCAAAACTATTTATCAGTCAGTTTTGGAACACACACTACTTAGACTCAAACACGAAGGTATTGAAAATATGCAACATGTGTTAGGATCTGAGTTTACCAGCTGCTAAGGATATATTTCCCTGCTGTGTTGGTGGAGTTTTTATTTCATTAAAAATATTAATATTAAATCTAATTTTTGATGGTGTAGCAAGCAATTAAGGGAATGCATAAACACTTCTTGGCAAATTTTGTGTGGTTCTGTATTTTATTTTTTTATGTTAAATGTATTATATGTTCAGCAAGATATTCAACAACATACTTGAAGATGAAAGTCTGTACATAGGCAGATGCCTGTTTCCCAAATATCTATATCTGGAATTGTAACACATGTTCTATTTCATGTGCGCCTAAACTCTCTGCTGATTTTTTTTTTTAATTAAAAAGTTACTATTCTCATGTGATTGTGTGCACAGAGGCTGAAACAACTGGCTTTTTCCTTTAGGTAAATCAGTTAACACTCATAGGATTTTCCTTGAACAAATCGACATCTTCCTCTTACAGGTTTTTGTAGAACTCCTTTGGTGGACGGGTGTTAAGTTGCACTTTTTGTCTTTCCTTTGATAGTTTCACTCAATGGTCATTTTGACATCCTCTGGATGTCAGATTTAGAGAGATGGCATTTAAAACAAACAAACAAAAAAACCCTAACCAGCACCACCCTCCCCCACCCCCCCACCCCCGTTACTTTTGTTAGACTTCATTATACTAAATTCAGCTTCATTTAGGATTTGGTGATGTTCACATTCAATGGTATGAACAAAATGGCATTTTTTACACCTCGTGCATAGTTTCAGTCATTCCGACAGGCTGAGAGCCTTCTTGTTGGTAATGCACTGGATTACAGAGTGCTCAGCATATCAGTTTGGAAGTGTCCCGACTTGTCTGCCATGCTCCTTTAGTGATGTATGCGCTCCTGCTGCTGAATTTCTAACACTTCTATTTTGTAGCTGCCTAGCCTGTAAAATTCCATAGAAAACCTCAGATCAGGCCTCCTGAGGTGGATTTTTGGGGGCACATTTAATTTCACTACATATGAAACAACGGTAGTGTTCCTGCTATGTTAATTCTGCAAAATGAGCAGTAGTTTTACTATACCTTTCATATCTTTGTCGTCTCCTTCATGAGAAATTCCACCCTCTTTTAGCCAAGGAGTTTAGGCATTAGCAGTTAATTATGAATTCTTACCTTAAGTATGGCAACATGCCCCATGGTGGTTTGGGATACCCCATTGGTTGTGGGTTCAAAGTTATGCAGCTGTGCTTAACACTCCAGTGGGCAATTCTGGCTATGTTGCATTTTGCCTTTGATACATTGCCATAGCAGCACCATTAGCACAGTGCTTAGACTGCAAACATATGTTTGCTTTTATTGCACATGTGCTGCTTAAGATGTTCTTCTTTTACATCATGTAAATCACTGGACTCAACCGGCATGTATGATTTGTTTACCAAATAAACCTTAAATTATGTCGGTAAAATGTATGGCCTAAGGGATGACATGTATGACACATACAGAAGATAAAACTGACAAATTTGTGTCTGGAGTCACCAATATTTCATATTTTAGTGGGGTTTTTAACCGTTTGAAGGGAGTCACGTAATTGTCAGTACAGAAGAAAAGATTGCAGTGAAACTGGCGTGCATCCATGTATCAAACGATTATGGGAATAGAGAAGTGCACTTGATGTTAGAAAAGAAAGCTCTGTAGCCTTCATTCTAGAATCTCACCATATTCATGGCATGAAACAGAACAAACACTTATAAGAAAAAAGATACATTTTGATATCACTGTATATAGCCTGCAGTGCTCTCTTGAATGGAAAAGTTACCTGGATTTTGAAATAAGTTTAGCTGTTGGTCTGATCAACTTTTCAGCAATACCCTGTAGGTACATCGATGTTTTAGAGACCTAACATATTGGTTCTAATGTCTACCATTTCACATTGCTGGAATGCACAACAGGATTGTTTTGGTTTAGATTAATGAAAATGAACTCAGTGAAATGACTTACAGTTGTTAGCTTGCATTTTAATTTTGGAGGTTAACCTAACGTGCCTTGAAGGTTTTAGTTCTTATGTTTCTGTTCCACGAAGATTTAAATTTGAACGTTTTGTCCATGTCACATGAGAACTAAAGAAACAAAACATGAGGAGAAAATGGAAGATTACAGTTGAGCAGAACCATCAGCTGAATAGGCCTTTAGTCACCAAAAGACCCTTTAAAGTTTTGGGGTATGCAGAATTGCTGTAATACAATAAATTAAAATAAAAAGCACTCTCTAGAAAGGGCTTCCTGACTCCATCAATTAAACTTTTCAGTTTTGTATCATATGCCAAGTTTCCAGTACATCACCCAGGCTGAGCAAGCTAGAATGAAATTTGAAAGTGGTTTTACTAGCTGGCAAGCAGGCCTGAAATCAGGAAGATATAAGTGAACCAAAAGAAGCACAAGTCCCTACAGTCAGGGAGGAAAATATAATTTATCTATAGAAAATGGGGAATAATTCAGTCAGTAGGAGAATCTGTGGGCTGCTGCAATATTAGAAAATGAATGTGAGTCACCGATGTGACAAAATGTTAAAATGTGAAAGTCATTCTGGGACTCATTACTGAAGGTATTGTACACAAGAGGATGAGAGGTAATTACTTTGCCCTGTTCCACTGAGATAAGCCCCCAGCCTGAATTCTTCATTTGGTTTTATACGTGATACTTTAAGAAATGTACAAACTAGAGAAAGACTAATGGAAAGCAAACAAAAAAAATGTAACAGGAAAACATGAAATAATTTGCAGGAACTGAGTATGTTTTACTGAAAACCTGATTCCCAGAGTGTTCTGTACAAGAACTTTTATGAATTAATATTCCATCTGCTGCCTTCACCCACAAGACCAAGGAGATGGTGAGCTCTCCCTGCTGCCCACTGCTGCATTCATATGAGAGCAAGAGATGAAGCTGGACACGTGTGTCTGGGAACCAGGCGGAGCTGGGGATGGCTGCTACAACTGGGCAACTCCCTGGTTTTGCTATCAAAGTGCTACTTGCACAAACTCAGCTTGGTGAGTTACTGTCTAGAAAAGAGAATAAACTGTGCTGTAACACACAGACATGGTTATAAATACGACAGCAATTAATTGTTCGTCTTCACTGAGAGTGGAGCAAAAGGCAATGTGTAGCAATGGTGGTTTTCATTAGATTTTAATAAGAACTTTACAGTTACAATGGTATTTAGGCACCGGAATGGGCTACCCAAAGAAACTGCCAGATCTGTCTTTGGAAGTTTTTCACAGACACAGAGCAAATGCCTATTTTGGATGATCTAGGTATAGTTGATCCTCCCTGGGAGCAGGGAAATGGCCCTACACAGACCTTCTCAGATCTACATTTCTATGATTGCTTCATAAGACTTTGACTGCGTCCCTACCATGGAATCTAGAAACACTTCCCAATTTCAAACCCCAGCATGTCTCGTGGCCATGTCCCAACGCTGTAGCAATGCCTAAGCTGGGCCTGCATCTGCCCCTTATCTCCATGTTATTCCCCTGGTTCCCATACTAGGTGCTAGTAGATCAGCAGAGTGAGACTCTCTGGTGCCTCACAGGTGGCCTGTATCTGTAGAAAAAAAACAGGCTCAGCCTCAGACTGGTAATATGTCTCTAGTGTACAAGATGCTGGAGTGCACTGCTACCCTCTTCACTCATTCTAATACCTATAGGCTCATTGCTTTGGAATTTGGGAACTTTGACTTCTTTTAGCTTCTACCTGGTTAAGAGTCTCAAGAGTTATAGTTGAGACTCCCATTTTAACACTGGTATTTAGTGACAACAAATACAGAATTGACATGAATGAATACAAAACCTAATAAAATCATGACAAAAGTAAGTAGGAATACTTACACGTGTGAAACCATTGCCATTAACTCTACCAAATGCATACATTTTCCTCTTATTGTATAGATTATGTGACGTAGTAATAAAAAGCGAGAACATATCTGTAGATGTAAAGCAAGCAAGAATGCAACTACTGCAGATAAATGTGGGGAAGTTAAAATCCCATTGTGTTAATGCAGGAGAGGAGCTTGTTCTCCCAAGCACTGTTTCTAAGTAGAAGGTAGATTGGAGAGTTACGTGACAAGGTTCTCCTTGGAGAGCAAAGTGTAGTGTTTGGTTTGTTGTGTAAAATGTGGTATTGATGTGCTATGGGCAACAAATTAGTGCAACTCCTATGGTTGTGTAGCAGTGCTGAGTCATTGATTGCTGTCGATCAATGCTGTACAGCATAGTGCTATATCCATTAAGCTCACTATGAGAATACAAGGCATAGCATTCGATCAGTTAGGTCCCAAATTAAAGTCAATGGTCCAAGAGAAGGAGAATGTAAAAATAGAAATAAAACAACAGGGAAATGGAAGTGAGATTATTTTCTTCTGCTTGATATTTCCCATAGCCTCATTCTCATGAGTCAGCATTTCTGAGGTCAGTTGTTTCGTGAGATTGGGTAAACTGAATTCCTAAATGATAGTTGGCTTAATTGTTAGTGTCTAGGTCATAAAAAGACAAACACTGAACTGCTGACCTTCCTAAAATTTTAAAATTACTTCATATTTTCAATTTTAAAACATAGGTGGATATTTTTATTAGCAGAAGACTTTTTATTATCACAAGCATCCACTCGAACCAGTCCATCTATTCACTTGTCTGTGAATATGTTCTTTTGCTCTAATGGCGAGGTGCAAAGGGGTTGCAGCAGGGATATTTGTTAGCAGAGCAAGCTGCTTTCTACCACAGTGTTCAAAGTCATCTCTCAATGGCAGGGGCTGAATATGCTCCCCTCCTTCTTACTAGTCAGGGGGCTGTTCTTCAGAACAGCTTTTCAGACCAGTACTTAGCCTAAGCGGTGAGATGGCCGCTGGGAATTTCACAGCTTTCTGGGTAAGACCATGTGGTTGATGACTGGGAACTCCATCTTGCAAGAGGGATCCCATAACGCATTCTGCTCATTCCTGTTGGAAAGTTATTGTCTTCCACAGTGGTCTCTGACTTAATCCAGTCCTTATTCTAAGCACACAAGAAGTGAATATTGCTTCAGGCAACCAATGTGTGACTGTTGGAAAATACTTGTTTTGTGACTGCAATCATTACTGTGACTTTCAATTATTGTCTTTTGGGACAGAAGCATATTACATTTTGTATTCATAAGCAACATCACTATCTGAGTCTCATTTCCGAGGTTTAAAAGTTCTGCATCTAAAAATATTTTGCAAAAATTAAATTGAACCAGGCTACTAAAATATTCTGTAATTGTAGGCAACTGTATGGCCATATGTCTTTTCAAAACCAGCTTTTAACATTTTGCCTAGAGGAAAATCCTCTTTAAAATGCTTGGACAAGCTAAATCTAAAGCTAAAACTTGTTTGAAAGATTAGCAAGGTTCAGTAATTCTCCTAGATCAGGACCATGTCAGTGGTTTTTCATGGTTTTATAATCTGAAGATAGATGTCAAAGTAAAAATCTAATGAAATACATGACAAAAATTTCTTGTCCAGTAATGTGCAAATGTGGTATCAATAGTCAACAAAAAGCAACCTGTTCTTGCTAAAGAGCTGAAGCTCAGTATTTTTCCCCATTTAAGTCATTAAACAGTAGATTGAGAGAGAGAGGTGTGTTATGAATCAGGTTTTGCTCAACTTCTAGATGGGTGAAGTGTGATCTTAAGCTTTGGCTGCAGTGCCTTTCATAATCAGTACCTCAGAACAAGACCTACAATACAGGGAATGATGGGCAGCCCTCCTCTGGATTTTAGGGGACACTTTCTTTAGTGCTGGTGGATAGTTTCATCTGCTTGGGACTTTATTCCAAATGTGACTGCTAATAACTGTTCTCCCAAGAGCTGAGCAGAGCTCATTGTATCTTAAACACAACCAGACATGTCTTTGGTTCGATCTACCTTTTATATGACTAGCTTGCCCAGGAAATGCAAGATGCATGCTGGAGACCTCTCCCTGGCTATTGGGGTTCTAGTCTGTGTTCTGTATCTCCCAGAAATGCAGTACTCTGGCCATGAGGGGGCACTTCTATGTGAATATAAACTTTTTATTCCCTCCTGTATCGTCCGTGCCACTGGGAGAAAGATGGTGCAAGAATCCAGACTTTGTGGTCTGGTGAGAGCTGTCATCAGCAGAAGGAGGTACCCTGGTCTGTGGTCCTTAATAATGTAATTGTTCATATGTTTTACATTACGCAGATGCTGACCAAAAAAAAGAAATCCTAAAAATCAAGGACTTTTTCCTCTCTCACAGGGAGGTTGCAAATGCTTGGGAGATGAGACAGAAGGGAAAACTAAGACTAAATCAAAATACGCTTTCAATTGCCTTGAAAACTCCATGTGAAGTTAGGCACCTCTATAGGCTCCTGGCACTGGCATTCCTTTGTGCCTCTTGAATTACAAATAGGTGGAGACAGCAGCTAGGTACTGAGATGTTTGTACAAGCACCAGGTCAGGTTTGTGTTTACCTAGGGCTTTCAAAAAAGCAAAGTTCATCCAAATTAATCATAATCTCTTACCATAATTGTTTGGTATGGCTGGACTCTGAAGAAGTCAGTTTTATCATTTACAACTGATTGTGTTCAAGCCACTGTCTGTTTTTTAGTATAGGGCAAACTGAGTTGTATGTGTTGAATGCAATGCTAGGAAGACAACGTTACACTTTCTCATCTAGGGGAGGCTGTTCTTAAGGCTTTTTCTTTTGTGCCCATGAAATCATATGGTCTAATTCCCCTGGAGTAATCTTTCTGGTGATACATCAGGCATGGCTACGGCTTCCTTTCTCTGAATGATTAGCATTTTCGAAGCAGTAATATTATTCTGCCTGCAATTCTATGGACAAAAAAGATAATTTATGAACTATTGGGAGCAGAGAGCTCTGTGTTCATGGGACCACAAGATTTCAAGGCTCTGAGCATATGAACTAAGAAGTTAGTCCATGGATAGTGAAATGGTCCTCATTTTTAAAAGTTGCAGGTACATAATGAAATCTCTGTATGCGTTATCAAAACCCATCAACAGTAACGAATATGTTTAAGAGCTGGGGGCAGTTTTTCTATTGTTTTCTGTGTTCAGTTTTTAATACCTGTGACTGCTTTCTCATGCTCTCAGATGGGCAGAAGTTTCTTGCTCATGTGCTGTTTGCACTGTAGGCTGTGTTGAGCATTTATGCCTGAAGCATGACTTCTCTGTTCTCAATTGCACTGATTCAGTTTGTCTTTTAAGTTTTTTGTGAAACTGTAGAAAGAAAGGGGCTTTTAAGATACTGCAAAAAGAGAAAGGGTCTTGACTTTTTATGTAATGCCTTGTTAGAAGCCTACACTTGGTTTTGGACAAAGAATTCCAGACAGTTGGCCTCTCTCCAAAGTGACTTATGGCTTTACTTTTAAAGGGAGAGATCCCAGGTGCAAGAGACTTAAATAACAGGGGATTTAATGTTAAGGCTGTCATTTTTTCTAAATCATGTTCCTTTTTTTCCCCCCTTCACATAAGATAGGTATAGTTCCGATCTAATAAACAATTGCAATTGTAAATACACTTTCCATGTGACTCTTCAGATGACAAAAAATGCTGTGCTGAACCCCAGTGTTCATGTATCTATTCATGTATCAGAACATAAGATCATTCATTCTTTTGCCTTCCCACAAAAGACAAAACATCTTTCTGCTTCAAGAGATATTCTTCACCACGTATGTTTCTCTAAAATTGAGTTGCAAGCTAATAAACTGAAACAATAGAATCAAGACTTCCTTTTTCAGTATTGTGTGGCTTTTACAGTGCAGTGTTTATCTGCCTCATATTCAAAATAGTGACTATAAAGAATACAACTGTCTGAGAAGATTTCAAACGCATGAAGAGGAGGAATGGTTTACAGTGTTTCATCCCAGCATGTATAACAAAGGATGTTGAATGAGTATTACAGAAGCACTCAAACTGCACTGATCAACATACAGAAATTAATATATGGTGTGTGACAGTTTTTGGAAAAGACCTGGATCCAATTACAAATTCCTCTTTGGTTTATGAGTAACATTCATGTGGAAGAGTCTTCCAAGGGAAGTGGTGAAGCACTGTGTACTAAACCATTGGCAAATGAACTGTACAAAGTGTTTGAAGGCTCTTCAGAAAGCAGATCTGAGAAGAGCGGCAGTGTGGACGTGATGACATAGTGGAGTTCCCATGTCTCAGTTCTGACTTGCATTTTGACAGCTGTGCAAGCCAGAAAGCACAGTCTTGGAAGCATCAGGATGTGCCAAATTTACAGCATTCAGAGCATAGGAACTCCTTCCTCCACTCCTGTTATTAGAGAATTTTCTGATTGAACAGGTTTTTTTATTTGGAAATATGTGCGCACTGGACATTCAGGAGAAGTGTGTGCCAGTTTAAATAAGGATGGAGTTTCTGTACAAAGCAGAAGAAGTAGCAAACTCTGAAATAGCAGATATTCCACCAGTTAGATCACCAGTCTGGGTTATGAGAAAGAGAGACCCAGGTCTATCACCTTTTTTCTCTGTTTAATGGGGTGGCATTAGAAGCCAGAGTGGGCTTTGTAGCTCATGCATAAAGAATAACTCAGCTACTTACTCAGAAATGCAAATAGCCCCATTTCACATTTGCTGAAGCTGCTGTAAGATGTGCAGCATAGCTCTGCATGTGGTACAAACAAATCTTGGCTAATACCTGTGAGCATGGCATTCAATGTTGTATTCTGGAAGTAGCTTAATTATATGTAAGTAGCAAAGGAAAATGAGTTATTTTGATATTTCTGGTTGATGACGTTTTATTTATGAATTTTTTCATTAATTGTTTTTGGTGGAAAACACGAATTGGCCAAAACACACTTTTTTTCAGGACTAATTAGACTACACTTCCATTATAAAAATGGTGGACGTGGAGGAGAAATGTAGAAGCTAGCTTCAAAAGTGCAGATACAGACTCTCACTGAGTCATGTCAAGATGTTGACAGAATGGGACCTTAACCCTTAATCTGTCATGTCTTCGATGGGTGACATAGATCCTGGCTGCTTTGGGCTGCTCCCAATATCTCCTAACGATTCATTTTGTATGATAAGAGTTTTAATTCTTTTTTTCATAAGGACTCAGAGCACGCACCTTGGGTGAGTGTTGTAAGCATTTTATAAGAGTCTGAAATGAGTGCCTTCCTTTCTGTTGTCTTTACTGTTTCAGACAACCATAAATTTGTTTTGGTGTAGAATGAAGCATTTCTGAAATGAAAACTGATTTTTGCCTAGTTCTAACTTTACCAATATAAAGTAACTTATTTCCACAGTATTTCTTCCTGTGCCTCCTTTCTTTGCAGTAACTTTTTAAAAAAAAAAAAAAAAACCACAAAAAACTAGTCTGTTGGAATTACTGCACAATGAAGCAGGCAGGTATGGTCCTATAAGGAAAATGGTTCTGCTTCTGCAATGATTGCTCTATAAGGGAAGTTGAAGGGACCTTGTTTTATGTCAGACCAGTGCAGCTGGCAGCTTCTTATACAACACTGTCTGTTCTTGGAACAAGTTCAAATGGCTTTTAGTGTGGGGGCACTTAACCATGTGAGCCACCAGCTTCACTCTTACGATGCACCATTCAAATGCAACTGAGTTAATAACAGGGCAACAACGCCTCCTGTGAGGCCTCTCTTTTGAAGAGCATGGATATCTTGATTCAGCCACAGCTTCACCAGCCTGTCTCCTTGTCCAGGGCCCTGAGCATTTGTCCCCACTGTTGCCGACGTGCTTCTTGCTCAGGCTTTGATACCCCTTTACTAGAAACATGATCACTCTTTGCTGAAAGCCCATTTGTTTGATAAGCTTGATATTTGGCTAAACAAGGCTTACAGCCTGTTATAAACAAAGATCCTTGAATCTGAGAGTTTTACCTGTTGTTTTTCAACTGTTTACATGTATGGTTACACTGAGAAAACTAGTATGTCACTACCTACAGTAAGTGTGCCTGTACCAGCTACGTAAACTGTCTGTGGTGAATTCATCTCACTGGCCAGTTCTACAGCATTGAAGGGCTTACGCTATCTCAGAGTTAAATAAGTGGTGCAAAGGAATCACGCATCTCACACACAAAGTTACAATGCTTAAACAATTAAAAAGGGTTAGTGAAAGCATAGCAGATTTGCATAGAGTGTGAAAAAGAACTGAAGCATCATTCCCATGGAAACAGGTGAAATGGAAGTAGTAAGAATCAAATTTATTGTAGATATTACTTGCTATGTTAGGTCATGTGGACCAGAACAGGGATCTAAGGCCCTGAACCTGCAAACACTTACACACTTGCTTAACTTTACTATGTAGTGTAGTCCCATGTAAGTTAGTAGGTCTGCTCATGGCAATAAAACTAAACATGTAAGAAAGTATTCTTAGGACTGCAGCCTCATATTTGATTTTCAATACATCAGAAAACCAGTGAAGGGTTTTGTAGAATGGCTTAACAGACTATACTGGTAGCTAGATGATTTTTTCATCTGAATTTTGAACAGATGGCAAAGAACCTATACCTTGTAAACTGAAAATATCAGTAATACCTCCCTGTAAGTGTAGCAGCGAGTGAAGCCTTTCTGTAAGGGTGCAGAAAGAGTCGAGTATGAAATATTTTACAGATGCTACCTTTTCCTTTTGCTTTTCCCACAGTTCTTCTGAGATTGGCCCCAAAATATTTTGACAGTGTTAAAAGCTATTCCCCTCCCTCTACCTATCAGAGTTTGCTAACCAGCATTTTCATGCAAGATTTGAAGTGGAATGTTGTAAAGTTATATGCTTTTAGTCTGTAAAACCCTGGACTCTGTCCAGCAGACCGTTTTCACATGGCCTGGATCCTTTTCAGACAAACAGGATCTGTACTAGGGTGCAAAATTTTAGACAACTGATGCATTCTTTAAAATAACTACAGTTTGGCTCACTGCCTCTTATAGGAGCCTGTTAAGGCCCCCCCACTGCTCCCTAGGAATACTTGTGGAGACAGGAATTCTGAGTGCCAACAAAGTAACAAATTTAAAGGTAACATTTCTTTCCTCTGGTACTCTGAGAATTTCTTTGTAACTTATTAGCCACCTAAGCAAGATCGGTAAGGTCACTTAGCACTTCTGGATCAACATATCTGTAATCTTGGGGAATAAATATTTTATGATTTATAAAAGGCAAATGTGTCACGAGGGTTTTTTTCCTCTTTAGTGATAGACTAACTTCCACAATCCATGATGTCATTCTCAGCAGAAATTTGTTCCTTAATATGCTGAAAAGTATTTCAATGCAAGCTTCCCCCAGAAGTGCTGCTGCAGGTAGCAACTCCTGTGAACCCATCTGGGGAAAACCCTAATCCATCTCTTTGCAAGGATTTATTAGTTGCATTTTATCCCTGATCCTTCACGCTTCTGCCCTGTATTTTTAAGCCTGGAACTTCTGGATCTTCATCATTCTCTGTCTCTTTTGCCTGATGGGATCACCTCTAACTCCTTCTATTAAGTATCTGTTCATCACCATAGCTGTGATGGTAGCAGCTGAAATGTTTAACTTATCTCCACTGTTGGATTTACCTAGGAAATACTTAATCAAAGGAGAAAAGTATCAGTCCCGGCAGGAGGACTGGCAGAAGACGGCTAGACATGTTTGTTTTTTCTCCACAGTAAATGGTCAGATATGACCTAGCTGTTGGTGAGAAGGGGGAAGGTTCATAGGGAAGGGTCTTCTGCAAGAGAAGAGAATGATGAGTGACAACCACTTTTCCCTTAACCAGTTAGCAAGGAAACATGACTCCAGATTATCTTATATTAACACATTTTTTTAGACTTTATATGGGAACTTTGGCAGCAGTCCTACCATTATAGTTGCTTCTCCATGAAGCAGCAGTTTGGCTTACTCCCCTTAATCCTCCATGCTAGAGATGCTAGCAGACACCAAGTGTATGTCCTCTACGTGTCAGCAATGTTGAATATGAGTAACTATGGCTAGGAAGTCTGTTACATTGAAACTCAATCCAATCTTTAATTCCAAACTTGCCTGACAAGTGAATTCTGTGAACACATGCAGATTTTTGTCCTGAGGTTGGGAGAGAAAAGATTGGAGACTTTGGTACTGTTAGTTCTATAAGTGAGCTGCCTACAAGTGCTATGAATGGGCTGTGGCAGTTATAAAGTCATAAAATTACATTCCAAATGTGCAGGCATATGTTTTATCAAATTTTCTCACAACTAAGAAAAGTTGTGTCAGACTAAGCCCTCTTTGAGTTCCTTGTGATGTGCACCATGGCTCTAAAAAGATACATGAACTCAGGTTGCCTTTAGAACCCTGGGGGAATGGTGTAGCCAAGCTGAACTTTTGCAGAGCTGGTTAGGTGCTTTGGTCCCTCTGAATTCATAGAGAAAGCTACAGTCCACTGCCAAAAACCTAAACAACATAACAGCCCAGCTGCCTGCCAGTGTTTGTTAAGCCTTAGGAGACATTCTTCTTTGTTCCTTTCCTTCTGAATATAACCTGGGTTTGATCACAGTAATTATACCTTTGTATTGGGCCTGGCTAGGATAGAGTAAATGTTTTTTTCATAGCAGCTCATGTGGTTTAAGAATTTTGGCTAAAATAGAACTAATAACATTAATATTCTGGCTTTTGCTGAACAGTGTTTGTACAGCATCAAGGTCTTCTCTGTTTCTCACTCTGCTACCCCAGTGAATAGATTGGGGGTGGAGGAACACAACCAGGCAGATGACCTGAACTAACCAAAGAGATATTCCATACCATATAACGTCATGCTGAGCAATAAAAAGAAAAAAAGAGGGGGGCTCTAGGGAATTGGCCATCTTTTGCTCAGGAACTGGCTGGGCATCGGTCTGTCTGCAGGAGGTGGTACGTGATTGCTTTTGCATTGCTTGTTTTGTTTTCTTTCCTCTTCTTCCACTTAATTATTTATTACATAATTATTTTTGTTTGTTTGTTTGATCTTGACCCTCAAGTTTTCCTGGTTTTATTCTCCCTTTCTTCTTCTCCTCTCCCACTGAGGGTAGCGATAGAGAAGTGAACAAGTCACTGTGTGGTGCTTATCTGCCCACTGGGGTTATCCACAACAACCAGGCTTTTCAGGACTGAGCTACACATCCTCAGAAGATTCTGGCAACATCATTGTTTTGGTGCATCCAAATCTTCCCTGATTTGCACTCTTTAAAAAAAAAAAAAAGTGTGCAAATGTGAATATGAAGGTTCGTGTACGCATCAGTGAAAGAGAAGAAACCAACTGCTGAAATAGAGACCAACTGGACAAACTTTTAGTATTAACAGTTGTTTTCCATTAATAAGAATTTTGATTTCTATTTCCAACAAAAGGAAAAACACCTGTAGAGGCTTATTTTAAAGTGAAAATGAGACTCTTATTTTATTTGGGCAGTTGGACTAGGTGATAGTTGTTGGTCCCTTCCAACTGAAATAGTCTCTCCCATTTATTGAACTAATTTTGGATTCCTTAAATTCCAAAGCTGGCTTACATGCTGCTGAGTCCCTTCCTCCCTTTCTAATTGTTGCCTGTTATTTTTGAAAAGTAGATAGATATTGGTTATATCTATATTGTTTAAGCGAGATTAATCAACTTAAGAGGCCTAAATGTAACAGCTTTTATGGATGAGAACTAGGTAAGCAGATTCAGGAGGAATATTTGTTGCTGAATAGGCATATTTGGTTTTGGCTTTTTTGCAGTGGAACCATAAAAAAGGCAACAAGGAGAGAGAGTCTGAAAGCATGTTCTTTGGAGTTTCAATATTGGTTGTATTGTGAGCGTTTTTTCTGAGCACTGTCAAGTCAACGGTATCTTTTAAAGCCTGAAAACCAAACTTGACAATTCTTTTCATGGTTTATAGAGTTGTAGAGAGAAAAATATGCTTTGGATCATGTTTGAGTAAGATCTTAGAATAATTAAATAGGGGTGTGACTTGGGCCTCAGTTCCACTGAGTATAAAGAGAAGCCATGAATGGCAATGAAATACAGAATTTGACTCTACAGATTCTACTTAATGAAGGAAACAAATTAAATTTATGGGATTTTTGGGGGTCTTTTCCAAGCTCTGTATAACAATCATTACAGGAAGGGCTTTATGTTTCCATAGGCTGTGAAGATGACTATCAAAAACTAAAATGTGACTGTATCAATATGAAAATCCTTTATTAATGAACTTGACAAATTTGATTGGTAACTTTGTTATTAAAGTAATCCCTCCAAACTGTATAAAGTGCTGGTTTTAATTTAAATATTAAAAAGAGAAATGTAAAATGGTAAAAAGGAATTTCTGGCAAAAAGTAAAATCAGTAAAATCTCTTTATTTTTTTTAATAATTTCTTCTTTCCTGAGAATAACCCACCATATTAAGCAAGCAAGATGTAGAAACATTTCTTGCAGTGTTTCAGCAGGAAATATGTAGCTTTGGCTGTATAAAATGACAGTGCTCAGGAAGGTAAATGTATTGAATTACTCCATTAATAGAAAGGAGATGGCGGTACAGTAGTTTTCCCCCAGGCACAGTTTCACAGGTGCTGTAATCATGTTGGGCTACAATGACAGTACTGTAAATGCAAAAATAACAATTTGCAATTAGATGCATTTTTGTGTGAAATGTGATAAATCAAGGGGTGGAATTTGTCAGGTATCAATTCCCTAACGGCAAGAACGTTTATCTAAAATACAAAAACCTCACAGCTGAAATCAGTATTTTCTCATGTTTTCACTCAATTCACAAGAGAAATATTAAAACACAGTTCCTAGAAGGAAGTTTTGGGGTTTCCTTTTACCTTCATTAGAAAGCATCATTTATCTAGGCATATTTTTGGCAATATCCATGCCTTTATCCATATGCTTTCTAAGAACTAATAATTTGTCATGGGGGATGGCACTATATTGGTGGCACCTGTCATTTACCCCCTGATTGGGGAGAAGCAGTGTTGGTAGATAATTAAGGGAGCTCTTGTGCCGTATTCTGCACACCCATCCCTTTGTCATTGAGAAGTGTTTCTTATCTAAGAGAGGATGCTGGAGACTTAACTGCAGCAGAGTTAACTGCAGCTTACTAGCTAGGTGTCGCTGAATTTCCTTTGATAATGCTAGGAAATGTGTTGTTGGAAAAGCATGTAACTGAGAAACCATAACTCTGCAGTGATAAAAAAAGTTATCTTAGAAAAGTTGTATTGGAAATGACAGCTGTCCTGGGAATCACACTTTCTTTGTGAATTTAAAAATTGCAGTTCTTGGGTTGTTTGCTGAAGGGAGAGCTGTTTGTTTTCAAATACTGAAATAAAATAACCAAATGATGCACGTACAGATATATGGCATGAAAGACCTGCTCCAGCTTCCCTGGAGAAGTGAAATCTGGCCTTAAGGAGGTGCCCTAGAAGCATCGTAGAAGGGGAAGAAGAGAGCTGCAGCCATGCTGTGACGAGGCAGCTTGGCTTGTCACCCGGCTCTGAGAGACCATGCCTGCACTCGCATTGATGGTGTGGGCAATGACGTGACCCCCTCAGCTCTGGGGCTGAAGTCTACCCATCCCCTCTTTGGGTGGATATAGGGTCAAAGTCTGAATGGTGGAAGCACTGAGCCTGTTGCGACCTATCTGCTTAGCACCTTTTCTGGGATGATTGAAATCTTTCCAGGTGCAACTCCTCCCCAGCTTTCTTTGCAGTATTTATGCAGTGGGATGTCAGCTGAACATGACCACTGGTGTGACAAGAGCGTCCATAAGTACAGACAATGCACACTGACTAGTAACAGCATATTTTTTTTGCAGCACTAACACTCTTTCGAGATTGCCACATTTTTGTCACGTATGGGCTAAAAGGATCACCTTTTTTTTTTTTCTGTTTCTCTTTAGTTTAACTTGGTTCCCACTGAAAAATGAACAGTTAGACTGCTATGGAAATTCTCCCTATCAAAACACCAGACAGGGCCTCTTTCATTTTCTTTTTCTCTTTGTGGAAGCGTGTGAGTCATCCACCTACACAGCACTAATTTTTCTTATCCTGGTGAGTGCTCTGTGGATTCAGGGTCGAAGTATAGGGTATGTTCAAAGCTTGGGGTTATGTTTTCTGTTCCTTGTGGCCCACCCAGGGAGCCTGGGCCATGGAGGACAAGCTGATGCAGCTCTCCAGAGGCTACATGATGCCGGTAGTGGGGAAACAGAGTTTGGGTTCAGATCTCACTAAATACAGAGCTCCTGGGTTATTTGCCCCCAGGATTTGTGAGGTGTGGGACCAACCACATGGCCTGTCTTGTAGAGGAGTTTGGAGAAGTGAGACCCCAGGGACAAGCAGTTTGCTTCCCTGGGTGATAGTCCCAGAGACCTGTCTGTAGAAGTGGTTGACCTCAGGCCAAGGTTTACTACTCTGTATGTTCCTGTTGCCTGAAAGTAGTTTGGTTTACTGGAACGCAATAAAAATGCTAGTGCTTGAACATAAAATGTAGGTAAAGCATCATGGTTAATGTGTAAAGTGTTAACCAGAGTCAGGCAACAAATGGCTGTGGTGGGTGCAGGAATCTCCTGCCAGCCCCTGCGATGGAATAAGTTTCCATTCAGTGTGTCTCTGAGTGACAGCCAGGACACAGAAAGAAAACAAACAGTAACTATTATCTTCCTGCTGAAGCAGCTCCAAAGTGAATATAAACACTGACTGTTTAGAGACCATCAATTAAGCGGAGAAGTATTTAGAGCAGGTGCAGAAGAGATAATGAATGAAAAGAGAACTTTATAGTCTTGTATGTTTAAAACAGTTTGGCTTTTTGATGTCGTGTTTACTGGGAAAAGTATTGAATTGATAGTTGGAGCCTGTGATTCATTTATGAACAGTTTTTAGTGTAATAAACACACTGCAAACATCAAGAGGGAAGGTCTAAATGATGGGAACTTTAGTGCCAGAGGATGTTTTATTTATGACTGTGGTAATATTGAAAGAACATTTGAACCTATGGATAGAAGTTTATGGACTTTCTTGTTAACCTCTGATTTATTGAAGTATAGTTATGCAACCTTTCATATCATTAAATGCCTAGTGGTGTCTAGAGGCAATGATGAGAATGGGGCTTTCTTGCGTTAGTCATTTTGTATGGATGTGGTTCCTGGGAACTTGTAAAGCCATTTCAGACAAAGGGTAAGAGAAAAGGAAACATTCATTATCTCCACTTTACAGAGGACAATCTGAGAAATACAGGAGTAAGGAACAGAGACTTTACAAAGAGGCACACTGCTTCTACCAAAAGAAAATTTAATTGGTTTTTTATAAAAGAATTCTGTAGATGAAACAGAAAACTGAACCCTCATGTCCCAGTAGTAATTGAGGATAAATGCGGATCAATGTAGCTTTTTCATCTCTAATCTTGGCAGTGTCTTATATGTCCCTTCCTAAAATAACTAGCAGTATCAATTTATCTTTTTGTTTGTTTTTAACAACTCTCACCCCTTGTTCTTCCAAGATTTAACTGTTAGTATTCTGCACTTCCACGCTCTCCGCACTTCGTTGTCTCGCTGAAATTTGAAGCAGCTTATAATTGGTTTCTTAGCTTCTTCGTTTTCTATTCTGGAAAAGCAGCTTTAGTATTCAGGGCTAAAGGTGGTAGAAGGAAACACTTTGGGTGTTAATCAGAAGTGCAGCCCTGCTTTACCAAATAGCCTAGGGAAAACCACTTGATCCTTTTAGCCAGCTTAGTCATTGAACCAGTAAATAGAAACATGTCTTCACTGACCACTAGATCCTCCATCCAAGCCGACCATCCTCTTGGTAAATATATTACCATGGTAAAACTAGCTATTGCTAACAGAGGTGAAGAGACCCTGTAAGCAAGGAGTTTGTGAGCAGCTGTGGCGTGCCGAGAGCATGGCTGTTTTACAGGAGGAAGACTCTGGTACCCGTGAGTGTTCGGCACCCCTGGGGCCATGCAGGGTGGAGGAGTGGTTGTGCCTCTGAGGCAGTGTGTGGCACTGGGGCACCAGAGAACTGCCCTGCAAGGTAACACCGATGCATCGGCATCTTCCAGCACCACCTCCTCATCCCATACAACTCTGCGTGATGGCTGGGCTATACTGGGGAGAGGTCAAGTGGAGATTTTGTGTAGTAGATCCTATTTCATGCATCTCTTAGCATGTGAAAGCTCCCTCCAGTAAGTCTAGCCAACCTGCCCAGAAGGACTAGAAGATGGTATCACTCCCTATGGCAGAGAGGAGGTGGAGGTGATACAAGGAGGCTAATGCCAAGCAGCTTGAAGTCACCGTTTTTTTTTTATTTCTCATCCCTCCATTGACAATCTCCCAACAAGATAGTGTCTAGTTTGAATTACTGAGAAAGAGGGCTTTCCAATACTGGGAAGGATTTAAAAGAAATCAACTGCTGATACCAGCAATGAAGTAAATGTTCCCAGTCATTGCATCCCATGTCTCATCCTTCATAGAGGCAGTGAGACTACCTGAGAGCCCCTGGGTTAACCAAGTGGGAAGGATGACGTGAGGATGAGTCTTAGTGTAAACAGAAGCTGAAGCCTCATGGACCGGTTAAATTACTTAAACATCACCTTATCTGTAACACAAACAGGCATGCCTAAAGACACACGGGAACATACAGTTCTTTACCATGGTTGAACACATGCCTTTATTAATGTAAAAAAGACAGAGCGCTATTTCAGTCAAGCATAATATAGTTTGCTGTTAAATTCACAGTTACACTGAACATGTATTTGTACATTTGGTTTTAGTTTATCTCAAACTGCCTTGCCATTTGTTTTTAGTTGATGTCAAACTGTCTTGCCATTTTTAGGTCTTAAATATTTATAAAATCTATAGAACTCCCTCTTTTTTCTTTTTTTTTACCAACCAAATGATTCAGTGATGTTTATCTAGTATATTTTTATAAAAAACCATAAAATATTTTACATAAAAATAACTCCAAACTCTCTCTCAGATAAATCCTGCTAATGAAGAACCCTGTAAAAGGAAAACAGTTTTTCCATATATATTAAAGGAAGAGAGAAAGAGGAGTGAAACATTTAGGTTTGTACTTTCAGTGTGTTATAGACAAGAGATGTGAAACCATACGAGCAAGACAATGTTTTATGTATACTGGTTGTTGCTTTGAGTTCACTTTTGAATGTAAATATGAATTTAATTAGCCCTTGAATAAAATGTAGGGCATAACACACCGAGGTTCCCTGTGAAAGAAGAAGGGGATTCTTCCTAAAATTTCTAGAACAATATGCTAGCCTAGATGTGGATTACAAATTAGCCATATATATTAGTATAACTATATATATATCTTGCCATATGAATTTACAAAATACTCTGCTAACTGCTATGAGGCTATTATTCACTTTTAAAATTCAAGCATTAATTATTTTGCTTTCAGAAGAGCGAAATTATTTTTCCCCATGCAGATGTACTTTAAGTCCTCAAACACTAAAACAATTAGGGAATTAAAGCTAGGATTAAAACTGTCTCAAAATTAGTTTCTTGGCATGATTTTAATTAAATTATAGAGGAATTTTTAATGAATCTTCCATTGAGGAAAGTTTATGGCTCATGCTTTTTTGTGTGTCTATCATATAACAGTTTGGCATTCTTTTAATTTACATAATTAGCTTAGATTTGTGTTGCCTTCTCAAGATATTTTTCTAAGCCTTGAGGATTTTAGAATACAAATACCATTTTAATTTGTTTAATCTATTAAAAATGTAGGCATTCTTTCTTTTTTTTTTTCCTTCTCCCCCTTTATTTTTTAACCAACCGCAGTTAAAAATAACCATTTAACTGTGGTGTTCCCTGCCTCAGAGCTCCCCCCAAAATATGGCATTATCTGGTTCAGACTTGAAAGTCATCATGTAAGGACTTTTCATTACCATTTTTTCCCCGGAATTTATATTTATAGAAGAAAAATGTTTTTTTCCTGATGTAGTGTTTTGTGGTGCGTGGTGGAGCCTGTGAGACCCCCCAAGCAAAGGCAGCCCATGGTGGGGTGATACGTGCTACCACCGCCTTACAGGCGGGCTGATTTTAGGATATGGGGAGGAAACCTGAAGCTTAACTTTCTTCCTCTGCCTTTCTGTAGCTCAGGGCACATGTCCTTTTGGGACTGAGTCTGGTGATGGTGTGCTTTTGGCTGGTACCCAGCCATCAGGTACCCTGGAAGAAGCCTCTGCTACCTGGTTTTGCTGCAGTAACGCATGCAGACAGATTATTTCCAAAATGCCTAAACTTAAAAGGATAGGCTCTTCTTGGCAGCAGTCATCTTCTATGGGCTGAAAAATTTCTGGTGTGCTTGTGGCTTGAGGTAGATATTATGTGGACTTCTCATTTTCTCACTGTTTGGATGCTCAAATTCCATAAGGTGGTTCCTCCATTAGATGGCACTGCTTGTTTCAGCAGTGCCTTCAGTCACTCCCACTGTGTTAAATTGAAAGTAATTAACTTTTAGGAGGTGTATTTGTTATAAAAAGCAGCCTCTCCATGTGGGTGTTAGTTCTTTGTTCTTAAACTGAGGAAAACTGTCTGTCTTGTGCCCTCTTCACCCCATTTGAATAGCAGTACTGGAAGTGCAGAGCATTAGAAAGTCTGTGGAGAGTTCAGGTGAGAACAAAAACTGTATACACCTCTCTCCTCCCACTCTGAAATCAAAAAGTGTTTGACCTTCATATAGGTGATTTAATTTGGGTCTCTGTGATTTGAGATGCCAAACGTGGACAAAGTTATTCAATTATTAATGGCCGTGTTACAGAACAAAAACTCCATCTTTCCTTAAATCTGGAAGCACACAAATTATAGAGCTGGTTGTGGCTCCCAGACCTATGAAAGAGGTGTAGATAAATGAGCAGGAACCAAGCTATTACATTGAAGCAGCTACTATTTGATTCATCTGTGTTAAAAGAGAGAGACCAAGGGAAGCAGCCTTTCTTTAGCTTGGACAGAAATTTACCTCTGAACAAGGGGTCAGCAGGAGGCCAGGGCAGGTCTCCACTACTGGGGAGAGTCCCTGGGTGCTGGACCATAAATGGAAATTATTTTGGCCCAGCAAACCAGCACTGTCTTCCTTGTTCCCAGGCATGGTTTGGGCACTAGGATGAGCTAGGGATAACCCCTGTAAGGGGTTATGCCTGTGGCCACCCTGTTTTGGAGGGCAGGAGAATTTAACAGCGTGAATTGTGAGTTATTCCATGCATGTTGGCGTTGGTGCTGGAGAACAGTCCCAGGCTCATTTAATTGACTCATATAATTGGAGGCCCTGTGTCCCAACAAAATGTTAAGCAAACAGAGAAATTTATCCTTTCTGGATTTTTCAGCCCTAGTGAAGCAATGAATAGCAGTGGCGTACCTGGCGAATATTTTACTATACAGGTTTTTGAAAGTACCACTGCTCTTGGCTGCACCTACAGTGCTTGTGTTACAAGAAGCTGCAAAAGCTAGCCTAGTCAAGAAAAATAACAGTAAGTGGGACTGGAGGTTCATGTTGCATTTAACCTGCAGGCTGGACAGGGATGAGGGAAGACGTGGATCACTGCATTATTGACTCTCAGGGTGACTTTGAGCCAACTACTTCATCTTCAGTTTTCAGAAGTGAGTAATGAGTTTTCCTGCTAGCTGGACACACTTCTTTGTGTGTCATAATTCAGTCCCTAAAACGGTGGCCTTCCATGCACTTGAGGTTGTAATTTTTTTAGATTTGAGTCTATAGCATGGGACAAACGATAATAGCACTTCTCCCCATCCTTTTTCTGTCTGTTCTAATGTACTGTAAGTTTCTTGTAAGCAGAACTGCTTCTTACTCTGTGTACCTGGTAGACAGTAGTGATCCAAAATATCATTTTCCAATCGTGCTTGCACCATGTTTTTGCTGACAGACTATACTTCTGATACTTAAAATAGTATTCATGTTATTGATATTAACTATATCATGTATTTATACAGGCTATGCCTAAAAACCAACATACAAATAATGAAAAAATTTTAAATTTGTAAAACAGACTTCATAGGGAAAGAAAAAAACAAATGAATATTTTAATAATACACTTTACACAACAATAAACTGTTAACAGCTCAGCTTTTATAAAGGATTAGAAAGGAATTCAAGCAGGTGTGGTAAATTATAGGTTGCAAGAAAAAAAAAACTATAAAAATACAGACTTCTTATTGTATAATTTCTACTGAATTTCCAAAACTTGAGTTAAGGCTCAATTTACATTTTCATTACAAGCAATTTCTCAAGATCTTATTGAGTAACTTCAGGCTGTAAGTTAGCAAGTAAGTTATATGCAGATATGATTTTAATTTTGTAAATCTACTTTAAATAAGAAACTCGTAGTCAGTAAAATTCTTTGTGAAACAATGACTGTGATAACCTTTAGAAAGCTTGAAGAATAAAATTTTTGATAGTTTTTTCCATTAGTAAAAGGGATTTTTCTAGAATTTTGACTAGAATTCAAGTGTGGCTGTGCATTGTTGCTACCTGTCGTGACTGCCAGACATCACACGTGCATGAGAACCCTGTGTGGTACCCAGAGCCTAAGAGGTGGATGGGTGGCAGTAAGCTCCTCAGTAGCTTGGAAATGCTAGCTGGTTACTTGCAACACTAAATGCCTAGTTTTGTGAAGCTTCAAAATTGTATGTCTATTTCAGTTTTTCCTAGAGTGATGCTTATTATAGTTGCAAGTATTTAAAATCATAACAACTTGTTGTATTTTCTTGTAGGTGGAAAGCCAGAGAATTGGTCTAGTCTTCTGTAGATCTTGGTGATAAAACTGTATTGACTATTATGGGCCTGGATACAATGCAGTTGGTCTAATTAAAGTGATCTTTGCAAATATAGTTTCTCATGCTTTCGTGTTTGGAGCCTGATCTTACATTCCTCATCTACCGTCTTAAATTAAATTCATTGAAAATCCTAACTAACTATGCAAAGAATAGAAAACGTAATGTTTTTAGAGCAGTGGTTCCCTAATAGCAGCAAAATGCATTCTGTGCTCTTTTTTCCATATGTTTCTCTGATCATGGAAAAATGAAATCTGAGAGATTCTCATCCTAGGCTTCGTCTATAAGATAGCAGTTACAGTGCTTAGTTACATTTAATTGGAAAACATAGTATTTGTGGAACAACATCACAGTTTTCTCAAGTTAATTTAATGTAGACTTGCTGGCCTCATTATCACTCTAAGTGCTCTTCCTAAATCCTCATGTGGAATAGGAACTCTTGCGCAGCAGAAAGCCATAATCAGGAAATATAGTGAAGGAGTGAAAGAAAAGGAGGTTATATGTCCATGCAATGTAAGACAATTTAATGAACTTTTGTCTGGGTCTGTGGTAGGGAAGAAGCTCAGCACAGTATAAAACCAACTCAAGTGTTCCCTACATGCTTTACTTTCTATAGCTTTTCTCATCCAAACTTAGTGTGAAGTGCACTATACAATTCAAATATACAGGCAGGTGCCAGTGTCTGCTGAAATCTGTAGAAAACAGTACTATAGAAATATTTGGTTAAAAGAATTGGAGAAATGAGTCACAGTAGCAAAGACAAAGATTTGTATAAGGAAAAAAAGGAAGGAAAATCATGATTGAAAGGTAAGTCCTTAAATTTGTGGCGTAACCTTCATGTCCAGAGTCCTTGGAGATTATTAGTGAGTTCAGAAGGAATCTAATTTTGTCCATGAATCGACCAGAGAGTGGGACCTGAACTTAAACAGCAGAAATTGAGTGAAATGGGGGACCATGAAGAGCATGTAAAGTGATAGAGTGGTGAAAAAAGGAGTGACAGGCACAAGAATGTGTAAAAAGTAATATCTGCAAGAAGGATAGGAATGAAGAAGTTCTGCAAGGTCACCCAGAGTAGGTCCATGGAAAACCACTTGGAAATAGATGGTGAGTCAATGGAGGCCCAGGACGAGAGACAAAAAACATAGGATGAGTTGGCTCCAGCAGACAATAGCTCCAAGATGCTGTGCTCTGCCTTCTAGCCTGTTTAAATAGCTCTTCTGGTAAAACAACAAAGGGAGACAAAGATGTAATATTTGCAGAACATCATCTCCTTTGCATGGATACATGTGTAACCCTAACACTGTTAACTGAAATGAGGAGTGACGTAGTTGTACATCTCTCTACAAGTAAAAAGAAGAGTGGGCTAGGTTTTGCCGCCTTACAACATATAAAGAGAAAATACTAAAATTTTTCTCCTGAAATAATTTAAATCATGCTGTTTACAGCTCATTTTCTTGGAGAGAGATATTTTTCTTTCTTCAAGAAGGCAAATGTCACGATGTTATTATTTACCAAGAACATAGGGCAGACGCCAAATTTGTGCTCTTGAACAGTATGTGTCTGCAGGACATCTTTTGCTGGTAGATGCCTATGGGGAAGTCCCATGTCCACATCTACCACTTTCTGCTAACACAAATAAGATCTACACAAGCTTGTAAAAAAGGGCAAGGTTTTCCCCGCTTCTCTGCTTCCAGTGGGGGACTTTTTCTCTAAGACTGGGGGTTGAAAAAGAGCATAACCAGATGGGAGAGCTGTGGAGCTCTAAACACCCTGTTTTCCATTACAGTGCTCTGACTGCTGTTTCTTGCTGGAGTGCCCTGTAAGCCTAACTGGAAGTAACAAGTTCAAGCCAGTGAGACTGCCCCAGGATTTGCAGAGCCTACCCTCATTTTCAGTACATTAGAGATAGTACATTACAAATTGAAGTCAGGTAAATGCTAATGGAGTGATCTGAAGGAAACCATGAAAGGATATTCAAGAGTGCTCTGATTATCTTATTATTATTTTTTTTTAAATAATCTCAATATAACAGCTATTTTTCATAAAACACGTACTTTTGACAGGTCTGAAAATACTATTTTAAAAGGGTGACTAGACTTAACTGCTGGCTTGGGCTGTCATTTCCTTTTTATTATTGCAAAGATATTTCTCTGCCTTACTTTATTAAACTAGCTTAATTGAGAACCCAAATAGCACCCTTGAGACAAGCATAGGGGCTGATGGCAGCTGCATATTAGAGTCAAAATCATCCTGTTATCAAAAATAAATCATGATCTTTCTCATTCACAGGGTTTCTTTCCAGTGTTTTCTCTTTTATTTATTGTGACTTTTCTTTTGTATGAAGACTTGACAACTGATAATGAAAATCATTTATAGTTCACATTGCCTGGAGAATGAGAAGGAGACAAAGCTGGCTGCATTTTAGGAATTCAGTATTTGGGACAGTATCATGATCAAATGCCCATATCAAATGCATACTGCACAAAACAGTGATTTTTTTTTTTTTTTTTTAAGAAAAAAAACAGGGAACCTATAAGAACCTTTTTATTGAAGGTTATGTGTAGCATGCAAAAGGTGGTGCCAGCTCAGTACAGCTTTTGTATAAAAGAACTGATCACTACTCATGTGATCAATAGAAATACTGAAACATTCATTAAAAAGTCAAATGTCACTGGAAAGCTCAGACTTCTGTTTTCAAAGCAGGAGGAACTGATCTTACAAAAATATTCTCTTTCAATGAATTCTTTTAAATAGCAGTGTTGTGGTGTGAGGTGAGAAAATGACTCTTGCAGATAATTTATTGCCAAAGTGAAGTGGGAGGTTTTTTTTCCTGCTCAAACTGTTCATTTCAAGTACTATTATGAGTCTCACTTCTACTATGCCAGAAAATGCTTAGTTTTGTAAATGCAAATAAAAATGAGTCGACATCAAGATCAGTGTGATAAATGTGGAAAATTTATTTTCTGTCTCTTTAAGGACTGTGAAAAATAGTTATGGGTTATTAGGCCAAATATTGCTATTCTCTGTGCCATACAAAAGAGAGGAACGCTGCTCAAGAGGACAAAACAGTAGGTGGGAGGAGAGGTCCATGTGTTCAGGGTCTCTCTGTGGTTGGTATTACCCAACCATTTCTCAGTGCAAATGTATTCTGTCCTGACTGTATGGAGTTACCCTCCTGAGGAGTCTATACCCTTTTTGGGATGTACGTATGTACATGTATGTATATACATGCACCCACCAGTCATCGCATGTAGAACAGTTCTGAGATGCTGCAGAGAAGAGGGGAGGCTGAGCGGTGCTCTGTGGAAGGATGGTTGCACTCTGGATGACACGGGGTTCGGGGAGCTGGAATCAGTTTCCTCGCACAGGCTTTTGGTGTCTGCTCCCTCTTGCTCCTTCATGTGGCTGCTGCCTTCCTCCTCTCTTCTTACTGGATCAGGATGAAACAGAACGGGATTCTGCTTTATTTCTCCTCCATCTGCCCTACCACGCCCCCACGTTAGATGTGGGACTTCCCATTAGCATCACTTTATCCCACCCTGCAGTTGTTTTCAAGGGGCGGAGAAAACGTGTCAGTCGCCGAGACACTGGCTGCAGAGAAGTGGGGAGCCTTCTGTGTCCCTCAGCTAGGCAGCCACTTTCTGGAATGTATGTCCCCTGACATGGGAGTCCTTGAAAGGGTTTGATTATCCCTGCTTCAAGCAGCAGGTTGGCCCAGATGACCTTCTTGCCTAAATCCACCTATTGCCTGTAATTCCATGGTGGCTGTTGGGAGTTAAAAAAAACCCACCAAAACCATGAAACAACAGATAAAGATACATGAAAGATAAGGACACATAATTTGCAGCTGTTAAATATTAATATGATGAGGCAGGATTATTGTTGCAGTACTTTCCCGGGGAAAGAAAACATAGCACTCCTGGGTGAAGGCTGTGGTGGGAAGCATTCCCAGCATGTCACACAATACTCCTGAGACATTGATGATTTGATTATTCTCACAACTTCAGCCACACCACGTTGCTTAATTAAATAATGTAAACAGACCCATGCCATATCTGTGCTTACCATTTGGGGAGGCTTTTTCAAAGCGGGTGGCGCTTGAATCGGGAATTTTGTCAGTGAGAATTCTAAACATGAACTGGGAAAAAGGTTACATTTTTGAAACATCTGTAATCATTTGTGTGTCACATAAGTTAATTAGCTGTGTATGGATTTTAAGCAGTTGACTCCTTTTCTGTTATGTTCAGACATACTGTCTTTTGCATTCTTGAAACCTTCATAGTTTTTCTAAAGTTTGTAGAAACAAAACCTGAAATCCACCTAAATTATGTGCAAGATTCAGTAATATAGCTGTTAGCATAGCTAATATCTGCCTGCTTTTTTTTACCGTTTTTGTTTGTTTGTTGTTTTTTTTTCAATATGTCTCTGGTAAAAAGCAAAAAAGGGTATCAATATAGGTTAAGACCTGACTGTATGGCTGCTTAGGTAACGCTAGGAAAATGCAGAAGAAACTTACTGGAATAGCATCCTTTGTTTCTCCTGCATGGGAAACAAACCTGTGCATAGAAGGTGATAAAATATGCAGTCCAGACAAAAATGTAAACCATCTATTCTCGCTACAAAATATAAATTGGTTCTACAACTTGAGGTCAAATTAAGCAAAATAAAGACCTTGTGGTACTAAATCAAGAGTGTGTACCTAATGGGTTTTCCATGCCTAAACTCAAATTAATTTAGAAATAATTTGCATCAAAATTACAGATTTTGGTAAATGAGAACACTATCTGCAGATAAGCAAAGGCTTTTTTTTATTTTGTTATCCTTTCTGTTGGTTTATGGTCACTAGTAATAAATAATTATATTTTTTGCTTTCCAGGGGTTAAAATACTTTCTTATTCCTCACTCCAGTCCCTTTCTCCTGCTGGTTTTCTTTTTTCTCTGCCTATAATCCTGTGCTGGCTGCAGTGAAAGATGATGTCTTCAACTGTGCCACTTCAATTTTCTTAAATCCTTCTTTCCCTTGAGCAGCCAGATGATTGATTCCTTCTCCTTAAATCTAAACCTCATGGCTTTCCTTGTCTCAATTTAAGTATATCTACAGTCATTTTAAATAGAATAAAATGTGTCCTACCTTGGCACAGCATGGTCTCCTTCCTGAACCTCTTCTTTTATTCGTGTTTTAATTGGTGGTAATCTGAAACTAAACGGTTACTTATGCATAGTGGGGTATGGGATCATATGCACATGGGCTTATAGAGTCTGGGAACTTGATTGTATTCAACATGGAACTGTAAGATACCAAGAGAAAAAAATAACCCTGACAGCTAGGTGCCTCATATGAAGTCAAGAAACAAAGCCGCTCATTGTAGGTTTCCCAGTTCCTATCAAAGGAGATTGACAACACTAATAAACGGATTCCTGTTTAGTGGCTCACGTGCAATATGTAGTTATGAACACATTGCACCATTGTCGTTGCCTCTGGCAAGCTCTCCAGAAAGCCAAGGGTGTCATGGAAATGAAAAGGCAATGAGCCGATGCGCTGGTCCTCAGCTGGGTCTCAGGCATGGTAGCTGCAAGGTCTTAGGGGGCCTGTGCTGCTACTCACCAGACTAGGCGGCTTGAAGGGAAAATTAAATTCATCGTGCTGGGTCTCTGGCCCCTTTCCTGGGTGCTTCCAGGTAGGGTCCTGAACTAATTTTTAGAATAAGTTAGAAAAAAGCGCCTTATTTTTTTGAAGTGTTGAACATCCGTTAATTTCACGGCATCTCAGGGAATGGCAAACTCATTCAACAGCTCTTCACTGCGTAAATCTGCACTGACTTTTGGTTAGGCCCATGTTTGGTCTCTCCATCAGTTTCTGTTCTATATGAAATCAGCTTCTGACACTCAGAATGGAAGTGGATTTGTCAGGTTTTTGTTTTTTTTTTTATTGTGAGCTTTCTTGAACCTTTTTAGTTATTTTGTTAGGGTTTTTTAATGAACTTTTCAATTCATTATATGTAAGGTTGATGATTAGCTGAAATCCCAATATGCTTGAAGTCCCATCTGCTGGTGAATAGCTGAAATTATGAGCAGCTGAGGTAGGTCTTCTTGCTGCCTGATAATTGATCTGGAATATCGTATCTGTCACCGAGTGTTTGTATTCTCTGTAGAGGCTGATGACTTCGTGTCTGGTAATAGGACAAAATCAACCATCCAAAACATTTCAAACTATCAGCTAGAATTAGTGATTAGCCTCTGCAAGAGCATAGCAATAAATCTGCTCTATTCCTCTTTGGTCTTTGTGACAGTTAGCGGCAGAAAGACCCTAAATGTAATTGTTATGACTAGTGAGTGCCCGTGCCTTTTCTCCCTGCTATTTGTTCATTAAAGATTAGTGCTTTCTCTCACTGAGATCAGTTAGATGCTGCTGCTTTCAGTATCTTACTGTTTGTCTTTCTCATGTTAGTACTTAAAACTTTTACATTCTATTCCAGTTATTAGCTCCCCTTAAAGTGTACTCTCAGGTAATCCTTGGAATGTCTCCCTGAATTAATATGACTTTCAGTTTCAATATTGAAGTTAGAGATTAGGAAACCAAAATATAAGAGTAAGCAGCATCTGAGTTTGCTCTGGACTCTCAAATAAATGGGCATCAGCAAGAGCTGGAAATCATTTCTCAGTTCTCCGTGCCGTCTGGTACTTGCTCTCAGATGTTGTAGCTCATAGATCTCTGCAAGACCATAGGTGTCAAAGCATTAACATTTACTTGCTAGCTTTTCAGCACTGGTCATACTTCTTAACTTTATTTCACTGAAATGATGAGTCCCAAGTAAAATCGGTGGCCGGTGCCACCCCCTCCTCCCTGAAGGTTGAGCTGCTGCTCACATGCTGCTCGTTGGTCCTGTATGTGCATGATGATGACCATCTGCTGAAGTGTTGTTTGTACCTTCTTGTGCTCTCTGCTGAAAATGCCTACTGGTGGCTCTGAGATTCCCGGGCCAAGAGAGGTCAGATCTTTGTGTCTTTACGTCCATAACTGTCAAATGTGAAGGCCAATGGGAACGCGCTTCCTTTGGGAAGTACGCTGAGAGGTGTGGCGGAAACATTGAGAAGTCCATGGTGAGGCTTTCACAGGTCTAGTTGAGCACTGTTTCAGGGCCTCCCAGTGATTCTCATTACACCAGTGAGATTTACTGGGGTTTCTATAAACTCTGTTCTTGGGAGCAAGGAGAATGATAAAGCTATGGGTCTGCTTGTGCTTTAAATGATATAACTGCTATCATTAACTTAAGTAGTATGGCCAAAACACATATTTGTATATTGTTAACAATTTTCTAAAATATGAAGCCCTACCAAATATATACATCCATGAACACTTCTTGCTGAAAGTAACAATTTTTGAAAAGAAAAAGGAAATACTTATCAAACATTTCATAAATTATGAATGAAATTAATTAATTAATTGCCTATTTTTATAATTAGTCTTTCAAAAATGACATGACACTGAGGTGAGAGAATTTTTTTTTTTTTTAGATTGATTATAGAGATTAGATGTGTTGGTAGAAAACAACTCTTAGGTCTCGGAGGTCAGAATTAGTTGCATGTGGTGTTCTGTACTATATCTCCTAGGCAAAATTAAGGGGTAAATGATAACACATTGAAAATAGATTTTTATTTGTTCCAGTTTTTAAGCTCTTTAGTAAATGATGTAAAAAAATCCAGGACAGAAAAGTTGTATTTACACTGTATTAATAATGGAACTTGATATTTATTATGAAGAGTTATTAGATAAACCGATGGAAAGACAGGAAAATGTTTTCATTCTATGGCATGAGAATACAAGCCAAACCTTTTGATAGGAGGCCTGCAGTTCAATAGCATGCTGTGCAGATTCAATTGTTTTTTTCAGATCTCTGGATTATTGTGTTAGAAGCATTCTTTGGTGTCAAATTGTGGAAAATGAAAATTCAAGGCCACAAGTGGAAGAACCTCTATGAAATTGAATTTCCAGAGCCAGAAACTTTGAGCAACTTCTACTTTTTCATTGGCACAGGTGTTTGCCCCCAGCTTCCTTGCAAAGCTGTCCACATGCAATCTGTCACAGAAAGTTCAAAGTGGTTTCAGTTTGTGTAACGCTTCTAGGGATTTGTAACCTGCTCGGGAAAGGTTTTAACTGCTTATTTGGAATATGGATCTTTATTACAAAGAACGCATGTTATGTATGTAATGTGGTTGTGTGTAATGTGCTGAATTCTCAAAGGTGTGTTTTGCTTGGTCTACACTACTTAAGCGGTCCTTTTCCCTTATAATCTTAACCTCTACAGTAAGGTTAAGAAAATCCTGCTCCTCTCTTTCACCCAAAAAACCCAAACAAACTCCAAACCTTAGGTCAGGCATTTGCTTCTATTGGAACAAGCATGCAGTTTTCTCATAATGTAAATGATTGCTGAAATGCAAAATAACAGATGTTTTCTATAGCATTTTAGCGCTGTGAAAAACATTATCAGAAGACAGATAACCTGAGGGTAGTTCCTCACAATAGTGAAATATAATTTATGGAGCTTATTTGATGCGTGTGATCATCTGCCCTTTTCAGAAGTGGTAACTGTTTTGTGACAGAAATGAAAGCTTTAGTCACAGGGTCTTATTTCAGTACCTGTACTTACACTGAGCTTATTCTTATATTTATCTAAGAATATACTTATAAATATTTGTTTAGCACCCTTGGAAGAGAGATGGACCTTTTAAAAGCAAATGGAGACTTTGGAATGACTACACTGAAGTATTAAATATATGAATTATTATAATTGTGATTACGAAGATCATTTTTTGGAGGACTGTAATTCATAAAGATTTTATTCACAGATAAAACCAGTTCTGTTTAAAGTGCACAAACACATAAACACACATGCATGTCCTAATTTTGTTGATTATATATAAGTATTTGTAGTTTTAATGTAGAAAACCTATTGACTTATTAAATCACTTAAAGACTTTACAGATATAAGGCAGATGTGGATTTTAGCAGCATCTTATAATAATAATAATGCAGTTTAATATTCTGATTGAATACTCTTAAAATGAAATACATGGTTCATTGCCTTTTTCATTATGAGTTTGATGTTAGACTGGAGAAGGTGTCTGCCTTTCTGCATCCCTTTTCTGTCTTGATTGTGGACACTGATCTGAAATACAAGCATACGTTTTATAATGAAGGTTATTTGTTTGTTTTCTGAAGCTTCAGTTAGGCTTTTTGGACGAGCAAAAAAGATATTAGAATTGAACAGGTTGAAAATTTTGCTTTTTCTATTTCTGAACTTTCAAAGGAAATTTTGCAATTAAATCAATGCCTTCAGGAATTCACAGAAGGGAAAAAAAATCTCCTCTAATTTGGGTGAATACACAGAATTTTTCTTTAGTTCACATCTCTAACTCCCATTCTTTTTATCAGTAATTAAATACATGCATTAAGAGAAAAATGTCACAATGTTTTGTTTCTTTGAGAATTTTGGCATGAGAATAGAGTGCACACTCATGACAGCTGGATATGTGACTGACCACAATAGCTGCAAAGGAACAATTACACTTTATTAGTTCAATAATTTTGCTAAGAAGCAAATATCCATTGTAGCTCTGCGGATGAGTAACATACACCAGATTCACAGCTTCAGGGGAGCACCATTATTCACATCAGCTAATGTCCAGGAACAAGAACTTCACTCTCCTCCTGGCCACTCTATTTTGGAAAAAGACACTGGCATGGGGTAGAGCAGTGCTGGGAAAAGACTCTCCGCAAAGGCAGTGTGGAAGACAACATTGAAGTTGCCTTTTTAGTATGATGTTGCAAGGGAAAACAGTGGAAGTAGTGTGGTTTAGTTCTTGTTCTGTAAGCAACCTACCTGGTTTTGCTAGAGTTAAGTTGCATAAATTTAATAAATAAAATTAGGTAACAGGCTGTACATCTGTGTATTGGATCTGGGTAACCCTAAGTGTTATCTAATCCAGATCCAGACTTGATAGGACAAGGGGTAATGGTTTTAGAATAAAAGGGGGTAGCTTCATATGAGATACAAGGAAAAAAATTTTTACAATGAGGGTGGTGAAACACTGGCACAGGTTGCCCAGAGAGGTGGTAGATGCGCCATCCCTGGAAACATTCAAGGTCAGGTTGGATAGGGCTCTGGATCAACCTGATCTAGTTGTGATGCCCCTGCTCCTTGCAGGGGGGGTTATACTAGATGACCTTTAAACGTCCTTCCTAACTCAAACTATTCTATGATTCTGTGATTATGACAGTATGAGTGCAATTAATTTTACTGAATTGTAGCCATGTACAACTTTGGTGACTGGTTTCAGCTAGTTATCTAGTGGCCTTTTATAGACAGAGGACAGAGAAATATTTTCAGAGGATGCTGAATCTAGTTACAGATGGTTGAGCAGGAATGGCTTAGTTTAGGATGGCTGATTAATGCTCACAGCTCCTGGGCTGGCTATTCTTCTGCATGTTCAGACAGAGTAAAATTTTGGGGAGTAGGGAGAAGTAAGGGAGGAGGGGAGAGAGAAGTAATGCTTAAGGAAAAATGTATCTGAAACATTTTAGAGCAAAGGAGCTGCAGGAGCAGTGTCACCCATTTTCCTTGTAATATTCTGGAGATACCTGTAGTGGTTTGGTGGAACTTTTAAGTGCAATGAGTAGGATAAATATGGGAAATAGAATTCTAAATGGAAGTGTGTTTTTTACAGTTTCTTGGGTTTTGCAATCTGAATCTGGTAAATGTTGAAATAGCTTGCCTTTTTGATGCTTCCAACACTTGTGTTCAGGATGAAGCCCAAATCTGGCTTTTTCTAACAAGGACCCTGCCTATTAAAAGCTTGCTGTAGACAAGAGCGGTATTCTTTCATCTGAACATCACATAAAACCTTTTCAGTTCTGGAATGATCTGGAAGCTGGTACTGACTACGGTCTTCTGTGTGCTTCGATGTCGTGGAAGTTTATATTGGTGATCATAAGATAAGGATTAATATCAGCAAATTAGTAAGAGAGATGTGACTTACCAAATGATGAGTTTGCTTATGTAACTTAAAAGCATATGGAGAATTAATAAATTGAAGAGATTTTAGGCCTCAGGCCTTTTATTTTTTTATTTAGGCATTTGTACATTTTAACTTACAATGAGGGGCCTCCTCTACTATTATTATGGTATTTTACCCTCAGCAAATGACAGGCGTTATTTGTACATAGAGATACATTACACATTGTCTCACTGGAAAGCCTTCATTGCATGCCATTAGGTAACAGCATGTGCTCAGTACCTGTGATCTCTTAGCAACTAACTCTGTCTCTTTCTTTTGAATTCTCTTTTTGTGACCCAGAGGCAGGTCTTGGAAATAAGGGAAGTGGGCTGAGGTTTACATCTAAGAGAGTGAAAACTGGAATGTTTTGGGATGTTTATAGGAAGTCCATATAGTGCAAGAATATGTCCTTCTGAATCTATTGCAGCTATTGAAAATGGAGATACATTTGTATTTCTTCATTTAAGAATTTAATGATAAATGTATTATTCGAATCCTTCCAGCTTATAGTATTGTTGGTAGTGACATGCCAATATATTTTAATATGAAATTTGGCTTTACAAAAATACATAATTAAAACCTGCCGATTTGGCAGTATTACATTTACATAGAAAATGTGTAACCCTTTTCACCAATGCAGATTTTAAAGTATATACTTTTGGGGGGTTGGTTGTTTGAGGCTTTTTTTTTTTTTGTCACATATCTGGATTTGAAACAAGGATGGACAAAGAGGAGCATTCCTTCTAGGCAGAAGATTAGGGACTATGCTTTCAAAACAATTAGAAGTTTAAATTCAGATCCTTGTGTGTATGCTCCTAAAGCTGTCATTGGATGTTTTTCTAACTGAAGATTTTGTTTGCCTTTCAGTGGCACTGTGTATTGGAAAACCTTTTCATTCCTAAGGAAAACCCCAGGATCAAGAAATATTTTTATTAAACAAAATCTTCTATTCATTCAATTAAGGAACATAAAAGAGTTACTCTGATGTGGTTGTGAATTGGTGTAATGAATCGTGGTCCTTTTAAACTCCAGATATATTTTTATGTCTAGACAGGCCTGCAGGGAGGAATTTATGATTATAACAGAATATGTCAGAATGCACCGAAGAAATTTTTCATAATGAGCTCTTTTTTTTTCTTTTTTTTTTTTTTTTTTTGTCTTTTTAGAAATCAAGGAACCAAGGCATGTACATTGTTTAGAAATCTTTCTGAAGTGACGATTCTGGTCAACTCTTCTATGTTAAGCTGATTAACAGTTTCTGACCTTTCAAAGCGTGTCGTATATAATCCTAGAAGACCACCAGAGTTGAAACTATTCTGTTAGTTTTGACATTCCCATCAGGCTTTCTGTCTGCATCACAAGCAATCCTAATTCACTTGTTTTTAGTTAATTTGACAAGTCATTGTTAACATCATTACTAATGGCAAACTGCTACAACTTACACATGTTTTGACAAGAGGAGTGAGTCTTCAAGACATGGCAATACCAGTTAATTAGAATAGAAGGAAAGTGCTTATATCTTTGCCCATGAACTGGATATCATCTTAATACTTCAGGAGTAGAGGGGATATATAGTATATAGTAGAGAAGAGTAGAGTATGTTTACTTCAGGAACAAACTTATTTCTGGCTGGCTGAAACCAAGCAAGAACTGAGATGGAAACTATCCTGACACTGTCATGCACATCATCACATTTAGAAAGTTCTCTTTCTGGTAGATATTTGTCAAGTAGATTTTGAGTGAATCACCACTTCTTTAATTAAAGCATCTGCTACTTTATCTAGCATGTTATGACCAATGTTGTTTTTTTCTGTATGTGTAACCAATTTTATCATTGAATGTGAAATAAGAGCTCAACTGCTGAGCTATTTCCCTTCCTCAGAGGCGAAAAGTTGAGAAGATACAGATCCTTACTCAGTGAATGCAATGTAACCCAAATGTGAGCTTCTTTTAAAAGAGAGATTCAAAGACCATCCCTGAAAAGTCTGTCAGGTGAAGTGGGGTTTAAGGAGTCATTTCAGTGAATAAATGTTTCACAGCTAAGTGAGACTTACATTCATAAACAGCAAAGAAAGATAAAAGGGTGGGATTATAAATTGTTTAAGTGGGAGCAAATTCCAACATGGAAGAGGAAACATAGCACAGGATTTTTGAGAGAAGCTTGTGTAGAGATTGCTTTCTATTCTGTCCGTTCATCAACCAAGGAAGCATGAAAAAGCTAGACTGGTCTGAAGCCTTAAAATGCAATATCTGATCAGTAAAAATGGTCTTATCCTGCTTTGAGTTTCCCATTTTGGTATAAAACTTACAAATTATACATGAAGAATAACTTGGCTTTAAAAAAAGAACAGAACAAATCTTCAGGAGGAACAAACTCACAGTTTGGTACTATACTTGGAATAAATATCTATGTGAGTCAGTCTTAAGGTGTCTTTCTACAAGGCACTGAATCTAAGGCACATCCCATAAGATGTTAATCCATTCGTATTAGACAAAAGCATTTGAAGAAATCCTGTGTGACTGTAGCCTCTGTCTGGTCACTGCAATGATCAAACCTCAAGTCATGGAGGCTAAGCAAGCACATAGCAGCTCCCTCCATGCCTGCATGCCTGGCTTGCTTTCCACTGGAAATATCTAAATGTGTGGGGAAGAGAACTAGTGCCTTTAATCCTAAGAGCTACAGAGAAAACCAAATTTTACTTTTCTGTTTATCAGAAGTAACTTGCACCAATGCTAAGCAATGGCCTGACCCACTGTGCCTGTAGGAACTTGATGGAAATGGGGATCCTGCCACAAATGTAGTGATGAGATTGGTGTGGAAAGCACCTGGGAGGTGAAATGGAGGCAGTGGGTCCCAGCACATCTACCTACAGGGATGAAACAGATTGCACTGGCCTTGGTTCTCTCTGTCCTGGAAGGAGAAAAAGCAAGCGTCTCATATTGCAGATGTTTTGTTTGAAAGGTTTGGTAACAAAATTTTTGTGGAAAATGCTTTCAGACAGTAGGAAAAAAGCAAGCTGGTGGTTTCAAAACTATGTGATTCCATTCTTTGAACTGCAAGAAAATTATCCTTCTAAATCACTCATGGGATGGATAATAATAGGGGTTTACTTTGTGATGTGCTAGGCTGTGTCTTTTCCCCACCATGAGTTAGAGAGAGCTCTAGCTTATTCTGTTCTCCTTTCCTTTCCCAAGCCTGCTTTTGTTGCAATACGGTTGCTTTCTAGTCTCTTATGTCTTAATGTCTTCATTTGTCTGATGCTTAATTTTATTATTTTCAAGAAAAGCTGTGTTAAATTGTATATCTTGATAATGTTATATACCTATTATACCTATATAAGTATACACCTACTATAATGTTACCCTATAATATTTTTCTTTTAAAAAGGAGAAAATGAGGAATTTGGGGTAATGATAGCGCAAATAAGAAGGGGGACAAACTTGAATAGTAGCCTGGGCCCAGAGAGTGGGCTGTCATTTGGTATTTAAAGAAAAGAATGACTCTGAAGTTGCTTTCTTTAGGTAGTAAAGAAAATGCCGGTGCAGCAATTTCTCTAATCACAAAGATTGACATTTATGTTGAGATCGAGCCTGCCTGTTTGTTAATTAGCGTGGTGGAGTCACATTGCACTCAGCTCTGCATCTCAGCAGGCCCTGACTGCAAGATTTACATTTCACAGGGAGAAAGAGTCTTGATAATAAAATGATGCTTTGCAGAGATATGTGCAGAGAAGCACAGCTGTATTATGTAAATGTGATTTATCCAGAGCTATAGCACATGGGTCCTGTTACTCAGATGCTGATCTATAACTCACTGATGGCTCTTGTGATTTCACATATATGTGCTCAGTGATTGGTATTAACTTTTAAGATCATTTATTTTTATGTATGCCATAAAAGGCTTACATCAAAGTTAATATGTATCCCCTACATCTCCCCTGACAGCGTTTTGTGATATTTATCATCTCCAGCTTTGTCATCTCTCACGGTGACATTTTCAAAAGAGGAAGATTCCTGTTGAATGCATCCTATTTAGCACCAAAATTTAGTGAGAGATGCTCAGGAACTGAAATGTAACATGCAGTACCTATTTGCTCCGTTACAGTGTCAGTGTTCTCCTTTCAGCTGGGAGAACTTTTTGTGTTTTTCTCACTACCTGGAAAAAAGCAGAAGGATGGGAAGAAGAGTTTTGCAGAATGCTTGATTGGTACCACTGCAGTAGCAGAAGTTTCTGAGCAGGCTGGGAAGTACCAGAGGGCCATCGCCTTTGTTGGGATTTGCTCCTGCCTTATTTGACCCATGTTGCATTCCTTGTGCTTCACCAGCTACCTGTGAAAATGAGGACTCAGGGCTTTGTGCTTGCCAAAGTCAGGGGAAAGGGCTTCGCTTTCTGTCGTTTTTCTTCTCCACTTTCATTCTTGTGAGGATCAGAATGTTTTTATTCTTTTTTAGCCCAGTTTCCTCATTAAACCTTATGTGTCTGATTGTGCTCTGTGCCATTTTCCCTGTGATACCCTTCAAAATCCAATGGCTTGCTTCAGCCAGTCTTGGCAGGATGGTGCAGCCCCCTGAGGGGATTCATTTTGATGGGGTTTGTGAAGACTGTGCCCTGGGTGGAGGAGAGGGACCCTCACATCTTCCCTGGCAAAGAATTGAGAGATTGCTGCTGGCTCCTGCTCCTGCAGCTCTCAGCAGGCTCCGGGAGAGGGATCCCTTCCCTGCTCGGGGCAGCAGCAGGGAGGTCTGCCGGGCTGGGGTTAACATGTGCCCTTGCCTGTGTGGAGGGGCACAGAGGTGGCAAAATGAAATCCCTGAGAAATCATCTTCAGCAACCAGCTTTTTAATCGCTGGCAAAACACAGCATTCTTCCAAGAAAACCCTGTTTGCTCTCACCCTGAAAATGTATGCATTGGTGCAAATAATGTTTCTGCTCCATTAAAGTGATCTGTAAGCAAGAAACAAAAGAATAAAACTCTTTTTTTTTTTTTTTTTTTTTTTTTTTTCTTTCCAGCTCATCACTTTGGGGAATTTCCTGATTGAATCGCTAAGTTCAAACAGAGAGAAAAACATGCTGACAGCATGTTGCTCTTTTATTCTGCTTTGTGCAAGTAAGAAGATTTGAGTATCTAAAATCCCCATTGTATTTTAGGAATGCAAGATAGGGTCGGGAATTGCAGAAAACAGAAGTTACCATTGTTAGTTGTTGACCTGGGAGCCTGTTCTGCTGATTTTTGAACAAGTGGGCAGGCACTGACAAGTCATTGAAAGGAGAAATTTGCAGATGGTTTGAAAACTGTGGCCAGAGGTAGAGAAAGCAGAGAGCTAATGAGGCTTGTAAATACGTGAAAAACTCCAGAATGTAAATACGTATTTAACTGATACATGTATGTGTATTTCCAGTTGAAAAACTGTAGTCCTTATGGAGTAATTTTAAATAAAATGGTTTATAAACATTACAAGATCTGCTCTCCACCTTGTTTAAAAAGTATAATAAAGCAGGATGGGATTTCAGCTTCTTCCAAACATCCAAAACATAAAAATCTTCAGCCTTTAATATTCTCATCCCATAGGAAAAAATGCATTTCAGAATGGCAGTTGTGAGCTAGGATAGCATAACAGGGCTACACAAATATATCAAAAAAGACTCACACCAGCTCCAAATCTCATAAATATGACTTCACAAATGGTAACAGGACAGATAGACACAGGTTTGGTATTATCTGTCCTGTTCTTAGAGAGGCAGATGTCCTGAGGATGTCTGGGGCCTCTAAGTATTTACAGGCTGGTTCTCTAGGGAATCCCTGTTTGTGTAGTTCCAAAAGTACTTCTAAGTAGACAAATTAAGTGCTTCTCATTTTTCTTTGAACTTGAAACATCTTTCAGTTTGAAATTCTTTCCTTTGGGAAAAACCTCAACTTGCTCAGTACTTCAGTGGTTGGTGCCTCAACTGAAAATGCCAATAGGGCTAAACTGCAATGATGTTCTGGTGGATTGAAGGGCTGGACTCACAAGGGAAGGCTTATGCTACTGTAAATTCCACTTAAGTCTCAAAGAAAATTGCTTATACTGCTTATTGACTACAGGATAATTGAAAGACACTCTGCTTTGCCTTCTTTCTCCTTACATCTGAGTATTGAACAGCTTTTGCAGTTCAGCCTCTTTGGTTTCTGGGAGATTAAGAAAGTGCTACTGGGCAAAGGACTCCTTGCTACATTTTCCACATACTTTTATGGAGGATCAGTTGCACTTATGCATAACCATTCATAGGTTTTCTCATTCTTCCTGTTTTCCTTTCCTCCTGGAAGAGCAAGGTAACTGAAAAAAAGTAGATGTAAAGTTCTATCCTTGCCAAACAGCAAAGGTCTCCACTTGAAAGTCTGTACCTTTTTCTTCGAATGGAATAATGCAGTATTAAACCAAACTGATTTTCATTTGTTGCTTCTGATGCTCTTATTCTTCCCACACTACTAAAAGTCTGATATTTCACAGATGGTGCCAGTGATAGTAGCTGTTGTACCACACCTCTCTCTCCTTCAATATGTTTGTCTGCTGTTTCCCTTTATTTCGGTTTCTGGTTGTACTTCTTGCTAGCAACTTATATAGCTAACAGTAGTAGATTCCAACTATTAAGTATACACTAATATGTAAAGATTAATGAAGTTTAAAGTTATTCCTGAATTATTCATTGATAATTTACATCATTCCAGTGGATGCTTGGAGGTTGCTACAGCACAGTGTATTGCTGGAAATCAAGTTCTGTATTTTTCTTTTCCATAGATATGTTTATCTTGAGGCTTTTGCTTTTTTAATGCACAAAAACCCATGCTAATACTGTAATAGTATCTGCAGGGTATCAGTTGGACAGATCCTCAGGTGTTTTTATCGTTGTATCTCGATTGAAACGATTCCCCCACACTGTCTTAAATTTGCACAAAGTATAGACTGTGACACTGGACTAAAGCAATTTGTCTAATGCCACACTGACAGTCTGTGGTAGAGGGAGGAACTGATCCAAAACACATGCCTTTACTATAGAACTATAATTCCTCTGGTTTCTTACTATATCTTATTATGTGTCTGCTTTCAAAATAATGTAATGTTACTAATAATCTAAAAAGAGCTGAATCTGAAACATGATTAATTGTCCTTGGCACTACTTAAAGAAAGCCATTAGCGTGTATATCACAGGCTCCATCCAGCTGCCACTGAAGTTTCTGTTAAGATCTCCATTTACTTCATTATGACCTGGAGGAGACTTCAGGACTGAAAACATATACTGTCAATTCAGAGTAGCATCCTGGTTTAACTAAAGCAGCCAGACGTACGGTTTTTAAACAATGGAAGAAAGAAAAAAAGCAAAATAATTACAACCAACATTTCTTTAATTATCCACTGGTGTTTAATTTACAATGAGGAAACAAAGCTATTGGCACAGGAAATCAGTAAATAACATGTGAAGCCTCAGGAAGAGACACAGATGTTTAAAAAAAAAATAAAAAATAAAATCTTCTTTTCGTTTTATGTCTGTACTTCCTGCAGACCAAAACCAAAAATATTAAATAATGTGTCTGGGATCTTCCACAAGAAAGAATTCAGATGAGCATAAAGTGCATGAAATTTTAGAAATTTTTAACGTTGTGACAGTTTGTTGTGTGCATTGGAATAGAAAGCAATACTAAACAAGAAACATCTAGTTGACACACATGTCCTTCAAGTCACTAGGATTTCAGCTAAGCTGAAGCCTGGAATCCAGACGTCAAAACTTGACAGATAAGATGTCTTACACTGTGTGGTTTTGCCCAATTCCTTGTCTTATTTTTTGATGCCAGGAAAATGAATGATAAAACTCTTGTTCCTGTCACTGAGAGACAGCTGGGCCCTGATAGGAAGTTGCCATCTGAAATTCTACCAGGAATGTGTGGGCAGTGCTTCTTGTCATGAAAGAATTTAGGATAAAATCAAACATAATGATTTTTCTTTGCATTTGCATTACGAAATACCAAAAATGTCCATCCAACTGACTTGTAGAAGTGGCTCAAAACCATGATGCTTCTGTCTGGCACCGTTGGTGTACTGAAACATTGAGTATTGTATTGCTCTGTGATTACAGCTAGGAAGCCATCAGCCACCTCAAACCGTATTTCTACATTTTTTATTTTTATTTTTTTAGAAGATAGTAAGAAGTGTATAGAAAGAGCAAAACCCCCAAAGCTTTTAGGCAGTGATGCTACTTGCTTTGACATTGCTATAGTGACCAGCTGGTAAAGTATAAGACCACCTTGCATGACTGGCCAAACTGCTTCTGCGTGTTGTCTGCTTTAAACTGCTCAGCCCCACGTGCTTTCTGTAGATTTGCAAGAGCCGAAATCCAGCTTTCTGCAGTCAACCTTAATGATCTCAGAAATGTTGCTAAAATGAATTTGCTTCAATTCTTTATGCACGCTTTGTTGCGAATATTTTCTCCAAATATTCTTAAGAGTCATTTATTAACTGACAGTATAAAGAAAACATTTCTGGAGAGCGATCTAGGGAGTAGAGAGGAAAAGCTCCTCTTTAAACTGTGTTTAAACCTTTGAAATTGTGAGTGTTAAGTGGCCATAGATCTTTTACTAGCTCTGAGAGCTGCAGTTGGTTTCATTCTGAAAAGGAAGTATTCAGGCTGGAAAAGGTTTTCAGAACTGTAGGTATTCAACATATTGCCTGAACAATAGCCAAGAGCAAAGTTGTTGGTCACAATAATACAAGAATAGCATTTGAATTCACTAGTATCGGTTATCAGCCTACTGCTAATAATCAGATGAGATCAGCAGAAATGGTTTGAGAATTGCATACAGTTGCACTGTTTCACTATTTTTCCTCAGTATTTTTGAACAAAAAGTAAAATTTAAGGAATCCCTTGTTCAGTGCAATGTATCACATGGCTTCCCGTTTTCAGATAAAATGTGCACAGACACTATAGTGCTCATAAATCAGGATCAGTTGTGTCAGACATATATTACTCCTCACTCAACTTAAAGGGAAATGATGATCTGATGGCGAACTCACCTTTTTCATGTTTCAGTAAGCTTGGTTCTTTGAAGCAGAAGAAACATAGGCTTCGACCAACGTGATACTGATCACTCATGGCTGTTTCAGTGGCACTTATCTTTATTCAACACTTTTACAGAGAATAAAATATTTTCCTTTCTTTTCAACTAACTGTTTCTTTAAGAATTTTATGGAATTATTATCATTCTTGCTTTAATTAGATCATCTCAGTGCTGTGCACACTCTGAATAAGAACAGTCCATGTGACAGAAGACAACACTGGAAATTTTGGCATTGCAATGACTTTTTTCTTCTCACTAAGCAGATATTTATGCCCTTTTTTTTTTTTTTTTTTGGAGGAAAATTGACCACTTTCCATAATTCTTACTTTTGATTGTTTTCTCTTGGCCAAAAGAATCTTGCCCATGTTAGGTCCCGGTTTGATTGTTGGTCGTCTTGTTTTTCTGTCGGTTTCTCACAGCCCAGCTGGCATCTCTTTAACCCACCACAAAAGATGTTTATTCTACTTAATTTTCAAAGTCTAATAAACTATAACATCACAGACCCTTCCTGTTTATCTTCAGACAAGTGGTGTTTCGCTCATATCTGTGCACTGGCCTTACAATGAAGCTGAACAGCTCATTGAAATACAGTCCTGAAAATCAAGGATTACTTGTGCATATTTCATTTTAGTACAGGCAAGACTGACATTTTTGCTGCAATTGTTTGATCTCTAAAATGGAGAATATTTATTAATTAATTTTACTGAAACCCAAGCTCATAAACGCTGTTGAATGCATTCCTTTGCAGAATTTTTTTTCTGAAGTGGTTACAAAAGCAACTTTGGTTCTTGAATAAGATACAGTGCTTACCCCTGTAATCCTAGACGTATTGTCCTGACAGCTGGGGAGCTGGAGAGGAGCAGCATTCTCTTTCTTTGACTTTCTCTCTTTGGCAACTCTTACTGGTGCATGGTGGAAACACTGAAATGAATATATCTTCCAAATGACACTCTCAGCTCAGCCAAAAATAAGAGAGAAAGGAAATTCAGTAGATTAAAGGAAGAGACTATTTATCATAACTGCAAATGATTCCATTAGAATTTCAGTGAGGTTTAGTTTTTTAAAGGCTCAAGAAATGAAAGTTAATAATTTCCAGCACTGCTCTGAAAATTAGAAAGATTTCTAAGACTAAGTGAATAAGAGGTCATCTAGCAGATGAGTGAAAGCTTTAGAAGACTTACTTCCACACTGGGGGCTTGACGTCACATTTGGCACCAGACATTTTACATTTTCTCCACAAGATTCAGATTCATACAAGCATGTGCTAACTCATTTAGTACTTAAAAATGTAGAACAAATTTCATTTGTAGATAGCCTTGACTCTTCAGGAGTTCAGCTCTCACCTCATACTTGTCAGCTGGGGCTTTTTCAAAAAGAGAGGTATTTTCAGTGGTAAACGCTTACTGGTGAACCTATACCTTGCTAAAATATGTTAGTTTAACATAAGTTTTAATTTGGAAAAACCAAGGCTGGTCAAAACCAAAGAGCGGTCTTTTGCACGGTAGCTAGTCTCACACCTGGATGTGGCAAATAGTCAGGTGTCATATGCCTGACTTCCACAGATGTGTAAAATCAGATTGCATCCAACCTTAGAGATGAGAGATGAACAATTTGATTTACAATTTCAAGTACGTACTGCACTTGCTAGCTTTTTCTCCATGTGTCTGTCTGCATATTTACACGCTCCTCATACCTCTGTTTTTGGGGTACCTGCTACATGTATAGAGGCTTGTGGCACAAAGCCAGCAAGTTCAGATGCCATGCATTAGGAAACAGTAACATGAAAAGCCGTGACTGCCAGGAAATAAACTAATTTAACCAAGTATCCACAACGGCATTTGAAGTACCAAAGAATTTAGATTAGCATACACCTTTTTTTAAAAAAAAAACTCTTATGTTTTTGTTTTTATTTTTTTCTAATTTCTTTCTGCATTTACAGCTTCAGAAAGGCATTTTTGAGAGAGGCAAGGAGTCTGTGGCAGTTCTCAGAATAAATTCAGATTTCCTGGCTGCAAGTCATGTCTCTTGACCACAAAACTTTTTCCTTCTCAGAAAATCCAATTTTGCCCTGGCTTGTATCCTTGATTATGGATCTTTTTTTTTTTTATTTAAAGAATCTGCAGATTTTGGTTTGGTTTGCATTGTGTCATATGATATTTCAGAATAATGTCTCAGACAATCTGTGAATATTAGGAGACAGTATTTTAATTTTCTTCAGTTTTGATTGTTGGGGGGGGGGGGGGGGTTGGGTGGTTTGGTTTTTTTTTAGCAATGACTACAGTTATATTTCACCATTGTCTTTCCAGGATGTGACTGATTCCATAAATGTTCTCTCATTTTAACAGTCATAAGTATGTGCATTTTTAAAAGATGTGGAGGTATTTAAGTATGACAAGAGGTCCTTTAGATATCAGCTACCATTTAGATTTTTAATGTGTCATTGCTCGTGTAAGCAGTGAAAGCTGTGGAAGAGCACTCAATAGGCCAAGTAGGCTTTCATTTTTAATTGAATTTTGTTCTGGGTTGTCTTCTTGTGGTTTTGGGGGTTTTTTTCTTTCTTTTCTTTTCTTTTACAGGAGCTACTTTTGGCTGCTTATAGTTATCGTATTAATGGTGTGTCTTACACCTCTCAGTGAAATACTAGGAGGAAAGTGCTTCACTACTATCATCATCTTTCCAGATACTAACAAGTGGTTTTCTATTGAAGTTCTCAAAGTCCTGAACTACATGAAATATTTTCAATGCATAATACTGTCAAAATCTTCAGGTGCATTTTTAGAGTCTGGTCTCAGTGTATAGTTCATACGTGGAAGGATAATTAATAACTTAAAGGAGTTGATAGTCTTCCTTTGCACTTAAGCATCTAAGTACTCAGGAGAGGTTTAAGAACTACACAGATGTCCTTTAGTTTTGCACTTCAGCACTGTTTTCAGGTCTTGCCTGTTCTTTTCAGGGGTGCCTTGCTCCATAAATACCTGGGATTTGCTGTAAAATTGGAGAAATAATAATGGTGCTTTTCTCTTCTGCGATGTTCTTTCTTCTCAGTGCCTACTGAATGTTCTGACAAGTACAACAGTGAACACAGTGTCAGCAAACTAGGGAACATTATAGGTAGGATCCCAAGTCAAGATTGCCCAATATCTATTTTGAATTTCATGGTCAGATATATGGTCCTGCTTTTCTGAGCTACTATTATGTAAAACATATTTTTCCTTTCATTTCAAGGTGGTCATTTGTATTCATATGCCAAAAGCTTGCCTTGAAATGTGAACTTTAAAGGACTGCAGTCTTTCATACATGAGCACGTTTGAGTACCCAACTACATTTGTGAACAAGTTGGAGGTACAGATGCTTAGCATTTGTAATGCAGCCACTAAATAGTATATTTGAAATTATGTGTTATAAAAATTTAGGTAGAGAATCACTGTTCTCCCAACTCCCAGGAAGTAAATGGAAGATCACTAGTGTATTGGGCTAGAGGGAGATAACTGACACTCTGTATTAATAAAGACATCTTAATCCCTTAATCTTCTTAGAATAATTACACTTCTCTTCATTTTTCCTATCTTGTTTATCACATTTATAACTCTAATGTTACAGTGTGGGGTAGGGACTCTGCAAAAGATTCAGCAAAATGGTACTTCTGTTTTCACTAGAACTTTCAGACATGAGTTCAGCATATTTTTAAGTCATTACTATTGAGTATATAACCACAGCTCTTTCTGTGGTATGCTTACTGCTTAAGGCAGGTACTCTGTAGTAATTAAGAGAGTGGGAAGGCCTGCAGTCTTCATACCCAGGGCAGTGTAGCATGCATGTACTTTTAGCCTCTTATTCTCTGGAGAACAACAAATCGGTTAATTGTTTTTGTTGTCTGTCTGACCTCTAAATTCACATGAAAATGCTGTTTAAAGTAAGGAGTTGAGCGCAAAACATCAGATGTAATTTGTTATCATGCACAAATAAATGTGATAGAAATAATTCCCCTTAAATTATATATGGTGGATTCACGTGAGCTGTGGAAAATACACTAAATATGCCCATGAGGAAATGACCTCCATAATTCATTTGAATTGCACCTTTCATCCATTATGAGCAAATTTGTCAGAGAGATAATTCTGTATCCCCAAATCTCCAGCATACCTCTGACACATCCTCTTAACTCTCACTTTTTTGCTTGTTTTTCTCATTCTGCTTATATAGCAAAAGGAGGGACTAAGAAGCAGAAAAGCAAAATATGTTTTGGATAAGGTATAGGATGCAAACATTGGGCCCATGATGAGGATTAGAGAAGAATGTAAATTGTGCAGGACAGGAGTTCAATAGAGTCTCTGTGCCTGCTTGTCTTGTTTCTGTTTTATGCAACTTTTGTTTATTTTAACAAAACCTCCTGTAATTATAGCATCACATTGTTTTATTACACACATAAGGATCAAACGAGGGCTGATATGATTCTGTTAACAATTTTTAATTCTTTGTTTTTCATCTTACTTTGCATTTTAACTGAGTATAGGAGAGAAATCTCTGAGAAGATAGGCTCACATAAAGAAGCTGGAAGAGGCTTTGATTGAAACATCACTTTCCTGCTTTTTCAGTGCCATGTACAGGAAAGCCTCTTCAGAAAGCTTTCTAGCATAACACTTGCAGACAAAAAGCCACAGCATCTTAGCTTCAGTCTTCATTAAATTCCTTTATATAGACTTGGATTATTCAAACAGGAAAATCCATTATTTCATAATTATAAAGCATTTTCTCATTCAATGGAAAGGTTTTGTGGTTATTGTTGAATTAATTTATTAATTCCTATTCTTAGACATTAATTTTCCACCTTTAAGTGAAAACAGACCAGTCTAGTTCAGTCATACAAAATCCTTCCTATATTAAGAAATCTGTTCTGCAAGTCACTTTGGGTTCTCCAGACCTGCAGTAACTTGTCCTGATCACACATTCCCCAGTTTAGAAATGGGTTTTTATCCCTGCTCTGATCATACTGTTTTGTTTTTTTTTAAAAAAAAAAAAATGGGGATCACTGTGTGGTCTTTCCTGGTGGCAGAAGGGGTGGCTGTGTAGAGGCTGTTGTAATGACCCCTGTGGAGCTCACTATCTGCACACTAAGCTCCTGTTGCTTGGGTGATTTGCCCAGTTATTGGGAAGCTGCGCCGTTGAAGACTGTTGTAGGGCCAGTCTCAAATTTTGGTGTTGTTGAAATCACTCTGCATTTTTCTTTCTTTTTAAGTTACATATAACCCAAGTAGTCAAACTACCAGTTTATGCTTTTCAGAGACTTTAAACTTCGTCAGTTCATAGGATCATAGGGCAGTTCAGGTTGGAAGGAACTTTTGAAATAATCTAGACCAACCCCATGCCTAGTTATAAGCTATGAACCTACATAAAAAAGCAGTTCTTTAAGTGGTGGTTTTTTTATTATTTTAAAGTACATATTTTTCTTGGCTCCTAACTGATGATATAAAGCACCTTATTTAAGTAAGCTTACAAAAACCCTTCAGCGAACATAACTTTTCCCATGTCTATAAAAATTCTATTTATGTGTGTGTGTGACTTAGCAAAGCTGACAATTACAAAGATTTGCTATATGTTTATTTTTTAAGTTTCATCCACTTGATCTTTCGTTCAAACTGGAATCTTTTGTGTCTGATAATGCCATCAGGGAAAAAATAATAAAATATGACTTTGAAAATATTGTTCTATTATACAATGATGTGAAAACACTTATCCTAACCATTAACTACAGTAATGTGGTGGGACGTATATAAATTATACTTAAAGTAATGGATTTTAGAACGCAAGGTGACTAGAGGGTAGAAATACATTTCTTTTGCGGTTGAATCTGTAAGTCTTTTTTTAGGTGTGTTGTCTTTTACACGTAATGATTTTCCACTGAATTGTGCTGCTAGTCAAAAGTGTTAAGTAATGCTCCTCCTAAAAATAGCTTTACTGTAGAAACACGTATTTGTATTTTCAGAAAGGTGTGGCAGTGCTTTTGATTTTATTTTTTGTCAAATACCACTGTCTCAGTAGGAGACTTCAGGGATCTGCTGTGTCTTCTTGTATCTGAATATTTATCTCTGAAGACAGCGAAGCACAGATCATTACACATCTATGTTAATTACAGTGTGATTAATTCATCTGTCTGTTAATTGGGTGTGTGATGTGCCATGTTCCCTGATAGTCTCATAATTCCGTTAGTGCCAGATGTCTGTCCTGGAGTCTGGAAGAACTCTCTTTACTGGTTCTTAAAGTATCTGGTGCGTCCACAACCACATTTCATGGATCTACTAAGTGCAGTGATTGAATCCAGCTGTTTGCGTTCTGTGTCTTGCTATTATTTGCCAGCCACTCACCATGAGAGCTGGGCAGGAAACAATTTTCCCATCCCATTAAAATTTTCAGGGATTTAAAAAAAAAAAAGGAAGAGTATTTTAAGGCTTTTCCCCAGAAGGGATCCCCAAAATATCTTGTCCTTATGACAGTCACTTCAGATGAGGAGATTCAGATTCAAAACTGCAAGCTGCATATCTTCATGAAAAGTTTATCTTTTTGAATAAATATTTTGGAACAATAATTTCCTGATGATAAGCATTTAATGTCCCAAATTTCTGGCTATCTCTATGCATCAGAGCCACTATTTGCACATAGATCTGTTCTAGCTGCAAAGGGTAATTTATTTTTTTCCATTTGAGTGAATGCCAAGACTGTGGGAAAAGTGGACACTGCAAACTGATTTCCCTCTCACCACTCCACATCATCCATGCTTCACATAATATCATTTAATATATCTGCTGAGAGTATGGATGGAATTTACTGCCTCTTTTTTCTTTGTAGTCACTGTCAGAGACACAAATCTAATAGGAGTAGTAGGTACATGTCTATTCTCATAGTGGTTTTTTTGCAAAGGGGAGGATGTACACCCATATCTGCCTCCTATTACCCACCTAAGTGTCAATTTTGGCTTTAATTTTAGTGCTTCATTTTTTTTATTCATAGCATCATACTGCATTATACACTATTATATTTCTAATGTATTATACTAGAAAAATACATTATTCTAGGCACTATACCAGCATAGCAGATGACTCTCTTTCACAGCCCAAAACTGAGGATCTAAGGATTTGAAGTCCTACTGTATTTAACCCAAATCCCTGCTGCAGTGTATAACTTAGAAGGTCTACTCACTGGAAATTTTGACCTGACACATACTCTATGGTTATGGAGGTGCTGGCTTTTAAGGGTGAATGGGGAAGGGGAAGAAAGGGAAAGAGTAGCCTTTGGTTTGTTTTTTTTTTTTTTTTTTTTCCCTCACCGAAGTTGCGTATGTGTATGTACTCGTACACCAGGTAACTGAGTCCTGCAGATTTTCACAGTGCAGATGAGCAACTGCTTGGACACTAGGACTGCTTCAACCAACTACCTAATGCTGCTTCAGGATGTCCATGTGTGCAGGAACAGCTTTGGTGAATGCAGCGTATGCTGCTTTGATTATTATACGAATGCAGCGTATGCTACTTTGGCACAGAATATGATTCTGTCCCCACTGAATGCAATAATAAGGCTTCCAGCTGTTTTTCCCATAGCTGAGATTTTATCTGTTGGCTCTCAGGCATGTGCTTAGAGTGTATGTCTGTTCAGCCCTAGACTTTTCTTTGTTGTACTACAGAGGCTGTGTGATGTTTGTCAAGCTGCTAGTACTGGGCCAGTCTATATGAAGAAACTGTACTGGTACATCTGGCTCTTGGGCATCTGGCATATTGCAAAGGATTGGGCAATACTGTTTTACTCTGTCAGTGCAGCTCTTGAGCATTCAGCCCATCACCTTTCTCTCTTAATGGAGACAGTATGATTTGTTGGATGTGATTTGAATGTCTTATTAAATTGTAAGTGAATCCTTTAAAAATGAAATTCTTTATAGGCAAAATGACTAGATAATTTCTACATACTATAAATCTCTCTTCTGATTTATGGTTATTTCTGTTCGTTTTTTTTAAAAGATCAGCAGTAAAAGGAACACAGCAATGAACAGCTTTTTTTGATACTTTCCTTGACTAGTGGTGTATAAATAATTTCTGAAAGATACTATTAACTTCCCTGGTGGGACAATAAAAATGCTAAATAATTCTAAAGACTGCAAATGGCTCTACCCACCAATTTATTTCTTATAATACCAATAACAGGGACTGGTAGCTTCATGATTATTTTCTTTAAGTAATTCAAAAACAACAACAAAAAATATCAAGGTATAAGTGTGAGCTATAGACCTTGTAGGGTAATCTTTTCTCATATATATCTTTTATTTATAGACTGAAAGGCTTTTTTATGATACTCCTCCACAGCTTAGCTGGGTATCTCATAAAATTTAATGGCTTTTTCCTAACAATGGTTATCTTTTGAGGGAACAATATCTCCATTATAAAGACAGGTAAGGAAAGGACAGTGAGTTTAGGATTACCCAAGGTCACAGTGGAAGCACACAATAGCAATAGAGGTGAAGTGCAAACTTCAAAATGGTGTATACGTACCTAGCCTCTCTCTTCACAATATCCTTTCCACTGTAACGTGCTGCTTATTTATAAGGAGCATCATCGCATATTGTGAGATTTAGTTTTGTGTTAATGGCAAGGTGCCTACAATTATTTCTCTTCTTCCAACAGTCTTTGAAAATGTGTTCATTAGTACCCCAAAATGTCGCCTGTGAGCCATTCTTGTTGTCACAGTCGCTATTCACAGGATAGAAACATGCAGAAAAAAAGGTTCGTCCGTATGAAAGAATCCCCACGATGGAAAGTGACCTCCAGCTGTCAGACGTGTCGGGCTGGTTCGCTGCGTGATCCAGCATAAGCAGGGCTGACTTCCAGCCTCCCAGCACAAAGCGTGGTGTGTGGGGTCACCCTCTGGCTCCCCTGCCCCCTGCTCCCAGGCCACTGGGCTGACCTCCTCCCTCGGGGAGCGTGACCCCTGCCAGCCCAGCCGAAATGGGCTCAGCGGACTCCCAGCCAGAGTGCGAGGCTCAGAGCACGGCTTTTGGCAACAGAAATGGTAATGGGAGAAAACATTTGTCTTTGGAGGCACTGCTACCACCAAAGAGTATATTCAGCTCCATTCTTATTTAAATAGGGTGCATATTCAAGACTTCAGTTGTTTTAAAAGCTCTGTGAGATCTCTGAGGAGAGAAAAATAGAAGCATGCTGTCAAGCTTCCTGGCAATTAAAAGAAAAATAAAGGGATGCTTATTCTGCTGTGATTTAGAGTATGTAATTTCAGTGATGTATATGCACATATGTATGTACGTGTATATATATGCGTGCATAATAAGTCCACATGTGCAGAGAAAAAAACACGTGTTGCTGTAGTTCACCATCAGCAAAAAAGTGGGATGTCTGAATTATTTGATAAAGGTGATCTGTGGAATTAGAAAATTTCTTGTGTGATTAATACAGATTTGCTCAAGTAACCTTGTTGAATTCAGTGGAACTATTTGTATGAATGAGAGGCACTGCATCTTGTCCTTGAGTTAGTCCGACCAAGTGTTTACTGTGCGGGCTGAAACGACGCACAATTGAAAACCAACAAATTTTGCATATTTTATATATACCTTGCTTCAAGCACTTCCAATATTGTTTCCATTACCACCTCACGTGGAAAACAAGTCAATTAGCTGCATTACAGAAAATTGGACATTTCCAGGGTACAATACTTAAAATGTTGTTACTTCTTACTGTTATGGTATGCATGAGATAATTTATGGTTCCAACTAAATTTCACTCAGAAGAGATTTACTGTCCGAGGATTAGATTAGTATGTCATCCACATCCTTGAATAAGAGAAGGCATGTAAGAAGGACCAAAAGGCCTTGAAATCTGATGCAGTTTACTTCTGGACATGAAGGCTTCTATCCGGCAGGTTACTTCTTGGAGTTATTGTGACCCTGGCCTGTGTAACAGCTCTGTGTAACTTTCTGTCTCTTCTTCAACCTCCACTTACATGCAGAGACCTGGTAGAAGATTTTTGTTCATCAAGATGGAAAAAAGAAAAAAAAAAAAAAAAAAAAAAGGTGTAGCACCTTAGAAGAGAGGTAGGGAGATGGTCAAACAGATGAGGAAGAGGTTGGTAAGTGCATATTTTCATATTAGGGACTAGCGCAATTGGATATATATGTATTTATCTTATTCTTCACTTTAATAAAATTGTAGCTTCTACCCAGCCTTGAAGAATAATGTGTTTTTAAATTATTTAACAGAGCGATGGCAGAGTAAAGGGATGGAGATGGTATGCAAAATTGTTTTACATGCTACACGTGAAATATGAGGTGCCTTGGCTGCTGCTGGCAATTACTTTTTAAAGCCCATTCCTCCCAAGGATTTTGTGATTTATTTTTTATATTCTTTAAGGCTGCGCTCTTGTGATGATTCTCCTAACATATTTGCTCATGTGTAAATAAACGTACATAAAACTATGAAATCATGAGGGCTTCTTATGTGTTTCAGTTTCTATTACTTTTTTGTCTCTTACTCTTAGAATCACAGGTTGGCTGAGGTTGGAAGGGACCTCTGGAGGTCATCTGGTCCAGCCGCCCCTATTAAAGCAGGGCGACCTAGAGCCAGTTGCCTGGAACTGTGTCCAGAGGGCTTTTAAGTATCTTCAAGGTGGGAGACTCCACAACCTCTCTGGGCAACCTGCACCAGCGCCCAGTCACCCTCACAGTGTTTCCTGATGTTCAAAGGGAATATCCTGTGTTTCAGTTTGTGCCCATTGCCTCTTGTCCTGTCACTGGGCACCATTGAGAAGAGCCTGGATCTGTCCTCTTTGCACCCTCCTTTTAGGTATTTATGTATATAATGAGATCCCCCTGAGCCTTCTCTTCTCCAGGCTGAACAGTCCCAGCTCCCTCGGTGTTTCCCCCTAGGAGAGATGCTCCAGTCTTTTAACCATATTCGTGTCCCTTCACTGTACTCTCTCCAGTAAGTCCCTGTCTTGTACTGGGGAGCCCAGAACTGGACCCACTGCTCCAGCTGTGGACTCACCAGTGGTGACTAGAGGGGAATAATTGTTCTGTTATCACTGAGGCTTGTTCAAGTTTGCCTGAAAACTTGCAGTGGGCCTGACTGGTGGGTCTGCCCCGATGTCCCAACTGGTTTTACAGTGTTCTGCCATGGTTCTCAAACAGGCAAATTTTTGCAACAGTGATGGGCTGAGATAATGAAAACTGATTAAAAGTCAGCTGAAATTGCGTACACGTTAGGTGCTTTTACTAAGCTTTCTCTTCACATGCCAGCCCTGGGGCCAGGTCCAGTACCAGCTGACCAGTTGAGAAAACATGCTGGTGAGCCAGGGAAGACACAGGACAGGCCCTTAAGCCACACAGTCATGGTTCAACATGCTTGGCATGGAAGTCAGTACGTATCATCCTTCTGGCTTTGGGGTGGGGGGGTTGGAACAGAACCTTAATGCTCTCAGAAAGCCTAATGATTGTTGGTGTCTCAAAACTGAAATCAAATATGGAGTTTAGTTGCAAATGAATTGAATATTTATATGAAAATTAAAGCTGTCCTTTTTGTTTTTCATAAAAGCTGTAATTGTTTAAACTCTCTGTGAAAAGCTGGTATATAGGACAAATGGGATTTCTTACCACATGATCAGGGTTGATTTTTATATTCCCCTTTTCACTAATCTAAGATGCCTCAGAGAACTGTGTATATGTCGGGCTACATTTTATTGTAGAGCTTAATTGCTGCAAAGGATGATCTATCTGCTAGAATTTTTGTTCCCATTAATAAACTCTCTTGGTAGTTATATAAACATTTACTGTAGTCCATTAATGAAAAGTATGCTGGTGCAGGTGTTGAGGTACCACAATAAAATTTTAGCAGTCAAGAGGTTGTTTATTGTACTCAGTCACATATTCTCTTGTACTCCCAGGTATTGAGACTGAAATGGAACAAATGAAAAACCAAGATTAGAACCCTTTTAAAAAGGAAATAAGTTAAAGGAAAACATTTTTAGCCCCTGTGCCTTTTTTCAGTTGCAAAACAATACATAATTAATTTAGGGGAAATAATATTATTTCTCCAAGCAGACTCTCTATGATTTTTTTTTTTTTTTTTTTTTTTTACATAATAAATACTGTTGCCATAAAAACAATGGAAACTAAGAACTCTTGACAACTCATTTTAGGTCTGGTAGGCTTGAATGTAAACTGAGCTGCCCAGAGAGAGCTGGTGAAAGACTTTACTTGCTATAATTGTAATAAAGGAAATTTAAAAACCACAATCTGTTTCAAGTCAAAAACGAACAACTGAATATTGTCTTAGACACTTTTTTCCCCTGTTCTTGGCATGCCTGTGCACTTTAGGCAAGTGGCATTATGGAACTCAGGATACAAATGCTATTTATTTTAGATAAGAAAAAACGTGTTGTTTCTGAATTCTTCAGTCCATTAACTCAAAGTTTGTAGTTTCAGAGTCTTTGTTTTACAATGTAAGAAAATAAAATATAAAAGCTAGGAATAAGTCATAAGTAGGGATCAAATCATATATCTATTTGTTTCTGATGTTACACTTGATTTGGTAAACTTCACCAGATTAATGGGTTTGATACCATGTTAAATGCATTTGGATATTTTAGACAATGTATCCTTGTTATTTTTCTCTATCCGATATTTATTCCAGAAAAGTGGCCTTCTCTGACTGGCATTACAATTTAACTGTTACAATATTACAAAAGCATAACACAATTTTTTTAAAAGAATGTCTGGAGGGAGGTGTGAACATTTGTGGCTGGCATTAAGCTTTCATTTGAAAACTAAGAATAATGCCATCATTATTATTATATGATATTTTCATTATAATATAATTTTTGATGCAAGCAAAATATGAATTTCTGGCCTAGTTTCTAGATGTCTTCACATGTAATATCGGGTTTTTTATAGTTTTCTTTCTTAAGGTGGTATGCTGGCTAGTGTATCTACCGAGTGACTTTATGCCTGAAGGACCCATGATGGTGCTCACAGTTTTGCACGGTTTAACCATAGGAGGGAGCCTCTCCTCTTCCGAAGTTACACGGGAAGATGCAATCATGAGCATTTGGAGGTATCTTCCTACCACTTTGCATTTGGAAATGTAAATGCATCTTTTTTCCTATGAGGCTGATCCACTGCAGTTTCACAGACAGGTATATTTATTTTGGAGTCAAACCTGCTAGTTCCAGAAAGAGCTATGCAGAAGCTATCAAACCGTGCTCCCAACGGATTATAAAAGTATGACCATACCTGAACATGAATGGGATTCAGTCTTTATTAGAAAATATCTGGGTTGCATAAGTATCTGCCAGCATGACTGCAGCTACTGCAGTAACGAGTGCTTGCTTAGCTGGTGCTGCGTAGGTGGTACTCTAGCCTTTCCCTAGAGTATGGCATCTCTGTCTTCATTACAGACAATCTTTACTGGACAAGTAAACATTTCGGTTGTTGTCCTTTTATTACAATCAGATTAAGTTTGGCCTTAGTACCAAGTTTACACCGTTCAAAGTAAGATTTGTGTTTTAGTGGAGTTAATTAAGTGGAAGGAAACCTGTGTGTGAGTATATTTAAATATGTTTGTGACTACATTAATCACATTGAATTGTATCAATAAACTGATCTCAGAGAGAGAGAAATTAATCTGTTGAATTAAAAACCACGAAATAAAAGTGGAAGGGAAACACATCATTAGAGATGAAAAAATGGAGAACGGTTAGAGAAGCGTGATCAAAAGAATGCTTTAAAATGACTGATTATTACAGCTTAATACCTAAATTAAATTAAATTAAATTTTAGGTAATTTCATTTTGTTAATCTATATAGATGAGACCTAAAAGAAGTTACCCTTAAAGGTTTTACGTGGTCAGAAATTATTTCTCAGGTTACTAGTGCTTGGTGAGTCAGCTTGGGTTTTCCCTTTGTAGTGAGCAGAGGTTTCTCTGATGCTTTGACCACCCTGCCTGCCCTCCCCTTCCTCATCTTACAAGTCTGAGCTGGGGCACTGGAGCTGAAGTGGCCTCAATGAGAGACAGTGATTGTTACCGAGATGCCACAGAGCTGCATAATGCTCGCAGTTCCTGCAGTGAAAGCTCACAGTAGACTCAAACAGGAAAGTGGAGTCTCACTTAGACTGACCTGTTTCTCCAGCCTTGCAAAGATATTTTTCCAAGTTTCTCCCCTCATTACTTTAGTTCTGGGCCATATTATTGCTTTCTCAATCCTCTGCCCACTCAATGTATACTCTGAAATCTGTCCTGGATAGCAACAGGTTTATCTTACATTATTCTGAACAAATAAAAAGAATCCCACATTTTCTCACAGCAAGAGCAGTGCATGGTATTAACTCAAGCGTTTCTCACACCTAATATTCTACTACTTTCCTTACGTACATTATTGGATCATGTCCAGATAAAGTCATATGTTATTTTTTCTTGTCATGTGAATGTGATGATAACTCCTATGAGGAATCTTTAATGAGGGGGCAAATCTGCAACAGTGCTTATGTTACAGCTCAGCACTACAAATTCTTGTTCATATAAGTAGATTTCTTGTACGGAGTCTGATTAACTGTAAGATATTGATGATTCCTGTGTTTGCAATAGTTTGCAGGGCGTTTTCCCGTAAGCTATTTATACCATATGTCAGTATGCCACTTTATTCCTTACTTCTCCCTCTTCCCAAATACACCCAAGTTAACTATATTAATTTTTCTTTGTTTTGGAAAAATGAGCAATAATACCACTATGTAAATCATCGTGTATATGTTTTCACTGTAGTAATATCCAAAAGTTGGAATTCCAACCGTGATGCAAATCTCTAAACTGCAGGGAAAATATATGTGTCTCCTCCAAAGAACTTAACAGCCTGAGGCTTCAAGCCTAGGAATTTTTTATGCAGATGTTTGTCTTTAAATACTGAAGGGGTTACAAAAATCTTGATGGTTGGTCTTTCAAAGGCATTTCAGTCTTCTCAGTGCCTAAGTCTCCGTGCCTGCTCCTATCCGTCTGTCTGTAGCACAATTGCAATGACAATATCTGATCAATCAAAAAAATTTCAGGGAATGTCTGTAGTATGGATGTCTCCTAATCCCAGGCTGCCTGCTCATCCCCAGTCTAGTACAGAGGGCTCCAGAGGATGGGCTGGATTATGGGTATTTTCCCTGGCTGCCCAGGAGCAGTGCCCCACTGTCCAAAATGACAGTGTTGGCTCATTTCTGGCCAGTCCTTCTCTGACCAGCATGTCATGTATGCCAAAGCCTCTGAAAAGGTACTTGGAATGTTTCCGTCCATTTCATAAAGAGTAATGTGTCTTTCTCCATACAGTTTATGGATGGAGGAGGGATGAAGATCTAACCTTTTACAAGCCATAGGCCGTTCCTTCCATTTTCTGTTTTAATTTTATTATTCTATCAAACTTTAGGAATTCTGACACATTTACTGAAGTTCTCAGGCTAGATACACCAGCATCATGCTTTGAAGTTCCAAGCCAGATATCCTCAGTTTCACACATACACTCCTAATGTAAACCCAGCTGCACTGCTGAATCCTTGATTTCATCCAACTCAGACACAAAAGCAAAGAGAGAGTGGGTTTAGACTGAGCTGGTGGAGATCAAGCCTAAAGGGAATGCTATCAGAAAACCCTTGTCACTAAAACATTGACCTCATTCTTGATTCTTGCTGGAGCGGCTCTTTCTATTAATCTGAATTTCTTATTTCTTTTCCTTTTACCTGACTACCTTTTTCTACTGTGTTTTTCTCTCGTTACTACTAGTCGTCCTTCCTTCTCATGCCAGGTCTCTCCTCTTCCAGTTTGCAGAATTGCCACTACGTTGCTTACTCAGAAGACAGATCCTCTGACATAGCCAAAGAATATCTCTGAAATTCAACATACGTATGTTATAGGCTGGCTGAGCATAGATCATTCAACAGCCTTACCTTTGAATGTTAAAATTTTAAAATAAATTGACTGTGTTAAAGAGCTGGTTAAGACGTGTGCTTTCTAGGGCACCTACTGACTATTTATGGAACTTAAGCTTGATTATTGCTTGAAAGTCAGATGATGTGTGTGCCCCTCAGATATGCATTTTCTTCTGTTTATAAAGATATGCAGCCTCCATTTTCTACACTGCCTTTAAGAATTACTGGGAATTTCCTTCTAAGACAAGGTAAGCAAACAAAATCAAAGAACTGCAGTGGATTGCACTAATCAGTCACACCAGCAATTCTCATAGAGCTTAGCAACCTTTAAAGTTGAGTTTTGTTGGAATCTTTTCCAGTGCAATTGCCTGCACCATTCTGCTTGCAGAAAAGATTATTTGAAATGCACTTACGATTGCTATTAAAAATGCATGGCTATTATCCAAATGACCTTACCTTATGCTTTTTGTTAATGCAGAAACACAGAAAGGAGCAAGTACTGTGCAAAAAGGTGTTTTTGACAGATGATAGAGATAAAAGAGGATATGAGGGTGAGCAAGTAGAGAAAAAACTACGTACCAGAGTGTGTAAACCTGCTGATATTTCCTAAAGCTCAGACTTAGTTCAGGCATTTGTCATGAGTTAGTCTGAAAGTTACGTTCTGCTACAAGAATGAGAAAAATGAGCTCTTCCGATTTTTTAGTGCCTGCTGTTTTTAGAAATAAGTCCTATTGTGAGAGATTTTTTTTCCCCTATGCAAACTAACTGGTTTCCATGTACAAGGGTGGTTACTTTTTTCAAGTCTCACTCTTTCTTTGACAGGTAGAGCTCCTCTTGTTTGTGTGTATCATAGTTAACTACATGCTGGATGGTATGAAATTTTGTTATTCAGGGGTTATTTATTTATATAAAGTCTATGAATAGGTCTCATCCTTTCTAAAACATTTAATGTACTTACTTCTTTACAATGGGAATACTCTCAGAGTGTTCAAGAGAGACAAAGAAATGATGACAGCAGTCTAGAAGCTGTAATAGGGGTATAAATGGTTTCCAAGTACATCTCTTAAAACTCCTTTTTAAGGCATGAAATTCACACCACATGACTTTCACCATGCTAGACTCCCACCTAAATCCCTGAGTGGGGTCACTGGAAGCAAGTGTGTAATTCTAAGGTCGTTCTTGGAAAGAAAAATAATAAATAAATTGGAGTTGAATTAATGAAACAAGATAACTATAAAGTATTCCTCTGTATAAATCTGTTGGATTTTGCTTTTTTTTTTTGGTATCAATCAATTTCTGGCTTCTGTTTGATTGTCTTTCAGTATTACCACGAGTTGGTAATACCTCAGATATTTTATGGCAAGAAAAATATTCATAAATATGAAAGCACATAAATATCATAATCTGAAACAAAGTCAATTTTTTTTTAAAGAATGAATCAGATTTGCATATACTTATGATACATTTTTGTTACTGGAGAGACTTCATGTATATTTTTAGACAGAATTATGAATATCAAACACAAAACTAGAAACAATAACAACATAATTTCTGTGAAAATAAATACAAAATATATAAGAACTTGATCTCAAACATAGGGTAGACAAGGCCTTGTTTTCATTAATCATCATTCAGCAGACAAGGATCACTGGAGATGGGGTGCAGTAATGTCGAACAGCAGAGACTTGGCTTCCTGCCCGAGACATCCTTGGGCCAGGTCATTTGGCCTCAGTATCCACCCGTAAAATCAGAGATTTGACACCCTCCAGAATGATCATAATAAACCCATCTGATTAGATGAACAAGCAGAAACAAAGACATAAAGATATTAGCAACCTGTGCTCCTCTCTAAGGACATAAGAGGCTGACTTCACATGTTAATGAGCTCAGGCCTATGGAGGCAGAGCCTTATGTTTCAAAGAGTTTGTTCACCATCCTTCTTTTTCAACTTTTTCATAGAAAGGCAATTTCTTCCCAGAGAGATCTGTGAAATCTGGCAGCTTTTATGTTAAATATGTTAATCTTGTAAAAAGATTTCTGAACTCATTTTAGCAGAGAATCCACATTCAAATACTGAATTTGCAGACACCAATTTTAATATATATGAATACTCTGATATTTTACGATAATTTTTAGGTAATGAACAAAAGACTTTGCATTCTAATTGTTTGCCTCAGGTTACTGCAGTGAGGCCTTTGTCCAGTGAAGAATTGTCTAAGATTCCCAGTTAAGTAATTAAATTAGTGTATTTAAGAGGCAGTTCACAAAATTCACAGTCCAAGTGTTCTTTGGTCATATATGAAACAAAAATAATTCCTTCTTTCCTTCCTTCCTTTGTTCTCTGCTGATGTTGCCATTTTCTTAAACTAAAATGTGTTTTGGAGTAAACCATTGGGATTAATTAATCTCCTAGGAGCCTCTTCCTTATCTCCGTATACCCTAACCCCAACTAAAGTGGAAAGGGATTCCCCCCACTTCCCAATTTTGAGGTAGGAAAAAAGTGTTCCAGGCATTTATTGCACGCATTTGGTTCATTTTCACTGTTAAAATGGCTCTGTGTGGTGGAAGATCCTCTGCTCCTGTCTCCTCCTTCAGCTAAGCAATAATGGGGAGACAGAGCCGTGAAGTCACAACCCATATTGTGAAAAAAGATCTCATCCATCAAACTGTCACCTCAGTTTTCTGTCCAGGGTCACAGAGGAACAAAGTCAGCTTGTGTCAGGTTGAAATAGCATTGGTAAGTGTTAGTGTCTGTGAAGCTGGTGGTTTGAAGTCTATTTATTTTGTTTGAAAGGCTCAAACAGCATGCTGCCGAGCAGAGGAACAAGCAGGAGGAAGTCATCTTATAAATTATTACTGGAAGGCTCACAGCCATCATTTAAGATGTGAAATTATGCCATCTGCTTTTCTAAGTCCTTTGATTTACTTTGTGACAGCTGTCTGTTCCTGAGTTTCTGCATCTCACAGAGAGGTAAAACTTGCGTTAAAAACTAATATGCCAACAGCATTTCTTTAAGAAAGATTTAATGCTTTCTTGAATACCAGAGAATGTGCAGGGCATGTTATCTCAATAGCTATGGCATGCTTTCAAGACAAATTATATGAAAAAAATGCTGTCTCTTTTTACATGAACTGGGAATGTTCACGCAAAGTAAAGTAAATGTAAGTAAAGATAGAAATCTTTTTTTGTTATGAAAAATGCAATTGCTTGTTCTGATTTTTAGCTATCAAAAGGGAGGCACCAATAGGTTTTTTTATATTGCTTTTAATTTGGTGATTCCTCAAGTTATTGATTTCTTGTATGTTGGAGTCTTTTTTATACTTTTTACTATTGATTTTCTGGGGCAACACCATTGTTGTGATTTTGTTGTTTGAAATATTTAAGGTTTATTTACATGTTCCTTGTTAAAAAGAAAAATCTTAGGCCCAACAACAGCTTTAGGAAGTCATGAAGCTAATTTTAAAAGAACAAAAAAAAAAAGCCTAACTACTTCAGTGCGGGCTAACAGAGACGCATACGGGGAACTCTTGCAAATACCCAGGGGTGTTCTCGTTTCAGAAATTAGCGGCTGAGAGGGTGATGAATGGAGATGTGCACTTTTCTATGCCTTGTCCTGACGTGCTGTCTGTGTTTGGGGTGTGCAGCCCAAGTGCCCGGCAACCTTGTTTGGATACCCTCCCCGAGGATGGCCATGCGGTGGGGAGGGTGGGGGGAGCTGAGTGGCAGCAGCATCTCTTCCCCCACCCCCCAGGAGAATCGCTTCTGCTGAAGTCATTTGGTGTGTGCTGCTTTTTCCTGTGCGAGGATTAGGGAGTAGGAGAATGGCTTTGTGAGGAGGCTCGGAGAGAGGGAGCTGAAGAGAGGCTGAACAGAGGGGCCGAAAGACTTTAGCCTTTCATAGTTCTTTCAGTCAATTCATTCTGGGAGACCAATTGCATGCGATACGGCAGCTGGGGGTTTTGTTTTCCTTTCAGCTATATACTGTAGAAGAAGCTGGTAAGGTTATTTTTTTTTTTTCCTTGTTCTACTGTTCCATGATGCTATTGTAATTGCTTTATCGAAATGACTGTTTGGTGAGGAAGGGAAGTTGGTTAATGATGCTGAGGGTCCCCTACATTGTCCCTGCTTTGTGCAGCTGCATAGTTCGGGGAGAGGCACTGTTTACAGTAGAGGGGCTGGTTTCCGTTCAACAACTTTGCTGTTATTTTTCCAAAGTTGTTTCAGCCTTTCTTTTGGTGAAGCTAGGAAAATAAGCAAATAAACGGACTTGGCTGTTTAGAAATGGGTAAATTTATAGAGGCTGCAATTTGTTGAAAAAGCTGTTCTGCCGAAATCCCAGTTTCAGATGTTCTGCCTTTGATGTTATCAGATTTGTCACTGTGCTGGATCAACTCCAAAACTGGGTTTTATGTGAGAACCTCCTCTTACAAATCTTTTCTTTGCATTTCCAGCAGGGACAAGGTAGGTCACTTGAACTGATAGCCAAAGAAAACAAAATAAAATGTGTCTGTGGAAGGTGGAAATATTTGGGTAAAGGAAAAATCCTAGAAGGGCTCTGGAATTAAAAAATAAATGAAGGACCATTAATTCTTGGCACTAATTTTCAGCAGAATGCTCCTGATCAGTGAAATAGGAAGCATGTGGTTAGGCAGAGAATATAAATACTCTTTCAGAAGATTCAAGATGCACAGGTGCATATCCTGTCTAACTGCACCATTCCAAAGAGTTATCAGATTTATCCCCTTTGAGAAGGGGGGTGAAGAAAAAAAAAATAAAAAAAAAAAAAAAAGGGAAAGAAAACCAGAAGATCCTGGCTATCCTGTCCCTTTCCCCTCTTCTTGTTATTTTTAGAATAGTGACTTGTGTTTGTCAGAGTCTTTTATTTCCTTTCATATTATCGTGGGAAACTTTAGCTTGAATTGGTTGGACATACGTGAGCGCAGCTTGGGGCATACCATGTCTATTTCGCAGGCAGGCTATGAAAATCCTGCCTGTGACTCAGATGAATTGTAAAGACCATAATTACCAACAAAAGTTTCTTTTGTGGCCATTCAAAAATCACAAACAAGGTAAGGGGGAATGATTGACAACAGTTACACTACTGATTGACAGAGAACCAAAAACTTGGTCCATGACTTAGTATGTTAGTTTTTCAAGAAGTGTTGACCTTTTTCACTGTTATTCTGTTCTTTGTGGTGGACTATTCCCAACTCCCCTATTGAGGCTAGAATGTCTATCTAAAATGTGTCTTTGTAATTACTGCCTGTATTCTGTATGTCTCTTTACAATGATATGCTTATTTGTTGATGCCGAAACAAAATTGAGAAATGCATTGCAATCAGACCTCCATGAAAGAATGTGTATCTTTTATATACCTCACATGCTTAACTATTGATTTCAGCTACAGATTTCACTCTTATGAAGTAATGAAGTGCCAGATCCAAATCCTGCAAATTTATACTCACAGTTCTAGCTCTTAATAATGGAAGGCCCAAGGATATCAATGTGGTTACTCATGTGAGTAAAGATTTAGGGACTCATTTCCCATTCATGAATGAAATGGTTTAGGAAGTGCACAGTTACTATGGTTCTCTTTTGGCTTAAAAGCAAAAATCTCCTTTAAAACAACCACTAATGACATTTCTTAGAGGGGCCCAAGGATAGACAAGTTCACTGATTTAATATAAGAATGTGGTAGAGTCTTGACAGCAGTATACCAAGAACAATGATAAAAATGTTCTCTCTCTTCAGCTTATTAACAGTTTTAAAAACACGGGAAACATAATTCATCTCTGCATGCTGCACCATGAGATATGGCCATGACCCTTGAAATACCACCAGAGCTATGAGTTACTCCTCCCTTTGAGAATAAAAGTTAATTTAATGTGGTCTTTATCACACACTCTCCCCTACTCCAGAACTGTGAGTTCTGGCAAATGACAACAAACTGATATTTCAGGTTGGGCTTCTCCTGGCTTTCTGCAGACAAAGGTGGTATCTCCAGCTTGCATTGTTTATCACTTTCACATCCTTGATTTCATTACAAGCAAACAAGGCAGGATGTGTTCCCTGGTTATTGATACACCAGTTAAGGCTCCTTAGTTCTCTAATGGAGAAATTACTTTGGATCAGTGTTTTTAAACTGTTCAACAGCACTTTTTATTTTATAGAGATAAAGAGTTATACATTTGCTGCTATTTCTTTGCTAATTTTCATGAATTAAATATTTCCAAATGTGATTTTGAAGAAAAAATAGACATCTAACTTAAAAGAACTCACAGCTGATATTATATCTATGCATGTGAATGGTAAATGAACTACACTAAAGCTGATGTGCAAGAGCGCCCTAAAATTAACTGCCTGAAACAGAAAAGTGGCTATCCTTTCTTACAAAGTGGAAACACATATACTTTTATATGGCCATTATTGTTTGAAAAAGGGCCTCTAATTGTAAATGAAAGATCACAACCAATATCACATTTACACATAAAGAAGTAAATCTTGGCTATAAATGTCTTTTATTAAGTTAAAACAAAACAAAATTAATTCCAAAGGTGGAGGGTAACACATATAAATAAACTTAACATCCATTTACTCATAAAATTAGAGCAATCTAAGCATATTCCAGCAGTCATTAGCTACCAGATTAAAACTGTAATATTGCCTCTCGAAACACATACACAATTCTGTAAAAGAAATTGTGAGGTTGGAGCTGCCATACTGGTGCTTTGCTACAATTTGATGAAATTTTTGCAAGCTTTTTCACATCTCTTAGTCCAGATGTCACATAAAAACCTTATAACAAAAACAAAAACAACAAACCCCAACAAAAAACAACAAACCAAACCAAACAACAAAAGAAAAAAACAAAAACCAACCCCCCCCCAAAGTGTCTTCTATACTGTATACATACTTATATATGCATGTATAAACATTTATGGCTATTTATTAAAATGCACTTGGTATACTGCAGATTGTTTTCAAGCTGGTTTTGTTAGTATTCTCTTACTTGTACCCTTGCCACTGTAAGATTTGTTGTTTGAACAAACCTGTAAAGATACATATTGACATCATACATCTTCTACCTTAACTAAACACTTTCTACGGTCATTATTACACCAAGGATTCACAGAGCCTACACTTATAGCTCATGCCTACCCATCTTCCTAGAAATAATTTCCTGAAGTGAATGTCACCATAAGTCATGCTATACACAGTGTAGAAGAGTTGTACTTTTCTTATCCTTAACTGGAACAGAACACATCTGGACTCTCACGGGAAGCTGCCATTTTACAAACAGTAAGCAGCAGGAGGTCCAGTCTGGTGGAACAGGATAGAAATTAGAGAATGCAGTTCCCACTTGACAAAAACCAAGAGATTTTGAATGTTGCTTCATATCATTTATTCTTATTTTTTAAATTGCTGTGAAAGTAGTTAGATACTAATTCAGTCATTTTTACTCAAAAAGTAACAGAATATAGAACAGGCTGAGTATTTTTGTCATATATTTAAATGATGCTTCTAGTTTCTAAATACATCTATGCAATTTTCAAAACCTTTTGATGAAATTCTGCAGGATTGCTGATGCATCTTTGTTACACACATCCTCCAGCACCTTAGAAGTTCAGCGTGCTCCATAGCTCGGGATTCACTTGTGTTTTAAATCCAGTGTAAACAGAGAGAAATTTAACTGCTGAGTAGGAGATCATCTGCAGGATCACTGGAGCACAAGAATGGTGGGAGATTGTAATGACATATGGCTGGGGTTTGCAAAGTTTACAAGCATCCCATTATCTTCCCAGAATGTGTTTCAATGATGTATGTCCATATCCCTTCATCTTTGAAAAGCTTTAACATTTTCAAGCATGTTGTCCCCTCTGGTTGGATGCAGTGGGTATCTTTTATCTTAGAAATCTTAGTCTTTTAGAAAAGCAGTATCCATTTCCATTATGAACTTCCAGGGTTTAAGAGATTGACTTGTGGTTCATTATAAGTTAAAATTAAGCCCACATGGTGTGGCAGACTGGGCGGGATGCTGTCTGTCTCATAGTTGATGCAGAATGAAATTATTGAGACATGTGGTCTTATCCAATTAAAACTCTGAAATGTTAATGGTCTTTTGGCTGATACTTTGGGAAAGACCACCAGTGGTTTCCTAAGGGGAAAGAACTATTAGCTTCCAACCATACCTGAGTCCGTCCAAGCCCAGTACTTTATTAGCTGTCATTTATGTAGATTTGTAAGAGCTTTTGAAGTTTTCTGGATTACGTGCAGACAGAAAAGAGATGGATTATTTTTACTTCCATGAACCACAGTATCATACTTCAGTGCTAAATAAAGGAAGCTAAGGGTCAAGCTGTCAGTCAAAACTCATCTACATTAGAAAAATGTGTGAAGCTTTTTTTCTGCACTGGTCCTTCTTATCCAGTGCAACCAGCTGTAGAAGGGGTGTAAGCTGAGACTTCAGGACTCCAAGGGCTTTCAGAGCATTCTCAGGTGACAAATGAAGGAACAATGAATTTTGACTGCCTCTGTACCTCTCCCAAAGTAGTCCCAGTAGGCACGTTGGTGGGGATGGAGCTTATGTTAGGACTTGGATCACAATTTTAACTTCTGGGTTTTTTTTCTCTTGAGTTTATCTGGGTCATATTTAGGCAAACAGTGATTGCCCTTTGTGACCTGTTTTCTTCCAAGTTGTGGAAGAGATGAATGTACCCTGTTGATACTAGTGTAGTGTTCTACAAAGAGACATCACTCATCTTTTGATAGCTCTGTCAATGACTTTTTTGCTTCTTGCAGTTTCAAGGCCATATATTAGACTTTGCGCTGGGTGCTATTCCCTTTTATAAGACTATTTATCTACTCTGCTCCTTTCTGCAGTCTAGGTTAATAAATTGCCTGGAAAGATTGTTTTGAAATGTCAGTAGATGCTGAGAGAATGATACAGTGAAAGCTGGGAGCTTGTACAAAGCAACTTGAGTGGGATCCAGTTCCAGATAGACTCTAAAACTTGGGCATCTATGTGCACATGTGATTCAGCTCAAACAACAGCTGACACCTATGGTTCAATTCAGATGCCCACATGCGGGTGTTCAATGCTATTACAGATGCATTAAAGTACGTTAAACATCCATGTGGGACTGAGAGGTGACACAGGACATGTGGACACATTGTCTTTCTGGAGAAGTGGCTCTACCAGGGCATCTGAAATGATGCTAGGCAACTATGTATAGGCCCCTGAACAAGGAGGCTATCTTAGCTGTCCAGCTCAACACCTCTTCAGGTTCCACTGTTCATGTTGACTGGCTGCTGTTGAGGGCTGTTCATGTTGAGGGCTGTTCATGTTGAGGGCCGGAAGGAGGATCCGGGAAACTATAGGCCTGTCAGTCTGACCTCGGTACCGGGAAAGATCATGGAGAGAATCATCTTGAGTGAGCTCTCACGGCAAGTGCAGGGCAGCCAGGGGATCAGGGCCAGCCAGCATGGGTTTGTGAAAGGGAGGTCCTGCTTAACCAACTTGATCTCTTTCTATGACCATGTGACCCGCCTTCTTGATGCGGGGAAGGCTGTGGACGTTGTCTACCTGGACTTTCGTAAGGACTTTGACACCGTCCCCCACAGCGCTCTCCTGGAGAAGCTGGTGAATCATGGTATAGACAAGTGTACTCTTCACTGGGTAAAAAACTGGCTGGATGGCCGTGCCCAGAGAGTTGTGATTAATGGGGTGAAATCCAGTTGGCGGCCGGTCACCAGTGGTGTCCGTCAGGTCTCAGTTTTGGGGCCAGTCTTGTTTAATATCTTTATTGATGATCTGGATAAGGGGATTGAGTGCACCCTCAGTAAGTTTGCAGATGACACCAAACTAGGTGGGATTGTTGATCTTCTTGAGGGTCGGAAGGCTCTACAGAGGGATCTGGACAGGTTGGATCAATGGGCCAAGGCCAATGGGATGAGGTGGAATAAGGCCAAGTGCCGGGTCCTGCATTTCGGTCACAACAACCCCAGGCAACGCTACAGGCTTGGGGAAGAGTGGCTGGAAAGCTGCCCAGCAGAAAAGGACCTGGGGGTATTGGCAGACAGCTGGCTTAACATGAGCCAGCAGTGTGCCCAGGTGGCCAAGAAGGCCAATGGCATCCTGGCCTGTCTCAGGAATAGCGTGGCCAGCAGGAGTAGGGAAGTGATCGTGCCTCTGTACTCGGCACTGGTGAGGCCTCACCTCGAGTACTGTGTTCAGTTCTGGGCCCCTCACTACGGGAAGGACATTGAGCTGTTGGAGCGTGTCCAGAGGAGAGCCACCAAGCTGGTGAGGAGTCTAGAGAACATGTCATATGAGGAGAGGCTGAGGGAACTGGGCATGTTTAGTTTGGAGAAGAGGAGGCTGAGGGGGGACCTCATTGCCCTCTACAACTACCTGAAAGGAGGTTGTAGAGAGGTGGGTGTTGGCCTCTTCTCCCAAGGGAATAATGACAGGACCAGAGGAAATGGTCTAAAGTTGCAATAGGGGAGGTTTAGATTTGATATTAGGGAGAATTACTTTACTGAGAGAGTGGTCAGGCATCGGGAAGAGCCTGCCCAGGGAGGTGGTGGAGTCGCCATCCCTGGAGGTATTTAAGAAACGTGTAGACATGGCACTTCAGGCCATGCTCTAGTGCCCAAGATTGTTGGTTTGTGTCTGTTTGTGGGTGGGTGTGGTGTGTGGTTGTGGGTGTCTGTTTTGTGTGGGTTTTGGTTTTATTTTGTTTTTGGTGTTTGTTTGTGGGGTTTTTTTGGTTCGCTTTTTTTTTTTCGTGGTTGGACTCGATGATCTCAAAGGTCCCTTCCAACCATGAAGATTCTGTGATTCTGTGATTCTGCTGTGCCAGCTTGCATAGTTAGCTTGTCTATGGACTCCTACCCACAATTTGAATAACTGCTGATTTTTTTACATCTTTTTATTATGTCACTAATCTTGAAGAAAAAGAGCAGAGTTATTTATTTGCGGACCAAAATTAAAGTGTTTCTGTCATTATGGTAACAGGAGGAAGAAGGAAAGCAGGAAGGAAGGGGAAAAGCGTATTTATCTTATCTTCTGAAGGCATCTACTTTGAATGCTAAAGTTAGGACACTGGGCTGCTTTGTAATCAAGAAAAAGCATGATAGACCATATCTGAATTACTCAAATTCTGGATAAATCCCTAGCCAAAGGGAGACAAAGCCTCCTTGGACTGATTCAGGTGGCCTTGGTAAGATGCTGAGCTGGTAATATCTAGGACTCGTCAATAAGAAACATCAGGGATGCTCATTATAGCTTAGGTCATCTGTGAATATGACATACTTTTCTAACGTTATTCTAAGTTCTGTTAATATGTCTTCAGACTAAAAGAGATTATACCCAACAAATCTTTTCAAGATATCTATCATTCTGTTCTACTCATCTGATTTGGCATAACTGCTATCTTATATGATTTGAACTGACTTCTAAATGTACCTACATCTCTTCATCTACTGCATAGGACTATTGCCTTTCAGAAAATAATCTGAGGGAAGAAACGCTTTCCTTTTGTTATGTGCTGCTTACGTTAAGTCCTTTTGCTGAGATATCTTTAAAATTCTGCATTGTTTATGTATATTTATAGTGTTTGTCCAATGTATTTGTAAGTATTTTGAAACAATATACATGTGCACTCCACCTCACAATTCCTTCGTGCGTGCCAGAACATAATTTCCCCAACTGGACAATCCAAATTACAAGTCCAGTTATTGTCTGTTTTGAGGCCCATAATTAGAGCTCCGATGGTAGGGCAATTGCAGAAAAGAGTTTACAATTTACATGTTAATCGAACATAATCTGATGGACCATGATTAACGTTAGGCTCAGTCAACGTCTTAATTAGCCAGAAGCACATCATGAGGCATTGGTGCCTGTCTTCCCACCCCTGAGATTTTTTTTCCAAGCAAGTACAGGTTCCTCAATAGCTGTTTTCCATAGCATTGTTAAAGCTAAGACCTTAATAATTGCTCCATATTAATTGCTCATAATAATGAGGGAATTTACTTAGAAACTGTTTAGCCTTGTGTAGAACACCTGAGGTAGCATAGCACCTTCATTAGAGGGCAAAGTCTGGCCAATTTGTAACCTGTATCAGGTATGATATTAAGTAACAGATTTGTGCCAAAATCACATTGAGCACAGAATATGTTTTTTTAAGAAGTGTGGATGGTTTTATCTGATTGATTAGTTCCACATGTCCACAGCCCCAGGAATCTCTCCACAGGAGCCCACATGGAATCAGGATAAGCACAATTTAAGTATGCCTTTGTAGTTGAGTAACCTGCTGAGCAGGACTTCATCTCTCCTAACAATGCCTCTCCTGATATTTTGTTTAAAGGCTTGCTAGTCTGCAGCTAATTTATTTTACAAGTAAAAATCAACTTTCTCCATACAGATATGTTTTAAAATTCCTTGAACACTATCAAATATTATTTTCAAAAGCTAGCCTATCTGAGGACCAATTCCCAGCGAGACTAGGAGATGTTTAGAATTTTTGCCCATTTGATTCCTTGCTGTACATCTTTCACTGCTGCAAAATATACACAGTGATATTTAGATGGAAATATTCAGTGTATATTTATTTTTATTTTTAAAAGGAAAACACTGTTAAGAAATGTTTTATTTTAGTGGGAAGAAGTTCCTTTATTGATGAAACCTGAAACTATACCTCTCTGGCATTATATGTTCCCACTATCATGAAAATGCAGAATAAAAGTGCAAATAACATGTATGCTGTGTGCAATTTCTGTCCTTTCTGTCATGACAGCTGGTGTAAGAGGTGCTGGTGGTGACATGGAAAAAAAAATCTGTTGTGTTTTTTGGACTTGACTGTTGAGGAGAACAGGGAGTGATTTATGACCTTATATTTTCTATTATCTTCGGGCATAACATTGTTTTCTGCTTCGTTTCTGAGGAGAGGTATGAACTGTGTTTGGGACCAGTACCAGTCACTGCACGAGTGTCATATACTACCCTGGTCTTCCACCCAGGGGACTGGTATCACAGCCTCTCCTATAGGAAGTCTCCCCTCATTACAGAAATAATGGAAAGATTCCCTGAGATCAAAACCACTTACAAATTACGGATATCTTGCCAAAACAGAGACAATTTATTAGTGGAAAAGACCCAGGAAGCTTCCTTGGTCTATTTGCCTGCCAATGGCTTGTTATTTCTTACATCCTCTCAAAGGTTTCATTATGTTCAATCCATCCTTGTAGGCTTTAGCAGCAGTCCGGCCTCTTATTTAGAGGATTATTTTCTTGGTATTAAATGTTCACTTAACTTCATGCTTCTGTTCGTAGTACAAATCATCCTGCTTCCTTCAACTCAGGTCACTCAACAAAAGAAGTACTCTGTATGTAATTATAAAAACATTTTTATTACATTTCTGAATATACTCTAAGTTTTAGATGAATGGTAAGAATTTGTGTTGCAACCGTTTGTGAAAAGCTAACCTTTAAGGTTATTTGAGCACTAATGCTTACCATCATAAAATAAGAATTTCGTATCTTGAAATACATAGTGTTAGAAATTGCCTTGACACGTAGTACTTAAAATATCTTAGGCTAAAAATGAGTAATTTTAATCTTATGGGGCCATATATTTAAAAAAATTCAGTGGCTATCTGCAGTTGCCATATTGCATTAATGAGGATGCTACCAATATTTCTTAACCTAAGTACAAAGAAACTGATGGGTACAATCTTTTTTAGCCTAAACACACGCTGACAGAGCTGCTGCTGAAGTTACTGCAGTCTACAGATGTCATGTGGTAACTGAAAATGGCTGTTTGGATGAGTAACATGACTATGTCTAGGAAAACCCGGTTTTAACGGCTGAAAAACATAACAGAAAGCAGTTTATAAATGACACTTGTAATCTCTGATTCTTGAGGTGGTTTTGGTATTTGAAGTTTGGATATTTTACCTTTATTTTAGCTATGGGCAATAGCTCTGAGAAGTCTTTTCCCTCTAAACCCAGAACGAAGCTTTTTCAACAGCAGATTGTAACCTACTCTGGAACATCAGTGGAGATAGCTGTGCTTGGTGTCTGTTCCATCTTTCGGTAGATTGGTATTATTAGTATGTTTTGTATTATTCCTCATTACCTTACCTTGTGATATCCATCCTGGATAACTAATTAAAATGAAGATTTATCTATGCTATCCTCCATGAATCAAAATGCTGGATAGTTTCATAGTTTTTCCTAAAGGATAAGTCTTTTCATCCATGCCTTCTGGAACTTTGTGTCTTTCTCCACTGAAGCTCATGTACTTAGATTTAACCTGCAACTGCAACATTTGAAATACAAGTGAGAGAAATCTCCTTTAATGATTTAAATTTGGTGTGGTTATAATGTTAAAGTCTGAAGACCTATCTCGACATTTAAAAAACATAAAATACCACCCCCACACAAATTGAATGCAAAAGGTTTTGAATACAAGAAACATCAAAAAGATTTAATCACTGCTTGAAATAAACAGTTAACAGCAAAAAGTGTTTACTAATGTATAACCTGTTTTTCTCTGGAGAGATCTAATTGCAGTGTCTATTTCTAACAGTTCTAGAACATTATTTTTGTACGTGTTTTTTTGAGTTCTTAGTCTAAATACTGAATTCAAGTGCATGCAATCAAGAAGCAAAGCAAAATACTAAAATATGGTGAAGTTACAGAGCAGAGTTTTTTTTAGGATGCTTAGTTTGCAAGTCTGAAGAGCAAACAACTGTTTTCTACAGTACTATGATTTTCCATTTAAGTGCTTACAATGTAAAAACCTAAAAATATCTTGTCATACACAGAATTCATTGGGTTGATGTATCCCTATAATCAGTCATCCCAGAAGTATTTAAGTAGTAAGACTATAATTAACTTGTATTTACACAGTGTTATCAGTACAAGGAAATTTGTACGAAGTGCTCCCATTTTACAGAAAGGAAAACAGATTCAGTGTTTTGATCATGATTCTGGTATTTCTGAGCCAAGAAGGTCCCTAGTGTTTGTGACCAGAGCACTGGACATCTTTCACAGATGAACCTCTCTCCCCAATGAGAAGATGTTCTCCTGGAATCAGTCCCAGGGAGACATATTGCAGGAGCAGGTGGAGATTTGTTGAAAAGAAGACACGGTTATTTGAACACTATTGTAGTCGTTAACAAAGCAAACCATTAAGCTGACCATACACAGAAAGTAAATATTTACGTGACTGGTGATCTAGCTGGAAAAAGTGGAAAATGGGACAAAAATGCCTATGTTTTAATTTTCAGTTAGGTGTCTGACTTTCTGTTATGGTATTTCTGTGCTGTCATTTTTCTATAGAGCTGTAGGCTTGGGAAATGCTAGATCAAATTGAGAAATGTAAAAGTAAAAAAAAAAAATCAGTTGAGAAAAAACAGACTAAGAAAAAACAACAAGCTGTAGTCAATACTGTTCAGTGTAAAAAATGTGATGTTAATTCTCTCTCTTTTTTTTTTTTTTTTCTGTAGGAGATCATTACAGGGCTTTATGGTCTTTCCAGATCAGTACAAAAGACATTCTATATCTTGATGTGTCTCTATGAATTTGAAAGATGTGACCTCCATAGGGGATACTACTGTTGGTTTTACATCATTAATGTTTCCCTTCATTTATTTCTGCAGAATACCTGCACTGTCTTTTAAAGTGGGAATTGCCTGGGGTGACAAATTGAATCTTGAATCTTTGCACCTGACGCCATGCGAGCCTATAAATTAGTTATGGGCGAGGAAGATAGAATCCTAAATGTTTCTATTTCTCATAGAAAAAATGACCCTTGGGGTCACTAACCAAAGAATGAAAAACCTGGACTTGTTAACAAGAAAGCAATTAATTATTTACACACATGTGGGTATTTGCCATTAGCATCTTTAGAATTAGAAGTCCTTGTTCTGCTAAATTTACTTCTGCCCTCGAGACTCTAGTTGTTAAAAACGGGGTTTAGTCTGGAAATATGTACAATGGAAACTATGAGTTAAAGCAGGGCTATATGTGTCCATTGCTTTTGGTCTTTAAAAGGAATCAAAGATTTAAGCTATCTTATTTCAAAGTTACAATAGTGTAGAATCACCAGTAGTAACTGTACCATCAGCCACATGGAGGTTTATTATTCCAGCACATTCATGGCCAGGATGAAGCAAATAAATTATTGAGTGCTGTGGGTGATTTCATTTATTTATGTATGTATGTATGTCATTGTTAGAGCAAACAGTAGAGAAAAATCTTGCATCCTAATATGACTCCCATGGGGAAATCTTAATGCCATTCAGCCAGGTGGAGCTTCTATGGGGTTTTTTTTTCCATTCACCACCATCCTCCCATCCATCATAATGCCCTGAGCACTTTTCATCCATGAAAACTCCTTGCTATAGCAATATATAGGCTTTGTAAATAAAGTCTGGCACCCCTAAGGGGAACAATATAGACTTCTAGGAATTCTCATATATTTAATCTGTTTTAAGGCCTGAGAAGTATATTTCTGTAATAAAATATTTTAAGACCTTTTTGTCCTGGGAAATTTCTTTTCCATGGCAGGTGACCTTTACAGGTCCTCTCTGGCTATGTAACTGCTATGGATATGAACATATAGGGATTTCAAATGGATACAGTATGATTAAAGTATTTTTTAAAGATTACTCCAAGGCTAAAGCACTTTCCCCCTCACCCAATATTTGAGCAGTTTGAAAGCATCAAGGCCATGTTATCCCTGTGGACACATGCAGAAAACTCCCAATGGCTACAGCCAAACCTGCATGTGTACATCCAAGCGCAGTGCTTTGTCTCCAAAAGTTAACTAGGATACGAGAGAATAGAACTGGGGTTTGTACAGCCCCTTTCATACTTGTTATGGCTCAAATCATATTACAAGGAAATAAATGAGATACTACTAGCATAGGGATCACGTGGGAAGGCTGAAAAGACATTAGGTGCTTAGTAGATCATGCAGTGTTTCGAAAAGCAGAGCTTGATTTATTAAGAAAAGTAATAGGGGCCAGAAATACTGATGTTGGGTTTTTTTCCTTCCTCCTCTTCCTTCTGTCTCTTACAGTCACAAAAGATGCCACTGATTTTTTAACTTTAGAGTTTTTAACCCACTATCTTAAAACTATTGACTTTTTCTCTTTCCCTTGGCCTTTTTTTCTGTGCATCCAGCAAGACCTGGGTGTTAGGTCTGAAAAACAAAATGCCTTCTCAACCTCAGCCATACAGAGTCAAATGCTTTAGTCTGGTCACGTTGTCATCACATGCATAGCTATGTAGTAGGATAAGTACAGATGTTTGGAGAAGACACTCCTAAGCGGCTAAGCAAGGTGGGCAGAGTTTTCCAGTAGCTTCTTTAGAGCAATCTGTGCTGCTAGAGCAAAGACGTCTGAGCTGGCTCTGTCTCTGCTCAGTCAGGACTCAGGGATATGCACTGCAGCACAGCACCTGAGCTGACAAATCATATGGGAGCTTAAATTCAGAAGCAATGTTGTCTCATTTAGCTTGAGCAAAGCACAGGCTAGTGAGTGCTTCCAAGGTATTGGACTGCTCCTATGTGACTTCTAGCCATGACCTGGGTAAATCTTCACTGTGCTACCCTAATTTGAGTCTCTGGCAGCTTAGATAGCAAGCTACATGTATCAGGCTCCATCATGCAATGAAGACCTGCCATAGGGACCTCAATCATATGGGAATTGCTGAGCCAGCAGACTCCTCTACAAAGCTCATTGCGAGATTTGGGCTAGCTGGGATGATGCAAGAGTTGATAAGCCACTGAGCCCAAATACTGTTAAGTTTCGAAGGGGAAAGAGTCAGTTAGTCCCAGAAACAATGTATTTAGCCTGGTGTTTCAAACACCAGCAACTGAACAATTTTTCAAATTTGCGGCTCCTCATTATCTGTTTCTGATGCCATGTGAGAGTCACATGTGCCTGTAATTTCCCCTCTAAATCCCTCTGTGAGTAAGCACTCTTGCGGTGACTGCATAGCTCTCACTGCTTGGAACAGTCTGAATCTATATTACTAACATCAGGGTTGGATTTATCTGATGATATTTCCTTAATTGTTTAATTTGTTAAAACATTTAATAGAGCATTTCTGGAATGATGAACTCAATATTTTCACTATAAAAATGAGCTTCAACATGTGTATCTGTCTGCTGCTGCGTTTGAAGTGGTAGGATTTGGTCTTGGGCTGCGCCAGGAACTTGCTGCTTTTGTAGTTTGGGTGGAATAATTTGGATGCAGTCACAGATTTTCTTGATGATTATTCTCTGCCTTACAGTAAGCAGGATTACGGGAGGTGCCCTTAAGTAATGATTGTAATAATAGGATATTATATGCCAATAAGCATCCATACACACATGCATGTGCTACATTTACACTTTTTATATCCGTTTTTTTTTAGCAGCTCTACAGTAATTTCTTAGTTGAACTTCCCTCCTTTGTTATATATATATATGTATCTATATCTGTTAAGACAATCTTACTGGTATTCCCTTTTCTATGCGGAGGCGAGGGCTTTCACTGCTGGTGCAGAACCCAGGGGTTTTCACCACGTAGTGACTGGGGCCCACTTTGCCTCATTAACTCATACAAAACTCCCTGTTAATCTGCAGCTTTGCATTTTGGTGTTGCACTGGAAGCTGAGGAAGAACTAATATGAAGAAGTATGGTAAGAAGGCCAAAAGCTTTAAACTATAGTGTTTAGCTAGAGTTAAGGGAGCATTTCTCTTCCTTTTCAGATCATGCCAGGAGAGTCACAGCCAAAAGTCATCTCATGAAAGACAAAATGGAGCAGGGTCTGGGTGCTCATCCACAGGGAAGTCAGGAGAAAGGGAAAAGCTGGAAAGCAGAGCCAAGGCAAGACCTTTGGGAAAAGGGACTTGTGGCCGCTCTAGCTGCTGAGGGAAGGAAGGGACATGAAGGGCTGAGATGTAGGAGCCTCCTGGCAAGGAGCAGCCTCCTCCCGGAGCACAGCCGCCCCTCTCTGACTCCTGTGGGGCACCCACCGGCACCCACCGCCTCTAGGCAAAGCAGGCAGCAAGGTCACTGCTGCCTTCTTGCCCTCAGCAGCCGGCCACTTCCATTACCTGTGCCTGTGCTGGCACGGGTTGTATGGTCTGTGCAGTACTGGTGAGAAAGGGAAAAATCAAAAGCCCAAAGCTGTATACGCATCTACAGTTATACAGAAGTGTTTGCCAGTGCCTGCCTGCAGGGGAAGTCAGACGGGCAGGTAATGAATCTCAGTTAAAATGCTGATGATGTTGCCTCTACAATTAACATCTTTTTTAAAAAGATAATGTATAGGTAAGCAATGTGGTTAGTGCCTTATTGATACCTGCCCTTCCAAACGGCAAACAGGTGTGGGAAATGGGATAGGTTGTGGGTTGTCTTCAGAAACAAAGATTTCTGTAGTCCCTTCCACTTAAAGAGATTGCAAAGGCTGAGCTAAAGCTGATGAATGACATAGAATCAGAAGGCTGTTTAAAGCAACAGGTATTTAACCTGAAAGTCAGTGTGTTTTACGCAACCTCCTCTGCATCTGCTCTGCACAGGCAGGGAGCTTGCAGCAGCCTGGCTAGCTGTAGCAGGACACGTTTTCCCCCCAGGAGCTCCTTGCCTGGGCTGCCATGAGCACGAGGGGAGGTCTTTTCTTACCTGCAGAGGATGGCCAGCTTTCAAAAAGCATTAACCTCCTACCAGTCTCCACCTCTTTCACAATCATAATATTTTAGCTTAAAAATCATAACATGTTAAAGACAATTCTGCATTCCTTTTCTCTAGCCTCTGGCTTTCAAATCGTGGGGTTATATTCAGGTCAGACTGTCAGCTCTCTCTCTGCAACAGTCTAAAGGCTAAATCCCTTTTAAAAAAGAAAATAAATCTTCAGTTCTCACATAATGACTTGGTATCTGGAGCTGAGGCTTCACAGAAAAGATCAAATAGCCTGAGCCTTGTGACAGAACTGTAAGAAATGGTAACTCCTCATTATCCCATAGAGTAACATCTCAGTTATGGTATTAAAATGGACGAAAAGGGCCCCTTGGGTCTTTGAATGTTCCCTGAGACAGATGATCAAGGATATAGTCCCTGTGACAAGAGCTGGTACAGCTTCCATGCTGTGTGTGTCCGTGATTGTCACTTGTGCTCCAGAGTCTTATGTTGTCATAGCTGCTCACTCAAGTGTTACATGGGCTTAAATTGGATGGTTGTGGCATGCAAAGTGGTAACGAGATGTGGGATACTGTGGAAAAGTTAATGACTCATGGGCACATATGGGGGCCAAAAGCGGTTATGAGCAGCTGCCTGACATTAAACCCCTAGAAAGTCTGAGAAGAGCAGAGGTGGAGGGACTATACAGAGACCAGCTCGTTCTCCTTTGACGATCTTTCCTTAAAAAGAGAGCAGGATCCTTGTCCCATTTGGACCCAACCACGAGCTCGTCTCAGCCTGCGCACTCTTCTCCAACAGCTGCAGCTGCCTTCCAGCAGCCTCTGTGCCTGTGCTAATGGGATAAAAGCATTTCCATGTGCTCTTTTCATTCAGACAGAGTACATCCCTTCCCACAGCCTCCAGTGTATCCTTGTTCCCTTGAAATGGAATCAAATATTAAAGCCTGTTAAGTTTAATTATTGCTAAAAGTCTGAGAGGAAACAAAATCTTATGGCTGCTTTAAGCTGTTTCAAAACAGGTATATATAAATCACAAATGTGCAATCACTTATGGGAAATTCAGAAGCCAGAATAAAGCAGTAATATGCACCAAAGAGAGCGATCATAAAACTTACACGGTCTTCTCAACCATGTGTGTAGGGTTTTGCAGTTCCTGCCCTGGTGAATATCATTCCTTAGTGAGGGCCTCTCACAGTCAGGGCCTCCACAGGACAAACTCGCAGCCACGAGGCACAACATGGTGACATGCCAGAGGTACCACCTAGCTTTCCAGGCGTGCATAAACAAGCCCACAAACAGGTAGATTGCGACCGGGACAACTTTATGCTTTATCTTGAAAATTGTTAAATCCCCATGATTTCAAATGAAGTCAAGGGAAAGAGCTTGCCTTCAGCCCTTTTACCAACCACGTGCAAAACAAAATTTTATTTGGAGAGATTCTTTTCCATGTGAGAGTATAGAATGAGGCACACATTAGAAAATTTTCCCCATTTTTTATCGATATGTATGTTATAACCCTGCTATCCCTCTGCTATGCTTCTCCCAACACAGGGGTTTCTGATTGTGGGCAAATCCTGCATTACGTATGGACAGCAGATCGATCAGTGGACATCTACTCTTTGATTTGAATGAAGTTTTGTATATATATATGTTTAACAAAGCTTATGTCTGCTCTTCCCCTCTCTCCCTCTTTTTTCTAATACAAAATACAATTTTCTAATACAAATACTACTGCTTTCATTAAGTTATGCCGTAACAAAACAGCACCATAACAAAAAGTAAATCGTTCAGGCTACCTTGAGGGGCTGTGCACAGAAAGCAGTACTGGTAGATAGCTGTTTTTGTGGAGGGGCTGAAGAAAGAAGTATATTTCCTTCTTCTGTTGTGGGGCTGACTTCAAATCAAAGTTCACAGGAAATCTCAGTTTACAATTTAGCATCGTTCTCTCTTCTCCCATTAGAGTATCCATGATGACATCTGGCAGCTGCAGCAGCAGGCAAGCTCCACTATCCTTCTTTTTAAAAAATATTTATATGTTTTTTGAGAAGCAATCTCTCAATCAAAATAGAAACAGTGGCTTACTTTCGGTTTTGCACAGGTGCTGTATGCTTCTTAACAAGGTCATTTTTATTAATGAACTATTTCAGTTTTTTTCTGATGCATAATTACATTACTCTTTTTTCTTGTACAAAATTTTCCTGTAAAAGTTTAAAGCCTCATGTTTCTGCTGGAAAAGCTTCCTGTTTTTCTGTTTCTAAAGACCTTTTCTGATCTTTAACTCCATATCATACAGGAAAAGAAAGGCATTACTAACAGATCAGGGAGGTACTATAAAACGTTTCTTAAAAGGGGGTGTAAAAATGCATATATCGTGTTTTGTAGAGGATGCTGCACCTAGTACTGTGGTTGGAAGAGCTGAATTACTGTTTTTTCACATGGAGATGGGACTGTTCACTAATGCCTGTTGACAATGTGCGTCGATGAGGCTTGTCCTCTAGGCTGAGCTCTAACAAATGCTGATAAATTCCAGACTCTAATCAAACATCTTCCAGAAACATTAACATTTGTTAAATAAACATCTTTTTCTCTTCTCTGTTGCATGTAATGGAAGTTTTTTAACATTATTTGCCAGTCTTTCTACAAAGCATAACAGATGGCCACTGCTTCTAATGAAATAATAATATTACCTAACTCTTTGCTTGGTAAAGAAAAGGTTTGGGCTTGATTTTTCACTGTCTTGCCTTTTGATTTCTCGGAAGTATCTCGCATCTGTCACTAGCATTTTCTATTTATGTCCCTGATGACAAAGATACGAAGAAGATTTTGGGTTGAAAAAACTATCACCTGATTTAAATGAAAGAACGGCTACTTCTCTTGGTATTGCTTTTTGGTTTGATCACCCTCTCTGTTTGTAAAATGTAAAACAGAAAGCTCAATCCAAAAGTCTATGAAGAAACATAGAGCTGTTAAAAGCCAACTATCAGAGTGATGTGGTAGATATATACTGCTCTTGGAGACAGATCTTGGCAGTGCTCAGAAAACACCCTCTTCTTGATCTACCCATAACTTGTTGACACAATTGCTTAAAGGCTTTCATGTCAATACCCTCTGGGGGTATCTTCTTTGTGTGTTTTTGGAGACATGCTAAGCTAGTTGGCTATTATTAAGGTACTAAACTGGCAGATACGCTTATGTATGCAAGGAGCCATATGCAGTGGAAACTGGCCTCTAAAATAAGTTGGGTTCAAGCTCCCAGGTCCAGTGTTTGTACAGACAGAGATGCAGCCTTGAGAACGGCCCACCGGTGAGGTTAGTCTGCTCTCCAAAGCACATTTGTCCCGCTGAGAACCTGAGTGCCCTATCAAAACAGACACACTGGGAGCATTCAGGAGCATACTGGCAAGATGTGGTCTTTCTGCAGCACGCTCCCGCCTGGGCATGTGAATGGCAGGGTGAGAACAGAGACTCCTCAGATTCAGAATACACTTGATTCCTAAACATTTCAAGAAACTATTTGGCCTTTGACATTGATGACATACCATAGATCGGTAATAATAGCATGCCTGAACTTTTGTTAGAAAAATAAGCACATGCCTCAGTAATTCCCACAGTCCTAAGTTAAATCACCACAATATCATATTAATGCCAGGGCTGATGAAATACAGAGAAATAGTAAAACCTCAGCTGAATAAAACTTGCTCTCCTTTGAGGGGTCTTTTTTATGAGACTGAAAATAAGAACAATAAGGTGTCAGCTAGTCATTTGTCAGCACCACTGCTCTTGGACATAGATAAGGGTGACAGGATGCTCTTGCTGTCCCACCCTCTTCACAAGTGTCAAAATCTTGCACAAAGCTGCTGATGTTTTGCTGAATTATTATGGCAAATGCAGCTTCATTAACTACCCTTGAATAAAGGAAGCATGAGTAAGAGGAAGAATTCACTGACTTAAGATAGTGGAATTCCTGGAAGGAAACACTATGAATAGATGAGCTTGGAAAGGAAGCTCGGTCTGAAGGTTAGGTTGTATTGCTTTTGTTTGGTTTTTCTATGATGAATAAAATCTATCTCCAAAAGGGTTCAAGCTTGGAATTAATTTTAGGTCTGCATGTTTTCTGAGCACAGAGGTAAAGACTCAGCCTGTTCACACCCACAAATAGTATGAAACTGATTATTCACAAAGGGGGAAATAGTGGGATTTATGCCAAAATTCCCCTAGTACTTGCTATTCATGCAGCTAGGAAGAAATGAGTAACAGAAATCAGTGAGTGCAGAGAAGGATAAAAGTTCATTTCATTATGAGGAGACCTGTTTTTTGTGTGAATTTTGGATGATGTAGTAATTAACAGACTGTTTCCACAGAGTCATTATACGTAAGACAGCTGCCCTGGCATTAAACTCATTTCTCACCTACCTGGACACGACATTCAAAACTGTGTTGTTTGTTTGATATAAAAGTTCAGTGTTTGAATTTGCTGAGTACCTTTTCTGAAGGCAAGCAAAAAGTATGTGTTAAATCAGGAAAGAGGGAAGGAATATGAACACGAGCAAGATGAATTGATATCCACATACTTTAAGCGGAATGGCTTGAGTTATCCTGAGGTTTACTTGCTGGTGTTTTTATCCCCTTGATGCTGACTATCAGGATATCCTGTTGCTATAGGCTAATGTGGAATGCACTCTGCTTTAATGGTCAGAGTTCAGTGGTTTCATCGTATTTTCACAAGCAGAAAGCTGGTCCTTAACAAAAATTTTTTTGTCCCAAGGGCCCAGGCATATCCTGGGAAAAAAATGTATCACAAATTTCAAGTATGCAAACTCTCATGGGCTTTTAAGACTGTAGCTACAGAGAAATTACAGCATAGAGACTTCACGGTGGTAGTTGTGCTGCAGCATAAAGTGTAATATAGCGTACTCCTGGTATGCACCGATAGTGCACTTTCTTTACAATCATTCAAACTAGGAGAAAAATAGTTGCCATTTTGAACCTATGCTTTTTTTTTTTTTTTTTTTTTTTTGCATGTAGAAATCAGCTTTATGCATTAGAAAGTTTTAGAAGCAGAGTTCACATCACACTCAGGAATAAGAGGAAGGTAGCTTACAATGTCATAGATGGCATTATCAGCAAGAATCAATAGAACTGCCTACTCTATATGTTGGGGTTTTTTTTATTTATTTAAGCATTGCTAAATTTGGACCTGAAGCTTATTTGAGAAGCAAATGAAACTGCAGAAATTTAGCTTTTCCCTGCAAATAGTTTTTTTGCTGTTCCTATAAACTGGTGCCTCGAAGGCAGCCCTCTGAGCGTTCCCCTTTCTTTCTGAGCCGCTTGGCCTAGCGGCTTGCAAGTTGTCCTCGGTTACGTGGGCCGGGAGGAAGGGGAGCGGAGAAGAGCCGGGGGACGCCGCTGCCGGTGGCCGTGGCCGGCAGGGGCTGCTGTGGGCCCGGCCACGGGGGCTGCTCCTCCCCCCCGGGCTCCCCCGGCAGCCTCTGCTCTCTGGTTGGTTCTGTCTGCTGTCAGTTAAATGGAATTGATTACATCAATAAATAACCATTGAAAAGTCAATCCCAAGCCAACCCCTTGCTACCGCAGGCATTTTTCTTCCCCTCCTCAGCTGTACGTGAGTGGAGTTTGCTCTTGAGAAGTGTCTTTCTGATCTTCTGATAGCTTTTTGAACTTTTGTGAGTTCATGAGTTTGTTGCTCTATTTTAACATAGATGTGCATATTTGCATGGAAAACTTTCAGTTCTTTCTTTTCCCACTTCTCTGTCTCATCATTTATCACCCCATCCGCTTTTTTGTGCTCATTCCTACAATCATCACTTATTCTGTAAGTGCCATAAGTACCTAAATACTGAGACCAGTGACAGAATCATTACACTAGATGATAACTGTTTTGGTAAACAGAGGGTTAGCTGTAGGTTTGGGAAGAGGTTTCCATAATATTGCTAAGCCTTCATGTGGCTCATTTCACCATCACCTTCAAACTTTGCAAGTCAGGTTGGTGTGTGCTGGGGAGCCAGGAGGCAACAAAAAAACATTCTCACACTTCAGAAAGAAACCCAAATACAGGGTGAGTACGGATGGGTTATTTTGTGGATAACAAAAGTGGCAATTGTAGAACAAACGTGACAATTTTACCTCTGTTAACTACAGCACAAAAATGCTTCTTGCTGAACACTTATTATTGTATTTGCAGATCGACTTCATATGTACCATATGTGCTTATTGTTGCACTGTGATTTCAAGCTTTTATGAAGTGATAAGCCACATATTAATAGTTTTAACAGAAGGTGCTCTAGTTGTTAACATGGTAACACCTTGCAAGAACAATATGTTATGTCCATTTTTGGTTCTAGAAATATGCAACGTCCTGCGCTTCAAAATACATAAGGTAAGGGCCTAGTTAGTACTTAGATCTGCTTAATATATTTTCTTCCACAAATTCCTACCCTGTTGCTCAGTCCTGCTATAAAAATTTGCTGCCTCAGACTGCAAAATATTAATTCATTTCCCAGGGATCTCTTTGGGTACAAGCTGTGAAAGCAGATCTGGAAGTTGCAAGCACATTTGCTCTTGCTTAATCTTACTCAAAGCTGAACTGATTGCTAACACTATAGTAGCAGGTGCTCAAATACATCCAACTAAGTTATTACCCTAGCTTGGAGGAATCTTTTTTTTCTCCTGATCACAATCAGGTAATCAGTGGCATATGGACGAAATCCTAGTCACATTCAGCTTGGTAAAAATTGTGCCATTACTACTGTAAATAAGTTTTATAGTAGCAGGATTCCACCCTGTGACTGTAGACGATGTCAACAAAAATTTTCAAAATGAAGTACAAGGTATACAATGGTCACAGTGGCCCAAAGAAAGCAAAACAGTGGTGTTTTGATAATAATAAAAATTAGGGAGCTTTATTTTTGTTTACATTCTGGATATCATAACAAGGTAAAATTAAAAGAAGTTAGAGTGTTAAAACTTTCGTTTAGTTGCATCACAAAAGGGACAGACAAGGATAAAAATACCAAATTTGATGTCTTTACAGTAACTCCTTTCAACCTGCCCTTCTGAGTAGGCAGTGCATGAAAGCATTTGCCCATGCATAATATCTTATTAAACTGTCATGATTTGATGTGACACATTTTTCTCCCAATTTGCATACCTGGTAATAGACTTCCTAAATATCACCTTCAGCTCCACTGGCAAAATAGTAACCCACCTGAAAGAAACGTTGCATCAGATGTTGGTGATGGGACAATCTCAGGGCTGTGTCTGAATGTGAGACAAATTGTGCAGGCCATTAAAAGCTATATGGTCTATTGCCATGCTAATGTTGGGTTCTTTGTGTAGTGTGGGCTTCTTGCCTCATAAACATGTTTCCATGACTCATTAAATCCTCTGAAATAAAAGCTCTTACAATTCTAGCACAGTGGAGCACTCGTTTTTCGATTTAATTATAAACAGGCTAGATAATGAGCTACCTAACTTGTCCCGTTTTCTGAAGGAGGAGAATGGTTAGTGACCTCTTCTTTCTCTAAAGAGGACCAAAATCCACTTCATTTGAAAGATGAAGGAGCGAAAAGTCCTTGATAAAATAAAGGGGCTGCATAAGCAAATGGGTGACTAATATTTTACATAACAAGTAAGAATATATATTTTGTGAATCTATTTAGTATTCAGCTTAAAAGAATATAGTAACCATAGCAACTCCTTATCACCTGTTTGAGACCCTGCAACAGCTTAACAAAATGTGCACCAAATGCCCTGCTAATATTTGTAAAATGCTGATGATAATATCTCTTGGAGACTGCTACACTGAAAGATAAGTGTGTAAAAATGCTCAAGATTCACAGCTCCTCTGTCTACTATCTGCTTTCTCCTTGCCATTCTACTTTGCTTATATATATCAGTTTTATTTATTAAAAACGAAAGATTAATGGGTACAAGGAGTCACTAGAGGGAGCAGGATGCTGGACACGCATCACTCGCACCACAGCATGCCCGTAATAACCACCCTCAGTTAGGTGCTCTGAAGGCTTTAGTGGTTTGTGGTGGCCAAACAGAGGCAGCATAAAAGGAAAGGTTTCTCAAAAGGGTTGAACATGGGAACTCGCAGGAAGGCACGCAAAATAATGAGGAAAGTGCAGATCCCTCCCCTGAAGCAGGGACAGTGGTGCCTTTTGCTTTATTTGCAGGCTTCTGAATCACATAAAGCTGTAACAATAATGATCTTTCTGGCTGTAGGGACAGCTTCTAGACGTCGCATTTCAGGTGTTCTCCCTTCCTTTTCAGCTTCCAAGCTGCAAATGGTCAGAGCTTTACACTTCTGAAGTCTAACATGTGGGTATGGCAGGTGAATTTTTCTGCAGTGTTATTTCGATGCTCCACAGCCCTAAAGCTAAGGACACTGGGATGGCCTGCAGAGCTCCCCTGCTGAAGTGTCGTCACCTTTTCCCAAAGGACTCTGTGCTTTGTCCATTTTTTTGTGGTGTACTTTATTTTCCCAGTCTATAAACTACTTAGAGAGGCAGGTGCTCATCAGTTATCTGAGGATCCCAATGAGTTCAGGGTTCCTTTGATAAAAGATATATGGAAACTGTGTTTAAATCATGAAAGTCTTTCATTTTGAATTCTCAGTATGATTCTTCTTTCTCTCTCACTTCAGTGTGAAGTGCAGTGTACTGTGTATATGTGCTTCTGCTCCCAAGTGTGCGTGTAGAAGGAGGGTAGCAAAATCAATGGTTACCAAGTGATTTGGTAATCGAGCAACATGGCTGCACAATTCAGCCAATTCATCTCTGTGTGCTGAGGCACCTTCATGTCTGTTTTTGGTCTGCAGCAGCATGGACTACCAAGGCTTTCACTCTTAACTGCCGGTGGTAGATGGGGAACTGAGAGCACTGAAAGCATGGGTGGCTGGAGCTGACAGGATTATCAGGGCATCACTCCCCATTCACATAGAGGGCCTTCTTGGTGCCCAAGAGGTGTGAAAAAGGCCTTTATGAAATGGGAGTCAGGACCTTCGCATACTATTGCAGTTTCATAGTGTATTACAGAAAAAGACAAGCTGAGGAAGATGTTGGAACATGAGAGAGAGTATGAGCATATGTGACAAAGAGTGGCTGTGGGGATCAAAAGGTACATGAAATAGCTTAGAAGGCATGCATTAACCTTCGCTGTTGGAGTAATGTGCAGTAGCAGCTACTTCTGTACTTTTTTTTACTGCTGCTGGTGCAAAATAATCATGTCAGAGAATGTGTTGCAGGCAAGGGTAAGAATGGTTGGGTATCCCTGTAAAAAAACACCTGTACTCATGAATATCTGTGATTTCCGTGAATTTCAGTGTTGAAGTAGCAAATGCAGACTAATAGTAAACTGGAAGTAAGAAATGCAAAAATTAAAGTGTAGTGGTGAGCATTTTATTTCTGTGCTGGCCTTGATATTCCACAAGTCTTACCCAAATCACTTTTCTGAGTTACTGGATCTTCATGAAAAAGTTAAACGCCAAGTGTGAAAATATAGTTTTCATGGACCAATCTGTTTTTTTATTTTAGTGTACCTTATAAATGAGAATCAAAGGATTGGATTATAAAACCAGTTTCCCGGGAACCTGGAGAAGCACATTATCTTTGCAGTCATTGTCTTTTATTGCTAGTGCCGTTTAAAGGGAGGCCTGAAGAGGGGACACATCTGGAAATGTGAGCTAAATAAAGTAAAAATTCTTTTGGAAACTGGTAAACCTACACTATATATGTCTGTAATTAAAAGGAACGAGGTACAGTGGCTCATAAAAGTACCATCTGAAAACAGTTTAAAGGTTAAAAAAGGGCTACTTGGCACAGATATAAGGGTGAGACCTGACCAGACCAGTCCTCCCATGGCAGACCTCCCAGTGGGCCTGTTTATAAATGTAGTGTTTCAAACCCCTCCTTAGCTGCTGTACATATAAATAGCAATTTATATTGCTATTATTTACAAATAAAAAGCAATGCTCCTGGTGAGAAAAAGCATTAATGTGATAGGGAAGACGCTCTGAAAATGTCTCTTATTTTACTGCTGTGACTAATGCTTTGTGATATCTGCCTACATCCTTGAATTACTTAATTTAAAATTCTCTGGTAAGAAGGTTCTTTTGATTTTCTTCTAAATTCTTTGCCTGTTTTTCTCATTTGAAATTAGAAGAACGTGATTTTTTTTATTTTTTTTATTTCCCACATAAATATATTACATATTCAGTACCAAGGGCCTTGCTGAAGCAGTAGGAAGGGATAGTAATGCAGTATTTCATAGGTAATCTGACCTTGAGAGTAACCTCAGCGAACTCCAGAAGTTTATGAGTCAAATCATGAGTCACATATGTTAGCAAATTCTCAGTTGTATAAAGAGGTTTTCCTGGGCAGAGTCTAAGGACTTCAGGTTTGGAGTTAGGCTTTTTGTTGTCATTCACCCGCCCACCCCCTGCAGACCTCATTTCACCACAGACATTGCAATCCATTGGTATCCTGGCTAGGGAAATACTTCACTTGGGAAAGGAATATGTTGCTAGGGAAGACAACCTGAAGACTACTTTCTTTTTAATGGAAAAAGTCCAAGAATATACATTTAATTTACTTGAAGCATTTGAATATCTTTCTATTACACATTCATGTGTGCACACACATAATTTTCTAGTAATAATTTCGGTATTCTACTTATGTTGTCAGATTAATAATGTCTTTCCCACTCTGGCTACTGATATTTAGCCCAGAAACTTGTAGTCACGTCTACAAAGATCAGTCTTTTTTTGTCTTTCATTCCTGCTTATGGAAGAGCCTGTGCCACTCTGATTACTGTAAAGTGTAAAGATGTTTTTGTTTTATAGATTTACTCTCTCCTTTATTATCCTCAGGAAACTAAAGGCAGCTTCAATAAATAGCTTGAGAATTAAAACAGGGGAGACGAAATGCCTTGCCGTGGACACACAAGCAGTTTACAGGTCGCAATTTGTATTCTTATTGTTTAAGATACAATCCCGAGTCACTTTACTTCACAAGGTTTCCATGTGACCCTGTTGCTGTATAGCTGTCAGACAGGTAACTTCTACATCTCCTGTCCCAAGAGGTTGCCTGTCTCACAGAAGCCCTTTTTGCATGTGGCAGGCAGCTGGCATGGGTAGCCGGGGCACTGGAGAGAAGAGATAAATGAGAATTCCCTTTGGGAATATTCTTGGGAGGTTCAACTGCAAAATGTAATTTTCTCATTAAATTAGGTTTCATGAGAAAATGCAGATTGTTGACAGATTTTTCTCCCTAGAAAAATGAAACAAAGTATTTTAGTCTGACTTGAACTTTTAGACAACTTCGGCTCTGTTGATCTAAGCTGAAACATCTGATTTCAAGTCAGTGAAATATTGGTTCGTTGTCCCTCCAGTGGCAGTTTGCTTCATGGGATTTGTAGAGAGATGTGTGAGCTCCTTTTTTTAGCTCAGTGCGACCCAAGCTCTGCAGTGTCGTTCCAGTGAAACACAGCAGAACTTTGAAATATGAAATGTTTTCTGAGAACAAGAAATGTGGAGAAGAAGAAACGGTGCAGAAATATTTCAGTTTTTCATGTTAGTGCCTTGCCTTAGCTGGGGGTTGAAAAGATACCAAAATGCTAGCATTTCTTGTCTCTTGGAAAGTTTTGCAACACAGAGTAGATCTCTCTATAATTCCTCCTGGACATGGCATATCCCGACAGTGCTTAGAGTTTCTCACTCCTGGCACAGACTTCTGCATTGCATAGGATATGTCTAAACTGCTGTGAGCAGGTTGGAGGAAAATGCTTTTTTAGAGAAGGATGACTTAATTGTAAGAATGTTACACGTTTTTTTTTGTAAACTTGTGGTTAGGGGATTTCATTTGGAAAGGAAGGATTGCATGGTTTGATGGTCCCAGCTAACAGGCAGATAATGGGAGTTTGAGTAGGTACCTGCTTGCTTCAGGCGACAATTTATCAATTTAGGTTTTAACTTGTTTCAGTGAAATTGTGGCCAGATGAATCTGTGTGGTCATATGTTTGGATATAAATCCTGGAACAGCTGAACGATATTGGTTTTGACAGCTACTGTTTGATGTTTGGCTGCAAAAGGCATATATCATACAACTTTTGCTAGTTGCCTGAATCTTTGTTTGCTTGGCTTGAGTCATTGCATGACTGGTTTTTGCAATTGGTCGCTAAAAAAGTACTCGGTTACTCTTTCTTTTCTATGCTAATAGGGGTTACAGAAACATAAGGCAATTCTTGTCTTGTTACTTCATCATTCTTGTTTTCATAGAGGCTTCGTAAGACTGGAATATTAAGAAAAATCTGATGTCATTTATTTAATGTCAATTACTTTTAAGAGAAATGAGGTATAATTATCACTGAAGTATCACGTAATTGTAAAATCCTAGGAAATGAAATGGAGAAACAATGGTAAACTAATTATGATTTCCATTTAATTCTGCATATATGTATACTAGAGAACAGATGTTTTAGAAACTCTGAACCCTTGTAGAATCATTCTTTGTCAGTTTTTTTAACTTACTCCCATATTATTTTGGAATAGACTATCAGAGTCTTCTTATCACTAATTTATTACACATGAATGTGCACCAACTTGTTCAGCCTAGCAGATCAAGTATCTGCCTCATAGCAGATGTGGTAAAATGAAATCCAGTAGGTATTACTCTTTTGATTAAAAAACCTTATTCAAAAAGTCTAGTCAATGTTGTCATTAAGGTGAGTGCAGATGGATCATTTTTTACCACCTTTCTGTCTGTCTGAGCTGTGGATTACTTAGATTGCATAAGTGATGGAGGAAGAAGTTGTCCTGAAGAAATCTTCACTTATATCTTGCCTGTGGCTGGTGCAGTCACAAGTGAGATTAGAGCAGTTTGAGAGATGCTGTAAATAACCCAGAGAGGGCGAATGGTCATCTAAGGACCACTCCACCAAGAGGACTGCAGGATGCTCTGTTCTTTCTCATCTCTGCCTGTTTTAGTGATACCCTGCCAAAAGGCTGAGTCATCTTGCTTGAAAGGCAATGAATTTCCCAAAGGTCTGCCTTAAGGACATCTTTGTGCACTGTGGCTTTTGGTGTCTATTTGTAAATTTAAGGATTTCTGATGTTGCTGGCCGTATTTTTAAACTTCTGTTGGAAAACACGGTGCATTTAAATACCTGTGAGTCAGAAACTCTGCAAGGGTAATTAGTTATCTTCATTGCATTCACTACAGTGATGTTGATAGCAGTTTAGTACTGCTTTGTGAGATCCAGCTCTGCACATTCTTATATTCACAAATATTAACTATATATTTTAAAATTATTGTGTGACACTTTCATATCTTGAGAACAGTTTTTCATATTAACACTATTTCAGATTTTTTTTTCATTTTTTTTATACTGTCTTCTCAGAAATTTGTCTTCATCTTGCAACCTCATATTTTGTGCCAGTTCTTCTGGAGGTTATTTTTACATTCTTGTGTTGCCTTGAGTTATATGTTCTCATGTTATCTGGGGTTATTAAATAGTATTTTGTATTCTGGACATCCTGCTCTTCCTGCAGGTGCCATAAAACCCATTAGAAATTAATTTCAACACCAGTAGTTTGGGTGTGAATATTACCTTTTCTTCTAAAAGTGCAACAGTTTGCCTGCTTGTTTAATTTAAAAAAGCATGTATTTATTTTTATCAGTTGTCTATATTGCAAATTAAAGGCAATCTATTTGTGATTGACTTCATACCTGAAGATACTGATTTTCAAGCTAGGTTTGTTTCTTCACCTATGTGCTGGGTCATATTCTTCCCTGCTGCAACTCTTTCACTCCTACCATATAATCAGATCCTGGGGTCTGGTCTGTCTCTATTTGGCACAACTCCGTAAGGAGACAGAGTGGTTCTTCTGTCTTTAGCGTATATCGAATTCTGTGGGCCCAGAAGGATTTCCACGGCAGCTGGAATTCAGCTAATAAGAGAAAGTCCTTTTCTCCACTTCCCGTTCTGCATTCCCAGTGCAGCTGGAGCAGAGCTAGCTTGGTCTGGAGTACATAAAATTGTATTACACCAAAAAACCTCCAGTGACTGAGTAATTCCACATTAGGTTGCTTTGCATCTGTTCCACAAGTTCAAAAATGTTCCTGTGTTTGTCAATTTATTGGAAAGAACAAAGCTATTGAGGAAGGTTTAATTAACAAATCAGAATAAGCACAAGTTTCAGATTTTGAAACAGTGCTAGGTTTTTGCTATCAAGATTGTTGTTCTTGCCTTGTCACAATTTAAAACCTACAAACTTGTCCACTGCATTGATGAGCACTGAACTTAGCCCCGTCCCACTAAACTCAGCTGAACTTTTCCAGAACAAGAGTTGACATGCTGACAAAGAACATACAACATCAAGTTTACTATGTTTTAGTAAAAATATGTGATATTTGTACATAATGTACAATTTGTAACTGTTATTACATGGTGGGGGGTTTTGCTGCACGTTTATAGGAACTCTCAAAGCTTTTTGGCTACTTAAGCCAGCTCAGGACACATGCTAAAATTACCTCTTTATCTTAAGTAGCAATAGGTGGCAGGATTTTGAGTTAGCACCCAAGGCCCTGAGCTCTCACAAGTACCTGCTAGCTACTTTTGCCAGGTCAGGAGCAGAACAGCATGGACCACGCTGAACTTCTTGCTGGTCAATCTGCTGGTAACAGAAGCCCAGCTAACGTTATCCCCCTTACCTCTGCTTTAGTGAATGGGGCAACATGGTGCTTGAGACATAAGGCTAGATGGAGGGCTTGCGCGTCCGCCCTTTTTGCCTGGGAGGTGCTTGATGTGTGATAAGGAGTGTGGCAGACACCTGTAATGAGCAGTAAGGTCAGAGCTGCTTTGGTACTTCTCTGTCTGCTGGAGTCACTCAGGGGCAGGCTAAATTGAGGTTTGATAAGAGGAATCTGACCATTACTACTGATAACCAGAGTTCACAGAATGTAAAACTGCTAATGATTTGATTTATTTGTGGCTATTTGTCTTTTAACTTGAATTAATTCCATAAGAATCCTCTAAAATGATTGGGCTCCCCACCATGATTTTGGTCTTGCTTACACAGGAGACCAGGCGGTGCTTGAACTTACACCTGGCACCACCTCTTCTGCCTGCCCTTCCCTCTGTACATTCCCACTGGACAGACTGTAAAAGTTTCCTCCTTCTGGGGCAGAAGCTTCTTTCATTTCCCCAAAGACCGTATGATTTTCTCATGCACGCACATACACTTGGGTTATAGATGTGAAAGTGGATATTCAGAGAAAGGTGTAAACAACAGCATCTGCCTTTTCTTGCATCCCAAGTGGCAATTGCTCTTCCTCGCATCTCGCTGCACCATTGTGTCTTTGGATGCTGACTACCCTCAAAACCAATTCAGAGATGGATCCTCTCTCTTCCCCTCATGCCACTCAGGTGGCCTTAAGAAGTTGAGCACAGAACTACTTTTCTGAATCCACCACATGTGAATCCACACTACTGCTGGGTGGGTTGATCACAAAGCACGTTCCTCAAAGGTGGTAAGAGAATGGCAGAATTAGAGTGGGGGCTGTCTATGATACTTGGTTATTTCAGTAAAAAAAATAGTCCACACCCCACCCTGAATGTGTGTAGCTGACAATTTTTTTTTTTATTTTTTTTTTTTTGCTAACGTTAAAAATGAGTTTTCATCCTATGGAACTAACTCATTTTTTGATGCCACATTCTGCTGAGTTTTCAGAAAAATGCAATTCCCACCCCATCCTGTAAGGAGTGCATGTTGGATGTGAAAAGGTGTGCATTTCCAGAAAAGTTCTGCAACTGCTTTATCTTTATAATGTTGGAGTTCTTCCTGAATTATTTGCTATGTTTCCATGTGAACCTCTGAAACAGTCCTCAGAATCCCCTTCTTAAAGTCCTGAAACAAAATGCAAGAGTTTGGGGTGAACCCTTTGTAATCCTTATTAATTTTGTAAGTTTTGCACCTTTTGCTAAATCACTTTCACCAGGGAATTTTATCCCTAAGGCTCTAATTACTTCAGAAAAGAATTTTTATGCTTCCTTTGAATGCATCCTGGAGAGGATTCTCCTAGCTTTAACCACAGTAAAAGGTCTTTGCATACCACATACTCATTTCAAGTGACACGTGTCCACTGAGCTATGTTTGGGGAGCAGAGGACAAGCATTCCTCTTGAGTGCTCTTAATGCACCCGGCCGGCTCTGTGCATTGCAGCTGCTTCAAGCTGTTGTGCAAGCGCGCAGGACTGGACCATCACGGGAGGATCACCAAGTTGTCTCCACGTTGGCTAGTGTAAATGGCTGGTCTTGCCCTTATGCAATGTGCTGCGTTGATCCCTGGAGACAGTTGGTTTCTGTTGTACATTAAAGCATATCACTGGATCTTCCACCTGAGGACATGGACCAGGCAAGAGCACAGTTCGCCCTGGATGAAGTGCAGTAGTGCTTTGAATCACAGTTTCCCTCCATCCATGCCTTACTTCTGAGCTGGACAGTGCTAACATTATGCAAATTACTTTCTTGGTCGCACTTATGAGAAAAAATCATTATTGTCTTTAAACAGGAAAGCAAATGAATAAATACTTCAGACTCTTTCTTTCTTTCTCTGTGACATACCCAGTGCTGGAGCTTATCATAAGTTAAAAGGAAATATATTTTAGGAAGCCTTTAATTAAAATCGTGGCAGCACATCATTGTAACATTTTTTTTCTGCAGCTAGATTCAATAAGATTTCTTGTACTGATAAGAATTTTTCTGGATAGTGACTACTTTTCGCCTTGGTAGATAAAGCCCTTGCAGAAGCAAATCCATGATACTGGCGCTTTTCTTCAGACATCAGATTTGCCTGATTGTCCCCTGAGATCAAAAGACAGATTTCCATTTAGAGTGGAACAGAGACACTAACAGGCTTCTGAACTGATATTAAGTTAGAGTCAAAGAATTTGGAGAAGAGTGGGTGGTATGAATTTGCAGGTTTGTATTTCTCTGCTTTTTTTTATTCAAACTCAAACAGCAATAGCACTTCAGATTTGAGATTTTTCTTTTTGCCTTTTGTTTGTTTATTTTAATGAAAGCCACCAAGGGGCAGCAGATAGAAGCTGATCTCAGCTTCTTAGTTAAAATCTAAAAAAAATAACAATCTATTATTATTTTTTTCTTTAAAGTTGCATTTGGGTTCCAGTGTTATCTTGCATAAGTAACTAAGCTTCAGGAATGAGGAAATCACACTCCCTAAAGAAGGGAAAGCAGATAACAACCTTAATGCTAAGGTTGATTAAACATTTGCCACCGAGACAAATAAAGCTTTGCAACAAAACATTTCCAAAGCCTCTGGATGCACCGGCATCCTTCTGTTCCTTCCGGCAGACAGGCATTTGCTCTTGATGTAGATGGCAGACTGTATTTTACTACTTCCTCCTCATGTCATTATGTAATTTACTTTTTAATCTGACATGAGGAAATTGGTGCTTCTGGAGCGCATGTGGCTCCGACTACTAGGGAATATTGCCACTTTACCGGGCGGCTGTTAAGTGCTTCTGTGTCACTCTGATGTTTCAGTAGTTTCACTGGACATTTACATTTTCTTGCTGAAGTCCTGGGAGCCCGTTAAGCTTCAAGCAGACCCGGAGCAGTTAGACGAGAACGGGAATAATCTCTTACACCGCAAATTGACTTCCCTCTTTGTAGCCCTAGACACTGTTTCCAGCTGCTTTCAGTCTTTTAAATCCTTGAAAGCTTTCCTAATCCTCATGTAGGCAGCCTTTATGTGCTCTACCTCCCTCCCCTTCCTCCTGATTGGCGAGGCTATTTCATGGCCCAATTCAGCCAACTACTACATCCCTGGGCTGCGGTTTGAAATAAGAGCCAGGCGGACAGTTGCCTCCCCGCTCCTGACTTTTAATAGGCTGGGGAAGGAAGGTTGGGAAACTTGACATTGTCTTAAGAAGAGTCCCCCCCCTCTCAGCAAAGGATAAAAAGGGGGGGAAAAACAGTCAGGGAGGAGGAGGCGGGGGGGGGGGGGGGGAGAAACTTGCTTATATAGAATCATAGAATCATTTAGGTTGGAAAAGACCTTGGAGATCATCAAGTCCAACCGTTACCCCAACACTGCCAAGTCCACCAAATTAAGGTGGGAAACTTGATGGATTTCTGCCCTGCCGACAGCAGCGCGGTGGGAGCAGCCCCTTACCGGCTGGATGGATGATGGGAATCTCACCATGAGGCAGGTAAGGAGTCGCTGCCTGTTGGGGCCGGTGAGGCGAGGAGAGCCCCGACAGCCCCATCCGGGGCTGTCGGGGCTCTCCTCGCCTCACCGGCCCCAAGTGGTATCGGTACCAACCTCTCCAGAGCTCTGGCTGCTTTTTTTTTTTTTTTTTCCTTCTTGTTTCTTAGCCTTGTCAAAACTAAGTTTCTAGGGTGAAGAAAAAAAACCAAAATGAAAAAAAAAAATTAACCAATTTGAAGGTTTTTGCTTAATCCTCCTGGTAGGCAGTGGTGCCATGCAGGTCATTGTGCGTTTCAGGTTTGTACGGGGCATGAAAGTGGTTTGTGAGGGATGTAAATCAATTCCAGTTTGCCATGGTTTAAATGCATTGTGTAGGCTGTCTCACAGCCCTGTTTGTGACATGCAAAAGGGAAAGAACTTGCTGTGTTATAAGCCTAAATATGCCAATAATTCAGCCCAGGGATAATTTATTAAACAGCTCTGCATGAGTTCCTTGCCTGCCAGGGCTTTAATCTTCTGATTGTTTTAAAATGTAGTAGTTTCAAGCTGTCTTACAGCTTCACAAAAGTGCTTTAAGATGGGTTTTCTAGGGATTTTTTTTCTAAGATTATTCAAATGAGGAGTTGGTTTTTTTTAAGACTTCTATTCACCTGAGGAGACAAAAGGAGCTTTTATTCTCGTTCTCGCAGTTAAAAGGCACAGTGGCAAAATGTTTTTGATTCTTGCTGTTCATAGTTTTACAACAACAATGTGTGGTTAGAAGAGCCTTGTGGGAGCAAGGAAAACTCGCTGGGCTGTATCTTAAGACTGAATCACAGATCTGTCCCAGTTTAAAAAGCCTTCCACTCCGCTTCCGAAACTTGCACTTAATATGTTATTTTCTAGGTAGGCAATGGGTAAATATGAGGAAATGAGAGAAGTTTTCTAGGTTCTTTTCTGTGTGGGTGTTATTCATTCAGCTCTCAGTGGGACTTTTATAGTACATGTCCAGGGAATGCATGCGTGAGGATTTTGCACCTGTAGTGCAAATGGAGCATTTGTTTTCCACTCACTTTCTGAAACCATGGTGGGAAATCTCAGCTTCCTTACACCAGTTTTCTGTGAGTTGCTGGAGGTGGGGAAGGGCGAAGAAAGAGAGACTATAGGTGATGGGAGGAGGAAAGGTATTTCCTTCTCCCACTAGCCAAAAAAATTACTTTTATAGCTCTTTAAAGAGAGAGGGGAATTCTTGCCCTTGGGAAGCAAAATGAAGGGCATTTTATATGCTGCATAGCTGAAGTTGGTCAGTTGGATGCACGTAGTCATCAGAAATCATTATCACCACAAGAGGGTACTTTGGCACAGGGGGTTGCCAACGGGGAACGAGAAAGCAGCAGAAGCGTTACAGTATGGCAGTAACAAAAAGTAAAACGCTCTGTGAAACATGCACTTTCCTCTCCTGAAATATTTCTCCCTAAAGCGTGGGTGATGAAGATTCAGAGGTGATGGGTTAAAAGAGCAGGGCAAATAAGTCAGAATAGAGGGGCGGGGGGATGTAAATGCACACACGAACCCTCCCTCCCTCCTCCTCCTCCTCCTCCTCCTCTTTTGGAGGGGGAGGGAGGGAGGAGAGGGAGACATTCCAGCCTAAGAAGAGGTGCAGGCACAGGCGGGCTCATTCTTGCACAGCCCGGCCCTTCCCCGTAGGTGTCTGCCTCCCTCCCTGTCCCTGCCTGAGCCTTGCGGGCGGGACGCCGAAGCGGACCGGACCCTCGCCGCCCCCCTTGTGTCCCCCCCGGCCCCACCGTGCCCCCGCCGCCCCGCCGTGCCTCCCCCCCGGGGGTGCGGGTGGGGAGCGGCCGCTGAAGCGCTGCCAGAGTTTGTTTAAACACCTGCCTGAGAGTGCGGTTCCTCCCCCCCCCTGCCAAGTGCAGGATTCAGGAGTGTTTCTCCGGGTTTGGGTGGTTTGTTGCGCGCAGATATGTTCGGTTTTTCAGGGGGGATCTGGGCGTTGCTAGGGACTGAGGGACAAAATCCAGGCAGCTGTAAATCAAGGAGGGGGTGGGAGGTGGCAGAGCCACTGGGAACATCACCCGCCTTCCCCCCACCCCAGCAGACCTCACGTTTTAGTGGGAACTGAAGATTGTGATGAGCTACGAACTAACCGTACAAACTGTTTAGGAAATCCATTCCAGCAGGCACTTAGGAGCAGGAAAGGCATGTGCAGCTGGAGCCCTTGCTCCCGCTTCTACTTTGAAATTGTTACGGGAAAGAGGAATATGCAGAAGGTGATTTTTCTGTTGGCCCTTTTATGGTCCTCCTATTCAGAGTAAGAGAGAGCTTTTTTTACGTAGTCTTCCGCCTTGCGATCCTCTCTCCCTACCTGTCCTGTTGCTTTCCCTGCCCTTCCCAGGTGTTCCCTTCCCCATCTTTACACCAGCTGGCTCTAAGGCAGTGAGGGGATGGGTTAGCTCCTTCCTCTTGTCAGGCTCTGGGAGCGAGTGATCCCACTTTGAGAGGCTTTTGGTGGGAGCTATGGCTTAACTTAGGGGTGCAGAGTTAACCACCAAGCAGGCAATGTGTTGGAGGTTGGAATGAAACCGTGTAATATACTGATGACTGCTCTGGTCCAAAGGCAGCCCACAGGTACTGAACAACAGCACATAGCAAGACAAATGCCCCAATATCCCCAATAGAAGTGCAGGAATTACTGTAGGAATGTAATATGCAGCCTGTTGAGTTGATAAGATTCGACCTACTTTACCACTGTGCCAGGCCAATAGTCTATAGCAGGTAGCAGCGGTTGGTGTAAATGTTGTGTTGAGATTTGTAAATGAGACGGTATAAAGAAGCAGTCATTTTTAGGCGGTAATTGAAAACCTCAGCAAGAGGTGTCTCCTTGCTGTCTGATAGAATGACCTCACATATATGCTCCAGTAACCAAAATGGGAAAATTTCTATCTTATTGCTGTGCATGTGACATCTGGGAAAGTACACTGGTTACTTTGTACCTGTAAAAGTTTAAGCATCCACAGGAAAGATACCCATTTGGGTGTGCTAGCATGCTAAAAGACTAGTGTTAGGAAGCAGAAGTGCGATATTTTAAAGGTACGTAACATGGTTGCAAGACACAAAAACCAACTAACCTGACAAGAAAAAATCCTTTGCAGGTAACACGTTTTCTGCATTGCAGAATATTCAGTTCAGTTTATGACTTTAAAAGAAATTCCTAATTCCTAAGGAAACTTGCAAGTGATGCAAACTCCTGAGAAGATGCTCAGCCTTCATGTGATTGAGTGGCGTTTTTTTGTGGCTGGACACAGTTACGTGGCTGGATTCCCTGAATTTGCTGCAGAACTGGAGAGGGCACTGTGGGCTCTGTTTTAAGTTCCCTAAGCCTACTTCACAGAAAATCAAATGTTTGATGAATTTTAATACTTCATTTTCACTCACCTTCACCCACAACATATCCCTGAAGTGCAGCTCATGGGAGTGCCATGGACAACAAATGCAACTCCTTATTTTCGCCCCTCTATTGAAGTCCCATTGACTTTGATCGAGTTAGACTTGAGCCCTTCGTTGCATTAAGAGGTTCAACAAAACGACTGTTAACTGACAGGCCACCTAAAAATGAAAAACTGTGTTTCTAAGGCACATAAAGCCATTACAATTACTTGTCATGACTGCAGTCATATAGCTTTTAGCGTGCATATAATTCACCAAGTGAATAAATGCTGCATACAGTTTCAGCGCAAAACACATGCAAAATTCAGAATCATCCCCTTTCTTACAGCTGTTTAAGTTCTTAGCATGTGTTTCTTATTTCCTACTTTATTTTGCATACCTTTTAAAACTCTTAATGTGTTCCTTAGTAGAAGAGCTGTATTCTTGTCCTGGAGTGCTGTAATCCTTAGCCTTGCTTTAGGAAGTTCTCTTTTAAAGTTCATCCTGGGACGTTTTGTTGTTTGTTTGGTCTGTGAGGGAAGAATGAGCATCTTGGAGAATGCTGCTTTTTTTGTGTGTGTACCACGCAGAATAAAGAAAACAAGTGTACAGAGTCCACAGGCTGGGAGTGTATCAGTTAATTAGTGGCTGGACATTGCTCAGTAGGAAGCCTGGCTAGGTTTTTTGTGCATGTGTGTATGTGTGTTGTCTGCTCCCTTTGATCACTTGTGTGGTAAATAGACATGCAGGGTAGCTATAGCAACATGTGCTGTAGGTTGGTGGGAACAGAGGGGACGGGATCCCTGGACAAAGGGTAGTTTGTTAGAGTGGTTGGTTCTGATTAGAAAAAGGTGGCACCAATCAGGGCATTTAAAAACATCAGTTTTGCAAAACACAAATGGATGTTATCGGTTTCAAAGTGACGTCTATTTCGGTAGCTCTGAAGGAGCAGACCATAGGGAAGGTTGGGGAGGAAGGGGGTGGGATAATAAAAAGCAGAAGCAAAACCCTGTAACACTTTTGAATGTAAAAATATTCATGCTGGATGTGCTTTTTTTTTGTTGTTGCTGCACCATCCATGCATTGTGCAAGAAAGCATTTCTAGGAACCAAAATACCACAGATGATGCTACAGGTAGTAGTGTTTTCAAAATATGGCTTTAGAGATGCAGTGGTGATAACCTGATGTTATGTAGTACATCTGATCCATTACCTTTCTCCAATTTCTAAGTTCTGCATACAGTTCTCTATCAAAAGATGCTGTATCTATTTCAGCATCCTACCTGTAGAGGTCAGACTTGAAGTTCTCAAAATCTTCACTTGATAGAATTTCAACCTAAAGCTAAAGCTATAAAAATACAAAACCAGGCATAGCCACTTTCCTCATTAACTTTATGTGGAATACTCTAAAATAAAGTTGGTTTGTCAGTGTCGAGCTATTAGGTAACACAGCATTCTGCATTGATGGCAGCCTGAAATACATCGAAATTCAGCCTCGTCTCACATCTTGAACAGAGCCCAACCTAAAGCTTTTATTAGCCTCTGAATTATTTAGATGTGTATCTCCCACTCTCTGATCCCCGCCAGGCCTCCTACCTTTGATGAGATCCTGCTCCAGCTCTCTCCCTCCCGCCTGCCCGGCACTGCTGCGCTGGCTGCCGGCTTCCCACCGCTGCCCAGTCCCAGGGCTTCCCTGCTGGGGAGGGAACGGGGAGGCAGGCAGGCAGCGGCACAGAGGGCTTCAACAGCTTCTGAGCTCTGCAAAAAGTTGTCAGACCTCAGAGTCCCTCCGCAGAGTAGCACCAGAGGTAAGGGGTCTGCTGGAGCCTGGGGTCGAGGAAAATGAACTGCTGGGAACGAGGAGCTCGCGGTGGTAAATGCTGAGGGGATATGCTGAAGCTCAGTAAATGCTTCAGCATTTAGAGAAACTATTGGATTTGGCTGTGGGTGAAGACTGAGCCGGGAGAAAGGAGCAGACCCGTATTCACATACAACCATGTGAATAGCCTTTTGAACGCGCGCTGGAGTTTGCTTGAACTGAATTTCAGACGACTTAGGGAACTCCATTCTTTAGCCTGTTCTTGGGTTTGAAGTCTTTTATTACAGTCATGCAGCTTAAAGCTTGTAATGCTTTAGCAAGCTGTAAGGAATTACTGTATATCCCTGAGATCCCTGGCTTGCAGTGCAGAATCCACCCTGTCTGAAAACTGGGAAAGGCGCTAAAGGGTAGGAAGCTGATTTTGATCTCTTTTCTAAACAATAAAAATAGCTCTTAATTCTTTAAAATTCTTTCCTATTTGCTGTCGGGTCATGGTTGTTTATCATTATTATGTATATCTTCCCAGGGGGATATGGGAGGACAAAAAAACTGGCAAAGAGGTGATGTTTGTTTGGCCCCAAAGTTTGATAAGACTTTTTTGATGGCATAAGTGTTGAGATATCTGGGTGCAAGAAAAATTTTTAGATAGTAAAACAACTAAAAGAGAGCCTGGGCTTTTATTCCTGGCTTAGTGGGACAGTAACTAAGAAGATCCACAGGGCTGATAGGATTTTTCATTGTAGTGTGATAGACTGTAATGAAAATATTTATGGTGGGGTGTTTCATTGCTCCAGAAAGGAGCTGGTGACATGCTATGACAGTTGCTCCACATTTTTGGGGCAGAGAGGCCGACATATTTCTAATGCTTCTGGGGGCGCCGACAGCTTCCCATCACGCTGCACCCTGGCTGCCTTGTGCTGCCCGTGCACCTGCAGGCCCACGGCATCGCCCGCCGCCTCCCTTCAGCACCCCTGCGTCCCGAGCAGGTGCCCATGACTAATGGCATTAACTTGGCTCTTTGGGTCTGCAGGTATTTAATTACTGAACAGCTGCAGCAGGAGCTCTGAGAGACCCCCCACCAGAGTGGTAGGTTGGATTCGCTCACGGTCCTGGCGAGCCGATTGCACTGCTTAGACACAGGTGAAGAGAGAGCTTGCTCAGATGAGACCCTTCCCCTGACCATGTCTGGGATCTCCATCTCTGTTTTTTTATTAGAAAACTTATTCTGCGCATTAGCTGAGGCTGGTGTTTTCTTCCAAAAAAACCCTGAGACATCAGTGTTTTATGGCAACATGGTTCTTAAAAAAATTATCTTCTTTTTTTCAGTAGTTGTCTGTATGGAAACATGATCCCCTCTTCTTTTTCTTTTTTTTTTTTTTTTTGTTTGGGTTTTTATTTTGGTTGGTTTGTTTTGTGTACTGGGTTTTTTTTTCTTCCTGAGAGGTAATTGGAGACATAAAAAGAGAAGAAGAAAACAAAAAGAAAAGAGAAACACTACACATTTACATATATATATACACATATATATATTTAGAATTGGAGTTGCCAAATCCAGCCTTTCAGTCATAAGAACAGCCAGCATCCCTGTTTCAAGGTAGTATTCATCACCAAGCAAGCTTCAGAAGTATTGGAAGGGGCTTTATCACTGGAACATATTGAGTTTCTTTCTCCTAAGATTGTGCCATTACTGCAAAATCTATGTATTCTACAGGAAGATGTGAACTCTATTGACAACTTCTGCTCTGTGGACCACCAAAGTCTGCCTCTGTCTCCTCGCTCAGCTTTTCTTCTCCTTCCCAACCAGCCTCAGCTCCCTCGGAAGCTGGTGCCTCAAGCTCTCAGCCTGGTCTCTGGTCCTACCTCAGCTCTGGAGGCAGGGATATAGACAGATATGGCTCTCGCTTCTCATGTTTCTGCTCTTGTGGGAGTCAGGAGAGGCCTGCAGGCAGAAACCTACATGACTCTGTTTATAGTCTCACTGAAAAATACTCGTGCTGTAAATCTGACGTGCAGAGGAACAGCAAGAGTAGGGGAAGGGGAGTCTGCCCTGAGCAAGGGAAAGACTGTCCCTTTCAGAGCACCGCGTGTGGACAAAGCACTTCGGCAGGGACAGGTGATGGCCAACCACTGAGCAGATGTGTCCATGTGGTGCTCAAGAGAGTATAGATGCCAGGGTTCTGCCTTGTGTTGAGTGGCATCAAAATTAGTGTACACTTTGCTTGCTAACAGTTATTAACTAATCTAGTTTTTGACAAATAATATGCAATTTATGAAGCTTAGATTTTGACCTGTGTGCAAATTTATGCTATTCCACCAGCCTTAGTAGCACCTATTGAAAAAAGTGACCACAAAGAGTTAATGACTTCATTTCTAACTGGATAACCTCAGAAGTATAGTTTAGGCAGGGATTTCAAACTGGGAGTTAAGCAGTTCAAAAGTGCACTATATTGTTTTGGTCTAATTAACACAACATAGTGATAAGACATTAAAGCAGAGTGACAACACTATACATTGATAACAGGGGACATTAATGCCTGCAGACACAGTCTACATTGTAAAAATCTGAAAAAAAAGGCTTATTATGTTAGATAGGTCAATGTGATTTGACCTAGTTTTGCTTTGCTGCTTGGAAATTATGTCAGTATTCATTATGTCATCTCCTTGGATGAGCAATTTAAGATCCTTTTTGCATCGCAGTGTTGTCCTAATATTTTATATATATTTACTTACTCTGTAAAAGGATCCTTCAGGCTAATTCTAGAAATCTGGGAAAAACTGATACAAAACAAAACCTCCTGAAACTGGCTTCACTTTTATGTATGTCCTCTGTGCAACAAAAAGGAGTGAATTTAGTTACAGCAAAATTGTAGCTACAAATTCTGAAAAATATCTTGTCCTTTTTGCATGTAAAGCTCATTAAAATTAATGAATAGAGAATGACTGTGCTAACTCATGTAGCCATGTACACCTTTCCTGTGCAGGTTATTCATTGCTATAAAATAGCATTTTTAACTTAACCTGGATGCTTCTGTAAAATTGAGTGGATTAAACGAATCGTGCCATATAGTTTCCTTGTGAAGTGTTCGGTCTCATGTGAAGTCACTGGTATTCCTCTTTAAAAAAATGAGGTTGTTTTTTTAGTCTTCAACAAAATCGCAAGGACTTTCCTTCATATTTATGTTTATGCTGGTTTTTTTTTTTTTTCCTCTCCTACCATCTGGACTTGTAAGGCAAGACTTCTGTTTGCCAGGACTCAAATTGTGGTACACCAGGGAACAACTAGAGGTTTAAATGCTACTGTTCTTTGCTCTAATGGAAAAATAATCTGTTGCTGTTATAGCCCATTACAGTATTTTGGTAAGTGCTAGCAAAGGAAAGCTCTGTCTCTTCCTTAGCTTTATGTGTCCACCCAAAGCTATGCCCCTTAAAGATGTGTAACTAATGTAGGGTATTGCAAGGTTGCACCTTTTGCTTCTTAGCCTTGCTTGATCCGAAATGGGCACCTCTGAAGCCTGATTTTGCTTCTGCTGAAGTCAGTGGGACTGGGGAGGTGGGATGGAATCCTCATTCAAAATACTGTCTTACTGTAGTTATTCGAGAAGTATGTCTATGAGTAAATTCACACCCTTGTGACAAATGCTGAACAGATCAGTTGATACTGTGAGAGCAAAACCAGGCTTTCTTTCCTGATTGTTTTTACAAATTTTATTTTCATTCATGTTTTCTTGAATAATAAAGAGTTTGGTTTTGAGTTTCAGCATGAGCTTATTCCCTGCAGTGTTGAAATATTTAAATGAGGTAACAGGTTCCTCACCATTTCTTCACAAACACATCTAATCTTCAAAAGGTCCCACTTCAGTTTTTTCAGCTGAAGTAAAATTTAAAATTGTAATATCTATATTTCAGAGGCAAATGCTCTTACCGCTTTTGTTAACCAGCTTAATTGGAACAAAAGACTGATAAGAATGAGTGTTCAGAGGTGTCTCTTCTGTGCTATAACATTTGCTCTTGATCCCTAATTAAGCCTTATTACTGAAGGTTAAAAAATCCTCCCATAATCTAGCTCTCCTTGAATGTCTTGACTAAGACAAAAAAAACTGTCATGGGAGAAGTCTGCTATTGGCTCCCACGCTCCTCCTCCCTTTAAAGAGAACTAAAGTGAAAACTGCTTATGAAAGATTAGCGATGACTGGAAATAAACATCATGTATCCCAGAGCAGTAGAAGCCTCATGCTTGAGGGAGAAGATGATTGTGGACTGACAACACTCTTGATACACATAGCAAGACTGTGCAGGGCTAGAGATTCACAGAAAGTTCCGATCAGACCCTGGAGATTTTCTGGTCCAACCTTCTCTTCAACACAGGTCACTACAGCAACTTAGTCAAACAATCTTGAGCATTTCCAGCACGTGAGGGTCCACCACTTCCCTGGGCAGCCTCTTCCAATCTCCAGCTGCTCTCATGGGGAAGAGTTTATTTTCTTATATCCAGACAGAATTTCACTCGAAGCAGCTCGTGCCCACTGCCTCTTGTCCTGCCAGCAGGCATTCTTGTGAAAAGAGTAGCTCCATTTCCTCTATAACTAACTTTTTAGATATTCAAGAACTATGATTAGATCCCCCTTGAGCCTTTTCTTCTCCAGGCTTAGCAAACCTGGTTGCTCCAACCTTTCTTCATTGTCAAGTTCTCTAACCCCCTAATAATCCTGGTGGCCTCCACTGGACCCCTCCTAACTCCTGCTACTGAGGGGACCAAAACTGGTCACAGTATTCCAGGTGTGGCCTAATAAATGCCAAGTAGATTGAAATAGCCATATTCCTTGATGTACTGATTGTACTGTTGCTGGTGCTGGCTGCCTTCCCTGCCAGGGCACACCACTGATTCCCATTTAGCTCACTGCCTGCCAGCACTCCCAGGTGCCTTTCAGCGGAGCTGCTTCTCAGCCCATCAGTCCCCAGTTTGTGCTGCTGCTTGGGATTACTTCTTTCCAGGTGCAGGACATTACATTTGTCTTTGTTAAAGCTTATATTATGACTGTGTTGAGAAAGTTACTTTACAGCCTCCAAGAGAGGCTTCCTGGCCAACATAACAAAAAAAAGCCAAACCCAAACCTTTCCCCCTTTAGCTTGATTTTATTGCATGATTGTCCACAAAAGGCTTTAGTTGTTTCTCAAGCATCATCTGTCTTTCTGGACCAGAAATCCTGGGGTATTAGATCATGGATCTTGTCTAATATCTCTATTTCCATGATTTTTTCTATTGTCTGTTTCTATGAATTTATACCATAAATATTGTAGAGGAGTTAGCTTTAGGAAGACAGATTGTGGTGTTGTGGTCTAGAAAATCTGGAAACTGTTACCAGAGAAAAAAGGTTTGTGGAGAAATGCACTTTATTTCCCCGTTTGTCTTGAGCTGATGAGGTAGGTATGCCCCAAGAGAGGCTAATAATCAATGGTGCTGATTTTTTCCTTAAGGTTCCCTTGAGTTTTCAGACTAATTCCAGTATATTCTCCCTAGTCCAGTGAGTTTTTTACATCTCTGGATCGAGCCCTGCTCCCTCAACCCTGTCCCTGCTCTAGGGTTTCTGTTACTGCCTCCTCGCTTCCCTGCCCCCGTTTTTTTTGCCTCTGTCTTCAACCTCCTGCTCCTTCCCCAGACATCTGGACAACACTAGAGCTCACCGAATTGTAAACTCAGAGGGAAGAGAGGGGTCTTGAAGAAAGAGGGGAGTTGCCATCTCAACGCCTCTCCATTTTGAATGTGCTTTCAACGTCATCAGGGAGGTAGGCTTTGCCAACTTGGAACTCTTGTCCAGGTCAGTGTGCAGCTGGAAATCTGAGCATGACAAAGAAGAAAACTGGTAGCAATTTTTTTATCTTCTCTTCCGTTCTGTCTATAGTTGAACTGGAATTGGAAATGTTCCTTGAAAATCCTAAGCTTGAAAATATTTTTGAGTCTTTCCGAACATCTTTTGGCTGATGTCTGTGGCATTGGTTGGTGCTGCACCAGGGAAAGACTAAATGGGTTTGCCTTTTTGAGGTACTTGAGGTAAAGGAAAGGGAAGAGAAAGAGAAAGAAAGGGGCAGTTCTGGCTGTTTGTGTGCTATTCCTATATAACAACAGGGAAAGTAGCTGTCTATTTTTCTTGACAGCAATACGTTTTAAAATACCAGGGTGCATTCCTGAGACTAGACTAGGTTACTCAGAAAATAAAGTACAGAAGAGAGGGACAGAGAGAGGCCCAGAGGGAAAACAACTATGTGGGAGAGGAGACCAGGAAGAGCCTGCAGAGAAGGAAAAGATTACCAGGCTGTTCTCTAAAAATTGCATTAGAAAAGCTGAGGAAAGAACCTTTATGCAGAATCTGTGAATCAAGTCTGGTTGAAAGCCTTTAGGATGGAAATAGGACATTTGGTGCTGCAGAATCAGAAGTTGCCTTGATAAGCACAGATGCAAGAAAGAGGAATAGTTAATAAACTTCAAGAGCTTGGAGGCAAAGAGAAGGAAGGCAGCAGACAGAAAGGTAAGGAGGGTTAAGAAGACCTCCAAAGGCATACAAAGTGGTTAAACTCTCACTACAGCCATTGTAGCTTCCCATTCTTTCTCCATTCTTTCTGTCTGACCTATCTCCTCTTTAAAGGACGGTCCTTGATGGTACCTGTCCCTTACAGGCTCCTTTCCTTAGCAGTGCAAAGGTATAATGGGATGATCAGTGGAGTTTTGTTTTATATATTATCTGGACAGCTAGCAAGCTTTTCTTTCTAATGGGTAGTAAAAAGACACTGAAATATTCTGAGGTGTTAGGTTTTTAAAAGCAGCTAGAATATAAGGCTTAGTTTTTCTGATCAAACTCCAAGATTTTTGGCTATTTCAATCTTGAGGTCATTACGTAGTGTGTAAATAAACATGTTCTACCAAGTGCTGAAACCATGCATGTGAGGGCTGAAAGTATAAATAATCAGTTAAAAAGTTAAATGTACCAATAACTTTATGCGGATTCATTTCTGAAATTTGTAAGCTAGACTTATGGGGCAGCATCGATGTAAAGAATTCTGGGTTATTTTTTTACCATAAGGTACTGTTAAAAACGACTTCATCCCAATTACAAGACCCTTACTCCTGATGATCTTGTAGCTCTTCCACTGTTCAAGGAAAGACTCACCCTGCAGAGGTGACAATGTAACTTTTAGTAGACAGAGAAAACAAAACTATGTTGCTTTATTTTGCAAATCCATGAAAATTCTCACACCCCAAAACTATACTTTTCCCACATGACTTCACTATTGAAGTTATACGGGAAAAGCTAGTTTTTCTGATAAATATGTTTGATGTTTTGATACATCTTCTCAGTAAAAAGTACTGCGAAAGATATGACAGCAGTTAGAAGCTTACATGACATGGACAGATACTGTACAATGCTGTGCTTCAGGCCAGGCATAAGTCCAGCCTCTAGAGTTGAAAGGTGGCTGACTTAATTAATTTTCCCAGCTGTGGATTGTTTCATTTGAAAGTGCTGTGCAAAGGCATACCCATTAGAGATTTAAAGAATATGTGTTAATGTGCTCTGCTATGCAGATATAGATTAAGTGGTATCAGGATGGCATATGCACTGTAGCAAATCAAGCAAGCTTGGGGATTTAGTAATATTTACAACAGACGTTTGTTTACTTATTCTGTTCTCTTCCTTATGTAGGGTGAAAAGGTTACGCATGTCTTCTGGTGATAATGGACAAATTATTTAATTAATAGAGGTGGGTTTACTCCAAATCAGAAGGTCAAGAATCTTTGCCTAGTGTGTGGGAAAGAACGATACTCAGAGTGATTAACACCCAGAGGAAATTTCTTGGAGTTTATTTTGGCTGGTCTATAGTTGATAACTCCCTTGGCTAATGGCGTGCCCGGCTCCACGTCAATCACCATTTGCAGACCTTAACTCTGAATAGCAGTTATTGGTCACATATGTTGGCCTTTCAACTCTCGTTTCAGAAACAGGATGCAAAATAGCACATGGGTAAACTGTAGCAATTCGGGTGTTTTGTTCCTATGTTGTTGTTATTGTTGAAAGACTCAGATGTTTTTAAAAAGTAAGTTTTTTGGTGAAAGTCTGCTTGTACAAAGTACGAGAGTCTCCATGCCACACTACTTTGTTTTGCAGGCAGGAGAAGTTTGAAAGAGGGAGAGGTTAGGAGACAAACAGATGTCCATGGCTGTTGCCACTTGTGTCCTAGACTGACCACCTGTATAAGAAGGCTCATTAAAGATTGTATATGAATAAAATGATGACCTAACATCACACCTTTGTTTGTTGATGGTAGACGCTGGTGGCTTGATTTGTCTCCATAGAGTTGGAGGAGAAGATGCTTTTTGTGTTAGCAGTGTCAGCATTAAAAATATCATTTCATTGTGAAATTTTGTGTCAGACCAGATGATATAAAAGAGACTTCATGAAATTTAAACTAGGAAATATGTTAATGTTATTAAAAAGAATAATAATTGTGTTTCATTGTTGATGAGCAAGTCTCCAGTAATTAGAAGTTCTTAATCTGATCAATTCTCCTGACTCCAGTTATAACAAAATTGGTGGGTTTCATAATCACAGGATTACTATTATGTTTTAACTAGTCTGGAAGAGGAAAAGTCATGATATGATGGATAAACATCCTTAGTCTAGACTATAGTGAGGATCTTGCTAGCCACCTTAAGGTAAACATTGCAGGTACCTTGTTTCTTCAAAGGCTTTTATAACAAGATACCCAACATGTTTATTTCTTTAATTCTTTCTCCCTTGCAACACCTCTGTGTAGACAAACACACACATACCTTTTGAAACAGTGAAGAAAAAAGGCTTTAAAGGTTGCATGAGGCATCAACAGTGGGCTATGTTCAGATATCATTCAGTAGTTGTCCTGAAGCAGAAATAGATGCAGAATTAAGTAGTGATATGCAGGTAAGAACAAGGGCGTGATTCCAATCTCTGGTATAGTTGCTTAAATATAATTCCAGCAATGATGGTCCAGTAGTTCAGAAGGGACTGGAAGAAAGAACATCCATTCTCCAAATCCTGATTATATAAGTAATTAAATGAGTCATGGTATCTCATAAAATATTTAAGGGAGATGGTATAAAAGATCAAAAGCCATAAAAGCCTTTAGAATGACTCAGAATGAGACAGATGAATTGCTGTGCCCTCGCACTAGCAGGAAATTCTTTGGGGGAAATTGCAAATGATACTAGGAAGTGGACTATGTCCATACTAAGAAGGGCTGCTCCACAAAATATACTCTAAATCCCCAAATCTGACCTAGGGAAATTCTGTCCAGACTTTAGATGCATTATCAGTTTAACTTTGAGCATGTAAGATGTGCTGACCATCTTTTCCAAGTATTCAGAGCATTTCATTCCAGTGAATGAAATAATTCACAGATGTTTTACTATGCCAAAATTTGGCTGTGGTTTAAAGCATCGTGTTAAAGGTTTGGTACATGATTGGTATTTTTAATATTTTGCAAGTTTATCTTTTAAATGCAAATCTGCTGAGACAGGAAGCTGAAGCTTGGGCAGGAAGCTTTGTTACAATTTCAAGTCTCCATGTGTCTATGCTGTAACAGAGGAGTTATTTATTCATCTTGTTTGAGTGGTGAGCCCCAGCTCTCCCAAGCTAAAGATATAGGCATAGGTATGAAGTAGGTTCCCAGTTCTACTTCCATGTCAGCCACTATACATCCCATATCCAGATCAGGGGGAGGATGCCAATTAAATGAGTTTATGCTGCTGGTCCAAGAAGGACTTGGGGTACTGGTGGATGAAAATCTGGATATGAACTGGATATGAGCCAGCAATGTGCACTTGCAGCCCAGAAAGTCCATTGTATCTTGGGCTGCACCAAAAGAAGCATGGTCAGCAGGTCGAGGGAGGTGTTTCTGCCCCTCTACTCCACTCTCGTGAGACTCCACCCGGAGTACTGCATCCAGCTCTGGAGCCCCCAGCACAAGGAAGTCATGGACCTGTTGGAGCAGGTCTAGAGGAGGGACATGAAGATGACCAGAGGGCTGGAGCACCTCTCCTGTGAGGACAGGCTGAGAGAGTTGGGATTGTTCAGCCTGGAGAAGAGAAGGCTCTGGGGAGACTTTGGTTTTTGCCTTTCAATACTTAAAGGCGGCTTATAAGAAAGATGGAGACTTTTTACCAGGGCCTGTAGTGACAGGACAAGGGGTGATGGTTTTAAACTGAAAGAGGGTAGATTTAAGTTGGAAGAAATTTTTTTACAGTGAGGGTGGAGAGACACTGGAATAGGTTGCCCAGATAAATTGCGGATACTCTGTCATTAGAAGTGTTCAAGGTCAGGCTGGACGGGGCTTTAAGCAACCTGATCTAGAGATGTCCCTGCCCACAGCAGGGGTGTTAGATTAGATGGTCTTTAAGGTCTTTTCCACCCAAACTATTCTATGATCCTATGATTATTTTTTTCTTGATGTTTATTTAGGTCCTTTTTTATGCAGTATTATGAGATGCCCTCTTTTAATAAATGATTCTAATCTCAATTAAACCATGCATGATTGCTTTCCAGGAAGTGTACTAATTTAACTGGAAATATTCTGAACATACTGCACTCTTGCGATGACAGTCATCTGACAATATAGGTGCTGGCAATGGGACATCTATGTCTTAGCCCATTTGGTCCAGGCTTCTTTTACAGTCTTCGGATATAGGTACTTCCAGGACAGGATTCTTTTTTGCACTAAAGCCATCTAAAAAGATAAATTGCTTCCTTGAAATGCTTATTGAGTGTAAAAGGATCCCAGGATTAGTAGGATGCGGTAATCTGTAGGCTTCGGCAGGGGAGTTGGAGTAGATGATCTTTATGGTCCCTTCCAACTCTAAAAAATTCAGTGAAATTCAGTGAAATTCTATATTGAGGGTACTGTACTTCATCAGACGAACTGAAATTTAGCATCATTTAGGGAGGATGTTTTCCCTGACATCTGTTATATGCCATTCAAAGATGGCTGCATAAGACATGCAGAAAAATCTTGCTTTATGTTGTCTTTCTGACCTGAAGTTAGGTGAGATGAATTTCAGTCTTTATGGAGGATGTGACCAACTGAGATTAGCAGTGGGGTACTACATTCTCCAAGCAGCCAGGGGTGATTTGTTCAGCAGAATTCATGCTGCAGTTTATTTTACATGCTATTCTTATGATATTTAGTCACAATGAACGGAGAAAAGGCACAAACTGACAACTTAATTTTGAAAACGTTGACTTCAGAAACATTTCTCCCACCCAGAATGGTAATATGGCTGACAGCTGTATTACAACGTGAAGGTCTCCTAAGGGGGATCTCAGGCTGTGACACAATGCATTTTTATCTTCATAAATCAGGACTCCACTCATAAGTATCTCCTGTCTTTTCAGTGTCTTCCTTTCTCACTCACTCCCATGACTTCACCTTTCCCCGTGTGCTCTATTTCTGAAACTCCATGTTCCCTACTTCCCAAACGTGCTTATGCCTGAATCATAAGTCAGGTTTTCCTAAAGATGCCGAGCTTTTGGCATACTCAGTGTGTGTGTCCACATTAACAAGTCATGCTGGACCCATTAACAGCAGATCTGTAGAGTGATATTGGAGCAGGGAACACAATACCCAGGCTATGTCATTTTACTCCCATCCTGTATTCCTCCTAGTCAGGGCCTGAGGAATGGATATTCATTAGTGACTGAAGGTCATTATTAAGTGCTCATCTAGAGCTCATCACCAGGGTTATTTCATCTGAGAGGATGAAACTTCACATGCTCCAGTATCAATCAGTGTTGTGAACCAAAGCTTGATTAACAGAGAGGATTGGGAGGTTGCTTAAAAATGTTCTCATGACCTGAACTAAAGCTCTAATGGGAAGACATACAGCAAGCACAGGGGCTTCTGCTTTGCAAAGGCACAGATATCCTTGAATTAGCATATGCATTTGAACCGCTCATTTCCCTAATACTGCGTTCCAGACCAGACTCATCCTGAGTGATGATGTTAACAATGCAGACACAGCTAATGAGCAAGCCACACTCAAAACTGCTCATAAAGCACAATAGTGTGACTATCCCTCAAGTGAAGAGGTTAAGTTATACATGAGTGAACTTAGATATTCTGAGCACAGTAAAAATGATGAAGGGCAGGCTCAGGAGGAGGAAGATAGTTTTGGGTCAGGCTGAGAGAGAGGAGTACTAATGCTAAACAGTGTTATGGTGCTAATCCTTTTAACTTCCTCTCTGGGCTTTGTTGCCAGACCCCCATTGGGGCCTGATTATTCAGACTTTGCACTGTCTTCCCAGGCATCCATTTCGAGCAGAGCTGATTCTTTCCATAGTTAACAGGGAGCCAAACTGCAAAAGGCAGCTAGTGTTTCTTCAAGGTGGCAGACAGCTTTTTACTGTTAAAACATTGTAATTAAACCAAACTTACAGAATATCTGCTGACCAGGCATATGAATATGTTTAGGAAGCTATACTCAGAAGTATGCGAGTATTGTATCTGTGTTGCATTATTTCTTATCTCTGCTAACTATGGAAGGATCTCTTCTATAGAAAAGCTCAGGAGTACATAAAGGCACCGTTGTTTCTTGGAGTTAGTGAAGCTATGAAATGCATGAACTTTAGCCCTTGCCTCTACAAAAGGTCTGCCAATTCTATGAATTTTAAATCCATGGGAAATTTTTGTTGCTCTCGGCTGTTGAGTTTCAATGGCTAAAACTCTTTCTGAAGTTATGCTTGAATGCTATTTTCTTTATAGCATCCAAAATGGCACCTTATGCTTTTCCTGCATTCATAAAGCTGAGAAAAAGACGAACAAGTGTTCCCTGTTCAGACAACCATTGTATTTAATCTGGTCCGTTTGGCTGTTTGAATGTGGTGATTTAATGCCAATAATACCAAGAAATACTAAAATGTATTTAGTGGTTTCATGTTTTAAAATCTGTGAGTAAAAAGGCTGATGTTATGATCCATGAAGGAATAGCACATATAAACTGGGGCTAGGGCACAAGAAAACTGGAACTGTTTCCAGTGTAATGAGCCATGCATGGAAAAGGCTGTAAGGAATGGCTGGCAGGAAAGAGCTATCTAGAGTGATGTAGTCATTTTATGTTCCATTAAGGTCTTGTTATTTTCGTGTTTAAACAAAATTAAGCTACAGCAAAATATGGAGCCTGTTGCACAACTCTGGTAAGGAAGAAGATCAAACTTCAAAGTGTTGGGCAATCATTTAGAAGAATTGCATCCAGCAAATTCTGATTTTAGCTGAGTATTTTGGAGATGAAAGGGGGAAAACTTTGATTCAGGAAGGAAATGGTGGCATACTGAGCACTGGAAATGTCAAGACGTGGGCAGATGGAAACAGCTCTTTTTTGGTTATGTGACTGCAACTTCATTTTTGTTTACTCAAGATGATGGGCAGAGAGAACAGCCTGTATTTTCAAGAGTCAATAGTAACATATTCAGTGGATCTGTTTTTATTTTAAAGAGTGGTGAGCACTTACTCCTCCCAAAAAATTGGACACAAGCCAGACATTGAGAGGGCTCTGAGGAGACCTCATAGTGGCGTTCCAGTATCTGAAGGGCACCTGCAAGAAAACTGGAGAGGGACTTTTTACAAGGTCATGTAGTGATAGGATGAGGGGTAATGGCTTCAAACTGGAAAAGGGAAGATTTAGATTAGATATCGGGAAGAAAGTTTTCACTATGAGGGTGGTGAGACACTGGAACAGGTTGCCCAGAGAAGTTGTGGAGGCCCCATCCCTGGAAGTGTTTAAGACCAGGCTTGGTCTTAAATGATGGGGCTTTGAGCAACCTGGTCTAGTGGGAGGTGTCCCTGCCCACAGCAAGGGAGTTGAAACTCAAGGATCTCCCAGGTCCCTTCCAACCCAAACCATTCTATGGTTCTATGATGTAAAAAAATACATATTCTCTTATGTCCTTTTGAAAATGTACACAGCAGTAAGAAGGGAAAAAAATGAAATCTGCCTTCAGTTTTCGTATCTGTATTATAAACCAATATCATAACCAAAACCATTCCAAGATATGTCCAGGCTACTGCATCAGAAAACCATAGATTTGAGAGCTCATTTAGGTCTCTGCATCCATGTTTTCTCCTATAAGGAAGATTATGACTTGTGTCAGACAATTTATCCACCACTTCCCCATTGGGAATCCAGCCTTTCTATTAGTTTAACTGTCAGACATGCTCCTAACTTTATATACATCAAGTAAAAGCCACCAATAAGCCTTGAGTCCAGATTTCTGTCTGTAGTGGTGTGTCCAGTGGTGTGTCTGTCGACAGACAGACACAGAAGTATCTTCAAAGAGGCTGGTAAAAGAACAGTCTCGTCAAACACCTGATTGGCACAAGTTGCAGGAATTCTCCCCTTTGCTTCCTTCCGGGTTTCTTTTGCTGCTGCGGCAATGTCTTTCCTTAGCCAAGGAAACAATTGCTCAGATGGTAACGCTGTAGTCATTGGCTGTGCAGTTGCCCCAAGCAGCCCTATCCTGCTCTAGCTTTGAGAGACTTATGTGAATCTGATCTCTGGACATTTAGCTTTCGACCTGTTAAAGATGTAGGCGTGATGGCTTGCACCTCAGTGAGGCTAACGCTCGCCCATGGCCCTCACTGGGTGACTTTTGCAGGTTCCACTTTCATGCAGAAAAAAAGAGTTGAGCTCTTGTGTCAGTGCAGAAACCCGAATGAATCAAAGTCTAGGAGGCATATTGAAAGATTTCTCAACTTATTGTATGTCAAAAGTAATAAAATAATAGCTTTTGAGTAATTTTTCTAAATCCCATTTCTGACTTGTATGCATGTGAGGGTAGTAATAACAAGGCTCCCGCTGGGCTATGGTGGTTGTCCTGTTGTGGGCTGTGATAGGAAGAGGTGAATATCAGATCCGTTCTCCCTGATGGCACTCTGCTAACCATTTCACAAACTAGTTGTGCTGGAAAAGTCAGCCTGTTCCAGGTGCTGAGCACCATCACACAATTCCTTTCTGCTACCCAAGCACCTGAGAAAGGCAGATGGGGAGCTGAAGGGAGGCTTTGTAATAGCGACCATAAAAAGACACCCTTTTGCCCTATATCTAAACTATATCTTTTTAATATATTATTTTCCAATATAAACATTTGCTTCTGAAATATCTAAGTTGAAAGCAAGACTTTGCCCCTGATTCTTTAATATATGAAATAACAGAATAAAAATATATAGGTGAGACTGCTTTAAAAGACTGTATTTTTTAAATGTTTAGTCCTAAGAACAAGCACTACTCAATGTACTTGAAATCTTTTCCAAACAAGCAATCCATCATGAGAACTGGTATACTTCATCTGGTACAATAGGGTCATATTTATCTTCAGACAAGACAGAACAAATCTTTCTAAGCCCTTGTGGCCCTTTGAGTATCGGTCTGACTCAAAGAAAAGAAAGATATTTATCAGAGAATCTCAAGTGGATGGTGAAGTATTATGCTTTGAATGGTTTATATTTTCCTCTCTCTCCTATATATTATTTTAAACTCTGTTTTGCTTCGCATCTGAGATATGATGGTAGGATATCCATGTTCCCGATGCAACATGAAGGTATGTGACAGACAGTTTTTTGTTTGACTATTTTGGGAGGGGGGCGTTACACAAATGCTGCTGAAAAATTAACATCACTCACTGATTGAGGGCTCAAATTTCATGTCTGATTTTCACTGCTCAGACCATAAGTGGTGGCATACACATGAATAATTCTGTTCATAATATTGTCGGAAGCTTTTTCCCTGTTACTTGGGTATAAAACCTGATGAATATAATTTACTTTATTGGCTTCTAGGAGTGAAAATCATTCTAGGCATTGTGGTCAGTCACTTGAATTTGAAATGTTTCACTGTATAGTTGAGTTGTTTCACCGATCTCTCACGCAGCAAGTATTTTGGTGTTTTGTTGCTTTTTCCTTGTATGCACATAATATATTGAGTTTTCCACACAAATGAAAGAGGTAACATCTAAAGAAAGGTAGATAATACCTTGCAGTTGTTTACATAGTTCATAATTATAAACCATCTTGACTTCATCCTGATTGCTTACAAAGGCTGCAGCCCACCTTCTACCTAAAGCTCAGTTTGACTTGATAATAAAGCACTCAGGAAGGCAGGGACCGTGTCTCTCAGAATCACATTTTAGTACTTTGGTTTCAAGGAAATGCTAATTCTTGTAACTTCATAATCCCAAGTGCAAATATAATGCAAAGCCATAGATCTTAATGTTTTTTATTTGAGTAGCAGCACTTCAACATTTCAAAATAATTTACAATAAAATAAGTGGTACAGGGAGCAGAGTTTCTCTGCAAAAGGCACTCTATGCCCTGTGTGTGTGATAAAATCCTGGCATGAATGCACAGCAAAATGAAGTATTAACTTTCTTTTCTTCCTAAGAGTTCAAAACATTTTGCTCCTGTGGGATTTAATGTAAGTGATGCTGGATGTTTAGTCTACAGTCTTCTATTCACCTTTGAAAAGCCTAGGTTGTAATCTGATTTAGGTGACAATTGTAAGAGCTCAGTGGTCTCAGTTTAGTTCCTTGTTTATGAAATCACTGTCACACACTTAACATAGCACTGAGGATGGCAGTAACAGACCCATTTTGGGGCACACTGGCACAATTGCAGTAAAAGAGGCATGTAGTATAAACTTGGCTTTTAAAAAAAATCCAACAAATTCATTTACTTTAAACAGCACAAACATTTACTGAAATTTTGCAGTCAAACTGTCCCCACTGGATGGGATGCTTTTATTCTCGCATAAGATAGACTATTCTGCATTATAAATGGCAGAATTTTTGGTACTGCTGGAAAAGAAATCCTCAGTAGGAGGAATTGCATTAAGTGGTACAAGTGATTTGCACTGGTTTATTAAAGGTATCAGCATAGCAGAATCTGGCCAGATGATACACAGTTAGGTGGCCATCAAGTCAGAAACTATGCTAGGTTAAGAAGATGCTGACTCTAATCAGCATCTTCAATGATTTGTTTACATCTGACCCATCCTGAAGTTGTAATAGACATGATAGGGTAGTGTAAAACTCTGCAGTAATAAATAAATGAATTAAAATAAGTTGATATTGGAATAAATTAAAATGTGGCCTTAAGTAATAAAGGCAACAGAAAAGAGTTCCTTTATAAAAAGGATATCTCTTGTCCTGTATTATTAAATTCTGGAAAGAAAGCCCTATTGTAGCTTTTGAAAAACAGCATGACAGTTAATTCCATTTCTGTAACCAAGTATGAATGAAAAGCTGTGCATTGCAACTATCAGTAAAGGTTTTTGCAAGATGCAGAATAGACATAGCAGAAGAAAGAGGTTTAGCATTTTGCACTTCAGGGGGCTAATGTGTGTTAAAGCTACTTCTTGAATGGACCATAGCTTAATCCTTGTGCTGCCACTCAAGATAGTGATTAAAAATCACCCATCCAGGGAATTGCTTCTGCATGTTGATGTGCTGAGTTGTAGGGATGGACTTAAGGGGGTGGAGAAGAGGAGGGTTTATGTATGTATGGCTGATGTTTGAGGAGCTGAATTTCAAAAAGAGGGAGGGGAAGAGAGACAAAAACTTGGCTGGCCCCAGGAGGGAGAAAAGAGAGAGAACAAAGCTTCCTTCAGTGAACTCAGCCAGTCACATAATCATAATTTCCGAGTTCCTCACAAGCGAACTACCCCACTATCACTACTCTAAAGAGAAAACAACATTGTGAAATCAAAAGTCAGCACTGGGGAGAAAAAAAAAAAAAAAAAAAGGAGCTTGTAAATGAGGCTGAGTTTATGCTGAAATAATAACCTTAGCAGTGATAGCAAGGCTCCTGGTGAACCACTTGGTGGACTTTTTAATCTATCTTCTCAGATGCAGAGTCTGCTGTTTTTAAAGTCAGTTCTTTGTGTCAAAGCAGCTTAGCATTGGTGACAGAATAACATACTCTTTAATGTGAATATGGAGGAAAAAATACCTTCCCCCATCTCCCCTGCTGGTAATTCTCTTATGTAGATAATATCTCTATATTGCTTGCTTGTTTATTTTGTAGATTTTTTTTTTGTATTCAATTACTACAAAATGACTTTAAAAAATCAATGTGGAGAAAATATATTTGTTTTCTGGTTAACTGAAACAAATGAAGATTTACTGAGAATAGCATTAAATCTTTCAGCACTAAGCATTTAAGCAAGTGATGGCTGTGCCGCTGCTTTTGGAATTCACGCATGGCTGCTAAAACATTTCATATCTCAGCCTTTCTTGCACATCTCATCCATGCTAATGGGAGGAAAATGTGTTGGTTTCTGATCTTTTCCAGAGAATATCTCATTGAGTGGCTGGTACGCTCAGCTCCTTGAACTGAGAGGGTAACGTATTGCTGATGGTTTTAGTCCGATAGATTTAGTTCAGATTAGCTGAAACACATGGAATCCCTAAGGACCATACATTTTTAATAGAACAAAGCAGCATACCATAAATTGCTTTCCTCTGTCCTTTAGATTCATTTCCTTTGAAAGAAGAGAGAAAAATTAATCTCTTGTCAAGTAGAAGGCCTAAGTTGGCAACAGAGATCATTGAACATACGGTATATAGTTAAATTTAGGAATATAGATAAGAAAAATGAGTCCTATCAGTTCTATTTCCCACAGATTCACTTCTTTTTTCTTTCTTCCTTTTTTTTTTTTTTTTTTTTTTTCATTTGGTATTATTGCCTGAGAAATGGGATGCACAACAGCTGGAGGGTTTTCTACACATTTAGGACTGTAAAACTCAGTGGTTTACACAGGGTCTTTCTCAGAATAACACTCCAGAAACTGGTCTTCCCCCTCCCTTAGGAAACCTGTTGTTTCATTCCTAAATTATACGCACCTCAAGATGAGCTGGAAGCTCTGCCCGGCTTTGCTGCTACCACCTCGTCTTTTGTATCTTGCTTATATCTTTTGAACAGGAGATCTATCATGCTGCTTGGCAGGGATTTAAACTAGTCTTTGTTTTCTAGAGGTGTCCATAGTTTAGGGAAGGAAAGTACTCCAGAAAATATCATACAAGTAGTATTTTTATAAATAAGGTGTGCGTACGTGGCCCTTGCAGATATGCAGTGTTGCTGACTGAGTTGAAAGACAAGCAAAAAAATAGAAGTGGCTTCTGTGACGGGGTTTTCATGGCTTGGTTCTTACGAGCTGGAAATGAGAGCTGCCATTGACTTTAATTAGTATTTTAGATAGTGTTCAAACTGGGCTGAAGTAAGCTACTGAAAATGGACTTAATTTCTTGCCCTGGCTTGTGTGAGTATTTTTATGTCATTAAGATGGAATATCCCCTCATCACTGCATCTGGAAGTCTTCCAAGTGTATTTGCGAGGTGAGTAGAAAGGGGAAATGCGGAGTGGAACAAGCTCTGACTATTTCTGCTTGGCTTAAGTAGGTCTGGCCTTTGTGAAAGTCTTGAAGGAACGCTGAGTCATCTATTCCTGATGGCAGTCCAGGAACCTAAGCAAGGTCTGAAGGAAGTGATATAGGATATCAACTGTCTGTTCACTGCAATTATATCATAGAATCATAGAATTGTCTAGGTTGGAAGCGACCTTTAAGATCATCTAGTCCAACCATCAACCTAACTCTGATAAAAAAAAAAAAATAAATCACTAAACCATGTCACTAAGCACTATGATAACATGTCTTTTAAATACCTCCAGGGATGGTGCCTCAACCACTTCCCTGGGCAGCCCATTCCAATGCTTAATAACCCTTTCAATGTAAAAATTTTTCCTAATATCCAATCTGGACCTCCCCTGGTGCCACTTGAGGCCATGTCCTCTTGTCCTATTGCCTGTGACTTGGGAGAAGAGACTGACCCCCGCCTGTCTACAACCTCCTTTCAGGTAGTTGTAGAGAGCAATAAGGTCTCCCCTCAGCCTCCTTTTCTCTAGGCTGAACAACCCCAGCTCCCTCAGCCTCTCCTCATAAGACGTACTCTCCAGACACCTCACCAGCCTCATTTCCCTTCTCTGGACCTGCTCCAGCACCTCAATGTCTTTTTTTGTGGGAAGGGGCCCAAAACTGGACACAGTACTCGAGGTGTGGCCTCACCAGTGCCGAGTACTGGGCGACAATCACCTCCCGCATCCTGCTCATCACGCTGTTCCTGATACAAGCTAAGATGCTGTTGGCCTTCTTGGCCACCTGGGCACACTGCTGGCTCATGTTCAGCCGACAGTCAACCAACACCCCCAGGTCCTTTTCTGCCAGGCAGCTCTCTAGCCACTCTGCCCCAAGCCTGTAGCGCTGCATGGGGTTGTTGTGACCCAAGTGCAGGACCGGGCACTTCGCCTTGTTGAACCTCATCCCGTTGGTCTCAGCCCATCGATCCAGCCTGTCCAGATCCCTCTGCCAAGCCTTTCTACCCTCCAGCAGGTCGACACTCCCACCTTGGTGGGAGTTATGCTCCCCTCTTTTCCAGAGAGGACTGGTTTATCAGTCTGAAGGTCAGGAACCTAGAACAACCTGGGTGTACTTGCTTTCTCTGAGTTAACAGTAGAAGAGAGTTACCTACAAAGGGACACTGATGCTTTCTGGTTTGGACATCTATCCCCAGAGGAAGATTTATCCCATCTTGGGGTGCCTGTTTCACTCCATTTTCTAGACAGAACCTAAACAGCTGTCTAAAATTTAGTCTAGCTTTTCAATAGCTAAAATTAAAGTTTTACTCTCAGTCATGTCTAGAGGAACTTACCTATCAGTCCTTTGACACAGGAAACCTAACTTAAGCAACATATATCTCCTGCTCTGCCCCCTTGCTCCATTTGCCCTTCCTTAGACCTGTTTGTCAATGATACAATCAGCTCCGTGTTATCCAGCTCATCCTGTTTGTGGTGCTAGAGGTGACTGAAGTTGTATTTTCCTAACTGAAGATGGGAAAAGAAGCTGCAATAAATGTAATCATGGAGTGAACAGATCGAAGCATGGATTTACATTCCAGGTGTGACTCCATGGCAGATGACGGTTCTGCCACTATTGTGTGTGTGCATGTCTATGCTGATGAGGAACTTGGAAGAAACAGAAAACACTACAAAGCAAAGCGTAGTGGCAGAGCTCTTAACACATCAGTCTCAAAAGGTATACCAAATATATTTACTCTAACTTCCAGTAGCAGAAAAAATGTTCTTTCTGCCAGACTGTAACTATTTCTTTTCTCCAGCACATCAGGTAATGCAATAACTCTTCATCATTTCTGGTAGCTGGAATGGAGATGATGAGTGTCCATGAATAGGGGATTTTTCAGCTAGGACAAATGCAAGCAGAATACAATATCAGGTTGATGCAGCAGAAAGCAAAGGTGCTGAGAAAATGTGACATTTGTATCCTTACATCCACTTGCAAGCATCAGTAGTTTTAAGACTGATACAGCAACTCTCCTGTGGGGGGGAAGTTAGCTTCCAGCCAGACTGGCTTCCCTGAAAAGAAGTTCCTGTAGGCTAGCTGTTGTTTAATAAATGCCCTGTGGCCATCAATCAAGCTCTTGAGCAGATTATTTTTTTCTGTTACGGGAAAAATGGAATTATTCTCACTTTGTTACACAAAAATCATCATGATCTTGAATTTACCACAGATTCTGAGAAGTTAGTGCGGAATATTCCAAAGGTGGGTTGTTCGGCCTGTCTTGTCTTTTTTTTTTTTTCAAGTCATGCTTGGATGTCGAATGTTGCTTAACCTGTTTGGTTGCTTTGTGAAATATGGATGGACACGAACTACCACCTGGAGCAGCTACCTAGAGCAGCCGCTACTATGTCTGACTAGTTCACAAAGACACATTTATTCTGTTTGGCATTAATTACATGGAGAAGGTGGGAAAGAAAAAGGGAAGAAAAGAGAAGTTATTGCATTCCTGAGCTGATAATATATACAGGACTGACAAGCGGAGAGGAAAATTGCAGAGCATAGCAGCTGTCTCTAGTGGCAACTGATAACTGAGCTAGGTCAAGAAACGCGGCTAAAGAATAACCCAATCTAGTCCATTATTTGCAGCCCAGTAACTTTATTTTTTCAAGGGACTTCTACTTTGTCTATTTGACCTAAAAAGTGATAAGTAGAATAAATCAGTGGTACCTGTGGCAAATAAATGTTACCTGGAATGGAAAATTGAATTTGAAATTAATTTTAAAATGCCTTGCAGCTTCACCGTGCAAGGCACTGCTAGGTATCATATCCACTTTTCTTTGGTGAAATTATTGCTCAGCGCATCCAAAGCTTAAAATTAACAATGGATCTTGTTGCCATGGGATGTTATGAAGGCCCAAAGTATAAAAGGGCTCTCAGAGGAAAAACTGATGAGAGGTAGGCACACAGATGTCTGTCCAGCTATTGTAGAGAGGTCTAGTCAATAACTGGTTAGTTCCTCAGTTTTCTCTTAACTCACACGTCTTCTATCACACATAACCTGTCCATGGCAATGGTGAAAAGGGACATTTGGTTAATGCATAGCTGTTTCCTATGAAAAAGTTAGTCTGCATTAAAAATCTGAGGTTCAAAGAGATTATAATAGCTGCAATATGTATTATTCTCAGCTGGTTAACTGGTGTCCTCTGTGGCATGTTAGTATCAGTCTTGTATGATCTCTAGCTTTTGAAACATATAATTGAGTGTTTGATGCTTCTTCATTGACAGGAACTTTAAGCTTAACATCCTAGCGGTTAGAGGAGTTTGTCATTCCTTTCAGGCTGGAAAATTTCATGCTCTAGATCTGTAAGTTTCATAACAATTCCTTCCCAAGGATATTGTTAGTGCTTAGATAACCAGCTATTTTTTTTCTTGAGTCACTACTGGAATCTTTGTTCTTAGGTTTACCTGCTAGACTTTTATTGTTATTTAAGCTTTTTCCTTTTCAGTTGCTTAAGACCATACACACCATTTCCCATTGCTTTTGAGCTGGGAGGCATGCTTTTAGTTGTAATTTATTTTGTAATTTAGGCTAGGTTACAGTAGCAGGAGATTCTTTTGAAGAAAAGCAGAAAGTAAACAGTATTGTATTTCTTTCCTTGTCTCTAGGTCAACATTACTTTTTGGGGAAAATTCCTTTACGCAGACTCCAGTGATAGTGATACTGAGAAATGCAGGGGCTCTGGAGAGCCTACAACATTAGTGACAGGGCTCTTCTTTCAGGCTGATAGGAGACAATGCTTACATGAGTCCTTAATCTGAAATTTGGCAATGAATGAGCTGCATTTTTTCTGTCTAAATGCAGGTGCACCACCCTGGCAAAGACACTGACAAGAGAACAAAAGGTAAAGAGGACAAGAGAAAAGTTGCCAGATAATTAGAGATTCAATAATAAATAGAAAAAAATAGTTGCTCCGTTACCCAAGATTGGTGCTCATTTAATTTCTTCCAAATCACAAGTACTTAAAGAGGGAGAGTGATTGATGGGATTAATTAGAGCTATATGTTTAACAAGTGCTCCTAGCTATAATGGCCTCATTAATTAAAACTTGAACTTTGTAAGAAGACTCTTTGCAATCCATATTGGTTTATGAATTCTCTCTTTTTGTTGTTTTTAAATGGAGGAGAAATCAGATGAACAGGTCAGTAGTGCATACGACAAATAATATGTCATGCATTACAGTGATTTATATTTCTTTGGAGAATCAGAAAAACACAAATCAACACATAAATCAAGCATAATCAGCAAGACCGGCCTTTGTAGACATGTTTTCTTTAGCAGCCTCTGGAGGTCTGTGTTTAAATTCATCTTATGTGAGGTTACATGAACCAGCCTTTGAACTAACTGTAGACTAAGTATATCATTTTTGTCTTTTAAGCAATTTGCTTTCCATTGAGAACATTGAATATCCATAATCCTCTTCTTTTACACACTTGCATTTGTAAATAGTTTTATCTCTTAACTTGATATACTCTTAGGAAAATAACATAAGGGTGTATATCTTTCCATACACATCGAGGGTCTTTATCCTGCAGTCTTTTGCAAACGTAAAATGCACTTAAGTCATTCAACAGGCCTTATGCTGTTAAGTAAGGATTTGTGTTCCCTGATGCTTTTCTTTGTTTTGCAGTTTTGCATTTGAGTTAATGTTCTTTATTACAAGGCACAGCTTTCTTTTACTAATATATTTCAAGGCTATTCATTTCAATTTGCTAATGGTCCTCATTCATTTTAAAACATACTGGTACAGTGAATATAGGAATATCACTGGAAGACAATAGATGTACCCTCAGGACTAAAGATCATTTCATTAGCATACACTTGTTTGGCTCTAGTCCTCCAAGTATTTGTCTATGTACTTAACTTTATTTAGCATTCCCAGGAAATTCATGTATCTGATGCTGTCTCTTAGTGTCTGCAGCACAATTGCCACTACTATTTGCAGTAAGAAGACACCCCCTTTAAAGGAAGCTGTTGAACTGTGTCTTCTGTTGGAAACTGAAGTTGAACTGAAGTTTCAGCTGCGATTCACTTGTGTACATGCACATTTTATTAATATGCAAATAGTAGATTCCAGTATGCAGTTCTAAGTTTGTAATTAAACTAATAGTTTGGTAACTGCACACAGTTTAGAGAAAGCTCTGTGCTTTCCAATTATTGTGTAGTTGTTTGGGAATACATGAATTCCTGTAAGACAAAGCATAGTCTGTAAGAAGTATGTATGGCAAAGAGAAAAATGTAGCTGGATTTGTCTCTGAACATACAGTGTCTGAGTCCCTAAAGGTAACACACTATGTCTTAATATCAAGTTTAATGAAAGTTTTTTGTATCTACCAGTCATGATCGCTTTTCTGCAACTTTTAAGGAATTTTGAGTTAAATGTAATTTTTTTTAAGATGCCTTGACCTAATTCTGTATTATGTGACTCAAAACTTGCATCATTTTCAGCAAGGATGTTAGCTTAAAAGCAAAGAATAAAGACGACTTGGTACTTACTAAGACACTTGGACAGGGAGATACTAATTGTTCCTTATTGAGCACAGAGCCTGCAATTGCAGAACTCTTTGGGAAACTTATCTTTTGATTTTTAACACTGAAGCATCACCGTTGCCTTTAGCAAAACTGAGAGCTGAGTATGAGGCTAAAATATACTTTTAATTACCAGAAGTATATATTCTTAATACTGCTCATGAATCTTAATACTGCTCACATAATCATCCTGTGAGACTAAGGGTTATGTTTCAGTGCTTAAGAATATACATTTAAATCGGTTCTTTAATACAGTTCCTTGTGGCCACTGTATAAAAACATGAACAGATTCAGGCAGTGTTTCTCAAGTTTGTTAATGTGATATTTGCATCCCGGATTTCTGAATCAGATGAGCATGTAGAGGTAAAGCATAATCAGACATCCTCTCTGTAAAGCACCTCCAACAAAGAAACTGCTTAAAAAATATTTTTTTGAAAAATACTAAGCACTAGGGAATTTAGATATAGCCAGCAGCCTCAAAATCAAGACTGATCTTTAAACTTCTCAAAGTTTTGGGGCTTCCTAGGTTTGAGATCTCATTGTCCTCTGCACCATTTAGGATTAATTGGTTTTTCAAATACTGTAGCAGAGACTTTGACTTCAGAAGACTTCTTTAGAAGCTTCAGGCTTTGTGTTTAGTAAATTTCAGATCAAGTTTGTTTTGCCATCATACTCCTAAAAAGCAGCTTACAACAAAGCAAAAGAAATCAATTTTCTTATCTTTTCAGTATGAGACCTTTTCTGTGTGATGAGTTTGAACAGGTAGACAATCCTTTAGGCTATGTTGAAGGAGAAGACATAAAAAGGAACAAGTTCATGTGGATTTGTCTGTGGTAGTTTGTGCCTTTTTTCCCCTGTTGTCAAGCATACACTTGCACACTGATACTCTTCAAATCTTATTTTATTATTTTGGTCGAATTGATGTTTTAATACTCCTGCCCTGATCATTCCTTCAGTGTCCTTCAAGGGGCCAGATTAGAATTCAGTGCTGTATCATTAATCTAACAATTGGGAACAGAGTAATTAATCTTCTCTTTCACTATCCAAACCCCAAAATGCAGCAGTGGGCAAATGGCTTCATTGATCACAGGGAATTGTTAAAAGCAAGTTCTATGTAGCAATGAAATGGGATTGGAGTAGCTTTTATTTTTCCATCTCCCTGCCTCATAGAATCATAAAATGGTTTGGGTTGGAAGGGACCTTAAAGATCATCTAGTTTCAACTCCCCTGCCATCGGCAGGGACACATCTACCCACCAAGATAACAAGTAGCTGTTGTACATTGTAAACAAGGGGATTTTTTTTTTTTCTGTGGCTTACTTTGAAGTTTAGAAAGATACTATTTTGTCTGAATAAGGGAAATCTGATACTTGATGGTGCAATTCATAATCTCTTCATCTGATATGAATCAAGTACTACACATTGCTCCTCCAACAAGGCACAAAGAGTTTCAGAATCACATGCTGCTCTTGAAATTATGGATGCCTTTCTTCAGAGAGCGTTAATGGTCGGTCATTTATAGTATAGCTTATTGGGCCAAATTCAAATTATATTTAAATACTGTTGTGAAATGCAGATGAAGTATTAGAAGGGAAAATGGCATACCTGCATATAGTCACCCATCGTTGTCTTAATGCTTCCATCGGTGAGACAACAGAGGGATCTTATAGCTCAAAGAGCAATTAATATTAAACAACCATTTGAAGGAGAATTGGCACTCAGCATTCATATGAAAAAGTTTCATATTAAGAAGCTGTTCAAATTGTATCACATCAGTTGCTCTTGCTGACATGATATTTCCTAATTTTTCCAAAAAGCTGGACTGACTTTGACTTCCTTCCACGTCCTTGATGTGCAAAGAGAATTACAAGGTGCAGACATTGACTGAAAGGCAGGGGCATCTGTACTTTCTCCACTTCTTTTACTTGCCATGGGCAGAGGAGGTGACTAATCACTAATGTACTGAAGGTATTTGCCCAGAGCAGGAGAGCCCTACGTCTCTGACGTGCTGTTCAGAACAGCCGTGAGGATGGTCTAGCTTTGGCCCTGTTCAGCTAAAGAGAGAGTTGCAAACGTCTTTTGGATCAGCCCCTCTGTGCTGACTGACAATATGGCAAGAGAAGAAAGAATGGAGAGATACTATTTTTACCCAATCCACTATTGTTATTTTTCTTCATCAAAATTCTATGATTAGCTGTATAGAATAAGCAATTTATGTGAGTGTGCTTGCCTGTGAGAAAGTTCCGCAGACGTATTAGCATATTTGTTCTAATTGTTAATATTACAACTTCAGTGTGGTCTCATTATACTACACTACGGCATCTGCTTTCCGTAGCCAGTGGACTGATTGTCTGGACTATCAATTGCCTGGTGGCTGGCAACAGCACCTATCAATCTGAAAATGTGGGGCGGCTGTCCATCAAAATAAGATAAAATAAAATTCCACAAGTAATGAGCTTTAAAAAAAATATTGTATTTCTGGTCTGCACATGGAATGAGTGGTGTAGAGAATTCTTTTTTGTGGGCAAATGGGAAAGCAGTAAAGACAAAGTTTTGGAAATTACATATTAGGATTTCCAAAACAAAAAGTAGAAATTTTACTGTCTACCTTTCTTAAAAAACACCTGGACGAATTTTAAAGTCCATCTGTTTTTACCAAGATATTTATGGCTGATTCATTAGCGAGACAACTAAGCACAACCAAAAGCTGCACCGGATGCTAGTGTGTCAGTGAATTCCAGCAGTGATACTGGAGTACAGTTTTGTGCTTCTCCCAGTCAGTCCTGGTTTTATCTTTTTCTAGGACTTGGAATGTTTTGTGGAACTAGGATTTCTTGTAACCAAACTGGGACCCGCTTCTTTCTATCCTATTGTTGATCTGCTCCAGCTCCTAAGGAATTCTCTTTGTTGATTGCAAGGAGCATCATAACTAGAATAATACTGGGCTACTATACAGCACAGCTATGAGGTGTGCAGAATACAAAGCGTGCTATTTGGCTCTCCCTTAAACAATGGGATCACACTGGTTAAAGTCTTCCCAGGCAGAGCTGACCCTGAATTCTGCAGAAACAGAAGGCTGCACAGCAAGTAGATAAAATCTGGAAATTCTGTCATCAGAAATACGCATTTTGGAACTCACACATGATGAAATAATTTTACAGTGGTTTGATATATGGATATTTGTTAAGTATCTAAGCTTTAAGCTATATTAAATTTATTTACAGTAACTTGCCTCTTTAGTAATATATTAGGTCAGAATCTTAGACTGACACAAACTGATTGAGCTAGAGATATTGCCAGTTGAAATCTAGTGAATCTTTTCGACATAGCTTAGAAAATTAGTTACCAGCTATCCGCTTCTTTCCCCTGCTGTAATTTACTGCAACCATATACATCTTGAGCAATCAGTTTTTAGTTTGTACCTTGCAAAAAAATTCATGAGCTGTGATTTAGCACATAATCTACTGATTCCGTGGTGGAGGTGGTAACTTTCTGCAGAAAGGGGCCATTGGTGGCTGACACATCTTGTGTTTCCTTAGGAAGATTCACCAAAGCTCTTAGTGGGTACTGTAAGTATGCAAATATACAACAGTGCTGGCTCTGAGCTCTGAAGATGGTGTCTTGTTAAACTGTGATAATTTGATCATATTCAGTTGTATATCTCAGTCTTTCTGCTACATGAGAATCTAACTCCATATCCAAAGATTTCTCTAGTGGGGCTTTTATGAATTTCAATAGATACTGCAGAGGAGGAAGGCTAGAAGTCATCTGTTTTACTTGAGACATGAGTTCAGAAAGTGGAAGAAAGAATTAGTATGGTAGAGCAGGTGGGTAGAGGAAGTGAGTATTTGTCAGATGCATTCTTTATCTTAAGCTACCATTCTTGAATGATAATTGGAACAAACTAGCATAGGCAATGGAACAAGTAGAAGTTTTTGAGGCTGTGGGTTTGAACCCAGAATTACTTACTTGCACACATGTGCCTGTGTATACTCATGTATGTGCAGTGAAAAGTGCACTGAAGCCTTCACAGACATGCCCCTGTATAGACATACTCAGATAAGTTTTGAAAACTTCTTCTAGTGTTGTCTATTAAAACATATAACTCTAACCATTCTATGATTCTATATGCAATGTTACCCTCAAACTGAAGAAGCACACCTGCAGAAATCAAGGCAGATATATCAGTAGAATTAAGATTATTGGAATTGTTTTGCGTCACTTTTAAATATAAAAATTTAAAATATAAAATATAAAATTTTAAGATAAAATTATAAGACATAAATATAAAAACTTTTTATTGAAACTCCATTTCAGACTGTGGCTAGTTGTCTGCAAGCAAAGGGCACGAAAAACTTAGGCTATCTATAATGTGGACAAACAGAGCAGCAAGGCAACACCCGCTAATAATACTGGTCTTTAGACTGGTTGATCCCAAATGCATCTGGATGAGTGTGAGCCAGCATGGCTGGAGCGACAGTCCAAAGAAGCTGCATGATGCTGTTTAACGAAAGATCAAGGACAGGATATGAGCTGAGGAATCTATAATCTTTCCGACTAGAACTTGTGCTGTGGCCCCTGCTGGGTTATAAATTGACTTGGCTATAGATTATCCGTGGACATTTAATATCATGGAAAAGAGTTCCAGTAATCATAATCCTTCCTCACATCTGTCTTGCTCTCTGCATGCTCATTTCACCAGTTACAACCTGTCGTTCCACACACATGCTAACAGACATTGCCAGCAGAAACCTTTAAAAACCTTATGAAGAGTGTGCATTTGTGAGGGCTCTGGTCTATTGTTTCAAGGAAATGAAAGGAATAGGAAATTAAATAATCACAACAGTTGTTTATTGTTTCAATGAGAACAAAGTGCAGGCTGGTCCATGGAAGAAAGGCCAAAGACACTGTGGATTTGCAACCTTATGCTCAAATGTCTGAGGTGTGTTTTGTTTCCCTTTGCTGTGTTACCATTGTATGAAAGAGGGCATTGCAACATGAAAAAGGGAGAACACAAGGAAGCAATTCTTTCCTGCTGTTTCGACTTTGCATGAATTTTTAACACCTTTGTTGGAGACCAAATGTCTGGTGCGACTTCAGTCAGGATTCCTCTTGGGCACTTTGCTGAAGCGTTTGTAGTTTTCTGTTGCAGTTTTCTGCTTACACCCAAGTTTAGCTAAAAATAAATAAATAAATAGATAATAAGGCAACTGCTATAATCTTGTGTTTCACCTGCTGAATTTCAGAAAATGGGATCTCTATGGTGTTTGTAGGAAGAAAAGTCTTTCCCTCAGGTACTATGCTCTTTCAGAATGTTCTCACTTTTGGCAAACTCCTTCTGGACTTTGTGTTGTTAAATATTTGAGTAATATTTGGAGAAAACAGTAAAAACAAGTGAACTGCTTGTTTACCGACAGTCTGTTGTGCAGAGTTCTGCCTTCCTGGAGAACAGCAATTTCTGAAAAGTTCGTTTTGTGCCTGACAGGTTTGGCCAGTCCAGGTCAGCCTCCTGTTGTGGGCCTGGGCACTGCTGGCTGGTTGTCACTCAGTGCTGGGTTAATTGCTCCCAGGGCTGTGAGGCAGCACCATCCCACTGCTGGGATGCTCCACAAGGCATTTCTCCCTGCCTTCTCACCCCGCCGAGGCAGGCCCTTGGGAGGGAGAGGAGGTATTTTGCTGTGGGTGCAGCATGAAGGGCTGGCTTCGGGCGTGCAGGATCCAGGCGGAGGCAGTTAGGTGGAGCGGGTTTTCCTGCAATTGTAGGGGAGATTTTCCTGTTGTGTTTTGGCCGCCACTGTCTCACAGACGCAGTCAGTGCTGCCACAGGACTTACTTGGGACAGTGGTAGCTGCTACTGCTTGTCCCGGCTGGGCTGCCGGTGCTTTCTGAGAGGGTCAGCGTGGTCCCTGTCTCCGCAGCAATGTTTCAGCCAGAAGATGTAGGGCGGGATCCAGCGGTGGGTATGCGGCTGGCTGGCTTCTCGGGAGCTGGAGCCGATGCATATGTGTAGGCTTGCCATTGAAAGCAGTTTAGAGAGTATTTTATAATGCGTTTAGCAGTCGTAAGGGAGGAGTCGAGGTTTGTTCTTTTGCTGTGATGAATTATCTTTTCGGTACTGAAAACTCAAGAAAAAATGGAACTTTTTAAGCAAAGATTATTTTTCATCTTGTGCTTTCAAACAAGGGCTTATTGTTGTCTTGTTAGTTTCTGTAAAACTAGTAAGAGAGATAAAGGGTGCATTAGCATCTTCATACTGTTAACAACATCTGGAACACTATAATTATGTTTTAAAAGTAACAGATGAAGGCTGAGATACATGTTTACATGAGAAGAATGAAAAAAATATGGTAATTCCCTAAAGCCTGCTCCACATTTTGTGCAAAGTCTTTCAAATCCCATTTATTTATGTGTAACTGATGAAGTTACATAACCTAAAGTGAAGACGTGTTTAAGTATGATGGCCGAGAGATGATGTTTTGTCAAAGGATGTACTTTTTGACACCGGTATCCTTAGAGTGATGGTGTGGTCACTATAGTTATGTTATATGCAAGTTCTGTATTCACAAAAGCCCACAAAATGCACTATACGTTTAAGTGGATGAGAAGCACAGGTAACAGAATTTTTAATGTGATTTTCCCAGTACAATATTTCAAGCCGAGCAATTATCTGAGAAGAAGATAAGCTGACATTCAGTCAAGTTTTAATGTAGATATTTAACAAGCTCCTGGAAAAAAGAACTGGAGGCTGGAGGTTGTGCAGATGTATGCCAGTAATTCTTTCACGAGTGCTACTCTCTTTATTACAGTAACGGTGACCTGCTTGCTAGCTGACAGGAAATGTACAATCTATTCTATTTATTTGAGATAAACTGTGAGACTTTATATGTTGTTGATGAGAAACACCTCACAGGGATGTAATTAAGCTATTGTTTTCTCTTTTCATGCTATCTTAAAAGCTACTAAGCTATTTTGTGAGTGACATTGAGAACCTTCCACTTGAGAGGCCTGTCTGGAGTATGCAGATAAGATGCAGTTACTCAGAAACGATTGCTCATTTTAGTTGTTTTTTCCTACTCCCTTTTGGGATATTCTGAAGACTATCTGCAGAACAATTAATTTGAGGATGTCAAGTTAGCCAGGAAGTAGTCCAACCAAACTAGTAAGTTATCCAATCACCTAGAGCCAGTGGATCGTTTTCATGTGCATTTGTGTGTGTGCATATGTGTGCATGTGTTTGGCAGAACACTTAGCTGTAAATGGGTAGTCAAAAAGCATTTTCCATTCATTTCATGAGGCTACTCAGCAAGGCCTTTCCCAAGATCAGGATCTACTTGAGCACAGGAGTAGAGCTGTACAAACCAAACACCACCCACATCTCTAGGCTGAAAGGAACTAGGACTCTAAGCAATGAAGACACGGTATAGTGACAGCTCAAAAAGACAATACTTTCACTTGACAGAGTGAGCTTAAATTTAATGCTGGAGCTTCTGACTGTTGTGTAGTTTTCTGGTTGATGTCAAGTGAAGCACTGGTAAATTGGTTAATTTTTTCTTATCACTTTACTAGCTGAATTAGAAATTGGTGTTACCTGGTCTCCTAACTTCATCTCCCAGAGCATCTCTCTGGCCATCAGTAGGGTTTAAAAAGACTAGTACTATTTACCACTTCAGTTTCTAAGCTGCAAATTACATTGCTGATACAATGCAGCCTTTTCCTGCTCTTAATTTCTTAGCTTGAAGCAACGAAATTTTGCCATAGTGTGGTTACAAAAACCTGTGAGGCAAGATTATGTGGCTGTGGTTAATGACTGGTTTGTCTCAGGTCTTTAAAACGTCTTTAAAGGATAACATTCTTAAAGGATGTAAATGCATAAAAGAAAATATTTGAGATCACCAGGGTTTATTGTGGTATGTTTCTGTTAAGTAACACTTTCTCAAGAAATAAAATACATGTGGGTGTGCCTCTGGCAAGCACTAAAGCATTACTGGTTCTTTGCAAAAAACACTAGCTGACATGACTTAGAAAGTCCTCAAGAGAGGTTAAGTGGAAACTTGCCACCTTCTTAGGATTTAGCTTTATTAGGAAGGAATAAAGACTCAGGCTTTGCATCTCATTGTGAGTGAGGGGCGGTACCTCACTGAACAGGCTGGGTTGGGATGCCAAACCCTTGAGCGTCTTAGGGGCAGAACAGCCGGCTCTTGTTAACCACTGCATACAACTCTGTACTTCTTTCTCTTCTCAGTTATTTTGCTGTTTTCATTTTGTGTCCTCATGTGTGGGGGTCAGAACTTTTACTCATGCATTGTTTTACTCATGCACTAACCATTCTGGGTTATTTGGGCTTATATTGCCATTTGTTAATGCCAATCAACCTGAGGAGAGGACTAGTACTCCTTGGTATTGTGAGTGGGAGAAACTTAACCCTTTGAAGCCTGTTAGAGAGCTGCAGTGGGATGGCAGGAAGGGCAGGGATGAACAGTTGGAAGGACTAGGGTCTTGCACCTGGTTCATGATATGCAGTATAGAATCATAGAATTGCCTAGGTTGGAAGGGACCTTTCATATCATCTAGACCAACCATCAACCTAACACTGACGAGGAAGTGCATAGGAAGGCAAGCTATTTTGTCAAAAAACTATAAATAAAATACAGACGTTGAAGTTAGGTTTGTCATGTCAGGCAAAAGCTGGTCCTATGACTTAGTGCAGAACCCATTGCGTCTGGTTCTCGGGAACTATCTGCATTTCCTTCACATGCAGCAGGATCCAGAATCAACCGAATCCAGAAAAAGTCCCACTCAGTAGTGTCAGCTGGAAATGGGTTACTTTGGGATCAGTCTCCTGCAACTCAATTCAGTTTTCTGTGTATCCTCTTGGACCTTTAAATACAGAGGATGATAGAAATAAGGCATGTTGGAAGAGAATTATTGGAAGCAAATTTGACTAAACAAGTGATTGTTGAGCTCATTGAAATAAGAAAGAATAGATGTAGATTCTCTATTTTCTTTTTTAAAGCTCAAGAACACTGGGAATAGTTACTTATTAGTTGATGTAGTCTTAATTTCTTACATTCTGAAGTTCCATTTGTACCTGGAATGAAATAAGCATATCTAGATAAAGTGCAGATCACTTAATCCTAAAGGTAATCTAAAATAGTTTAAATGAGATGCAATGGGCACAAGTTGGAACATAGGAGGTTCCACTCAAATATGAGAAAAAACTTCTTCACAGTGAGGGTGACAGAGCCCTGGAACAGGCTGCCCAGGGAGGTTGTGGAGTCCACTTCTTTGGGGATTTTCAAGACCCGCCTGGATGCAATCCTGAGTAATGTGCTCTAACATGCTCTGGGCAATCCTGCTTCAGCAGGGGAGTTGGACTAGATGATCTTTATGGTCCCTTCCAACTCTAAAAATTCAGTGAAATTCAGTGAAATTCAGTGAGATGCTTTTAGAGATGCCTATTTCTTTCTGTGGACCACCAAGGGACCCTACAGAGACAAGATTAGATTAGATGCTACCCTCTGTGTTTACGAACCACTGTGCAGCAAGAGATAGGAACTGCTAGTTCTGCCAGTGATTTGTTACAAGGTATTTTCAGATTTCTGTTCTGGTCTACAGGGCCAAAGAATGCTCCTAAAATCATTCTGCTAATGGAGAACAGGAACCTAGTACCCCAAGGTGGGGTGGCAGAAGCATCCTTGTGGGGGTTCTGATGACACCAGTAGGAAGGGAAACATCTTGGGGTCTGGCGAGGGACCACGTGAGGGTTCTGCTCCCCAAATGGAAGAGCAGCCCTGCCAGTTCCCATTTGTCATTCCTGGGCCCAGGAAGCCTGAGCTGGGTGCTTCGTGCACCAGTGACAGAGGTTTCTGTCAGAGGTCTAAAATAGATTACCTTCAGAGCACAGATATAATTTGTTCCTTATCCTCCACCCTCCCATGGTTCACAGCTAATTTCCCCTTCTAATTACCTGATTACAATCTCGATTTTATAAATACACCATTGATCTTACGGAGTTCAGTGTACTGAGAGTACAGCAGGCATGAATAAGGAGCGCCTCAATGTTGGACATTGGGGTTGTTTTGCAGTCACCAGAACTCTTTGTACTCTTTGTACTCTTTGCAAACGTGCAGAATATAACTCTGAGAATGTGTGTTTGTTCTTTTCAAAAAAATCAAAAAACTTTTATAGACTCTTTTAACAATTACACACGAGGAGCAGAGAGCAGGACAGCAAGAGGCCAGCACTATGTGCCTTGCAAGCAATAGGCATAGCTTTATAAACGCAAGGAGCTTTAGTTCGTCAAAAGTGTATCTTGCTGGTAGTTTAAATAGTCCTGTGTGGTGGGTGAGGTCACACCTTTGTACCTGTTGTAGTTCCTGGGACATTTCTTGCTGCTATTTTAAAGGCTCTTTTTGATAAGAAAGCAGACCTTGGGGTTCTTCCTTGAGAACTTATAATGTCATCATTTAGGTAGAGGCAATGATTATGAATTTATGTAGTATTTACAATTCCCTTTACTTAGCTGCAGAGAAAGAATTCATAGGACAACTTTCTAGAAAGAGAATGCAATAATTTCTTTAAGCCAGCCTAAGATCTCCCATGAAAACTTGCAGTACCTTAAGGGCCCCGGTGTTTCCAAGCTGCACTAAATTACGTATCAGTGTGTGTGAACACATATGACTAGAAGGAATGTGCTGAACTATTTCTGGCTATTTCTGTTGCTGTATCATCTACGCTAAAGGTCAGGAAGTACCATGTCACCTAAGGCATTACACAAGTGAAATTCCCAGCTGGGGAGAGGTGAGAGATTTCTAGCTCTGCTGTTTAACCAAACCCCTATGAAAACTGATGGTATTTGGTATTTACTATTTGGGTAAAATTATTTTAACTTCCTTTTTTTGCAGAGTAGCATCCGTCATCTATGAAGCTCTTATGAGAGAGGAAAAACTGGGGGGAGGGGGGGCATAATATAGCAATATGTCCCCTTTGGCAAGCTTTCCCAGATATTTGGGGCTGCTTTTGTCATTGTTTCCCATGCTGGTATCCAGGCCAAGATGTGAACACGCTTCCTCAATATTTGTTGTTGTATAACCATGATATACTCCAGAATAAATTTGTCAAATGAAGAGTGTGAATTTAATTGGAGAAGAGGTTTTTGGAACAAATGTTCAGACATAAATTTGTTAGGTCTCTGTTGATGCCAGTAGACCTATGCTGATTCACATGTGCTAAAGATTAAACAATCCTTTCCTTTCATTCCCCTGAAGCATTTAGAGGAAATATTAAATCTTGTATCTAAAGAATGTAAAGCTACAAGGCTTGCAAGAATATAGAAAATAAAGGTCAAAAAGCATTCCAAATGTATACTAGTGCAGATTTATGCACACATGTGTAATACTGTATCTAATACTATAGATAATATTAAAGCAGGTATTTATTGATTGCTTTGGGATTTACAGGGCATGATTTTTTTTTTCCTTGCCTGTTAGCTTTTGAGGTATAGTTATTGTTTCAGCTCCCATGAGAAGGAATATGTGATGTTGTGCCAAAGACCTTAATTCTGTGAGATGGTCTTGTCTCACTGAATAACATACAGGATTTGGCTTTTTGAAAATATATTCTACTACTACTAGAGTATGTTTCAACCAGAGAGGGATGTTGTCCAGGCTTTATATCACTACAAACAGCATAGCAGATGTGCTTTTGCTGTATAAATATCCTTTAAATGTTGCAAACAACTATTTCAACATCATGGAAACACTGCATGTAACTTCTAGACAAGGCAGCTAATCATTCTTCTGTCAGTGAAAATGTCTGACTAGGATGAACTAGTCATTTTCTTTTATGCTGAGTATTTGTTTTTGCATATCAGGAACTGTTGAACAGCACTGACTTTGAATATTTATTAATTTGCACGGCTTTGATAAAAAACAGCGGAAAAAAAAGTTTTTGCTTCCTTCAGGGTGTGTGCAGGTTGCTTTCTTTAGCATTGTAGAAGTTTTCATTAAATATTTCTAAAGCAAAAAATCTGAGTTTTGATTATTAGTTCCATTTATGCTACTTACACAAATTACTCTGCTTACATAAATATCTCACTAGTTGTGCTACTGGCACTTACTAGCATCGTGAGTACTTATAGACTTCAACGTCTGTGCTGCAGAAGGTAAAAGCTGTAGTGGACTTGGGACAAACTGGGCTATGAAACAGTCCATTGGTTTAATCACATTTGAAATACTTACTGAATGTGATGTGAAACAATCACATTCACTTGGTGGAAGGAAAAGTTGTTCCCAAGACAATTTTGTATATACCCTTGAACAGGATAGAAAATGGCAAAAAGAATAGGATTATCTTTTTTTTTTTTTCCCCAAAGCTAAGAGAAGAAATTGCCAGTGTTTTTTTTTTATTGCCCATAGCAGATTTTAGGACAAGAACATAAATTTTAAATTTTCCTTTTATAATGCACTTAAGAGAAAAATACTGCTACTTTGAAAACTGCAGCTGTGTGTTATGGTAGTAGTCTGCTTAAGTACCTGCCATAGTTTATTATACTAGAATTTTTGATACATTCATTTTTAAGTGCAGTTTTGTATTTCAGGCATTTTACTTCAGACATTATGTTAACATAATTATCAATATTATTGATCATCTAGTTAGCACCAATAAAAAACAGATAAATGTAAAGACCATGTCAGGTCACCAGTTGCCTTTCTGTTGAGTATTACTAGTTGGACTGAAATGTCCTATGCAGACCCAACTTTAAAGAATGCTGTTAGCATTATTGAAGTATTTTATTACTGTTGTATCACCAGGTTCTATGGTATTACTGCTGGATGTTTGTCTTTTTCCCAAGGACGTTAACAGGATAATAGTTTTAGATACCAAATGCAATTTTCTGGTTGTTATTTGATTGCAGAAAGAGTGCTGTGTACAGGAGCCATACAGCGCCATTTGCCATGAGAACAGTACCACGTAGCAATGTGTGGTTTGAAATACCTTTCATAGAATCATAGAATCACAGAATGGTTTAGGTTGGAAGGGACCGTAAAGATCATGTAGTTCTGACGCCCCTGCCATGGGCAGGGACATCTCCCTCTAGACCAGGTTACTCAAAACACCATCCAGCCTGGCCTTGAACACCTCCAGGGATGGGGCATCCACAGCTTCTCCAGACAACCTGTTCCAGTGTCTCACTACCCTGACAATAAAGAATTTCTTCCTAATATCTAATCTAAATCTACCCTCTCTTAGTTTAAAACCACTGTTGCTACACTTCCTCATAAAGAGTCCCTCCCGATCTCTCCTGTAGGCCTCCTTTAGGTACTGAAGGCTGCTCTAAGGTCTCCGCGGAGCCTTCTCTTCTCCAGTCTGAACAACCCCAACTCTCTCAGCCTTTCCTCATAGCAGAGGTGCTCCAGCCCTCTGATCATTTTCCTGGCCCTCCTCTGGACCCGCTCCAACAGGTCCATGCCCTTCTTGTGCTGAGGGCTCCAGAGCTGGATGCAGCACTCCAGGTGGGGTCTCACCACAGCAGAGTAGAGCGGCAGAATCACCTCCCTCAACCTGCTGACCATGCTTCTTTTGATGCAGCCCAGGATGCGGTTGGCTTTCTGGGCTGCCAGCATACTTTGCCAGGTCATGTTGAGCTTCTCATCAACCAACACCCTCAAGTCCTTCTCCTCAGGGCTGTTCTCAATCCATTCTCTGCCCAACCTGTATTTATGCTTGGATTGCCATGTCCCAGGTGCGGGACCTTGTACTTAGCCTGGTTGAACTTCATGAAGTTCACGTAGTCCCACCTCTCAAGCCTGTCCAGGTCCCTCTGGATGGCATCCCTTCCCTCCAGCATGTTGACCACACCACAAAGCTTGGTGTTGTCTGCAAACTTGCTGAGGGTGCATTCAATCCCACTGTCCATGTCTCTGACAAAGGTGTTAAACAGCACTGGTCTCAGTACTGACCCCTGAGGAACACCACTTGTCACTGGTTTCCACTTGGATATTGAGCTGTTGAACCCTTTGAGTGTGGCAATCCAGCCAGTTCCTTATCCACTGAGTGGTCCATCAATCAAATCCATGCCTTTTCAATTTAGAGACCAGGATGTCATTGTTAAATGCTTTGCATAAGTCCAGGTAGATGATGTCTGTTGCTCTCCCCTTATCTACCAACTCTGTAGCCACCAAATTTGTCACATATGACTTTCCCCTGGTGAAGCCATGTTGGCTGTCACCAATCACCTCCTTATTTTTCATGTGCCTTACCAGAGTTTCCAGGAGGATCTGGTCCATGAGCTTGCCGGGCACAGAGGTGAGACTGACAGGCCTGTAGTTCCTTGGGTATTCCTTTTTTCCCTTTTTAAAAATGGGGATTATGTTTCCCCTTTTCCAGTCAGTGGGAACTTCACCAGGCTGCCATGACTTCTCAAATATAATGGAAAGCAGTTTAGCAACTTAATCCACCAGCTCACTCAGGACCCATGGATGGATTTCATCAGGTCCTAGGATTTGTGCACCTTCAGGCTCCTTAAATGGTCTCGAACATGATCTTTTCCTATAGTGGGCTGTTCTTCATTATCCCAGTCCCTGCCTTTGCCTTCTATAACTTGGGCAGTATGGCTAGAGCACTTGCCTGTGAAGACCAAGGCAAAAAAAGTCATTGAGTACCTCAGCCTTCTCCATATACCGGGTAACCAGGTGTCCTGTTTCCTTTCTGAGACAACCCACATTTTCCCTAGTCTTCTTTTTATCACTGCTGTACTTGTAAAAGCTTTTCTTGTTGTCCTTGGTGTCCCTGGCCAGATTTCATTCTATCAGGGCTTTAGCTTTTCTAACCTGTTCCCTGTCTGCTTGGACAATTTCTTTGTATTCCTACCAGGCTCTCCTTGCTTCCACCCTCTGTAGGCTTCCTTTTCGTGTTTGAGTTTCTCCAAGAGCTCCTTGTTCATCCATGCAGGCCTCCTGATGTTTTTGCCTGATTTCTGGTTTGTTGGGATGCATTGCTCCTGAGCTTGGAGGAGGTGATCCTTGAATATTAACCCACTTTCTTGGACCCCTCTTCCCTTCAGGGCTTTATCCCATGGTACTCTGACAAACAGATCCCTGAAGAGGCCAAAGCCTGCTCTCCTAAAGTCCAGGGTAGTGAGCTTGCTGAACAACCTCCTCTTTGCCCTAAGGATCTTGAACTCCATTTCATGGTCACTGCAACCAAGGCTGCCCTTGAGCTTCACATTCCCCACTGGCCCCTCCTTGTTGGTGAGAATAAGATCCAGCATGGCACCTCTCCCATTGGCTCCGCTATCACTTTCTAATGTAATGCGATTTCTTCAGAATACAGAAGTCCATTGCTTCCTGTGAGGAAGTGCTCACAGTTCTGATCCATGGAAGTCTCCCTTCACCAACACTTCCTGGTGTTTTTATCCTGCTGCTTCTATATACTGCTTTCTGTACTTAAAGCATATGGATCATCCCTAGCACTGGCATTCCCAGCAATGAAAAATCAGGAGTCAGCCTTCAGGCAGCCCTGGGCTGATTTCAGGGCCACCAAATCACCAGATTTTCCTATAGATAGTAGTGTTTCAGAGCAATGAACTGCATATTTTATGTCCTCCTCAGGAAATGTATTTTTGGGCTCCGATTACTAGGGTCTCATGGAAATCAGTGGTAATAGTCTTCTGAACTTTGGTAGTATCTCTGATCTGTAATTTTTCAAGTATAAAATGAATGGGAGGTATAATACAGCATTTTTGCAGCATAGAATCCAGTTATGAAAACAGCTTGACAGATTTTTTTACCTATTCAGCTCTACTGGTACTTAACATACTGAAATTTATCCAGTTCAGTTTTACTTCTAATTTCTCTCGTGTCTCGCTGCATCTGTGCAACTGAAGGCAGTAATACCACCTACAAAATATGTCATGCTTAAAAGAAGAGGTACCAAGATGCTAATTCCACTAGGGTTAGTGGAAGTCTTGCCATGAACTACATTGAGATTGGGATTTCATTTACTGCATTGCTTACCACATATTGCATAACTAATCGTTATGTGCTGGGGATCTCCAGTTCCAAAGTTACTTAAGTTTATTTTTGATTTTTAAATAACCCTTATCTTTGGACAGTCACTTTTACTTTGATATCTGTTCTCAAAACTACATCTTGTGGGTAGAAAAATAATACTTCTCATTTCAATGACATTTTGGTAATAGTATAATTTTCTGCCAGTAATTCTATATTTTTGCAGATATGAAATTATGTACTTGAAATTCCTTATTTCCTTCCTCTGTCTAGAGGCTGTCTATGTGGCTTTCCATTTATGGGCCATGTTGAATATGGAATACAACCATGTGCATATATAAACTATGCGTATTGAGTTTCTGCGTAATCTTCCAGTTCAGTCTAGCAATGGACTCTCTACTATTTAAAAAAAAATAAAATTACTGAATATGAAACCTTAAGTCAAGGGCCAGTGAGTTTGAAAGATTTTGTAGCTAGATCAGCAGCACACTCAGTATTCAGGCATCAACCTAAAAGTAGAAGCAGAATTGCAGTTGATTAAAGACTAATCACTGGGTTGCCCAGAAGATGCAGCCCCTCTTCAGTGCCTCTTAAAGGATTTATTATTCAGTCCCAAATGCAGTGTGTTTTGACTTATTAGCAACTGCAAAAGGAAACAGGGAAATGTCATTTTTGGGTTTCTATCAGTGTGCTCGTAAGATTACCTCGTAAGATAGGCTCTTATTCCAAGATGTTTACAATCTAAGATCAGATTTTGGCACCCTTGCTCATACTGAATAGCATTAGTCAGGGCTGAGCTGCTGCTCATTCAGGTCAGATAGATCAGAATTAGTCATCAGTTGAGATGGTGCTATTCAAACATCTTTCCATGAGGCACTAATGCCAATGTTTTTCTGCTGCTTTTATCTGTTTATCTGTATATAAGCACCATAAAAAAGCCTTTGATTAAAAAAAGTGCTTTAAGCAGGAAACTGAATGAATGAATGAGACTGTTTGGCATGCAAAGGAGCAGGAGGGATTCTGTGCAGAAAAGATAGCATGGAAGAAAGCCCCATATTCCAAACACGGTCCTAAGAAACAAACCCTAAAGGTTGGCAAGTTTTCACTGGACTGCCAGTAGAAGAGCAATGATTACTTAGCCTTTTAAAAACGTTGTCTCCTGCCAGCACCAAATCCCCTTGTCCCATTTCCAGTGCAGCATTCAGACTGCAGGATAAGTGGATGATGAGGTACACACTTGTGGTGTGGAAGGGATTCAAACAATGTGAATGAGATTTTGATCTTCTGGGACTTCTGTGATACAAAGAGTGAAGAGGAGGAAAGACAAACTGGTCTTCGTTTGTAGAAAAGGCTTTCATCTTTTCTGTGCTGTGTGGCTATGGCTGAAGAGAGATGAGGGGAGTTGTCTTCCTGCTTATATCAAATTGCCAGGCCTTTAATTTTGACCAGATGCACCATGCAATTATGGCGGCTGATGGATAGTTCTAAAAGAATTAGTTTCTGGCAAACTGAACTTTGTTTCAAGTAAGATCAGCATCACAGAAGATACAGGAAAGCAAATGTTGTGATGGGATCAGTGCATTTTTTAAATGCTCAGATTGCTTGGCAGAATGAAAGGACGCATTAGTGCGAAGAGGGAAAGTATCCTAATTCCTAAGCGTACCTCTGGAACAGACATCTTGCTGCTCTTCCCAAAGAGCAAGCCGGACTAAATACCAGTGGGCAGTCTGAACCTTGCCTCTCTTTGCTGAACTTTCCTTTTTGCTGTGGTTCATATTGGGGTTATAGGTAGCATTCCTGTCACTGCCATTGCGCTCCCCACACTAATTGTCATGAAGTACAGAAGGTTCAAGCACGCTTGGTTCCCAAGGCTGCTAATGAGCCCTGAGCTCTCCTCACCCTTAATGAACTAAGGTTTGTTTGTGGGGGATTCTTGTTCATCCCTCCTTTTCCCTGGTCAGGGGAGGAGGCGAGAGTTCACACAACCGAACAATGACTTTACAGGGTAAAGACGATGCAGCTGTGCCATCTGAAGCCGTCCTCAGTTATGAGCAACAAAGCTTAAATAGATTGTACTGTGAAGAGGTACAGCTCTGTGAGTGTGAAGCATAGCTTTTCCTTCTGCTTCACTGACCTGTCTGCTTGTGGCAGCGATGGGCCCGTGACGGGAGCTCAGGCAGGGAGAGCTGCGGAGGGCGACTCTTTCAAAACCATTCTCTGTAACACCGAGCGCAGGAAAGGAAGCAAAATGAAGTTTCAGTTGATCTCTGATGGGGGTGTACCACTGCGCTCTCCAGAAAACCCCATGTCCTCCATTTAGAAGTCATTGATTCCTAATCCACTTCTGGTGATTAATAAGGCCACTAAAGCGAGTGGTAGTTCCTAAGTTTTAGCAATAGAGAGAACTCACCAAAAGTGCAAGCACACACACACACCCCTCCCCTAAGCAAATCGCACATTTCACTATCTTACTCTCTCTAGAGGCTTTTCTCCTACTACAGGCTAAACTACTGTTTACTTCATCTGCCTTTCTTTAGGCATTTCAGTTACAACACTGTGTGATCCTCTGGCTATATTAATCTTTCTGCAAATACATACACGATACATGTTTGTGTGTATGTGTACAGGTACATAATCACAAAAATACAGGTTCAAATACAGCTACACATGTTCTTGAAATACATAAGAGGAGTATACTAGTATATGATGTGTTTATGATATATATTATATGTAAAAATATCACATGCTTTCCTAGAAACATTATTCACTGTATATTTTCAGATATATGTTTGCACAGGTAAACACAGATGTACTGTAAATGCTGTACTATTGCTATAATAGGAAATGAAAATGTCAATCTGCAAAAATAACTGTTAATTGTAATAACAGTCAGAGATTTAATGTTATCAGTTTTAATACTCTGGACTAATGCTTGCACAATGCTATACAGAGGTGAAAGTTGTTTTTTAAAAACAGCTTTACTGGTAGGTTCGTGAAGCTAAAAGCAGCATCTGCAGAATAAATCTAATTTTGCTGTAATAGGCTGTTTGAAGGTCATAATTTTGATTTTTAATAATGCACAGAAACATCTGCTGTTTTCCTTGATCGCGTGTGAAAAGGAAAGAGAAAGAAATTAAGAAGGAGCTTTTGTTTTGCATTCTTAAGTGAATAGAGGCAAGAAAAAAAATAAAGCAGTCCACGTTTAAATACCTTGATGTGTGCATGTGCAGGTTCAAAACTTTAGATTGCTCTCCCTCCTGGCGTGGTGGGTTGATAGCCCCAGGAGCAGTGGCGAAAGTTGACAACCCCCCACAGCTGACCCCTCATGTTCCCTCTCGCCTAATCGAATTTTACGTGTGTTTCCAGATAGCTGATCAGCTTCCCTGGATTTCGCTGACGCCACAGGAAAGCTTTGCCTGAAGATGGAAACACTGGAGTCGGAACTGACCTGCCCTATCTGTCTGGAGCTGTTTGAAGACCCGCTGCTGCTGCCTTGCGCTCACAGCCTCTGCTTCAACTGCGCGCACCGCATCCTGGTCTCCCACTGCGCCACCAACGAGCCGGTGGAGTCAATCACCGCCTTCCAGTGCCCAACCTGCCGCTATGTCATCACCCTCAGCCAGCGCGGTCTAGACGGGCTCAAGCGCAACGTCACCCTGCAGAACATCATCGACAGGTTTCAGAAAGCCTCAGTCAGTGGGCCCAATTCCCCCAGCGAGACCCGCCGGGAGCGGGCGTTCGATAGCAACAGCATGTCGTCCTGCGAGAAGGTCCTCTGCCAGTTCTGCGACCAGGACCCTGCCCAGGAGGCAGTGAAAACCTGCGTTACCTGCGAGGTGTCCTACTGTGAGGAGTGCCTGAAAGCCACTCACCCCAACAAGAAGCCGTTCACCGGCCACCGGCTCATCGAGCCCATCCCGGACTCTCACATCAGGGGATTAATGTGCTTGGAGCATGAGGATGAGAAAGTTAACATGTACTGTGTGACCGACGACCAGTTAATCTGTGCCTTGTGTAAACTGGTCGGGCGACACCGTGACCATCAGGTGGCAGCTTTAAGTGAGCGCTATGACAAGCTAAAGGTTAGTGTTACTTAATGGCCTTTCTAGTCGAGCGGCGTGTAGTTGGAAAGGAAAAGTGCCCTTTGGTTGCATGCTAAATTCCTCATTTGGCAGGGGTTGGGAAAGGTAGGTGCGCGGTCTCCAATCAGATGGAATACACATACAGATCTATACATGCAGTTGCTCATCACCATTGAAAAGGTGTCAGATTTTGCTTAGGGAAAGATTCTTCAGTTGTGCTTTTTTTTCTTTATAGCTATTCTAAGGAATTTGCAGCATATACTACTGTTTAGGAGAATTTTCTTATCTACCTACAGCTTTATTTGTGGCAGCTGGCAAGGTTTAGTGCTGACGGCACATACACAGGCACATACACAGGCACCGATTAAAATGTCAGGCATTCTTTGCGTACACTTTGCTGTTGATTATTTTTCATTTGGTTGCTTTCATTGTGAAAAGCCCTTTGCATCACCGCTAACAGGCGAGGCATTTATCCCTGCCGGCTTCAGGGATGCCAGCTGCCCACCCAGCCAGGGAAACTGAATGCCGGCTCTGCTCTTCCCGCGCTGCCTCCCACCCGGACTCAGACGTGGCTTAGTCCCGGAAACAAAACTGAAATTGTTTCTGAGCTTCTTGTGGCATTCCCATGGCTCGGTGAGCTCCCAGCACATCTCCTTGCCAGGCAGCCGGGCGGCTCCGGCAGCCCCCTGGCCCTGCGCAGGACACCCTGGGTGGTGTGGCAGTGGGCAGCCAGGTCGTGGGGTGCTCTGGTGGCTCTCCAGGTTGCTGGTGGAGAGGCACAGCGCCCACTGAACGGTGAGGCCACCGCAAGTGGCCTCCCACCACCTTGCTGTATGTTCCTCTCATGCCAATTTGGGTGCTGCTGCAGAGCAAAGGCAGGAATTAAGCATCCCATGCTTTCCTCCACCCACTCTCTTCAGACAGACGATCTGCATGTGCCTGTGCGTGGTTTGGAGGGGATTTTTTTTAAGATGGACTACAATTGAGAAATCACAAGTGTGGAAGGCAAAGATGATCTGCCAGCCTTCCCACATGGAATTTCAGAGGTGGAAAAAGATCCTGTATTAATAGGTTTGACTAACTGAGAGGATTTGTCTTAAATACTTTCGGACAAAGATATGTGACTGCACGTCTGGGATAACTTTATGTGAGTGCATGTAAAACCTGCACACGCATGCTGTGTGGATTTTGTGCCTCTGTGCACATACAAACATGAAGATCATATTCTGTGATTGTAGTAACATAATGAAAGATGCTTTTTTACATGGACCTGACAGTTTCCTTTCATCTCTTAAAGACTTCTGTATTTACTAAGGAGGAGTTGTTATTTTTGCTTTCTGAACTGGTTTGTTATTTTAATTGGTAAGAGTTTGGCCATTGATAAAATGGGACATGGACTATACATGTGAACAGAATGTACATGGACTTACAGTGCTTTTCAGTAATCCAGCAAGTTTATATCCTTAACAGGTACTACTATTTAGTAAGCTAACAGTGTGTTGTATATCAAATATGTATGAGTAGGAATGCAGTACTTAACATGAAATACCTTCAACATTAAATACTGGATAAGTATATTTCTGAGGATGTAAAAAAAATAGTAAACATTTCTTAGTGTTGACATACGGCATACGGCAGGTCTTGAAAGAAGACTTTAAAGGGCATATTTCTTCTTCTGAGATCTTTGGTTTAATATTGCAGATAGTTAGGAAAAAAAATGAGGGTATTTTTGCACAATCTATGACTTTTCTGTGCAAAGATGCCTAAGCAAACTCTGAATGGGTATCTCAGACAGGCAAGTAGCATTCACTTTAAGTGTTACCCAGTTTAGCTAACTTGGCAGAAGGCTAATAGAGTACTTTCCGCCAGCCTCCTTGAAGAGTAATTCAAGGACTAATTTAATGGTTAGCATAGGCCTGGGTCAAATAACTTTCCTTATAATGGCAACTCCTATCATTGTTTCTAATATCTGTACAATTTTTTTTGAGGTGTGGACTTTCTTTGTATCTAAATTATCTAAAAGTAGTTTATACGGACAATTATTAGTCTACCTGAAATCCAGTTACTATCGTCTTTGTTATGTGGCAGACTGTTTCACTTCGCTAATGCCAGCGATGTCATCAGTTGCGCCAATTGTGCCAGCAGTTATGACACGTTTACACTCTGAGCCCAGGAACAGTAGGTTAGGTGGGTTCCATCCAGATCCAGTGCCCACTCTCTGTTCACAAGAAGGTAATCTGAAAACTGTGGCTTTCCTTCCCCATTGCCTCTTCCATCTTGGAAATTTGTGCTGTTTTACGTATCAAACTCCAAGAATGAGATTTTCAGGTCAGTAGATTGGCACTTAGCCCTCAGGAGTAAAGGAACAATACCTGTTCACATCAGTGTTTGGTAGCTGGTAGGCAAGAATTTCAGGTCCATGTTCATGTTCAGGCCTCCTCCTTCATAAATTGTGTTACAATCTCTTGAGTTACTGGCTATGCTGCTAACGTAAATCTGAGGTACAAACTTGCAGATGGTCTTTGTTAACTTACAGATAATGTGCACGCACCATTGGGAAATTCAACGTTCAAGTGGATCAGAAAATCCCCACCTAAAAAATGGGTTGTTGCTTGCTATATTGCTGCTGCGAGTTTTTTAAAATATATGGGGTTTGATAGACAGGCTACCCAAATCTTTAAAAAAAATTCAGAAAGAATGAGCGTGAGGTAGCCAATAGTACAGTGAATTCATTCAAAAAATGGGTGGTTAATTGTATCTTTAAAGAAGAAAAGCAAAACCGCTTCAAGTGACACTTTCTTTCTTGTGATTTTTCTTTTTAAATCGACACATTGTTGATGCTAACAACAGCAACTGGTGTTGCTCTGAGTGTCAAGTTATGCTAATTACTTGAATTCTCTTCCAGCGGTGTTACTAATTATTTAAACAGTATCTCACCCTTCATTAAGCATGGGACAAAAGATGCCATTACAATCTAGCTCCTTTTGTAGCAAAAATGAAACCCCCTTAATTAGGAGTTCGGTGCACTTGTCCAACAGAGGCGTCTATGCTGAAGTGTGTTTAACAGTCAATGTAATAGCAATTGTGGGCATCTGAAAATGAGAAAGTGTTTTCCTTTGGCAGCTCTGGCTCCAACTCTGGCTCTGAGAGGTGTTTTCCTTTCTCAATGTGTACTGGGGCAGAGGGGGTTGAGGGAACTTGTCTTCTTCTAGGAGCGGTCCTTTCTTGCTCAGTTACGTGACCACATGATGTACCTTCATGCTTATATTTGTTTTAGTGTTTATGGATGTATTGTTGGGTTGGTTTTTTTTAAGTAGATCATAGACAGATGCATATTAAAAATGAAAAAATCATAAACCGTGGCCAAAACAGGGAATAGAAAGTATCCTGCTGATATGCTGAATTTATGAGGTGATGGTTAAAACTGTAGTATAAATTAGAAATACTTTTTAGCTGTATAAACAATGAGAGCTTAAAAAATAGAAGGTGCAAATGCTTATGCATAACCCACCATATTACCTCAAAGAAAATGTTTATAGCTAATTATTTTGATATTGATTCTTTGCTTTTTGTCTTGTTGCAATGGAAAGGGAAAGGCAATTGAAAAGTACATTCATTTTTTTTAGAGAAAATTAATTAAATTACCATTGTTCTTTTGATGTATTTATACTCAATAAAGTGATAAGAAAAATGAAAAGATAAGATTGATTTTGAATCAGAGAGAATATTTTGAGGGGAAGTTACAAGGTGTGGATGGAAAGATATCGCTGATTTAATATTAGCGAAGAGCCATGAAGAGGTATAACAAAAGAGGAAGATAGATGGTAAACCATAGTTGTAAATGGTGTAAAGCCAGCATAACTCCATTAAAACCAATATTTTTAATCGCTTTTGTATTTATTGAGAATCTGGCCGCTGATGCATATATTCTTGCCAAAAAATATTTTTGGCACAATTTTTCTACTGCTTAGTCAAGAAAGATCTGTTGTTGAATCAAACTGCTGTAGATTGGCTGTGGTTCTCCGTGTTTTTGTTTGAATCTTATTAGTGCTGACGTGTATGGGGCATGTTTACGAAGGCAGGGCAGCCCTCTGAATTGCACTCAGCAATTCCAGGAACAAAAGGGAGCTTCTTGCTTGTGTGTTTCTGTGTTTTTCACCTAGTTTTAGTGGCAGACTCCATACACAACTATCTTTCCTACACTGTTGATTCAGGATGCAAGGATTCAGTTTTCTATGGTTTGTCAATTCAATTACAAATATTTTTTTGGTGGGAAGCAGCCATAAACTGTTTCCACATAGGGAGGATTGCTTTTAACTCTTATAAGCCTACTTTGACTGTCTAAATGTAGGAAACTTTGTCAACTCCTCAGTGTCTACAGATATGCACAAAAATATGTCTGCTTCCGTGCCATGTATATTATGAATTAAAAAACTTTTCATATTTAAATGTCTTTGCAGAGATACTGGAAAAATATGTGTTGAAGCTTTCGAACTATTTTTATTTGGCATTATTTTGTAGTTGCAGCTTGATCGTTAATTGGAATACTGTGATGCCATAAGAACCCACCACTTACGAATCTATACTCATACAAGCAGTGGGGTTGAACATAACGGGAACATTGGTTTCTGGACTTACACAGAAATATGTTATGCACATGCATGTAAATATGTGTCTATATAGATTGTATTCATTTTATGTGCATAATTATAGTGCTTGTGTTAGTATATAAAGGCAATACTACGTATGTTTTTGTGTATGTAAACTGGTTTGTCTAGCATAGAAATACATGCTAGTAAGTTCTAGTAATGCCTAAGTTCATGAGTATATAGAATCTTAAATTTGAATAAATACAGATATGTCTATATTTAAGTAAGTATATACAGTTTCATATATAAGTTTAGGTCAACAAAATATGTTTGATCATATATATATTTATAAACTACACGTTAATTGTTTTACTTGGTATCTATTTTAATATTCCATGCATATATCTTCTTATAATATTTTCACATCTAAATTTATACTTTCCCTGTGTACTCTTAACTTTACTAACTTCCTATTTAATGGAAACTATTTAACTAAAAAAAGTCCAACTGATATGTAAAGACACGGTATGTCAGTGTTACAGTGATAACGTGTTATTAAACATCTAGATAAGTGGTACTTTCCCTTACATTGTACCTAACAGATTCAGGATGTAGAAAGTTACTTTCTAAAGTGCCAGTTATGCGGGTTTAATGTATAGTTAAAACACTATATCCAGCCTGAAAAAATGTGAAACTTGTGGACTTTCATTATTATCAGATTATTATGAGATTAGATGTAGCTTGATATTATTATTAGGTTATTATTAGATTAGATACTGCTTGACAGATAGTTCAGTGTATTAATTTTTTATGAAATTAAAATGATGAATGGTCACATCTATTAGGATGGAATATTATCTGATATTACTTAACCTAGAAATAGATGCAAAAAAATAACTTACTGGCTGTGTTTCTGTATTTGGAAAGATCAGAAGATATTAAGTTGTTGCCTGAAAGAGGGTCAATGTAGGAATGAACTATTTTACTACAAAGGTTTTCCAGCTACACTTATTTTATTACATTAATATATAAATATTAAAGCAGACTTAAGAACATTCTCTCTTTAGTCTAGTGCTATAGTGGCTGTGTTTCCTTCATCTGGTATTTCTTTGGTGGAGTTTAGAAGGGTAATAGAAATAGAAAATGTTGATACAGTAATAATAATATTAGGCCTTTTTTTTGTGAGGTTGTTGTTGGAGGGGGGGCTGTTGGTAAATTTTAGACTTTTAGCATAGTTTGAAGTTCCTTCTGTTTATGACTGTGGGTAATGAACTATGACTTTACAATAGTTATAAGTACTATGAGATTGTTTTTATTATATCTACCTAAGATCCTTTAAATTATATGAGCTATATTTTTTTTAAAACTTATTTTCACAAATTTAATAGTTGGCAAGTCTTTCAAAAATGTTCTCATACTACTTATTTCCTTCAATTTTCAGTGGAAATGATGGTGTTGAAGGCATAATCTATTCAGGAAGAACAAGAGAACTAAATAAAATTGTAAATAGTACAGCATTATTATCTTTGTTCTCATGACTCTGGTTTCCAGGGAAGCCAGACTAGGCATTAAGTAAAACGTATTTCATACTTTTCCATGGATCTAGTCCAAACTGTTCAGATAATGGACTTTAAGTCCATGTTCTAGCTCTGAATTTGATTATTGTAATAACCTCCTGACTGACCCTTTGTTGCTTATGTGTTTTTAGATAATATGATGCTTGAAAGTTGGTGGTGGAATATAATACATGACAGATACTTCCTCAGAATGAGAATTTGAGTTGAAACAATAAATAATAAAGCAATAAAAATAAAGTAATAAAAATGGAAATGAAGCAAATAGATGAGGTTAAGGGCAAATAATGAACTGTTTTAGAACATTGGGCACAGGTTGACCCTTTGTTTAGGAAATGTAGTGTCTGCCTACCAGAGTAACAAAGATAGGGTTGGTAACAGGAAAAGTTACGAACAAGTGACCTTTCGAAGGTAGAACATTTACGATTTTTACCACAACAGTAAGTTTCCTTATAACTGATAAATAGAAAGAGTAACCTAATTCTTGTAGTGCTTTACCAGAGAATGATAAAGCTAGTTGGGAGAGTATGGCTAAAAGCACTTACCATGGATAGTAGGCTAAAACTCACATTCTTTAGTGGCAGAGAGGTGTGTGGAAGGGTATGAATATGTATGTCTCTATGTTAGGTATATATATTCTGAACTTATTTTAAGGTATAACTTTATTTTAATGCAAATATCTAAAAAAAAATGTTAGCAAATACATTTTCAAACAAAGGTGAAGATGGTTAATAGTATGCTTTGAATAGGAAAAAAAACCACCCCAAAACCTAGATGTAAATATCTCCCAAATAAGCACTGCAGAACACTCAACATTCAAATTTCTCTCAAGGTTTAATTTAGTATGTTAAATTTCTCCATGAAGAGAAATCCAGATAACTTTAACTCTGCCCTGTAATGACATACAATCATAGCAGCATGATTAAAACATTTTAGTCCTTCATCTCATGTTGAACAATTTTCAGTACCTATTATATTTTTTTCATATTGTCTGGTCTTAAAACACAAATCCAACAATGATCCAAGTACAGTACTTCGCATTGCAGGCTTTACAAGTGTACATCTATTATGATTTTCTTTGGCCTTCTTTTTTCCGCAAAATGTATGCTTCCTAGCAAAATGATAATACTTCTAGGTATCCTCAGCACTGTGAACATATACATAGGGGTTCATACCAATCAGAAATGGTACCTAATTTGGAAAGGCTGAATAATCCATGGAGAAGAAAACTTCTCCAGAAGGTCAGTGACTGGAAAGCTGTGTTGGGTTGCTAAAACACACTTTTGGCTCAAAGCCTGATATGGGTGATAAGACCGTGTGTTCCCTCTTTCTCCCACCTGTATTTTTACCTGTCCCCCAAACCGGCCATCCAGCAGCCATCCAGCCCTCTATCTCCCTTGACATCCCTTGACCCTCCATGCAGAAAGCCGTTTCATTTGCTGGGAAGGATATTGTTGCCCTCCAGAGGGAGTATCCACGCTGATAACGTGGGGTGAGGAGAGTCCTGCCCTTCACAGCTTTCACGTCTCATTTATAATGCGCTCTCGCAAATCAGGCAGAGCCTGCTCTGTTTTCCAGTTATCTGAAGTCAGTAAAAAATGAAGGAGGAGCAAAGAAAATGGAAAATTAGATGATTTTATCATAATGTGACTATACTGAGTTATTCCTAGACCTTCTGCTTACTTAAGCAATTCTTAGTCTTTTAGAGTACAAATGCTAAAGGGAAAGTGCATTGTCTTCATTTATAAAATGCTCAGAATATGTTGTGTAGCTAAAAAATAAGTAATTTATCACTGGCTTTCTTGATGATGTGCCTTGATGGTGCCATCAGGATCGCTTTTTGTGATAGCCTTTTCTTTTTTAGCTTCTGCAGGCTGGAGTGGAATTACCACTTGTCTCTATGCAATATGCCAGTTTATGACTCTGGAAAGGGAGCACACGCAGGGTTGCTTTAATGGCTCAGACAAAAGCGCTTGAGGGACTGGAGCTCTGGGCTGCCTCTGTACCTTACAGGTCCCTTCCGTTAGAGTTTACCAACACGCCTTCAGCTGTCCCCAGTTGCCAAGATGTGAGACTTTGCTGTAGCTAGAATTGAGCTGCAAAGTGTAGACACTTCTGTGCTACCTGCTAGTACCCGTGTTTGCACATACACCTTGTCTTCTCTGACAGAGCTCCATGAGATTCTGAGCACTGAAAATTGGAAAGGGAACCAAAAGGGACAAGCAATGACTCCACAGGCAAGAGTATGGTTCTATAGAAATATTTCCCATCCATCTCAATTATGATACTATTGCACTTGCAGAATTTTGGGGCTATTTATGTGTTTGTATTGAATGCATGCTCTAAATTGCATCAGTTTGACTTTGAAAGCAACAGGGTTTGGTGGTCTGGGTTTTTTTTTCCATGCTCACAACATTTGCATTTTTGGAGAAATGAAATTTTCCTGCCAAAACGTAATCTCAGTCTCCTCTTTTGGAACTTTGCAATTTTATGGCCATAATAACATAAAGTAGCAGTATGATCCTATAATTATATTTTAGAGTATAAGAGGGATCGAATTCAGCACAGATGAGAAATGTAATTGGAGTGCCCATGGCTAGCTTTTTCCTTTGCGATTTGTCTCTTCAATTAGTTGTGATACTGAGAATGATCTTCTAAATTATGACAGACCCCTTATCCATAGCCTTTTAGTGACCCACAGAACATTGGCTGCAGAAACCAAATGCTGAAAATTTGAAAAGGCAAGGATATTTTGGAGGAGTAATATACAACTTCCTATCTGTATGGAAGTGGAAGGTTTTTTAAGGAAAAAGAAATTTAAAAAGGCAATCTCTGTGGGCATTTGTGACTTTTGAATAGATGGTATTCCACTGTACTATCATCTCTGCCAACCGCATCTGTAAAGTACAGAAATGATTTTACTTAGTTTTACTGTGGTAATTCCCAAAGGCTCAATTTTAAAAAAAAGTCCTGTAATTTAAGATCTTGTACAAGTACATGAGATGTAATCGCAGCTTCAAAAAATATTCATTCAACTATGCTTAGAACAAAATAGAAAAGCAAGCATGACAGGTACATAGAAATTGTATATGGTCACAGTAATATTCAGGCGAGCTGTTGGCATCAAGTAATGGGTAAGATTAAATAAGAAGAAAAGTTTTAAATTAATATTGGCTAGTTCTACTAGTCAGCGGAAGCAATCCTATTTGATTTATTATAATTGTTCTGGTTTGAAATACAATAGCCTCACTCCCCCCTGTCACTATGCTGACAGGCCTGGATTCTTGTGCCCTTCATCTAGGAGAAGAGGTCCCAGAACAATTCCTGGCTCTGTATGTCCTGTCTTACATGCCAGTCTAATAACAAATTAATTCTGATGTCCAAACTGATATTAGTACACTGTTATAACAGTACTCTCTATTGACTGAAAATTTACACTCCCTAAATTTAAAAGAGAACTGAAATATGAGAGATTCCAAAATATGAGAGAATCTCATCTCATGTCTTTTGAGCTAGACATTCTTGTCTATCTCATAATTGTTTCAGCTTTTATTTCTTAATGAAATTACGGTTTTGATATCACATTCCTTTTCCAAAGGATATTCTAAATAAAATGAAGATAAAAATCTGGTATAATGAGAAGAGATCGTTCATATAACATATGCAACAGCTCATATGAATGGTCTTTGCTTAAAAAGCTAAAAAGTACAAAGGGGCCTTTTTGATCCCATTACTTCCTAGTGCCATAATGTACAAATAATTTCATACAGTATTACTTACTGTGGGTTCACCAGTTGTGAGTGATAAATCATTGTTGATACTGGGACAGATAAAGATGGGAGCAGCAATCTGTTGTTAGGCTGAGTAAAGAGATGGGAGCTAGAGGGGGATGGAGCTCTTGGGTCCGAGGTCTAGGATCAGGATGGGTTTGTTAATATACATATTGTTGAGGAGTATGCCTAAAACCACAAGGCACCCCACCATTTTTTTCTGTGTTGTTTCCTGTAATTCCACCTATAATTCACACACACTTTGAAATACATACTTTAAAGGTATTCAACTTCTATTTTTGCCTCAGAAGATAAACACTAACCTGTTCAGCTATAAGTAAGTTGGAACATCTCTGATGGCAGATAGTATTGAAAGATTTCTTAGCACACTCAGAGTATCAGAGCTGGAGGAAGCAATGGCTAATTTGAAGCTGATGAAGAAGAGAATATTAAAAGTGCTTCCCTGATCAAAATAGTCCAGCTTTTTCTCTTTTTTCTAAAAGTATCCACATATATGCAAACAAAACTTACTATTTGTCAAACCCTTCTGTTTACCTCATGCAGTTTATATTGAGATTTCATGCTATCTATGAATAACAATGTCAATTCAAGTTTGTAGCGCATTTGAATGTCAGAGAAATTTTCCATATCTGAGTCTACCTAATAGGTAAAATTAGTTAAAGGTAAAAAAGAAAAGACATCATCTTTCATTAACTACTAGAGAAATAAAAACATCCCGTGGCAAAGCAAAAGAGAAGAACCTACGTTGCTGTATTGGCTATATAGATTACCATTCTCTTGGTAAGCACCCAGTGCTTCATAACTGGCTGGCAGTTGCTGTAGGTTCCCGCACTCCCCACTGAAACTCATCGCTGCACTTCTGGAGATGTACTGGCTATTTTGAAATGTAAGGCTATACGCCCATGTTTTGTTATTTGCTATGATACAGTCAAACTTTAAAAGAGATTAAAGACAGGCAGCTGTTCACAACATATGTGTCTCGTGGTAGAAGCATTAAGCAGACTCGTTAGGCTAAAGCTAATGACAGTGTATACAAACTTTATTTCCAGATTAAGCCAGCAGCATATGGAGCATATAACTCATTCAAACTGAATTTGAGCAGTATCTATCTAAATAAGTTACTAAAGAGAAGAAAACATTGATCAGTGTATGAACTACGGTTCATCTGGGTAGGTATTTAAAATGTTTTGTTTGCGGCCCCAAGACTCTAAACACGTACATGCAAGAAATCCCTTCAAAGGAATAATTGAAGGAATTAATAAAATAAATTTGACTGACATCATCAGTTTTTAAAAAAAAAAAATTTGTCAATCCAAAAATAGATGTTTTCAATGCCTTTCCCTATATACCAAATCTGACTATATTCTGTAAACTATAAAAGGGGAAAAATATATGTGCAATTATGCAAGAGATTTGTAGAGGTGAATGCTTGGAAGAGAAAGCCTCTGTGTTTTTCCAGTAGTTATGGACCTCCTGGTTGCTGTATGGTCTTTTCTATGGTTCCTGCTTCCCCTGTGTAGATGGATGCTGGGGGCTGCTGGGGCAGTGGGTCACTCCAGGATGGCCCTACTGATGCTGAGGCTCTCCCATTGCACAGGGTGTTCTTCAGCTTGGTGGGAGCCAGCTGCATTTGCTTTTCCATGAGTATGTGCTTGCTGTTGGAAGGCTAGCACTGAGGTTTAAAATTTGTTGGTACATTGAAAACTCTGCTGTGTGAGGGAGCTCCTGCATTGAGGCGCTTTTTCATCCCAAGGGGCAATGGGTGCCCACTTGCCAAAAGGACCCACTCAAGATGCCTGGTGAGGTTATGCAAACTTTGAGTGAATTTCTATGATGATGCAATCTTTTCTTTCATGTGCTTAAGTAAGGGCAGGTGCTGTTCTCTCCCCTGCATTTGATTACAGCCTTCAACTTGAAAAATATGATGCAGCTTGGGGGGGGGGGGGAAGGGCATTTTATTAGATGTACAAGAATCTTTTCACCCTCTTTTGAGCATTTTGTATGATCATTCTTGAGGAAAAAGTGACCTTTCCATTTGGATCCACCAATCAGAGCAGCAACCATGAAGCCTTTTTGTGGTTATTACGTTGTCTTTCCCTCTGCTCAATTAGCTTTCTTTTCAGACTTGGCAGACGTGCTCCAGCTCTCCTGAAATTCTGATGCACTGAAATTCTTATGCAGACAGGATGCTATGAGTTACTGTAGTTCTTTCTGGGTAAGGATATTATCAGAGGAACCTTTTTTTACCCCTTAATTTGCTTGATTACTTCCATCTTTGTCTGTATTTATATCAATTGAAAACTTTTGTCTGAACATACAGTGAATTACTCTTAAGTAATACCATCTCTTTAGCTTAATAATTTTCTTGTAATGTCTTTTGTTAAAAGAGGCTGAGTAAAGAGAGTGATAAGCTAGTAAAACATTATTCTGAACACCTGAAAAACATTTAAATGAAGTCTGAATTTTGAGCAGTTTTAAATGGGTTCTTGCTCTGCCTAAATCAGTTTGCGCTTTCTCACTTGAAAGCGATGTAATTTTTCTGTCAAATAAATCACTACTACTCTAGGAAAAAACAACCAACCAAGCAAGTAAAACCTATTTTGAGTTCTGCTCTTACATCTCATAATGCTTAATTTTAGCACTGTTAAAATCAGTGAAGGCTTTAGATTTTAATGCATACAGTATCAAAATAATTTTGAATACATTGAGAAGCTATTTTAGTTTAATTGTTGCCTCCATTGTATGCAGAGTTGAGCATTTGCAGTATAGAGGTACGAGGAAGTTGTTGGATTACAGGTAATGATTGTCACAAGTTACAAATTCAGATGTGAGAGGGCTTATTTTGTAATAACTCTGCTTATACTTAGCAACAAACTGTCACTCCAAGGAAGAAAACAAGAGAAAAGTAAAGGAGAGGATGCTTGGTTTTTACTTTTTTTTTTTTTTTTTTTTCATATTCTAAGCATGGTAGGAACCCCAGTTCACCCTGAAGTTCAAGACCAGAGTGCCTCATTGAGTGACTCCTGCCTGCAGAACGGGCTCTGAATCTGCTGTCACGTGTTTTCCTTGGAGGAACTCGTTTCCTTCCCGAGGAGGTCTGCAAGGTCAGGCAAATATCCGATCTTGGAAGCTGCCTGTCTCTGGGTTGCTCTCTCTGAGTCATTATTTTTACAGAAAAATTCATAGGGAAAGTCTGTCAGAAACCCTGGAGTGTAGCTAAGCGCTTCAGTAATGGGAAGCCATTTTAAACTGGGCACGCCAGGTAGAAGAGAAGTGTTTTGAAGCTTTGGAGTTTTGTTCTCCTGTATAGTATATATGTAATTTCAGTATTCTTGTTTAAGGGTCAGAAATTATGTGATTTCCAGTGCTGTGAAGCAGTAAGAGCTCAGTAGTGTGAGTAAAGGGCCTTCTGTCCAGTCTCAAAAATTTAGCCTTATTACTACTTTGCTTTGTATTATGTTTACAGTATAGACCAAATTATGGCCCCAGACACATCAGCAGAATCCCACATTGTTTCAGCGAATATTATTGGATTTTTGGATTATTCTTACTCCCTAGTTCTTTATTTATTAGGTATTTATTATTGACTAGTTGGGGTTTCTCTTATTTACACCATTATAACTGAAGGTACATTATGGGATCACCGAACCGACTTAACAAGCCCACTACTGCCAAAAAGTGGTTCACCCTGTTAACATCGTTCTCCCTCTCTTTCCTACACACTACTCTTGTCCCACTGAAGCAGCTCCAGCACTTGTGGATGCTGATGAGGTGAGCTGATTCCCTGCCTTTTCTGCTGGCAGCGAGCAGCCCTGGGCAATGCAGTTGTGGAGGCATGCATGAGGTGGGACCACTGAGTCTGCTCCATTTTCCCCCTCTTTAGGCACCCAGCCATCTTCAGTGACCCCACAGGTGCACTCTAAGAAGACTGCTGCACTAGGTGCTGATAGCAGATGCACAAATCAGGTGCCTAAAATAGAATTTCCTAACCGCCAAATCAATGTAATGGCTGGTTTCTGTGGGTCCACCATTTTCCCCCTCCTGTGCATCAGGTAGGGTGCATCCCTACCTCCTCCTTGGCATCTGTGCCATACCTGTCCAGTCCCACTCTGAGCTATGCCAGCTTGCAAGGTTGGTAGAAAAAAAGCAACTTCTCATAGTGAATAATTTTCTGGATGTCTAGCAAGTGGAAATGGCTCGGCTATGGGTCAGACACTGGTTCTGGCAAAAAGTGAGGATCTTGCAGAATAGGACAGGAAGGAAAGTAATCAAATGGACTTTAAATATTCTCCTAAGCAAGGAGGAGCAATTCCATCTATAGCCCTTAACTGCATAAAAAAAGGGGATATGATATAGCAACTTTTCTATGTCCAGCTCTGTTAAGGGTTGTTCTCTTTATCAGCACAGACCGCTGTTAAGATGTACAGATATGATTCTTGACATTGAGTCAGGCTTTCAGAATTTGAGGAAAGCTGACAAAAGAAAGCTTTCTTTTTCCTTGTGTCATTAAGTGGCAAAAATTATTTTTGCCAGTAAAAACAACTGTATTCATAAACAAAGCAAAATAAACTACAGAGGGACAAAAGTGGTGCTATAACTATGCCTATACAAAGACTTTTTTCAGTACAAAAATTCCCTGCAGAAGTTACGCCCCTCACATGATGTTAATGCTCTGGCAAAAGCTTCTAATGTAGGTTCTAATGTGAAGCTGCGGCTTTTGTTGGGAATAGTGGCAGGAGAACAAATTTGATCTTTGGAGATTTTTACCCCCCTGCATAATCTTTTCTGCTTTGGGAAAAGTTCATCCATGAAAAATATAGACAAAACTGAGGATTTTTTATTTATATATTTATTTTGATTTATACACATGACTTTTGAAATAGTCCTGGAATATTCCTTAAAATATAGTGGAATGGGTCTGTATGGTAATTCCCTTTTTACCACAAACCAACAGGACTTCAATAACTGAGCTGCAACAGGTGTAGATATATCTGATTTTTAAGAACTCCTGTCAGAGCCTTTCCACTTTCTCACAAACTGCAGGATCAAATGGGCTTAGGAATCATGCTCACTAAAACAATGCTGTTCTAAACTAAATAAAGAGCAAATTCCAAAACACATCCGAGCTAATTTGCCATTGTTTTCACCATAAACCATAATGAATCCTCATCAAATGAATGCAGCTGCTATGGTGCTGTATCCAAAATAATGTAATTAAATTGCTGCTTGGGGAATTTTAGAATATAAATTTGGCAGAGACTCGTTACTGGCAATTGGACAGCGAAGCATTTATAATCTTATTCAGAGAGGTGATCCTGTGTTCTGTCATTCTAAGAACAGAGAGAGGAGAAACAGAACCAGGATGACAAATGGCCAGACTGAAATCTGAAACAAGAAACCACAAAAACGTAAGGCTAATCCAAGCCATGCTGGAAAGCCTATTGGGAAGGCAAGGGGAGGACAGAAGGAGAAACCTTAGATGAGTTACATTAGAAAAATTCTCCCCCACACTCCAAGGTGACAAGGTCAATGAGGAAAAGAGGGTCCACCAAAGGGAGCTTGTGGGAGCCACAACTTTGCTGCCATCAGGGTAAGAAGAGTCGCAACCCCAAAGCAGGCAAGGGTAGCTCTGGGGCATCATGACTGGAGTTGACTCACCCTCCCTGCTGCTCCCCTACAAAAACATTCCCCCCTATGCTGTCAGCAAGTGTGTGGACACTTGATTGTAACTTAAACGACCTCCAGCTAGGGAAAAGCACTGATGTTGGGCAGCTTGGCCTCTTGTGTGATGAATTCCCATGGAGCTGTCAGGACCCAGGCTGGCATATGGAGATACAACACACAACTCAAACATCTGTAAAAACTTCTGTGATGAATGTGTGCTGAACACACCAACATTGTCTGTGCTTGGGCTGTTCAAGATCAGTCATTAAAGTGCCGAGAGTTATGATGAAGTGACTACTACAATAATTTTCTTGGTTACAAAAATGTAAAACTAAACACAGTGTCACCCAGTCTCATCAGAAAGCGGGTTTTATTTCTAATTTGTGTTAAAAGTGACCCCAAATTAAATTCTAATTTCAGGAGAGAGGAATTTGCATTGCAGCCAAATCTGAGCCTTTAAATGTTTATGTTTAATAAGCCTTAGTATGCCCATTATAATTAACCATATATGAAATATTGCGGCTTAAAGTATACTTTAGTTTAACAGCTATTTTTCTGTTCCTTTATATGCTAAGCAAAGCTCCTGGGATTGTGTTTCCAATATGAATATTCAGTATTATGGCTTCAGAATTGGATATCCATGAATATTTAACATTGTATGTTCCCAAAGGAGTTACCTAACACTTCAGCTCAGGGACAGCTGATCCAATGACGCCAACAAAAGTCCTTCACATTATCTTATCTTTTTTTTTATTATTTTTATTTTTTTTTTAATTCCTCAGTGTATAGCAGTTACTGGCAAAGTTGCAGAAGCAGCAACTGATAGCAGTGCCAGCAGAACTAATTGAAAAGGTTGGGGACGGGGCGTGGGGAACACTTCAGGGTTTTGATGAAAAGCAAAAAAAAAATAATTTGCTAAAGAAAGGAAAGTGCAGAGATCAAATGTTGAGATTAGAGACTACCATGTTCAACAGTAAAGTTCACAGGACATCTTTGATGTGGAAAGAACATTAAAAAATACTATGAGCAAAGAGTTCAGAGGTAGGTGGGAATCCCTATTATGTATCTATAGATATACACATCTACACAGAGCTGAACTTTATTTTGAGGTTTGATATTCTTTCTACCCTAAGGTTTAAATCAAGAATACAAAATGAGCTTGCTGTATCCTTCTGTTGCTCAGCATTGGTCAGTAAACATTCTTTTGGTTGGAAATAAAAAATAGTTATTAGAGCTAACATTTGGCCTCAAGGTAAATGTTCCAGCAACATAAATCTACTCTAGCAACAGACTGATGTCTCCTGAATTTGAACTGCCAGAAGGGGAAGTGAAAAGAGAAATAGGCAGGGTGGGGTTTGTAGATCAGTCACGGATTTCATGTAATTCATTTGTTTATGTAGCTTTGCAAACCCAAAGCTGTCTGAGATTTAGAAAAACAAATATTCGTGTCTTCTCAGAGGTTTGCCAAATGACAGAGTGTTGGCAATCTTAGCAAGAGGCTGAAGTCATTTGTTGCCATGTTGTTTCAGCTCACAATAAGCTTTACAGTTATCCTAGATTTCATACATAATACCTTCAGCGTTGCTGAAGGCAATCAGGTGCCTCTATCCCATGCCATACCCTCAAAAAATGTAGCAGTTGCTCAACAGCTCCACTGTGATTTTTTAAGCATTACTGGATGATGACTTTGGTTTTGGCATGTCTGGTCAGGTTAATTGGCTGCTGTAAAGTTCTGCAAAGTCACTAAGAAAATGCTGGCATAATCTTGAGTTTACTGGAAGAATCAGACTGGCCTTATCCTGCAATTTAATCAATAGAGTTGGGTAACATTTTTAGTGACCGCAAATTCATCACAAGTGTGGTTTTGATCCTAAAGCTGTTTCCACTTTTGAGTGGAACTGAAGAATCAGTTTGAGGTGAGGAAAAAATACCCTGGAGATAAATTCTAGTTGTGCCACCCCTCTTTTACCCACTGACTCAGGGATTAGGGAATTAGTTTTTTATCTCAGCATGAGAGTCTTGGAAACCGCACTTCACTCTGCAAAAGGACAGTGTCTCCAAGGAGAAAATTAGAAGGAATTTGGAGTGGGCTCTTCTCTTTCTCTTTTCACTGCACTTTATGTCTTTTACTTCTGAGGGTAGAAAGCAATTCTTCCTCTGACCCTTTCTTCAGTAAACTGCAGCAGCATAGTTTGTCCCCTGGTGGCATGTATGGTGTCTCTTGTGCCCAGCCAGCCAGAGGTGCTGGGCTCTGCCATCCCCATAGTCCACAGCCTGCTCTCCTGACTGCTTTGGCCCACAGGGTCCCCTGCAGCGCCACTGCTGAAACAGCTTTAACAGCAGAGATGTCATTGGCCATGTTTGCCTTCCTGCTTGGTTGTCCTAGAGCCTAGAGGTTCAGTCTCTCTTTCAAAAAGTGGGAACTCCAGGTCAAGTTCGTTCTTTTCCCAGTCCAGGGTGGGGACAGGACCAAAGAGACACAGCCCCCTTTTTGCTTCCAGTATTTCAGTTTGGCTGTTGACCCAGAAAATCAATTATAGTCACAGCCCTACGTAGTGCAGAATAAGGTAATATTCAGTATGACAGTGGTTATGGCTGGCCTATGTGGAGCGAAGACATCTGCAGAGGCTGCTTTCCATGTGCTGCCTCATTTACCCCACTATACTCCTTTACATTCTGCAAAGGAATCCTGTTTACTGTGCAGGTTTATTTAAAATTGAGATTCAGTACATTAAGAGAATACCAGCTTCTTTTTTTCCTTTGGCACAATAGTTCTACAGACTGGTAGATGAAGTTCAACTAATTTATATACTAACAATAGGGAGCTGATATTTCCCCTGATACTGAGACTTGGCAGAGAGGACCAGAAGGAAGTGTTTCAATCCAATATATAAGAGAACGGCAAAAGGAAAAAAAGAGACTTCCTCTTTATTATGTGAGGAGAATAATATATTAGAAATAATTTCCACCCATTAAAATGCCCTTTTGTTCTTACAGCCTGGTTTGGGATACATGATCAGTCCGGTTTTGATTGCTGCAATATCCCATCTTTGCTTCCTCGTATCTATAGCTTGCCTTTGCATATGTTACATGTGATGTAGTGTCTGAATGATTAAATTCACAGGTCATTAACCAGGACACTTATTACTAAAGAGTAGTGGTGAAAGTTTGGGCTATTCTGGCCCAGCTGTTACAGCTGGATTTTTGTGGTCCTCAAATCCAGTAATTTCTGGATACCTTCATCTTTAATCAACTGACCACCTGTAATTTAGTGAGCACTGGTGGACCAAGTTCTCTGAACAGAGGGGTATTTAAATCAGCTTTCTGTAGTTTTGCAAATCCCAAGGTTAAATACTAGGTTGAGAAGCTTCCCACAGAGTTCAAAGAAAAAGCTTTGTGCTGTGCCATCAGCTTTTTTGCTGTTTGCATGAGTTATCACTCTGATTACTGAATAGTATGTTTTTGCATTACAAGTGAATAATAACTGGAGGGGGAAAAAGGGAAGATTTTACACTATTCTTTTTTGTACACCACCAGCAGCACAGCAATGTTTCACTCGTTCATGTAAGGGAGGTTCTCTTTACTGAAGCACGTGGCTTCTGTGGCCTGTTTTGTCCTACCAGCATTAGGAAACTCCCTATTAGTGACTTATCCCTTCAAGGGTTATTTCAGCCTCAGAGTGTGGAGGGGCTTGTGTTATTTGTGAATCACACAGTGCAGGAGAGCTGAATTGCTCCAAGACTTCTCCGTTGGAGGCATGCCATAAAGCCTGATGTGTGTCTGATTCAGAAACCCTGGGGCAGCACGCGGTTTAACAGCAGAAGGGACTAGGAGAGATACTGCCAAGTCCCATGGAACCCAACACCAGGTTTCCCAACGTGGCAGAGGAGGAGAGGGAGATTTCTGATGCCAAGGTTTTCAAAACAATCAAGGAACAGCAGTAAGCTCTGTGATGCCTTGGGAAAGGGCTGATTTCCAACCACTCATTTTTGATAGCTTTAGGACACAGTCGAGCAATAAATGCCAGAAGAGTGCCACTCTCTTCTGCACTTTCACATTGGTTGCAGCTAAAATCCAAAAGCCTGGAGGTTTGTTTAACAGCCTATGGAGTGCAGTCCTGGGAACTAAAATTATCCAAATTATAAGCAATATGGAAAAAGTTGTGTTTCTGATGTGTTCAAATTTTTCGTTGATTTCTTGTCATCAAAACTAACTGTATAGTATAATGAACCTCTCCTTCTGAGAAGCACTGGAGTTTAATTTCTACAAGGACTCTTATCCAAAATGTTATTTTATATTGCTTAGTTCTAAAAGTAGAAATTTACAGTTGGAAAGTTTCAATCACAGAATGAAGTTAGGGTGGGCAAATTTTTTTTGCAATGGTTACTGTGTATGAATCAGAGGTCCATACCCAGTGAGGGTACATATGTTTTAAGAAGTTAACATGTGCAAAATACAGATACTGATACTTTAGCAGACAGCTGATGGCAGCAAAAGGCATTTATCGATTTCTGGAAAATAACACCTTACTAGTTTAAGTGAAATTTCTTAATGATAAACAAGTTATAGTACTAGTTTTTACCCAGCTTTTCAGCTGAGTTTAGCTTGTATACTAACACCACTGTTTTTCTGTGTCAACTCCGCACCAGATCAGAAGGATGTTTTCTATTAGTTTTGTCCATTCTGCTCAAGTGGACTTCATGGGAGACATGGGCTTAGGAAACCTACTGTGGTTCCCTGATTCTGGCTAACTGAAGTTCAGCAGTATTCATTATTATCGTATATTTTTGACATTCTCATCCCTGGCAAGTTTGTAATAAAAGGCTTGCATACACCCAGGTTTTCTTGGGTGAGCCCTCTCCTTCTGAATTGTGCAAATTTTAAATGCTGTAAAAGAGTGCCCAGAATTTCCAGATGGTAACCCTAATGGATCACACGCTTCTAATTTGGATGCTCTTCATCTGTAATCTTAAATGTGTTTAGGATTTCCAGCAATCACCACCCAGGCATGTACACACTGCTCTTTACCCATGCACAGGAATTCTGATGCTGTCAGAATCCTGCCTTCCTGAACATGCACTATATTATATATTCACTTTGAACTGCGTAATAAGACTTCAGTAGGTCCCTAAGTTCTTTTTTTTTTTTTTTTTTATTTCATTCAGTTCATTTATTCCATTCATGAACTAGTAGCCTACAAAGTTATGGTGAAAATAGTTGGAAAATATGTCCTGTCTTTCTGCTATTGATTCCAATTCACGTACCACTATTTCAATAGAAATTTGAATTTCTGGAATGACTTGTTACTGTATTTACTTGTTTTATTCCTGGTTATAGAGTCATAAGAGGCACAAAATAAGTTAGTGTCTCCTTTAAAGAGCAAAAATCAATGTCTCTTGAAGATTCTTTTTGTCCTTCTGAGACGGTATTTTTTTCCTCTGAATTAAGATTATGCTACTCAACTACTTTGATTTTTAAAGTATATAATTACATATCTTTTGAGTATCCTAATGCATTTTTTGCTTTCAAACTGCATATGAAAAAGGGATAATTGCTATGTCTCTGAAATTCATGCTTCTAATACATTTTAAGATATTTCTGGGGCAGATATTTGGAGGGCCTGTTATTATCATCTTCTTATTCCGGAGAACATCAGAGTTCATGGTCTCATTATAGTTGTTGATGTCTCTGAACATTATAACTTGCTATTTGACTAAAATGAAGGGCTGCTTCTTTTGATGACGTATAAATTAATTGGTGAAAATCCTGGTTTTAATGTAATTTAATAATTAAAAATATTTCAAGACAGATATGTTTTACTCAGTTAATTTGTAAAAAATCATAAAAGAGAGAAGGAGAGGAAAGAATGAAAACTAGCATAGGAAATATGTAAGAAAAGAAAAGGTAAATACAAGCTGTGTAAAGGCCTCAGTCCTATATTTGGAAATCTTGCTGTTGATTTAAATGGGAACAGGGACTTGCTCTGTAGCAGAATGACTGCTTATAAGATATGGGACTGTTGTTACGTAAAATGATTTTGTGTATTTGCTACATTTTTTTCACATCATGGAAAACACCCAAGAGCTAGAGACCCCCAGGCTAGCATTTAATGTCTAAAACAAGTTTAAAAAACCTCTTTTTTTTTTATTAGAAACCTGCAGTCTGTTGCAGCTCTCATTCTGCTGTCAAAAAAAAGGGTCTTTAATGAGGTAAAACATGAGCTTTTTGTGTCTGGGGACTTGGCAGAGGATGAACACTGGAGTCTCAGTTCGGCATCTGATGTACAATAGGTGATTTCACAAAGCACCTTTGCAGTTTGGCAGCCTTGTTTGCAAGAGACCTCGGGATTAAATGAGCCTATAGTGAATTACTTCACATTACCCCATAGAAACCGATCCTTGCCTCTGTAGGTCAAATCTGAAGTTAATTCACTAAAAGTACTGCAGTTTCGACTTTCCGTGCTGTTTTGGGCCTCAGATTACAGCAGGAGACATCTAGCTCAACTCAGTATCTACTTCAGCCTTTAGGTATTGGTATGAAATGTATTTATAGCTCTGAAATACACTGAAGAACTCAGTGAATATAGATGTGACACTCAATGAGAGACTTTTAAATTTTTTTTCACCTAAAAAATAATTTCCAGAGTCACCAAATTAAATCTTGCTGTAAATACCATGGGCTATGTTTAGGGAATTAGAACTAATATTATCCTAGTTCTTTCTACTCTGATTGTGACTGCTTACAAAGTACCATCCAGTTGTTATCATCCATTTTTAGGGGGGTGCTTCAGTTTCAGTACCCTAGTCTTTCAAACTTGGTATTGACATCCTTCTGTGATGGCAGGAGTGATTCAGGGCCTGTTGCTGTCAGCAGAAAAGGCCCTGGGTGGCTTTGGAGACTGCTGCACAGGTACTGCAGGGAATCAATAGCTATACCCATAAAAAATTTACTGGGATTAATTTGAGTGTTTTGTCTGCATCTTGAGTAGTAAAGTCTCAAGTGAGGTCCATGGAGTCAAACTGTGTATAAACCATTTGAAAGCACTGCAGCAAAACCCATGTGCTTTGACTGAACACTTAAATGAGCAATTAAATGCCCAAGTACCATGAACTTTGCATTGTGAATTAGGTATCTGGCTGCTATTTATTGATTAACTCCTCTACAAGCCCTAATAATGTCATTGTATAGTATTTTTCTCACAGTTTTGCCTCATTCCATGCAAAATATGTCTGGAAACTAGGTTTTTCTAAATACATTTTTTTATGTTCGGTTTGGAGGAAAAAAAAATATACACGCTCCTTCAGATTACTCTTTGTTGTACTTGCTCTTGGCTATTTGATTTAAATTTTACATGGCAGAGATCACGTCTCCTCTGGTTTTGTAAAGATCCATGGGTACTTTTATCATATAAAGGTGACAGAGGGTCTAATTCTAAGATTAGTTCTTAATAGATAAGGTTCTACGGGAGGCCATGAAACATTATGCATTATTAAATCCAGGTGTATAATTGCCTGCAGGATTGGGGTCTCGTATGTGAATTTTTTTAGTTCAGGCATGTTTGATGCAAATGTTGCAAGTTTTTAGTGCAGCTCTACTTTACTTAATTATGCTTGTAGTCTGACTGAGATATAAGGAGGCCAATTGACTTTCACAAGGTTCCTGAGGTTCCTTGACTCAATTAGTCAGCAGCCAGACTGAGTGACCTCCTTATTTAACACTCATGTCTTTCGCAAACTGTAGAAGACCTCTGCTTTGAGAATCTTAGAGATGGATGTTTACTAGCAGTATTTATTTGATAGAATCATAATTATTTCACATATCATTTTGTACTGCACTTGTACAATGCAGAAGTTAACTCAAGATATCATGAAAAAAGAGCTATGTTTTCAAATAAAGACAACTTTTCTAAATACACATATTGGATAAATTGTGGCATTTATCTGTTGGCCTAGGCTAGGGAAAATGGGAAGCTGTTTATTCTGCCCTCATGGGTAACCTGCCCCTTCAGTGTGCTTAGGACCCATGAGGTGGAATAACTGCAATGGGACCTCTACCTGGAAGAGCTCACAACAGCCCAATGTATGTTACTCACAAATAAAAATTATCCTGCATTTGATAATACCATTTGGAATGAAACTTTTAAAGACTGCACGTTTTCTCAATGCATAAGCTTGTAAGAAGGGAGAGGCATGAACAGTAAAAGCCAATATAGTGTATCAGCCCCATGTAATGGAACTATATGGTACATAGTGATCTGTTGCTATCTCCAGTTGTACGACTTGCAAAAGTAAGGGTAACTCATATGAGGGCTTCTGGAATAAAGTCCGGGATCGCCGTTTCAAAGCACGAAGCAGAATTGCTAAATAGTATTTTCCATTCTGTTACCAAAGTACAAGAAAGAACAAACTGAAAGCATCCCTTTCTCTTTGGCATATTTTCCACCACATGACAAAGCTACATAGACATGTTAGAAAAAAAGAACATGCTCTTTTAAACGTAGGGCTACATAAAGCAGGACAGATTCACTTGAAAATGATAAATAAATAAAAATCGTAAGAGTCTGTTTGCTTTATCCTCTAAATTTTTTGGTATCCTAAGTTTAAATAAAAAATTATTGAGTCTTAAACGTTGTCCGTGCCAGCATCTATTTAAAGCATTACAACTAGCATTATTGTGAGTCGTCGTTGCAAAGTAGGAGTGTAGTGTGTCCCAAATGTATAACCAACCTGAAAATCAGAGATGTGGCCTGTTAGTACTAGCTGTGGCTTTATTTATTCCTGTGACTCACCATCAAAGTTTGCAGTAGAGATCACGGAGATCGTGCAGTTTTTGTATTGCAAAGTGAATTGTACCTGAATTACTCTTGAAGAATTTTGGAGACTGGAAATAATTTTGGACACTATGACAGGTGTAGCTATGATCTCTTGGTTTTTGTCTGGATGTTTTTAATCTAGATTCTTTATCTAAACTTTTGAGTTAATGTACTAGCGGAACTTAAGGAGGATGGGAGAAATGCTTCAAAGCATTCAAAGCAAAACTTCAAAGAAAACCACGACATGAAGTGGAAGCAACATGACACTGCAGAACACCACAAACGTTCTTTCATTGCTTCTATTGTGCTCTCCTCTTGGAGCTCTTCAAAACCATATCTACTCCCACACTTTCTGTGAGTGTACCCTTGGTTTAAAGTGGGAACAGAAAGCATTGTGTTCATCTCACCCACAGTCATTGCCAAGCCTTGAGGTGGAACCTACATTTTTTTCTTGTGTCAATAGTCAAGTACAAGTATTGTACTCATATTCTAACTAGTAAACAGTGCTGCCTCAAGTGACTGAAAAAAATTTTCTCAGTTCCTTCAGGCTTGGATTACCTATTTAGTTCCAAATGTTTCAATGTTTATTTCAAACGAGGAAGCTGAACAATTGTTTTATTTTTAATTATGTTAGAAGTATCTTAAAAGTCTGACAAAGCATTATGTCCTAGTGGAACAAATAGAGCAACCAGAAACTTCACAAATAATGAATGCTGCAGTGTAATTTCCAATAGGAAATCTCAGTATAGGGAACAGGCAGGTCAGACCAGGTTTATCTTTGGTCGAGAGCCAAAAGCATCAGGAAAATAATGATAGTGATTTTGTATTCTTTCATTTTTGTAGACAACATGTGATAAGCATTGGAAAGAGTTATTGTTTATATTAACAGGGGGATTCATTATTAAATTACTTTTCTGTATTTAAACTAAAGCTAAGACTGAATGAAATAAAATTGTATACTATCCTCCCATACTTACTCTTAATATTTCATAAATTTTCTTACCTTCTATCATCTGCCGCCTAATATTCTATTTCATTCTTCGGTCTGCAAGAAAAAAACTTTAAATTAAATATAGTCTAGTGCCTGGGCACAAAGCCACTTTTAATGCTGTAATTCACTTCAACAGTTTTTGATCATTTCAGAACCAGTAACTGAGTCTCCTGTCACATATACATATTATTAGGTCACAAAAATTCAATTTCCATTCCAGTGTAAATTTTCAAATAGAGAGGAAGAACTTCTTTACGGTCAGGGTGACAGAGCACTGGAACAGGCTGGCCAGGGAGGTCGTGGAGTCCTCTTCTCTGGAGATTTTCAAGACCCACCTGGATGCAGTCCTGAGTAATGTGCTCTGGGCAATCCTGCTTCAGCAGGAGAGTTGGACTAGATGATCTCTAGAGGTCCCTTCCAACTCTGACAATCCTGTGATCCCGTTACACTTGTATTTTGGGTTTTTTTCCTTAATTAAGGCATTCCATTGCAATCTGTGTTTCAAAGAAAAGTGTTTGTCCACAGGTGAACACTACCTATCTTTACACAACTATTGCAGAGTTTTATAGATATTACAGTGATAGGATTGTGTATGGGATTGGGAGCAGAGACAATTAGGAATTGCTGGGTTTTTTAAATGCTAGTATATGTAGTTATTATTTTTTTCTCCAGGAAAGATCCATTTTTAAGAAAATTTCTGCAGAGAGAGCCAGAAATTGCTTGAGGGAAAGAGAAAGAAAAAACCATCTTTAGATGATAAGAAAACTTATCTTAGAAAACCATCTTTAGATGATAAGAAAACTTATCTTAGAATAACCTTTGTATTCTTCAGTAATGATTAGGGAAAACTCCTTGTGGAAGTTTGTAATTGTTTCTATAAGTGAACTTATATGTGAGGGGGGCACTTTGTGAAAGAGGTTGGTAGGAACTGCATGGTCCAGTCACAAGTAGGCTGCTAATTGACATTTAAGGCAAATTTTTCAAATCAATAATATGGGATACCAAAGTTCAAGTATATGTTCAATATAATATATATTAATGTTTAACTATTTATAAACATTGAAATCACAGCAGTAACATGAACCTCACACACTAGTATATTGATACACTGTGAGAAAATTGCTATGCAATTCAGAAAGAAAATAAAGCTCCTTATATGTGTAACTGTGTTGAAAGAATCTTCTTGTGGCCAAAGGAAATGTAGAAGCTAAAGCCTACAATTTTGCTTATCTCATGAAGTCTCTGACCAGTGTATTCAGTTAATACAGTTCTCTTTCTTTTACCATTCTGGAAAAGTTCTGCAGTCTTCATTAATTTTTTGCTAGAATGTATTCAATCAGCTGTGATTTTCCTCATATACGTTTCCCTCCCTGTGCTCCCACACTTTTGTTCCTTAAACCACGTGGACTTCCTTTCTCGATAGCTGCAACTGTTTCCGTGTCCCCATCTGTCTATTGCTCTCTTTAAAACTCTCCCTCAGAGAATATGCATCTAAGAAACTAATTTTTAAGATTTTTGACACTTTGACCTTTAATGACATCTGTGGGGCTTGTCGTCTTTCTCTGAGAGTCATATCTCAACATCCTGTACACTCAGGCAGCACTTCTCATCAGCTTGCTTGGTTTTATCTTATTGCAGTTAAGATCAGTCAGGAGCAAGCTCTGAAAGGGAAGGAGCTGAAGAGAAACAAACACAGCATGAAAGAAAAATTGCTGGGATCGGGACAAAATTGCATGGGGTTGAATAATGCATATTTACAGAAGTTATTTAATTTTTTCAAGAGATTTTTGACCACTCACAAATACATGCATATATATGTGTGTAGTGTATAAATACACACATATGCAGGTATATATTTTTATATATGTGTATGTGTGTGTATGTATGCATTTGTCGAAAACAATGGTTTCAGGCAGGCTGAAGTATTTCATGTCTTCAGCTTTTTATTTTCTGATACAGCTGCTCACATGCTCATGTAGTTGCTTTTCCATATTCTGATCATTCCCCGTGTAGTCTCCTACTCTTGCCACCTTGTGAACATTGATTCCAGCCTTGCTTTACTCCTTGTTGTCCAAGGTACTACTGCCAAAATTGTATGTCCCAGCCATTGCATCAGCCATGTCACTTCGCCGTTACTTCAGTATCCTCCTGTTTTGACATCCCTTGAATTGCAGCTTCTCAGGGTTCCTTTGAACAGCCTACATGGTGGTACTTCTGCTGCATCTCCTGTTTCTTCCCTGTTCTTCTCATTGTCTCAGCACTACCAGTTTTCAAATACACATCCATTTCTGACATTCAGTCCCCTTAGCTAGAGCAAAGCTCAGTGATTCAAGGCAAGGTCACTTCAGGCTCTAAGATGGCACTTCCAGAGCAGCAAAGTTCATATTTTTGCTTGTTCAGAATATTTGTCATAAGTCAAGGAATTAAAAAATAATTTTAATACAAGATTATATGATTTTTTTCATTTTTTTAATACTAGGATTTTTGCTTGTGATGTTTAAGTACTTTTGGGTGGGGACTAATTTTTTCTTTTACATTTATACAGTATCTAGCACAGCAGAGTTCTGATGTGTGACAGGAGACAGAAAGAGGAGTACAGTATGTCACTTCTGTTGCTTATTTGTCACTTTATTGCGAGTATTTCACAACTAATTCACTTTTAATCTTGGATCCAATATATAACAATATATATAACAATATAGTAAGTATTAAAACATGCAGGGGGAAATTTTTTAATGTTAGTTTTACGATTTTTTTACTTACAAACATTTGGGATACTTCTCTAATCATAAATGATTGTTTTTAAAGCCCAATCTATAATATTTACATATAAAGAACATAAACTAGTTTAATTTTGACCAACTATCACTCACCAGTAATCAATGGGTTATGGATAATTACCATTATTTTAAGTTTTAGCCTAAATTTTCTCACACATAAACAAGGTAGTATTTGAATAAGTGTCCCTGGAGGGAATGTTTCAGTGCTCAGCTCTGCCTTTAATTATTACAAATTTATTTTAACTTCACAATTGTTCACTAGTGACATTTTATTTACAGAGAAATGTCTCATGGACTAAAGAAGGAAAGTGTTTCAAGCAGGCTCAAAATTCAATGTTTTGTCCTTTCCTTTCTGTTGATAAGCATTATATTAATTGATTCTCTGAATATTGATTTATTTCGTGTGCTTATTTTTTTATAATTTGAAGGCTCACATCAGTCCTTGCATGTTGTAGAAGTGGCACAGTTCAGATGGATTCCTAGTGCCGGGTAACTGTCTGCATAATTACAAAGGGGCTTAAGGCTGAGCACATACTTATGCAGCTGATGAATTCCAGCCTAAATCCTCTGAGCCATTCCAGGAGGTGAGAAAAAGGCTCCCTTCCCACTCAGCAGATGTAGAAATAGGGCACTATCATTGCAAACGGCAAGGACTACCTGCCTACATATGATGGATTAGCTGAGTGGAATTCTTTGGAAGGAATTAGCTAAAGAACAACTCTTTAGGATAGACCAGTTCTTGGGAACCTTCTTAAAAAGTGCTTAGAGGAAACGTGCCAGTCTATAGATTTAACTGCATTATTTTGATAATTTAGATCTTTCTCATTAATTTAGACACTTTTCCCAAATTTGACAGGCACACCAATGTTGCAAACATGAATGTGGAACTCTCATAATACATCAAATGTGCTAAAAATGCAAAGCTGTATTCACTATAATACTTGACTATAATCCTTCCAAGGCTGTGGACTATGCTTTTACTCATTCTGTTACAGCTAGTGATACCACATTAGTATATTGCAATACTGCAGTATAGTATACGACATAATAATACAGTATCATATGTATTTTAATATACTACATCATGATATATAGGTACCCTGCAGTATTGCTGGTAATACAGCTGGTAGTATTGTAGCACTTTGCCAGCTGAGATTGATACTGTACTTTCTGCTTTGAGAGTGGTGGATGCTCAAGAATTTACCCAAGAATTTATTATTTTCTATTACTTCTCCTGTGACCAGAGGTTAGTTCCTTTCCTGGTGTGCGTAACCCAGCCCCAGTGCACGTGGGAGACTCTGGAAAGGTGGTAAATGCATTACAAAGTAGGCTATATGGGCAGCAGGACTAACAAAGCTACAATCACAGTGGTTTGTGCTTCAGTAGCCCCTCCAAATAAGCTTAGTTTCCTCCCATGCTCTGTGGATTCAGTTTTCCTTCCTTGCAATACTTTCTTGGAATGCCATGGGCATCCTCAGTGCCTCATCCCTCCCTTATGCTATCGGCTGGGCAAGCAGCAATGCAGCACAGCAAATGCTGCCAGAGTAGGTGCACACTCCAGCAGGCCCTGTGGGTGAGTTCGGTGCACACCAGAGTCTTCTTCCTCAGCAGGGTCTTTAACCGAGTCCTCACTTCACTATTCAGCAGTCAGTTTTAATGAACTTTGTAGGACTTCAACATACCCAAGACTCCTGTCTCTGTTTCTTTTGAAGCTAGCCATTCAGTTTGTAAGCTATTGCAAATGTAGCAGGTAGCTGCATGGAGGTATAACAGGCAGTCAGGTCAAAGTTAGAGAGAAGGATGAATTTAAATGAAACCCCACTGGAAACAGAGCCATTTCTATCCTCAATATATTCTCTCCCTCTAGAATGCTAAAAAGCTGCTTTTACACCCCCTGCTCTTCCCTCGTTCTCCAGAACAATTCTACACAGTTAGTTGGACCAAATTTTTTCGGGGAGTGGCTACTGTATTTCAGGGTGCCTGAAATATAATGCTTAATGGGGGCCTAATTTTTCTAGTGTTTTTAAAATCCATGCCTTTTAAATGTGTCCTTCAAATCCAAGGCGTCTGGAAAACCAACTGTAACTTTTCTAAGTAAGAAGTAGCTTAATTTTCGGAGGGGCTGCAAGACTTTCAGTGGTCATAAGCCTGAAGAAATAGTGTAGGCTCTAGAAACTGAGGGAAATGTCACTTACAGAAGTTCTGTGAGCAGTTTCAGCTGATCTGAGACCTCATCGATAGGATAGGTTCTGCTTCACCACTTGTTTTGAGATAGTTTGTTATCTACTGCCTCGCTGGTGCTGGCTGTTACAGTCGTGTTCCTTTGGGAAGGATTTGTTTTAATATTAAAATTAATATTTTGATGCTCTTGACTATATGCTCCCACATGCTGCAGTGCTGATGAAAGGGTGGGAGCAGGAATGTCTCTTTCGACAATGGGATGTTCTTAAGCTATTTTAATAACTTTTGAAATTAAGTCACTAACTGCCAAAAAAAAAAGTAAGGTAAATAAAATGAAGAGTCCCTGTCTGACTGTCTGGGGAAAGGAGCTTAAACAGAGACCTCCCTCTACTCGAGAAAAAGTGTGGGGTTTCATATGAGGGATTCTTTTCTGCAGTTTCAGAACCAGTCTCTGAGTCACATACCACACACTGACTTTGCTATCTAATTCCTCTCTTAAAAATTGCATCTACTGTAAATAAAATGCAAGGATGCCATCAACTCTGTCTGTGTCAATACATTTCTTTCTCACCAAGGAACTAACCCCACCCTGGAGTCCAGAACTTGCTGAGAATTCAGAAGCTGTGGCAGTACCACTCTGTAGTGCCATGATAGGCCAGGTAAGGAAACCTGCATTCATAATTAAGATTCCTGAACACAAACATATAGACGTCCAGTAATGAGTACATTTTCAGTGGTCACGTGAAATAAATGATGTCAGATAATGGAAGTAAATGAGGGCATTCTTTACTGTACTTTAAAGCAGAGCAAGTCTTTTTGGACATATACGTAAATTTAAAATAGATCTTTGAAGGGAAGTGAGACACATTCATAGCACAGGCCGTCATGCCGGTTCAAAATAAGTAAATAGAACATCATTAAATTATCAAGTTTAATGAGTAAGCAACATTAATTTGCAGCTGGAGCTCACTGGCTGTTTTGCAAATTGAATAATGTTTGACCAAGGAGTCATGATCACGCACCTCAGCTTATGCTTTTCTGATAACTGATACCGGTTATACAGTTATTCTGCCCCTTCCCTTTCTCTTTTATCATGACGTGTAGCATCAGACACTGACTTTATATTTTTCTTCAGTAATTTCCTCCCCCCTTTTAATATCACAACATCGGTGAAAAGTGGTGATCGATATAATTGCATTTTATGGTGCTTGAAGGGACTTAGTGAGTCAGGATTACTTTTTAGTGAACCGACGAGATGCTGGCTGTGATGTGAAGGCTGCCTGGCGATTTCTCGCCCTTCAGCACCTTGTTCTCCCTGCTCGGTCACAGCTCACCACCTCCTCGGTTTTTCTGCTCCAAGTCTCCATGGAGCTGCCTTGCAAACTGGATCTCTTACACTGGTTTGAAGTACATTCCCATTCCCTCCTCCCTTCTTTCACAGGTTTATTTTTAAGCCAGGCCTGGCTTGCCACGCAGCCGCGTGGAGCGGTGCCAGGAGGGGTAGGGCAGTGGGGAGGGCAGGCCTGAGCCTCCTCAGCTGGCCTTGTCCTCACGGCCAGTAAGTGACAATATCATGCTAAAGACCGAGGTATTCTTCATGTTTGGTGTTCTTGTGACGCTGGTATCTAACCAGTCCCAGGCTGAGAATTAACTTGTACAGGCTGCCAGAACATTTGTAGTGGCTGCTCCCACCCCACAAAACCCAGCAAGAGGCAGTGTCAGGGAGGGTAGCTGTGGGAGGCCTCAGGGTGCTGCCCTGAGGCCCATTTTGGATTGCCTCATTACATTAGGGTTAGGCCAGTATGACTTTTTTTTCCTTTATAGATGAAGGAACTGAAATACTCAGTGATGTGAGGTGGCAAAGGCCAGAGAATAAACATCACTCTTGGGAAGAGAAGTCAAGACAAAATGTATGTGAAAACTTGTGCTGTAGTGTGTTTCCTACCAGCCTGTGCTCAAAATAATGCATCTCTCATAACAGATTTATTTTTTCTTTGCCAGATGTTATCAGTCGGGAATGCTTTTTCCTTAGACAAATGCTGTAGGAAGGAACATAGTAAACCTGGTAGATTTTAAAGCATGTGGCTGTGCTCTAAAGCTATATGACATTTCCAGAAACTCTTAAAGAAATGGTAAATCTTGTTTTGCCTAAGTATGTTTTTTTTCACAAGGGAATTAGGATTTGATGGGATACCTCTGTGTAGGTTGTCAGACATATGAATTTTATTTTCAAAAGCAATTTTTCTTCCAGACAATGACTTATTCCTTGAACAAATAGCAATATCTAACAGTGTAAGAGAAATAGCTAGTACTGAATAAAAGCATTAGGGAAGAATAATTCGCCTTTGGCATATGGCAAGTGTTGGATGAATACTAAAATACCTTTAAACCAGCTAGTAGAGTCAGGCTGTGGCTTTCCTAAGTGGTCTTAACTTGTCTCTGGACATAAGGAATGCAGATGTATTTGGTTATTGCAGTATTAGCATCTAGGAATATTTTTTTTTCCATTGTGCAATATTTTCACCCAATTTGGTCTCAGTATAAGATGTAGGGAAATAGGCTTTGGCTATAGAAACACAGATGACTGAAGAGAATGAGTTTTTACCTGATATTTTCAAAAGCTCAGCGTGGGTATTGCATTTTTTGCAGATCTGTATTCTAGATGCCTGCTTATCTAGGCATTTACGAATATCTCACGAAGAATATTTTGCAATTGCAGCCAACATACCTTTGAAAAACATAAGTCAACACATTGAGCCTGCCATAACACAATGCTTCTTTATTTGATTGCAATCCAAACCAGGGGTCCAGAACTGAACGTACAGACAGATTGGAAATCTGTGCAGTTCAGTGCAGTTCACACTGAAGGTGTCACCCCTGGTATAGAAGGATGGCAGGGAGAGGAGAGCTGGGCTGTTGTAGCATCCTTGACTGGAGTATAACTGGAAATAAAGATGAAATTGAAACTCAGTGGACCCCATACATTCGTAATTAATATTTTAGCGTGCTTTTGAAGCACTTTGATAGGCAAGACTTTCACTTCTTTTTTGGTGTAAAACAAAGTGTTGCCAGGTGGCTTGACACGAGTTTTGAATACTGACGGTTGTAGGACCACATGACATACAGGCATGTGAGGGCAGGGTGGCTCAGTCAGGGCAGTGCAGGCAGTAGGATTACTCTGGGGACAAGTCCCTGCAATGGAGCAGGGCAGAGCAAAATCTTTCCCACTGTGATCCCAGGTGCCAGAGGGAGCTTCTCCCAAGAGATGGCTACAGCCTAGCCTACCTAAAAACTGTTTGATGTGAGTCCACTGAGTAGCACATTAAAAAATGCCTTCTGTAGTTTTCTGATCTCTTTTTCCATTCTTATGACAAAGTTATGCAACTGCTTTGCTAAATTCTACACCTCAGATCTGTCATTATATTTGTACTATAAAGGTATGCTTGGCTGTCCTACACTGGCCTGAAAACTCAGTGCTCTTCATGTTTTTAACATAAGCTTTTAAATGGCTCATGTAGAACCTTAGGCTTGTATGTCAGATTAAATAGCACAGCCTCAAAAATACGATATCTGTGGGAGATTTGTCATGATAATAATAAAGCACCTTATCTGTTTTTCAAAGTAAATATCAGCAGCACAGTTAGCAGGGACATATTCTCAGCTGACATAAATAACTTTTTCAGAGTCACAATTGACATCAACCAAGGATCTGCTCCTTAAAAGCAGATGCTTAAAATTCTAGACACTTTCCAAATCAACAAACTTCTGTAGGCCAAAACTGTCACACATTTTGTGAGAAAACACATTTTGTGAAATAATTGTAACCTAGGAAATTAAATCACTTTAATTTCTTCTTTGATTGGCAGTGTCAAAAAAAAAGAGTAAGAAAAAAACAAGAGCTACAAACTCCAGAGGGTGTTCTATTCGGAGAACTTATTAAGAACACTATACACTAAAGCTGGTAACAAGTTCCATTGTATTATACATTATACTAGGTAGCAGGTAGAAGGAAACAATATTGTCCTGTAACACCCTGCTAACTTGCAGAAAGTAAAGAGCTGATCCTTTCATTGAAATATCCTTAGCAAACATGAAAACCAAACAATCATATTAACATTGCAGCCTCTTATTAACTAAAAGCCGAATTAGGAGAAAAAGTGCTTTATTTCAGTTTCCTTTTCAAAGAAAGATGGGGTGAAATCCTATGTAAATCAAATCAGTGGCAAAATTCATAGAAACAGAAATCACAGGTTGTTAATTTGGAAGAGTAACAGATCCTTTGATATTTCTCTTTATCATTGTTTCATTGTTTACAAAAGCAGCATTTCTAGAGACAACCATTGGACTGTTTATGGTTTTTGCTTCCCAGTTTTTGCACATAAGCAGAATTCCCAAGGTTGCAAAAAAGAATTGTGAGAAACAATTAAAAACAGAATGTTGCCTCTATTGGTCTTATTTACGTGACTCTGTTAGAATTTATAATTGCATTTCTGCTGGCAGATGGAAGTATTTTGCTAACTGGGAAAGTGTAGCTGATATCATAGAGATCATTTGAGAATTGTAAGAGTGTTGTTTGGAGCTGACTTTTTTCTCTGTCAATATAAGCCCACAAAAAGGCTTACAAAATTATTCACCTCAAGGCCTCTTCCTCTGAGGGAAACTAATTTCTAATTCCCACCTTCTTTCCATAGACTCAATCTTCCCCTTTCCTGACACCCAATCTCAGTCTCCTTGCCTGCTCAAACCCTTTTCCAGTTGTATACAATCAGCATCCATGCCTCAAGAGTACCATTTCCCTGGCTGCTCTACATCTGTATTTATTCTGAACCTTTTCCTTTGGTTCCCAGACTGCTTGGATCTCCATGGATGCTCATCTATTTTCGGTAAGCTCCCCCTCCCACAGACCACTGTTCTGCTCAGGCCTCTGCCCTCCCTGGTCTCTTGCCTCAGTGGCTCTGCCCTGCAAGGCTTTATTTGCCCAGTCCCATCTGTTTCCCCACTACAGTAATTGCCATATGCAGATTCTCATCTAATTCGTGCTGACCTTCCCTGCTCCTTCTTCTGCTCTGCTTCTTCCTCCCCTCACCTTATCTTTCAAACATCTCTGCCCTGTTTTCATTCCTGAGGTTATCATTTCCAGTATCTACCCTGCTATTTTACCCTCTCACTTCCAGGGTCTCTTGTCTGGCTGTACTTCCAGAGGGGCTTCCGGCTTGCCCGACTCCCAGTCTGAGCATCCTTTTCCAAAGTCACTCTGCTTGCTCTGTTTTTCCAGTTGTCCATTCCCATTTCTTCCCAGCATCTCCTTCCAATCTAGCCTCACCAGGAGCAATTTTATCCATTGCTAGTGTACCAGATCCCACGTCTTTGTCAAACTCCTTGCTCTGTCTCTAATCAAACTATGGCATGTACTTCATTTCAATTTTCAATTGAACTTCTCTGCATTAAGCAGTGTGTCCTCATGGGAGGGAAACTGAGAGCACAGGAGAGACAAACATTCTGCTTTTAGATCGAGAATATGACCCTGCCTTGCGTCATCAGGTAGGAGAAGTCATTACAATGATATTATAATTTGGTTTTAGTAGCCCTGAGCTGTACTGTGATGGTACATGTACTGCCCAGACAGCTGTGAGTCTGGAGCTCAGCTAATATTTAATTTTGCTAACATTTAGTTAGCTTTTAGTTGCAAAACTGTGATGCACAGGTTTTTTTCAGGTCTTGTCTGAATTTGGAAGGGCTAAAAGCAAAAGGCAAAAAGGCATATACCTGACAGAGAAACCTCTCCTGCCAAATTGAAGTCCAACTTTCAAAGCACTGAAGCAGCAGAGCAAGGCTTTCTATCATTGATGGCAGCACATTTCTCCTAGCCTGTTTAGTGAAATTAGCTGGTGGTTTTGGCTGACATTTTCATAAAAATAAAAACTGAATAAAAATCAGGCCAAGGAACACTGTAACTGGAAAATTTAATCTGGAATAACTAAAGTTTTATATTGCTGTATGTGAAATCAGGATCTAATCATGAGAAATGTCAAATGTGCATAATCATAGGTGAAACTGCAATCCCTGATGATATGAGTAACAGCTTTAAAAAGTCTGAAATATGTTCTAAATAGTTTAGGATAAATTATGAACAGAGCTACATCTCTGGAAATCATCTGATTCTTACATTCAACTAATGGCTGAATTCAGCCCTTTGTGTATAGCGAACTACTTTTTCAAACTTGCTGCAGGCAGACATTATAAATTCTCAGCTTTCTAAGGCCAGACATGACCACTGTAATTGCAGAACCTGACCTTCTCTGCAAGAGAGACTGCAGCATTTTGCATACTAATTCTTTTATTGTACCTAAACCTCACAGTTGAACAAGAAGGTAGCCGTTAGAGCATCTAAACCCAGCTATCAGTATGCATGTATTCGGGGCGGGGGGGTGGGCGGGCTGTTTCCTGGGTAGTATTCAAGAGAAGAGGTTGAGCCTAATGGCCGTAATGACACAACTGTATCTTAATGGGAACACACCACTAGCAAAACATTCCAATTAGCAGGGGATGTACTGAGCTGAAATAAATGGTTTTAAGTGATGATCAGCCTGGTGTGAAATTATAAACTCCATTGTTAGTATCAAAACGACTAATTACAGCTCTGATACAGAATAGCACTCAAATTTTTAAATCTGTGGAACTAAACCGAAAATGCTTTCAGCCTTTTGCAAGACCTCCAGGGAAAAATGAAGAGCACACAATTTTTAGCTTGCATTTTTATTTAATTGGTGCATTATTTCAGTACAGAGTATTATATAGTATTTCTTTCCTCTTTCTCCAGTCTTTTTTTAAATTGAGTTTCCACAGGATGTCCTAATTAGGAGACCCATACTGTATACCCTCAAAAGAACTAAGGATTTCACTTCAGCTAAGTGGCACTTTTGACTGTGGGGAAAAAAAAAAAAAAGCACAATTTAATGGAACAAAGAAAAACAGGGCAGCCAGGTTATTCAGGGAAAACTGAGAAATAGGCACAAGTTTTATGTAAGGATTTGTAATTCGTTTAGGTGGTGCTCTTTTCTTTACACTTTTCTAACACTTTTTGTAGTACTAAATTCTCTTAATTTAATTTGTACTTCTATGTAAAGTAATCCACTCACATTTTAAGGGGCTTTTTTTCCTTTTGCCCTACAGCTTTCATATTGAGCAAGCAAATGTTAAAAGCAGTTAAAAGCAGGCTTGAATCTGCTCTCTCCATTGATGGGTTTTAAAATTAAAGCTCTTTGAAACTTTCATGCCCGTCTGTGCAGCCCAGGAGCATTAAGTCACAACTGTCTGGTGCCACATCCTGACAGACCAAGTCTTGAAAAAGGGATGGCAATTTTTCCACCCTTATTTAGAGTGCCCAACCAATGCTGAATGGAGGAAAATAAATCAGATTTTTCTTTTTAGTGGAGTATGTGAAATAGTAAAGGCTGAAGATGCCTTGGAGTTCCTGTTCTATTTATCATCTCTCACAATTGCTCTGAAAACTGAAAACACCCCTTAATAAATTACAATCTCTTTTTTTTTGTGACAGATTCTAGGTGAAGTAGAAAAGGTGTGATGTTTCTGTAATTGTACACTACCCAGAAAGTGTATTGTTCACTGAATCTTGATATCCTGCAGAAGATAAGAATTCAAAGAATAGGTTCAATGAAGTTAATAGAACAAGCTACGTGGGCATATTATTTACTCATGGTTTACAACATACTTTAAATAGTGTAATCAAATGTACATAAGTTGGCACCTAAGTACTATAATGATGGGCATATTAGACATGTTTCATAAAGATCACAAGCTTATCAAAATCCTAAAAGCTGATTTTCCTGAAACCTGCCCCCTTAATATTAAAAACAAAATCTTAAATTCATAGGTATTTATTACTTCCTTGTACTTTTATAAAAAGCACATTATCTAACTTCATATTTGGATATTCTAGGTTTCAAAGTGTTGGTGAAAGATAAAATTGTCTATAAGAATGCTTTTAAGTAAATATACTTCATTAAATTCTTTATATAAAAATTCTTTAGCTCTCAACTATCTGTCTTAAAAAAATCTTTGTATTTTCACAGTTTTACTAAAATTTATGATTTATGGAGATAAACATCTTAATAACAGAATTCCAGAAAAATTTAGTTTGGAAGAGACCTCTGGAGGTTATCTAGTCCAGCCCCCTGCACAATGAGGGCAGGTTGTTTAGAGACTAACTACTTTGAATATCTTCAAGGGTGGAAACCTACAGCCTCTTTGGGCAACCTCTTCCAGCATTTGAACACCTTCAAGGTGACAACAGCCACCTTTGTTGTGAGAGCGCATGGTCAGCTTGTTGTCCACCAGGATCTGTGGGGCCTTTTCTGCAATCATCGGGGTGAATAGCTGTTTTACCAAGTACAGTGTTTCCTTAAAGAAAATCACCAAGTCATGCTATTATATTAGATGCACTGCTTTTACGGTGATTTCTTTCATTCGCATTTGATTTTAATGCCATTTGTTTGACCCTGAGTCTTAAAAGCATTTTTGATGTACAAATTTCATTTGTACCTAAGACATTTCTGAAAGTATACCTGCAGAGAACTCTGCAGAATGAAATAAACCAGACTTGTATTTACTTTGAAAAGCACCCAGCAGCTAATGTCATGCAGTGGAGACATACCGCAGCACATGTTTAGTAATGGGAATGTACAGCCTTAAAGGTCTGGACAAACCCAGCAGGAGCTACTGAAATCTCTTTTTTTCAGACATGCCCTTTCAAAATGACATTCAGCTGCAAGACAATAATTTTAGAAGTCTGAATTGGGAATGTTTATCCAGTAAGTTTTCAGTTCAGTCACGTCAATGGACTGTGGAAGGGCAATGTACCTCTGTTACGTCAAACCTAGGCATCTTTGAGTCGTTGCTTTTGCTGTCATTGCTAATCACGTATATGTTGTTTGAGTAATGGTTTGATATCAATTAAACCTATACTACTCTGACAACAAAGTAATAATTAATCAATATCTTGAGCTCCCAAATTACTTGTCTGTACAAGCATGTGTTACCAGCACATGGTATCTGTGACAGGAGGGACCTTCTTAACTTTACTGGATTCTCATGACTCTCATTCAAAGCCCACTGACTCAGTAGAAAAACTAGTATAGCCTTCAGTGGGTTTTCGATTAAAGGCATTTGATCTTAGGGAAATTGAATAATCTGTAAAATAAGGTTCGTAATGTTTCTCTCTTGTAAAAGTAATTGAAATTCATAGAGGGAAAGTACAAAGTATGAACAATTACTGTTTAATCTCTATTAAGAAAACTGGTTTTATCAATTTTTATTTAATTACTTAAATGAGTAATTTAAGGCGTTTTAAGGCCTCATGTATTTGATGTTTCATTTGTTTCTTTCAGTTGAAACAAGATGGTTACTATGGAAACAAAGACCTTGCAAGATCTGAGTTGCTGTTAGCTTTGGGAACAAACGCATTATTATGAAAACAAAAAAACCCTGAGATATTGAACTATAAAGTAGAATATGATCCTTATTGATTAACAAATCCTGGGTAAAAGCTAGTTTTATACTGTAAGTGTTTGGAATAGGAACCACTCTGGCAGAAACAAGTGAAAAAATGAAAGTTAATGGAGCTGTCATTTCAATATTCAATAATATTATCTAGAATATACAATTTCCCAGATGTAATTCCCATATCCTGCATGCACTGTTACAACAAAGTGAAAGGCTTACCGATGCCAACGTGCTTTTCCTGTCACAGTGTAACTGCAAAATGTATACACTTCTAGAAACAGCGGAGCAATTGGGAAAATAAAGCTGCTCTTGACATCAGTTATGCAGGCAATATATGGCATAGTCCTCCTGGCACCCCCTCAGCTATTTGCACAATTATTTTCTTGGCCATCTCACACACTTGCGTGTTTAAGCACAGGGCAAACAGACATGCGTGCAGAAAGGAGGAATCGAAGCCCCTTGCTCTGGGAGAGCCAGATGACCTAAAGGTTGACCAGTGTTGCCAGGCTTTGCTTTCCAGTCTCCTTGAGATTCAGGAAAAAGTGGACCAGGCCAGTAAGAATTAGAGAGCTGTCAGTTCTCCTTTCCCATACATAGCTTATTTTTGACTGTTAGTGACCCTATAGTGTTCTAAATCCGGAAAGAGTCGCATAATTGAAATGAGCTCAAACTGGGCAAATTAGTTCAAAATACAGGCATGGAGCCCAGTGAGCTAGAATAAGAGCCCAAGCAAATCCATAGGATGATTTCATTGTAGTATTTGCTAAAACACACTCATATGTGTCCGCACACCTGCACATGCACACACGCACAGATCTACGCTTAAAAGAATGATTCAATTATAGACACATCTCTTTAACTAATCAATATACTTAATAAATCATCAATCATAGAACACCCCAGTTTGGAAGGGACGTGAAAAGATGATCTGTTCCAACCTTTCGTGGGAAAGGGAGCCTGGATGACATTATCTAGATTATTTGTCCAAATGCACCTTGAAAACCTCCAGTGATGAGGACTCTACCATGTCCCTGGGGAGGTTGTTACAGTGAATGATTTGTAAAAAATTTCCTGCATCAATATGAAACCTCTTCCTGTGCAACTTGTACCCATTGCCCCTTGTCTTCTCCATGTGGTGCCTTGTGAAGAGAAAGCCTTTGTGCTCTTTGCAGCTGCCCTTTAAGCACAGGAATACTGTGATGAGGTCCTCCCTGAGCCTTCTCTTCTACAGGGAGAAAAAGTCTAACTCCTTCAGTCAAACCTAACTCTTTCAGTCAAGGGAAAGAATAAAGGAAATTAAAGAGCTCTATTTTCATGGGGTGTTTTAAGTACTGCTGAGTATACAAAATCGGGTTCAGCCCTTTATCAGTGTCATGTGACCTCAAAATGCTATTATTAATCATGCACAGAAATACTGGAGGACACTCTGTGTTCTCCCTCTACACCTTTGGCACCATATTACAGAACGCATACGAGTACCTATGTAAATGCATGCTTGTTTGTGTATGTTTTATACGACTAAAGAGAAGGTGTTTGTCACAAAGTCAGTAGGCCTGACTCAGAAACAGCAGATGTAGAAAACACAAACCTAAATTAAAGTACTGGGTGAATTAAGTCCACGTCTTTTCTCTGAAGAAAACTTTGTCTAAGATGAAAATCAAAATTAGTTAATTAAAAGCCCCAAATAAATACTTCCATGGGCTTTACAGTTTTTCTATCTTCCCAAAGTGCCATGAAAATCACATATTTATACAATCAGCATTGGCTTATGTTTTCAGTGGAAAAAGTTTACCAGCCTTGATAGTAGGAAGAACTTCAAAGGCTGCGATAAATCAAATGAATAATTTGCCCGGAGGAAGTCTGTATAAATTGGTCACGTTATCTAAATGTGTCAAATGAAATCTTAAGAACTCCCTCTCTCTTTCCGCAGGAATAATTGGATTTGCACATCTCTCTAAATTGCTATCTTTTCCCCAAAATGTAGGCGGATATAATTTTTATTGCCTGAATGCCTATCATGATAAATGGTTACAGAAAAGTAGCCAAAGTTATATGGGAAGGGTCAGGCAGCCTGATTTCATATTTTCCTACTGTTAGCCCACCTGATGTGAAGATGATTAGCAGGCCATGAAAGACTAGCTCAATTCTGCATCCCTAATTTAGGTATGCTGGATGGGATAAGATGAAAGGGTCTAAGATTCTTTGTAAATCATTCAAAGGTAAGTTAGAAAGCTTCATTACTCACACGAGTTCCTCTAGAGGACCATCATTTCTGCATTTGGTATTCTGGAAGAAGAGGTAACAGGAAAATGGCACTTTAAAATTATTTTAATTTTTCTCAAGTTTCTAAGGTTTCAAAGAAGGGTTGGGTTATACCTATCACTTGCTGTTCTTCTAGAAAAGGGATTGTGGATTCATATGTTTTGTTCTCTATTACTCATGAGTATTTTGTTCTTAATTGGGCATTTATGGAATTCTGAGATATACATGTACTTTAAAATTGCTTTGGTTTTCTATGCATTAAATGCTCTCTTTTCTGATGCCATGTTTACCAAATTTACTAATGCAAATTTGGATGTTTCATGTTAAGGCCAAAGACAAGGCATCTTGTCCTTATTTTATTAGTAAAACGTTCAAAGTCTCTTCCTATTAGAACATGTGGATCTTTTAATTGTTCCAGTTCTCTTATAAAGAGGACACATAGATCTTTCCTCAGTCTTCTGCCTTTCAGCTGAGAACCTGAAATGTCAAGAAAACAGGGAAAGTTCCAACTCTGAAGCTGCAGTACAAAATAATGCATTAGAAATTGAAACAGTGATAGATAAGTCTGTGCTTGTGCAGTGCGAGTTTGAAATCTTACAGGTGCACGTATTTGGACTTCTATTTACACTTTTTTTTCTATAAATGTCCTTTGATTTCATATGCTGTGATCTATCATCTTGCCAAACCAGAGCAGAATTTTTGTTTTTCAATGGTATGTTTTAAATGTCTTGGGAGACCAGAGATCTGTGGTGCTTCTAGGAATGTCTTGTTACAATCCACTGATTCTTACCGACAGAAGTTTTACCCCAAATAGGCTTTCAAGCTCTGTGTAAGCTGAAGCAACAAAAGGAACATAATCGAATATAATGATGGGACCTCAAGTATTGATGAAGTAGAATTGGCTTGAGTTACGTTTATGATTTGGCATGCTACAAGTGATTTATTATCATAAGAACATATTAAAAATAAGCTACAAAAGAACTTGCAAACATACTTTACTGAGCTAAAATTTACTACTTTGAAGTATCTCATGCAATTCTTCATATTAGTATGAACAATTCATTAGTTCATAGTAATTGATTAGTTCATATTATTAAAATGAAACACATCTGTGATTATCTGCAATACTGAGATAAGTGAAATACGTAAGTCTGCTGTGGCCTCCACATGGGACATTTGCTTTTGGCTTGTTGGCTTTTTTAACCATTCCCTATACATTGTCAAGGACTGTAAAATAATAATCTGTCCTTGAGTTATTTGCCCCCCAAATGATAGTTGGATTAACATTGAATTGATTATTGCATTTTAATCTGTGTGAATGTACACTCCAATAGGGACTGAAAAATAATATCTTAGCGGAAGGAAAGCAGTTGTTTCTTTGGGTGCTCACCTGACTGTAGCATGTGTCTCTCACCCCCTGAGCATTTTCTTGAGCATCCAAGTTACTTTCAGACCTTCTACCTAGAAACTCTTGGCACTGTGCACTGCCAGCAAAGCAAGAGCCAGCAACTGGGTTCAACTCAGGTTCATGAAATCTAGCAGGAGGCGAGAGGCACGTTGTAGCAGCAGCTGGGCAGGTCACAGCATGACCAAAGGAAAAGGGGCAAAATATGTACGTGTTTTGGAGGTAAGAGTGGTGAAGGAGATCAGGATGTCTGGGAATGGAGTTGGATCCACTGCTGAGGCAAGGGGAGGAAAAGCTTTTAGTGTTGTACATTAAATAAAAAAGGATGATACTTCTGCCTTCTGTTTCCTTGGTATGCTTTTCTTTCATTTATCAACTGCAAATACAAGGCAAAATTGAAGTGCTATTTTTGTTGTGGTTATTTTTCCAGTGCATCAGTATTTAAATTACACTCAGACCCGACAAAGGCTCCTGGTTTTTTTTCTGTGGGCTTGGTTTGATTTTTGTCTCTTTGGGGTTTGGTTGGTTTTGAGGTTTTTTTTGTGGTTGGCGAATTTGAAATCTGGAGTTGTTCTTTGATGAAGTACAGGCAATAAAGGTTAGACAGGTCAGAACAGAAACTTCACCTGAGTATGGCAAACATATGAAACAAAATCTGACTCCAAATCATGATCTGTACTTTGCAATTTATACTCACTATTTAGTTTAAACTCGGCTCACCGTCATCACAAGGGTTTAATAGGTCACTAAGAATGTAATTGTACTAAGATTATTTAACATTATTACCTGGTTTTATCCATAACAACTTGTGAAGTCAAAGATTTAAATATAATAGCAACTCTGTAGCTGAAATCTGAGTCAAGGTTGATTATTTTCCTAACTCCTAAATTCAAGATCTGGTGCTTGGTCAAAAGCTTTGTACAAAAAAATACTCATTAATTATATTGCCAGGCCAGGTTGACAGCTATTTTAGATGTATGTTTAAGCTTTCTTTTCAAAAAAGTACTTGAACCTGTGTCTAAGCTTTAAAACTCCAGGAACTCAAGTTCACCATACCAAACTTCTTTTGGGGCATTTACTCAATATAGTAGAGGGTTTTAGTTCATTGAATAGAAAATAGAGCGAATGAAGGGAAGAAAACACAGCAAGATTTACACTTCTGTCTAGACCAAGCTCTAAGTGTGGGCAGCAAGGCAATGAGCATGTGCCAGAATGAGCACTAAACTGGACAAATGCCAACTTTTTTATTGCGAGTAACCTCTTGCAGCTGGAGCCTATTCACTGGTAGGAAAAGGCAAAGCCACGAATGACTTCAGTGGTGCAAAACCAGAGTGCTCCAGAGTGGAAGAATTAGCTCATGGTGTACTTCTTGGTAAAATCCTGGAGGGTTTATAAACACAAAAAAATTTACCATAAAACGGCATTATAAGTGGTGCTTTGTTTAGTATGATTCTCCCTAAGTCAGAATTGGGTCTTTCTGGTTGACTGGTTGGTTGACGCTTGCCTCATTCACCATGCTGTTTGACAGTGGGATTGGTGTTTTCCAAAAGAGGTGCTGTGCTCTGGCTTCACTTGGGCTTACCGATGGTGCCTATGCGGCCCCTAAAATGAACAGAGCCCCAGAGCAATGGCTGGGAATACACTGTGTTCACAGATGCACCTGTTTCCTCTCTATAGAGGAACTGCACAGAAGGTCACTCCCATTTCTTGAATAAATTCATGCTGGTTGTCTATTTAGCCCAACTGCTAGATGCTGCACAAGTAGCAGACAAAACCAGTGTTTGCCCTGGGCATCCCAGTCCTTTCAGTCATGCCAGGAGATGGGCTTCCAGCATCATTCTCCAGATATACAAATAATATCCTCAGGAGGGCAATCTATAGAGGTCCTTCAAAGTGCTGTTTGCCATACTGAGAAACATAAATGCAGATGGGTATAGCTGCCTCAAATGGCAGCTTCGTTACAGGCCAGCAGAAAGAGCTGAATTAGGTCTGTGACAGCTCCACAGGTCTACTACCTAACACAGACCAAATCATCATGCTGACCTTCTGTACTCCTCGCCTATCCGGCCATCATTTCTAACCTGCCAGTTTTGCATAATGCTGCATTGCTTTTTATACATACCTGGTTAGATAAAATGGAATTTTTCAACCACAAAATGCAGTAATATGTACTGACTGATTAAAACCAGATTTTTTTCCATAATATTACCTCTTAAATAAAATACAAACTTTCAGAAATGTTTAGGCAGACATCTGCAGAAGCCAGGACTTTAATAACACTGCATAAATTGTAGTTCTTTAGATGAGCTTTTTGCTTTCTCTTCGTATAAATGTCTGTCATTAGTTAAGTGCAAAACTCAGAACTTCACTTTTTTGGAATGAATACTTCCCAGATCTTGCTTGCGCAAGATTAGATTAAGCATCTCATGAGCTCTTGTTGAACTCCTGGTTTCAAGTACGTTCCATGTCCTGGGAGGCTGGAAGTGGATGCAGCCAGGATGCTGCAGGACAGCTGTGCAACAGTTCAAGTTCTCCTTAACCCCCTTCATTGCACTGGATTAGCCCATAGGGAAAAGAATGAGTTTACTAACCCTCTAGCTTTCCGCAATAAGTCTTTAATGACATGCTTTAAATGCAGGGTGTCTGGTATTTGTTGTGCTCTATTAACACTTCCGCTTCCAGCTTGACTACTGCGCTGAAGCCAAAAAAAAATCAAATATACTAGGGCCTCAAATATATCTACAGTTTTGCAAACCCTTATTAACTCGCATATCAGTCCAAGACTGATCTTGTTTTTTAATTTAGTCAAATACTAATCTAGTCCTTCTTGATCCTTAATTCCTGATTGTTATTCTGGTCCTTCTTTGATTAATGACTCATTCGAAATAGGGCTGAAACGACTCCCCAGATTCTAGCCAAGCCAACATTTGGGTATCTTTTAATAGTTTAATTGAAATGGGAATCTCTAAAAAAATTGCTTGTTCTATATAGTCACTTTTGTCACTGTCTAAACTGGGACAAAGATTTTATGTGGTCAGATTCTGAAATGCGTGGATTTCTTTTAATTTCCATAATGTCCCATTTTAAATAAGGGCTAATAAAAAAATAACAACATTCCCATGAAATATGGAAACAGACACAACTTAGTTGACATCATTTAAGTCATAGTGGCTTCAAATGCAGCTATTTTTAATGCACTTTTAATAAAAATAGTCCTGGACACTTAATTAACAGTGCTGTATCTCGTGGGTCTTTCCTTGTGATGTACTGTAATCACTTGAGGTAAAAATCTTAGTCCCCAGGAATGTATCAACAACATCGACATTATTTCTTTTCACATAGAAATGTGGAGTGTAGTTGTCAAGCTCTGCACATTTGAGACATGAGGTCAATCATTCCTATTAACCGCAAATGTTACCATTCCCTGGCTGGAGAAATACAGGGTCGAGCATGTGTATCCTACGGAAGAGTAGTCATCTGTTTCAGGACAAGTACATAGAATAAAAATTAGTTTAAGTTTTTCCATGTGCACCTGGTGTGTCCATTTAAATAAAGAACACCAAAGGAAACATTAAACTTGCATACACCCAAAACCTGGATCAAACCCATGCTTGATATTCTGGCAGTTCTTCTGGAATTGATTGGCAAATTTTTTTAATAGGTTAGACACAAGTCCTGGAGGCAACAGGCCTAGTTCATAGGGTATGTCACCACGACGAGGTGGAAATGTAACTGTAGCACATGCAAGCATAACTTCTTCGAGTTAGGAGGAAAAACAGTTGCAGTGAAGACTGCATGGACTTTGTTAGCGACAGGGTGTATATTTATGGTCTCTAGCCAGCCTACATGTACTAAAGACTGATCTGCCATGTCAACACCACTCCAGTTGCCCTGCTGGCTTGAGTAAGCTAGGATACAATCACACTTCTGCTCTGTGGTATATTATTCCTCATCGCTGTTTCACTGCAGTGTAACTGTGTGGCTCTTGGTTACATGCTTTAACCAACCAAATCTGAAAATGTATAACCTTTGTTTCAGTTTGACCTTTTGTGAAGAGATGATGGGGGAGTGGCTGTGGTTCTTATGAAACCTATATGATTACTTAAACTTATTTCCACTATGCAGGGCTCTGATAAGCCCAGAAGGCTCTCCAAAGTTGTTTTCTTCTTTAAACCAGGAGGTAGCCTCAAAATACGCCTTACCCTGCTCAGTTGTACACCAGGAGCAAAGGAAGCGCAATCTGCTGTCAATATTTGCTGCCAAAAGACTTTGTTCATGATGGATTTGATGTAAACGGTGAGCAAGGCTGTTGTGAAAAAATACTGTCCCATAGTGTGTGTCTTAGCACGTGCTGCAGTTTCAGTGGATCGATTCTCAAAGCCTTCCAGTAAGCACAGAGTGGAAAATACAAATGTGTACTTATATTTAGCAATAGTAGGAAAAAGAATATTTTTAATAAGAAAAAAGACAGTGGCTTCACTTCAAATGGAATCTAAAATCTCATTGAGGCTGACAGCTATATGTTTGATTTTGTGACCGTTTGAATAGATATTTTTTTATGGAGCAGAAAAATGCCACTGAGATGAAGATCTCGGGGACATTGCTGTTTTCTCTACTGTGATGTAAGGCAGGAGCATACAACTCAGCATTTTTCTTCTTCAGAAGCTTACATTAATTTATTTTGACAGCATTTCCAACCCATATAGTAGCTTAGGACTATCTGTTTGTGCTACCTTCCTATTTCAGACAAGCGATGCTTTGCGTGAGACTGTTAATTTGGCAAAGGCCATGGGTTCACATTTGGTTTTCATAGACTGATAGATTTAAAGGCCAGAAGAGACCATTATGATCATCTGGTCTGACCTCCCACTTCAATCAGGGCACCAGCCTCACGCAATCGTTACTGCAACAAGATCATGAATTCAGTGTGAGCTAGACAGCAGCTTAAAGAAGGCATCCACTCCTGAGTTGCTTTCCTCTAATTTTTAGCATTAATTTTTCCAACTGCAGACTCCAGTCCCTGGATCATATCATTTTATAGGCATGCAGAGTCAAAATGAAACATCATCCTCAGCTGTCCTTTTCAATTACATGTCTGTGATTTCATCTACTTGGATTTATCCCAAGACTATAGGAATATTTATGTTGCATAGTTGTCAGACCATGCTAAATGGACAGTAAGAATTCTTTTCACTTTATACTGGATGTTGTAAAAACAGTTGCAAAGCACGCATGGAATGTCAAGATCTTGGACTAGGTCTGCATTGGGAAGTCAAGAAGCATTCGTCCTGGCTTTTGGTTTTTGAAAGCAGTTTGCATCCACTGAGTTAACATGTCTGAAGCCTATTCATAGAGCAAACACACAAAAACTATTGCCCTTATTTTTAAAAGCAACCCCGGCATTTCTAAGATCAGCTTTTAATAGATAACAACAAAAATTGGAAAGTGACAAAAAGATAAGGACAGGCAGGGGCAAATGTTTAAGAAATGATTTACCTAGAACATTTCCAAAAATACAGTTGTAATTTGGTTCACCTAAGAGCACAGCAGTAGAAGATTAGGTGGGACAAAGGAAGATACTTTGAATAAGCTTATTATGCCACTCATTTTCACATGTATTTATCATAATGTGAAAGCACACTTCTTCCAGACTTAAAACCTGGCTACAATTCACTATCCCAGGAATTCTGGTCTACAGCACTGAATCAATTTTTCAAGATGGCCAGAGCTCCAAATCTGATATTGAAGTTTCACACAACCTGGGAACTTTTCAGTGTGGATGTGAAATAAGTTTGCGACACTTTGGAAAGTTTTTGAGCAAATTTCTGCTTCTGAAATTTAACCATCTTTCAGGTCAATTCCAGCTTCCCCTATACAGAGTAAAGAAAGAGTGCAGGGTTTGAACTCTGCTTCAGGTACATGCTATCATGTGGCAGCCAAAGTGGTGCCATGGTCCACATGGGAATCGAATAGGGGAAAGAACTAGAGGAAGATACTGCCCAAAGAAAATCCAGGTAAATATACTGCAAGAATTGATCAAATTTGGATGACCTTTAAAACTTTGAAGTCAGGCCAGTTTTTAAGAGCTGCCATTCAGTACTTGCCCTCATGAAACTGGAAAGATTGACATTCATTTCAGAAAGCAGCTGTCAGGTTCTTGGTATTTAGTAAAAAAGTAACATAAACTGATGTTCTTCAACAGAAGTTTAATAACATTCTGGTACTTCTTGACTTAAAAAGACACCAGTCTCTTGCATACCAAACTGCAAGGCAACAAAATTCTAGGCTTTCCAGTTTGAAAATGACACAATTGAATAAGGCAATTCACTTGTTTAGTAGTTATCCTTCATTGTCACAACTGGGAAATGCAGAGGACATCAAGAGATTTGTGTGAAATCAAAATATATGGTTCATGTTTGTATTCACTGGATAGAGAACTTATTCTAAAATTTTGTTCCTTATCCAGGATTTGAAAATAACCTGGATACAAGAATTTGTATATAATCTATGGGTAAACAAATTTCTGTTTCAGAGAAAAATACTTACTCTTCATATATTAATGGCCTTAGTTCAAGACACTCTCAGGTTACTGAAAATCACTGCCGTGTTCCATAACAACTTTGAGAACATTTTTTCTTCACAATATGTGTAGATCCTGATGTTAGGGTTTATTGTGTCCAATAATACGTTTGAAATTAGGCAATCCCAATCAAGAATATACATTTTTCATTTTAAATCTTTTGTTATAAAATATTAGAACGTGTATAAAATTAATATATAAGCAATAAGAAGGTGTATAAATATAATTCCAAGAGTATTTGCACATTTGGATCCCCTTAATAAACTGTTTTTTAAAGACAAAGGTTATCTGATACTGTAACTATATACGGTATTTTGGCTTTGCATATGAGTCTCAGCTCTACAAAGGGACATCTAACAGCACAGCAAACATGCCTTTGCAATTAAATGATCATTCACAGTAGAGCTTATGGAAATATAAGATACAGCTCAAACCGTTCAGTAAAAAAAATACCCGTTCCTGTTACTCTTTGTTTTAATGGACTATAAAATAAATGCAGTGTAGAAGGTATTTTTTTCAGCCAGAGCTTGTGATACATGATATGCATGGCTGTGCTGGGAAGAAAATGCCAAAATTATGTACTTCAAACACCCATCACGCCTCTCGGAAGGGTTATATATGTAAAGCCATCAAAATCCTGTGCTATCTTTAATGGAACAGAACTGACTGCTCCTTCGGTGTTTACAGCATCAGCCCTGGTAAATGCCAAAGTATGTATGGTTCAGCAATGAAATGCTGCCAGCTTCATTCGTTTGTAGCAATATGCAAGAAGGAGTAAGGAGACTGCACGGCTGCAGAAAGGGAGGGCAAAGAACAAAGTGTTTTAAAACAGCATGAAATAGGCAGGGAGGAGCAGTGCCAGAAAACACACACGCACACACAGAGATTAAATGTATGCACAGAGGTGGTAAGGGCGGAGGGGGAAAAAAGGACGAGAAAAGTCAGGTGAGTTAATAGTAGCTGAAGGGACTTAAACAACAGAATAGATACATCAGGGGGAAAAGGAGTAGCGTGAAGAAAAGAAGCCCATTAATAAAAGATGAGGAGGGGTGAAATTAATGAGAGCTCTGCAGAGACACTACAGCCCTTGTGAGGAGAGAAGCACAGGGGCTAGATCTGGTATTCTTGTTCAGTGCTTCCCAGATACTGGGGACTGCTCGGAGGACAAAGTACAATTAAAAGGCAGGGACTGTCAGCCTGTCAGAAACACTAAGCAAGGGACTGGTGTCACGCACTCACGTAGGTGAATAACTATGAGGAACAGTTTGTCACGCCAACAGTGCCCAGGATTTTTTAAATGAAATTTAGGCCCCTGAAGTTACTGAAATAAATGAGTGTTACACAGAGTGTTTACTTTTTAATAGCTTGCTTCTTTTTTTTAATTCTTCATTTTTATGTACTGAAGTTATATTTACAGGTTGCTTTTATCTCTGTGGAAACTGCATTTCATGCAAAACCAGGACTTTTTCATGCCCATGTGCTTCCAGAAGATGGAATTTCATGTAAAACAGCAGCTATCATGGGACATATATGCAGGTTCCACGGTGCTCCATGGTGCACCTTAGTGTCCTGGTCCTGAGGCAGCCAGACCAGGGAGCAGGTCACAGCCACCTCCTTCCTGGGGATACGGACAGGAGGAGGGAGGCTGAAACATTTGTTTCTTGACCTCAGTCTCACATGCAATTGTACAGGGCCAGGATGCAACCTCAGATCTGGAAGCTGGAAAGCCCTCCCAACTCCCACAGTTGCAGATATTTATTGCAGCCATAATCAGTTGATAAACACAGACACAAGCCTCAAGTTTTCTCTTAAAAACAGTTAGTGAAGACACTGTCTGTGGGTAGATACTTCATTCTTATGCGTAGAAAGGATGTTTTTCTTTAGAATTATTTATTAAAAAATGTAACTCTACTGAACTAGGGATTAAAATCAATTAGATCAATCCCACCCACCCACCCCCACCCCCACCACACTGTGAATCCCAAGAAGAAAGTGCTGACCCATCTACTGGGTCATTACAAATACAGTCCCAAAGGGGCACATACTCGAGACCTGTTAGCAGCAGGCTTTTAAATTCAAATGTTAGACTGAGAGAAGGAAACAAGGAGTCAAAACGGGTTCTCAGCCAAAATAAATCACTTTTTTTGGTGAAATGTTTTTACCTTTCCTGCTCTTCTCCTTACTCCTTTTTTCCCCCGACTAAAACGAATTGCTTAATCTAGGATTTAGTAGGTCCTTAGAAACTCTATTTTCTAGAACTTGCTCTTATCCTGAACTTTTCTGCTCTGTTATCTTGCCATACTTGGTGCATAGACAAAACATCTAATGGAGTATGTCAGAATGAAAGTCTCATGTTCATACCTGTGTAATTAAAAAATTCAGATCCTGAAAATATATCCATTTTTCAACTGTTCATCTAAATGTTAAATTCTTAAAAATGCTAATGTGTTTTGTTCTTTCTTTTTGACAGCAAAATTTGGAAAGTAACCTCACCAACCTTATTAAGAGGAATACTGAACTGGAAACTCTTTTGGCAAAACTCATTCAGACTTGTCAACATGTAGAAGTGAGTACTGACCTCCATTTGAAATATTTAAACTTAATTACATTCACTTTTGGCATTCAAGAAAAAAACTTTAAGCACAAAAAAAAATAAAAGCCAACAAACACAGAACTAAATTAAAGTAGTAGCAAACTGATTTGGAGCTTTTTCACTGATAAATGGTATTCTCAATGCAGATGACCTCCTTTACATTCCTTCCTATGCCCTTTTAATTATGATATCTTTGTATGGCCCCCACCACAGCTATACTTGAGCACATCACTCGCTCTCTGTAACGTGTTTACCTTTTTGGCTCCTTTGTGAGGTAGAGTATTATTTACAGGTGGAGAACTAAGGCAAAGAAATAGTAACGCCAGATTCACAGTGATATTTAGGTTTCTATCAGCTACTGATTTTTTTTTTTTATCAGAATTAAGTATCTAAATACATATGTGGACTCAAAAGTCATACCTAAACTATATTTATCTTCAGAAGAAGAAAGATGCTCACAGGCTTTTGAGTTGCCACAGTTATGTATTCCACTTTGAGTATCCCTTCAGTAGGGAGGGACCTGAATCCATGTTTTCCCCAAATCTGGGAGATTTTTTTAGGTGGCCCTGTGGGGACTGCTGCTCTACATGCAAATTAAAATAATCACAGACTAATTCAGCCATGGGAGCTGACACAGGAGGAGATCAGAGTCCAAATTAAACTGGTTTTTAGCAAAACTTTTCTTTTTACTTTTTTTGCCACTCTATAAGACCTTTTCAGTTCCTTATAGTACATTCAGGTCAACAAAGCCAAAACCACTGTAAACAAAAAGCTTCTATATCATACAAAACTTGCAAAAGACAACATGAGATTATGCTTTCTGCCAGTAAATATTATACAAACATCCCTATGGCATCAAAATTTTGTCAGCAGTGTTTTCCTTGTTGCCATCCTCAGCCGTGAGTCCCAGGGTGACACACCAGATACAAAACATTTTCAACCCTCTTCCAGGTAAATTGTGGCTGAGAAACAATGGAAGTCTAGGAAAGGCTTGATATTGTGAAGTGCACACGCTTGTTGACAGATATATTGGATTCACTGAGATATGGCAATTTCATACTTGCAGTGCTCTTAGTTTTCACAAGTTCCAAGTTCAATTTAAGATAGCATGGGAAAGTTAATGGAGTAGGAATCAGAGGAACTAGCACAACATAAGTACTGCTGATTTAGAGTGAAACAAGCCTCAGACCTCAATCACAGAGAAAAGGTATTGTTGGTTGAACAGCTAATTACTTGTAAGATTAGCAGGGAAAACTTATTTTCCCTGTGAAAAATGGTTGGGTTTTCATTTGCACGACAGTGTTGTCTGTTGACAGGCTTCTGCATAGGACCATTTCACATCTGACTGCCTTGGAGTTCCTGCAGCAGCCTCATTTATTCAGAGAAGGGCACACTGTATGTTCCTAGCAGAGAGGCAGCATTAAATAATAATAATGTTGTGTAGAAAAGGTATTCCACTTTGAGTATGGTTGTCTGTATATGTGAAAGGAAGCCAGGTTTCTTCATCAATGCTACTTAGAGAGCAGCCCTGGGGAATTTGAGTGAGGATGGTAGCCTTAACCCAGAGCTTCTGAAGCATGGATATAATTTAAGAGAAAGTTAGCTGTGACATACACTGCCATAACACATCCACCTGCTTGCTGTGCAGAAAGGCACCCTCCTTTCAGAGAAGCCTCTTTTTCTTTCTTATAAAGTGCCGTGGAAGTTTTCCATAGGACAACTTCTTTTCTCTCTTTATCAGACTAAAGTTCGGTCACCTAATTAAGGCCAAGAGCAACTTTTCTTATGAACAAAGTCACATCTTGAAAATTTGGCATCTGCTTAAGTACCTTGTTTTCTGTGGCAATGGCACATGCTGCAGGAAAAAAAAAAAAAAAGAAAAAATAAATAAAATCCACCCAAAAACCCCAAAGCAAACAAAACCAAACCAAACCAACAAACAAAAAAAAAAATCAAAACCAAGACTGTTCTTCCAAAGAGATCATCTCATCCATTTTTCTATCTACTCCACCTCTGTGGAGCCTTACTGATTTCATGGAGCTCAACAAAACCATGAAAGTCTATCCACAGTATCAGACTTGAGGAGAACAGCTTGAGTTCTTTGTATAGGCAGCAATAACGTCAGGCAGAACAACTGTAGTATCAGCGTAACGACTTTAGTAGGTAATGAGAGACAGAGACAAGGCGCGTTTTCTTCCTCTATATATAAAACTCGGAGCAAAACCCACAAAGCAGATGGGCCCAGGACAGCATAAGCCTCTTCTTCATTAATGGCCTATGTCCAAGATGGCCTAGATCTGGAAAATTTAAAATCCCTCCTCCATCTCCTCTGCAATTCTGCAATATATTACCAACTCTAAGGTTTAGTATTACAAAAAATCCAACTTGTTCAACTGGTAACAGATGCGCTACTGTCCCTGGAGTCCTGTTTTAGAAAATTTCTCTGTAGACATAAAGCAATAGCAGCAAAGTTGTTAATGAATTCCTACCACGTTTTATTCATCAAATTAGTCTAATTAGCATTTAAATTAGCTAAATATTAAGAAATGAGCTTCAGTCAAAACCCCGGACCTAGGCCGTGATGGAAATCAGGCAAGTGGGGATGTGGAAGTAAACTTTAAAGCTATCTCAGTTTCTCAGAGCTCTGTGAAAACTTCAGATACTATGTGAATATCTCCAACATTAGAGAGAAGCTGAGGCTTAGATAGATTTTTTAAAAGTCAGTATGCTCTCTTTCTTTATGCTTCTTTGTGACAGAAATTCATCCCAAACCAGGAAGCCAAATGAAGCATACAATATATTGCTTCTAACATTAATGTTACAAACTTAAAATTACAAAATATTAGGAAAAGCTGAAGTTTCCAATGACTGTATTAGTGTTGCCATATGAATTCACTCAAAGGTTAAAACCAAACAGGCAGTTAATTTTATAGGAAATGTTTTCTTTTTCATTATTTGAAACAATATATTACAGATAATGATGTAAAGTATGTTGTATACAATTTGTAAACATGTAAAACATAGGTAATACACTTCAAAAACTGCTGTTACGTACTTTGATTTTCCTTACCTAATTTTAAATCATTTTAATAATGTTATTTTAATGTCAATTTTGATTGTTGGGACTTTAAAACCAGTTGAAACAAAAAAGAAAAGAAGTTTTGGGTTTCACACATAATTCAAGCTTTGAAAAACAAGGAAGGAAAGGAAATTATTTTTCCTTATGTTAAAGTTACAAAGTTTTTGTTAAGGCATATATAAACTTAAAAAAAAAAAAAGTTATGCTAATTAACGGTTACTTGTAGAAATAAACACTAAAATTTTTTAAAGCCTTTGTCATGTCATAAACCAAAAAATTCAGTATTACATGAAAAATGAAAAAGGAATGTCTTTTTTGGCTTCTGATATGGAGCAGAAGCTGATGTTTCTGAACAACAAACAAGCTCTGCGTCTTTTGAATAAGTGAATCCTCGCCAGCCAAACCAAATGTTGTCACAGAGCCACTGTTTCTCATCAACCAAGCGAGCTGTTAATGACTTCCCAGCAACTGGCTTCACTGCAGATTAATTATCTATGCATACATCCTTTCCACCAGGCAATTGTAACTTCATCGATAGCAAAGGCCAAATCCCAGTCTCTCTGTGTTTTAAAACTAATCTTTATTCCCTTCTGAAAAAGAGTTCTTTTCTCTTTTCACTCACATGAGCAGGCAAGGACTGGTCGGGGGCGTTCGCTATCTGGAAGCTGGACTCCTTCCAGCCACTGGGGAGGGGAGGTCTGGGGCTGCCTTTCATCACAACAACGGAGGCATAAATCTTGCCTATTTTTAGATGGAGTTTATCAATTTATGGCAAGATTTATGCTGATGGGGGACCTGATCTTGGGAGACTCGAGAAGTCCACTTCCAGTCTTGCATTCCCGGGGGTGGTTCTGGGCATATTGGCAAGAAAACTTTTGCAAATAAATCAAGCAAACTTGTAGTCTTCACTGCTTTATGTACAGCAGAGATATTATTAAGCATTTTATAATAATAACAATTTTAATATCTGAATGTCTGATTTCATGCCTAATATGAAGATACAGTCTGTGCTAATACTTAGTTTATGGTAACGCTTAATTTTAAAAATCCCATTTTCTCAAAGGGAACCACACCCTGAAAAGTGAATGCCTGAGACTTTAACAGTCCTTTCTGTCACAGATCTTTCTGTTTCATTAGGAGCACCCTGGCACACTGGTTTTACTCATCTTTCACATACATCCCTACGACCTTTTTTTGTTTTACACTCATTTTTCCATCTTTCCACTCCCCCTTCCTCTGTAATCCCATCTGTCATTTCTTGGTTTTGCAGAAATTTTGAAGATTGTTAATCAGGAAAGTTTTGTTTTCCTTCCTTGGAGACAATGGCAGGTCTACAACCTCGTGCCGTTGACCAGGCTGCTTTCTGCAGAGCACCTCTTCCCTCAGGGCAGCTCGGTGGGTTGCCCGTGGTGATCCAGCTCTGCTCCTCCCTCTGCTTAGGGAGGGAAGGCAGATGTGGCTGCCTCCCCAGGGACGGCAGGCTTGGCTGCGTCAAACAATTAACTGATTCGTAGGATAAAGTATAGTTTTCTCCACAAACTGAGAAAATGGATTAGAAATGGCTACTAATCTGAAATATGTTTATTTGCCATCCTAGTTCAGTTCACAGCATTCACGCATCTCATAGTGTCTGGACAAAACATTTTTAAAAGCATTAACAACCATCCTGGAGAATTTTATCTTTAAATTCTGTGGACAGTCACCCCATGAGAGAGCCCTCTAGCCTGTGGCTAAATCAGCATGCGGCTCTTAAAAGTCCGTAAAAACATCTGCACGTGTCAGGAAAGCAGCTACTTAGTTCTGGAGCTATTATAAGGGGAAGATGTTTGAGGGAAAAGGAAGTAATGTAATTATTTATGCTTTAGCATAAATTAACAGTCTAGGTAAAGCCCTCTGCCTCAGCTGAGGGAAAAGAGCTGGATCCAGTCCCACTGGATGAAACAAAGCTGCAGTAATTTGCTCATAACAAAAGTGCTATGGAAATTGCTCGTGTGAATATCTGAAAAATTCTGTAGGAGCCTTGCACAAATCTTCTAAAAACACTGTTGCAAAATTGGGATTGACTGGCCTAGGGTATGGCCATACAGGTTAATCCTTGGGTGATAGCATCACCATGGCCATACCAACCCGCTGCCAGGTCTCCCTGTCTCCCACTGTGTGCTGGAGGGGCACCAGCATGGCAATGCCCCAGGTTGACCTTTGGCACCTCCCCTGCCTGCCCCCCCGCCCCCCCGTAGCACTGCCATGTGCAAGGCGATGGGGGCCGCATCCTGCTCTGCTGGCCCGTGCCTTTTCCACCTGTCCCCAGCTCCGGATTTAGCCACTTCTCAGTTGAATCGGGGAAGGATTTAATGCTGTAAGTGCTTAGGTTCTCCCCTTGGTTTTAATGTCACAGGTTTCTCTGGCTGACGAAGTGCTATGTCACAGCAAATTTGCTTCTTTGTCATAGTTTCCAAGGCACCTATGAATGTGTTGCTTCTATGAATGTGTGAAGCTTCTGCAAACGTCTTTTAGATCATGACATTAATTGGCAAAAGGCACAAATTTGAGCATGAGCCTCTTTTGTCAATTACTTTTTTCTAAGCAATTTGAGGTTTGTTTCTGGACTTTTTTTCATCTCTTCTAGGAAATATATGATTAAACGTCTGTTATATAGTCAATGCAATGAAGCTTCTCTCATCTGTTAGGCAGAAACATAATCTGAACTCAGCTGGAGGAAAAATTGGAGCAATTATCTAGGGGGAAGGGGAAAGGAAACAGGTTTTGCTTGTAGACAGCTTTATAACATCTGTATCTCAGTCTTTCTGTTTGTTTTGTTTTGTTTTCAATTCACTAAACGTCATAGGAAGCAAATTCTGGACACCACTGCAAAATCATTTTTCGTTGTATGAAGGAGGGAAGGCATTTTCCTCTAACTGTGTAACCCTCAAGCTGCTGCTTCCTTTTCTTCCTATTTGTAATGGAAATGCTCAGTTTCTAGCTCACTTCTAAAGATCTGCTGCAGGCTGAATCTCAGCATTTTCCAGTCAAAATTTGTTTTTGTGTGTGTCAAAGGGTGGGTTTTGTAGCCATGTTATATAATCAACTGAAAAAAATAGTAGTATATTGAAAGACCTTTTATTTCACTGGCACAGATACTGAACACTCACAAATATCAGACACATTTTAAATTACTGTAGCAACAAAAGCAATGAAGAGAAGATGGCAGGACCTGGCAAATCCTGCTGTTACCTCTCTGTGTGTGCCTGATCAAAATAAATGAGCCAAATGGAAAAATTATAAATAATGAAAATTCGAATCTCTGGTGAGGCTTCAGCTCCAAGAGAGCTTCTTCTAATTTTGCCACAAAATGTTTCCATCAATTTTAATATAAGATACATGTAGCATTTCTCTTACTTGAGGGATGGCAAAATCAAAACCTGACTGTCAGAGTGATTCCCTGAGGACACTCTAACAATATAGAGGCTTTGTCTGTGACAATAAAAAACAGTGGGTATTCTGTTTTCCCTAAGTTTCACGGTACTTGCTCCTTCCTGAGATTTTGGGACCATTTCAGTAAAAGACCATCTCAAGTAAACTGATAAGTCCTCGTTAGGAAAATTTAGGTGGAAAGCCTGTGTATAAATCCTGGTGTCTGAATTGCAGCAATTGGCCTTTGTGGTCGTACAAAACCGACCCCTAGTAGTTTTGAATTAGGAATCTACTTTGATGGGATTTTTGTGGGCAGATAACTTGGAAAGTAGCTCCACTGAAAGCTACTTTTTCCTCTGCTCCAGTATCTTCCGGTTTTGCTAAGAAACGTGTTTAGCAGCTAAATTGATTTTCTGTATTTAAGTGCTAGAAGTAAATGGCATTTTTTGGTTTGTGAAATAGACAGGAAAACATGACTTCAAGGAAATCTAGAATTATTACTTTCAATAAGAGACTAATTAACAAACTTCATGATAAAAGCCTAATAAAGTTTACAGCCTTAGTTTCCTAAGACAGTTTCTAATGAGGGAGGGTACAAGAGTACATTCTCTGTTAACATTGCTTAGATGAAATTTATGGCATGATCTACTTTTGATTTTTAATTACTTTAGTTCTACATTTAATTCTACTTGCATATAGGTTGATTTAATTTAGTGAAAATCTCAGGTAAGCTTTAGACAGAGTTGTAATTTTGCATAGCATTAGAGAAAAGAGAAACTTCAGAAATAAAAACTAACAAAATATGCTGCATGGCATATGGCAATACAGAATATTCGTTCAAGGGTGTCCTAAATTGCATGCCTGGTAAGCCCTAGCTGATAGTCAAACATTATTTGCCTAAAAATTATTTAATTGGTTTAAAAAATGTATGATTGGTCCTATATAAAATATTGGTCCTATATTAAATGTATAATTGGTCCTATATATGTATTGAACTGCAGCACTTACACATTTTATGTACAGGTTAGGCATGTGCTGGAATATGTTAATGCATCTACAGCTGGTTTGTAACTTCTGGAAATTGGACTCATCATTATGACAGAGATCACATGGATTATATACAAACTAACAGCAGTGCTTGCCACTGCCGGTTAAGGTGGCCAGTTTCCACTGGCTCCCTCTCTCCATCTGTCTCACATCCATACAGGTGTATCTGTTCACCGTCTTGTTAGACTGATACTCCTGCAAAAATTTGGCTTTAGTCTAAAGAATAATATTTTTTTAGTTCACTGTTAGTCACTAGTTAACTAATGCAGCAGGTAATACTTTGTGCCTGCTATCAGAGAAAGTAACTTGTCACTCAAAAGGTTGTTACTTTTTGGAACCTTCTGTCTTTGAGACATTTACCTTTGTGCGAACAAACTACTCCTGAGTTTCTCCTTTTTCTGCCTAACATAAATAGCTGAACAGTAATTAGAGCAGCAAGAAGACCAAAGACATTGGTCCTCTAGTGAGCATGTTAAACACTAGGCTAAAGATCCTGGATGAGAGTTTTAAGTACTGGACTGTTGGTTACAAGGGCACTTGCTTCATCTTCATCAAAGGATGGGCAGTCCTTTGAACTTCAGTGATTATTTAATTGTTTTTGTTTTTCTACCCTAAATGAAACACACCAAGTGAAATATTTTGCTCAACTTGAAACAAAAGCTTAATGTCAGCAGGAAAAACAAAATAAAAATAATAAATAAGTAAATATAGTTTAATTTAAAAAATATTTTTGTTATTTAAGTTCAAAGAAAGGAGTAACATAAAGGAGAAAAAGAATGACTGAAAATAAATTATTAATATGACTTTTTTACTGCATCTTAAAAAAACACATCCCTCTTAGGGCTTAGTTTCACAAACAGCTTAAACTGATTTTAAGCCTCATTGCTGCCAAAAGTCTTCCCACCTCTGCTTCTGCCCTCCCCTGTGTGTTTCTTTACCTGCTTCCCATGTGTTCGTGCAACATGCACATCAGCCAGGCAAGCTCAGCCCAGCCATTTCCCTACGTGGCCACACTCACTTCTGCGGATGGAAGGAAAATGGGGAATACCATTTTTCTTTTTGGCAGTATGATCCCAGAGCTGTTTAACCCAGTTGTGAAGCTATCGTTTGTCTCTCAATAAATGTCTTTTCTCTAGGGTGCTTTCCTGTCCTGAGAAATGACAGTTATAGTTCCAACATGATGCTGCATTTGTGTTTTATACAAACAATGCTTGGTTCATTGAAGCAAGCCTGGTCGATGGGCTTTACAGATGTCAGCATAAGCACCTCTGGAGTAGATCTTTATGAGAACTTTCCAGATCATCTGAGTTTAAATTTTTTTTAAAGGAATTCTTATAAAAACAATTTGTTTGTTTTCCATGAAACTTCTAGTTTGGTTTGGTTTTGTTTTGTGATTAGATTGTAAGTGTCACTGAAGGACTGCTAGGTATCTTGCTGGTTAGTTTCTCAACAATGAGCTTCAAAGCACAGTGGGACAAAAAACTTTAAAACAATATTTTAATAAGTAACATGAGTATTTCAAACTTCTAAAAAAGTTTACTTTTAGTCCAGATTGGGGCAGATAGTCTTATCAGCCTGACCCAAAGTGGTTTAACTATCCTGGCCCAATCAATTCTTCATTCACAAAATTCCTAGGTAGCCAGAGTAAGTTGCTGTAATTTTGCACTGACCTTTGTTTAACCTGCTCTGAGACTGCCTCTAAACACAGGTCTTCTGGTTGGAGATAGATGCGGAATGCAAACAAAAACAAAGCCTCTGGCACGCTTGAAATGGGAGATGACCATTCCTTTTTCTCTTACACCAATTCATAATAAAGGAGTTCTAGATGATCCACTCAGATGGCAAGATGATTAATCTAACCTATTTCCAAAGGCACAGTTTGTCATAATAGATAAAATCAGTTTTATGCTTAGACTAGATAAAGTCGGAAAAAGCTTTATTCCAAGAGTTGCTTTTGCTACAGAAGACTGCATTGAATAACCCAGAATACAAAACAGGGATATGAAATGAAACAAGTTTGAGTCCATGACTCTCCTTCAGTCTATCCATCCATAAAAATAAAGGGAAGAAATGTTGTCATAAATGTACATTAATCATTATCCTTTGTATTTCCATTAAAAAAATAAATGAAACATATGATGGTAGAATCTGTCTTCAATGTATCATGACTCTATGAAGAGAAGTTATTCACTTCACAACATGGAGTGATTAAAAAGTAAATAGGCCTCTCTCTTTAGAAGAGTATAATCTTTTAATTTGTCTAGAGACTCTAATCCAAGAAAATGTGTTCCACATCTACATGACAATGAAGAAAGTTTTCCTAGACTGAACAGGTACCAGCCATTTTATGCCTACATTTAAGATATTTTTTTTCCTCAGTTTCTGGGTTTGGTGTAAGAAGGAATTCAGGCTCAAAATCTAGAGTGAATTATGTGGCAATGATGTTACAGTTGTCAAGTGGAATTATTGCATTTTGTTTTTCTGATGGTTTTGTTTATTTGTGAGTATATACTAATTTTATGACCATCAATTCAAACCCATAAACAAAGCTGATACCTCTTCTTTACCTGTATGGCCACAACTGAAAAAAATTATTTTTTGAGTCATTGAGACCCTTTTGTAAATAGTAAAGCTGAAACTCAAATTCAGACCTCACTTTCCAAAGACCAGACTTTCTACAAGCTACTTTCTTCCATTTTGCATAGCCAGTAGAGGACTAGTGAATAAAAATTACTCAAGTTTTGATTAATTTGTCCCAGACAGTGCAGTCTTTAAAAGCAAGCCACCTCTAATTTAGGGTGTCTTATTTTACTTGTCATTTAGAGATTATTTGATGAAAAGATACGTGCATTTCCACTGGTGAACAAATCTGCCTCACCTATAAGGGATGATCTAAAGTTGCGGAAGGGGAGGATTAGATTAGATATCAGGAAGAATTACTTTACTGAGAGAGTGGTCAGGCACTGGAACAGCCTGCCCAGGGAGGAGGTGGAGTCAACATCCCTGGAGGTATTTAAGAAACGTGTAGACATGGCACTTCAGGGCATGCTCTAGTGCCCGAGATTGTTGGTTTGTGTCTGTTTGTGGGTGGGGGTGGTGTATTTTTTCTGTTTTTGTTTTGTTTGTTTGTTTTGGTTTTGTTGGTGTTTTGTTTTGCTTTTTTTTTGTGGTTGGACTCAATGATCTCAAAGGTCCCTTCCAACCATGAAGATTCTGTGATTCTGTGAATCTCAGAGGGAGAGTTTTGCTCCAGCAAGGAAAATTCTGCTGAGACACTAAAAAATGCTTTCATTCCAGTACATTAGTTGGGGAAGTTTTTGTGGGTATGAATCTAGCCCTTCTGACACCCTGTTTGCCTTTGAATTAACCAGAGAAGCTCCCCTGTAACCTTGAACCTCTAGCCATGTTGCAGTTTTGTGATTTCCCAAACATCTGCTGGGGATTTTGAAACCACCACATTCATTTTCTTATGACCTAAGCTGCAATTTAACTCAGGTCTCCGAAGATGAAAGTCAAGGAAGACTCTGCATAGAGCAGAACACTTTCCAAAAGCAGTTCTTAGCTTGTGGAGCTGGAAACAGCTGGCCAGCTCTCCCCTTTGGGTCAGGAGGACTTCTTGTTTCCAGCTCCCTGTCAGATATCTGAGGAGCCCCCATTTTTCTTTTTTTTCTACACCCACTCCCTGAGGCAAAGGCCAGCAGTTCCTACCCATCTGTCTGGAAAACCTGGAAAGAACCCTGAAATTATTATTTTTTTTTTCAGTAAACTGTCTGAGGTCTTCGGATATTACAGAAATAGAAATAAATTCCCCACAAAAGCAGCAGGACTAGAATGAGTCTTTGCTTGCTTGTTTGTCATAGAAAATGCCATAATTTTTGCTAAATTGTAACGAGGCCTCCTAGTCAGTTTTAGAACAGTTTTATGGCATGGAAGAGCAGTTTATAAAAATGATACCAACAAAACACAAAGCTTTAGGTTTGATGTAGTTCTGGACATGGATTTTTAAGGAACTTGTTGATGCCGAAACTAAGTGTATTGATGTCAGTGAAATTTTCTACAGAAAGGTGTCCCCAAATCCAGCATAAATTCTCAGGCAATGTATATCTCAGAATTAACGAGTCAACATTCATCTGGGATGGAGGAAGCCCAGATTTAAGTCTGCTCTCTGCATGATTCAGAGCCTCCCACAACCAAAGTGAGCGACGAAGTCTCCAGACTTTTCTAATGCAGCTCTCAGTCTCTTTTAATGAACTCCTTGGAAAGAGGGCTTGTTTTTAATGTGGAAAAATGTAGAACGTAAAACCTCAAATATTTTCACCAGACAGAACTCGCATTCCTTGGCCAGCCCCAGCTGGAAGTTATTGTCAAGGCTGCTGTTCATCAAAGGACTCAAGCAGAAGGCAGAGCCTTATTCTGGTATTTCTGTAGCACCTGTACAGCGGAGCCCTGCTCCATGCCTGTGGCTCTTTGGTCTGACATATGACTCCTCAGAAACATACAAGTAAATAATACTCCATGCTAATCTCACAAATAGTCCCTTTAGGGCCACAGCTAATATGGTGCACTTAAAGTTAGGCATGCGCTCAATTGTAAAGTTATTACTGAATCGGAGGCCTTGTAGGCTGAAAATTTGATTAAGGAGTATTTCAACTTTAGAAAAGCCCCCAGATTAAATGGGGATTTTTTTCATACAAAGCTCAGATATATCAAATAATTTTGGAATATTCTTTTAATAAGCTTGTGCAAGCTATAACATTGGAAAAGTCTTCAAATGAAGTTTATAAAAGAGTATACTTTTCAGATTTCAAAGAAAAAGAGAAGTCTGCAGTCAGTGTGCAAGAAATCCAAGGGATTTTTCCAAGCATTTTGTTTTTCTTAGTCTAGAGTTTTTTAAGTTAAGATTTAATTAATACTTTATTATTAGAACCAACCACAGCATTAAATGAAACAATGTTGACTTAACCTTCCTGTAACTCTGTTTCATGACAGTTACCCCAAAGATTAATAAGATCTGCTCGACAAAATGAATTTGTGATGTAAGTGGTGGTAGAAGTAACACTTTGAGTGGAAGCTACTCAAAAATTCTGTGAAGTGTTACCATAATTAAGTGCCAAAGTCAGCTCTGGTGTGAGCAGACCTCAGTATCGACACAGGAGTTGCACCCATGTGCAGGGGATGTGATCATTGCCCCTGACTGAGCCCATTTGGGATTCCCCGCTCTTTGGTGGAATTTCAATCCAGTAGTGAAACTAGAGTCGGAACAGGGAAAACTTGTGCACTGTACTGCTGAGTGAAAGCAGCTCTGCAGACTTTCACACCAAAGTACAGTGTATGACAGGAGGGTGTGATGCAGCTGGGATGGTGGGATGATTGATGAGAAGAGGGGAAATAGGAGGGACAGTGATGATTGACTCCCTGAATCACTGATTGACAGTGATTCTAGGCTCCCTGAGTGGTCAGTGGAGAGACATTGGCACTGCCAGAGGCTTTGGGAGAACTGCTCCATGGTCTGTCTCTCCTCTTGGACAATGAGCAATGTTTTTAAACTGAAAGAGGGTAGATTTAGATTAGATATTAGGAAGAAATGCTTTACCTTGAGGGTGGTGAGGCACTGGAACAGGCTGCCCAGAGAAGCTGTGGATGCTGCATCTCTGGAAGTGTTCAAGGCCAGGCTGGATGGGGGTTTGAGTAACCAAGTCTAGTGGGAGGTGTCCCTGCCCATGGCAGGGGTGTTGAAACTCAATGATCTTTAAGGTCCCTTCCGACTCTAACCATTCTATGATTCTATGATTCATGGACCATGGTGGGAAGCCAGACAGAGCAAACAGCTAACATAAGGAGATAAATAGGCACCTAAAACTGCATAGTAGAAGTACTTTCTACATTGTTATCTACTGTGTGCAGATCCCCTCAGCACTTTCTGTAACATATAACCCCTTCCAGAAACAAATATATTTTCTCTTTATAATCCTCATATCTTATTTAATAATTAAGCCTGTAAAATACACAATCAAGCTTTAATTTTATGAAGGTTTGAGAAGGATAATCCAAAACTTTAAGGAAAGATGGTCTTTGTAAACAAGTCCCTTCTTTGGCCAGAGGACACAATGTATTTCATGTAAGAAGTTATTTGTAAAATTGGCCCTGGTCCAAATTTAGGTATGTAAGCATTTGCTTAATCTTAATGAGCTCCATAATGCGCTTACAGGTAAATGCGTGTTTAAACATATTGTTGGAAGAAAAAAAAGAAGGCTGAGGCAGATCAAGGGGCTCATTGGACTGAAAAATAACCAAGGGAGAAATATAGTTACTTCTCACCTGTAACTGTTCCCCATGTTGTTCACCGCTAGCTTTTAATAGCCCAATGGAAAAGGTGACATGTCTCTAGGAGTAACGGGCCAGGGCTGAAAGCTTCTTTACATCTTAGCAAAGTGCAAATGGAAAACATACCTCTGAAATCACTCCTTTAATTTTTTCTTTATTTTAGATATGATCAAAACTTTTTGCCTTTTTCTCTCACTCTTTACCCATACATGTAAGCTATACATGCTACTGTTGGTGGGGAAGTACGTTTTTCTTGTCATACAGAATATTGACTTTTCACTGAAAAAATCAGTCTCCACCAGAAACAAAACATTTTCAGCTGAGAACCAAAACTTTCTAAAGTTTTGTTATTTTTTGACAAAAGTCAACATTATCCATAGAAAGCTAATATTCTTTGTGAGGATTTTTGCATTTTAAAGTTTTACTATTTATAGTTGTCCCAGTGGATTAGGAAAAACAGGGAGAAGGGGAATTGGAGTGGGGGCAGGGGGGAACCTCATGGGTTGAGATAAAGGCAGTTTAATAGAACAGTAATGAAAGATAAGAACAACAACAATGATAAAAGAATATTAAAAATAAAGTAATACAACACAAGTCACTCTCACATCTCACCGATGCCTGATGATCGGTCGCCCAACCCATTCCAAGCAGCGATTGCAGATTCCTGCCCCCCAGCCAATCCCCACTTATATACTGAGCATGAATTCTATGGTATAGAATATTCATTTGGTCAACTTGTCCTGCCTATGCTCCTTCTCAGCTTCTATGGGAGGCTGAAAAAGTCCTTGACTAATATAAACATTATTTACCAACAACTAGAACAATATTTGTTATCAACATTATTCTCATACTAAATCCAAAACAAAGCAGCTAACTAGAAAGAAAAATTAACTCTATCCCAGCTGAAACCAGGACAGTACTGTAGAAAACTACATAAGCACAGGTATTGTTTTCTATCTGATTCATTGCTGAGGCAAAGTGGTAATAATAAAGACAGTCAATACACATGACTTGGTAATGTTACTTGGATCTTTGATAATTTGAATCTTTCAGGAACCACTATATGGACAATGAAAATAATAAATAATATTTTCAAATATTAAATTCAGCAAATCAAACATTAGAAATCATTATGAAAGTAATCAAGATGAAGTAGAGAACATATCATGCCACTGTATGACTTCATAGTTCGTTTGCATCTTGGCTACTTAGTACAGTTCTGTTCCCCATATCAAAAAGATGATAGACTTGGCAAAGTTTCAGAGAAGAAAAACAAGAATGATTGAAGGTACGGTACAGCTTTCATACACAGAAAAACTGAATCAACATACAAGGAAAAACTGAATCACTGAAGACCCTTCAATGTAGAAAAGAATCCTACTAGAGGAAAAAACAGTGATCTATAAAAGCACAAGCAGCATGGAGATGTCCTTTCCAGTAAAAGAACTCGGGATCATTAACTGCAGCTGGAAGGAGACAGGTTCAAATCCCTCTAAAGGAGGCAGTTGTTCACTTGACTGTGAGTTAAGCTGTGGTGCTCATTGGTGTAGGATGGTGTGGATACTTAAAGTTTGCAGGGCTTGAAGGAGAGACTAAATAAATCCACAGAAGATAACTCTTCTGAGGATCAGTAACGATGTAGAAATTGTGTCTGGTTCAAGAAGACTCTGAGCTGCAAATGATTGGAGGATGAGAAAATATTCATGGGAATCATCATATATGTTGGGATTTCTTCCTAAAATGCTTTACTAGCAGCTGCTGGCAACTAGCAGCAGTGAGAGACAGGATACTGCACTAGATGGACGGTCTGATCCAGTACTAGTGCTCTTACATGCATTAGTATTCACTGCAGTCCTATACACAGCTTGAAACTGATTTGTTAAGCACCTCCTGAAGAGCCTTCACTTCTCGCTGGTGTCCGCAATAACTGACATCACTCAGTACTCACAGGACCAGGCTTTTCTCACTTGAGTTAGAAATACCTGATGAGTATCTATTTGCAAGTCCTACCTCCTACAAACAAGACTTGTTCCAGTATTTCACAAATTCCAAGACAGGGAAAGGAAAATAATACATGGATTATACACAGAAAGGAGCAAAAAGTGCCAAACCCAACATTTTAGAAATTACAATTTTTAAATTCAAAGAAGGGAAAGGAAAATGTCAAAAAGGTTTTGCTAATCGTAATGGTTTGCTTTGTAGGTAAATGCATCCCGCCAAGAAACCAAGCTGATGGAAGAATGTGACCAGCTCATTGAAATAATCCAGCAAAGACGACAGATAATTGGAACCAAAATCAAGGAAGGAAAGGTAAAAGCTTTTCCTCTTTAGGTTACAAGGTGGTCAATGATGCTTCCTCATGCTTATGGCTTTTTGACCTCAGGTACTATTAATACAAATTCATAAAAGTTCTTATATAGTCCTGGGCTACTGCTACTTTCATGTAAAGAGAAATGAAATCTATCGAGATTAGCATGCTGGATCTCAACAGTCTATTTGGCATTTCTCTCACTACATGTGATTATGATTTTTAAGGATAAACACAGAAATTTTGTCACCATCAGTAAATGATAATAAAATGATGACTAATTCATGATTCCTTCACTGTGTTTTATGTCTGACAATGTTTCCCCTAAAGTTTTCACTTTCATATAGTGTCACAACGTTCGGTATCATGGCTGGCAACTAACTACATTAATATTTTAGTCTAGATACATTAATTATCTATTAAAATACTATCACATAAAGAATTTGTTTCAGTCGTCATTCTTGAGAACTGGAAGTCTAACTTATTTACAAAAGAATATTCAAAAGAGTGCAGGAAGTGAAATGAAATGTGCATTTCTAATTATTGAGGTAGAATGATTATTAGTGGCAAACACTGAGCAGGAAAAATCTCTGATATTCAAGTTTCGACATATTTTGCTAGCTACCTGTTAACTCAGAAACACATTAGAGTTGAATTAATGTTCTTATTTTCTAGGTACATGGTGTTTACTCTTTAACTGCTAAACTAACTAAGTCAAATATAAACTCTTCTTGTGTGGGAAAAGCTCAGGAAAGGAATAAAGTCAAGAGCAGGTTAAATGGTTCATGCAGCTGTCAAGACATTCCAATTAACTTGAAATAAAAAGCCTGCAGGCAAGGGCTGACTTAAACATGTTTGAAACCACAGGTCCTGTACGTTGTGTGACAGAACCTGAATTTCCTCATACTGTTAACAAACAATAATTCCCTTCAAAATGGAAAAGATGGCCTTCTGCATTATTGTTTCAACTCTGCTTCTCTATGCAGTGAGACCAGCTGCGCTTCCAATGAAGTAGAAAACTTTCCATTCATTTGGATTTCAGTATATCTGAAATTCAACTCAGCAACTTCATAGCTTGTGCCCTAATTGCTGAGATTGGGAACGTTATCTTGATTGAAAATTTGGATATTTCTGCCAATCCACTCATTTTGCATGCAACTGGGTTCTAATGCCTTTCTAAACTCCAGAATTGTTTCATGTCCTTCCTATTTCTTACTCCTGTTCAAACTATGATCCTGATGTAATAACAATGGGAAGGACTCCCAGACCTTTCAGGAACTAAAAGTTTTGTTAGCCAACACTGTCTTTAAATGGAGGATTGACTGTGCCCCTCCCTAACCTTTCAGCTAATGATTACAGTCACATCTACTGTGTTTATCTCCAGCACATATGTTTGCAGTAATAATAATCAGCTCTGCAGCACTACTGTGCTTTTGTGTGGTTAAAAATATCCAACAAGAAAACACCGTTTGACTAAAAGCACATAATGAAAAGGGCAGGCATGTATTGTTAGTCGAACTGAACAGTCTTTTTCTGTGAAGTTTTATTTTCAGATTATTTTTAATGAAACACCTCAGTAATAGGAAAAAAGTAGTTAACCTATAAGATGCCTTTAACACAGATCTCATCATTCAGGGAAATGGTTATCTAAATAACCCTTAGTTATCATGTAAGCAGAAAGTACCAGGAAATGACGTTTCTTCTGTTGGAAAATAGGCCAGCTGTGCTTGTTTTGGCTCTCCCCTGTTGTTTTACATGTGGAAAATATTGAGGTAGAGAGGCTGTGCCTGTCCCCTTATTAAAAATGTTACGTGGCTGGTGGAAAGAGCTCACCATCAAGCTAGTGTGAAAAAAGCTCTTGTCAGTGAAGCCATTCATCTTAACTCCCTCTTTGCATTCCAGCTTTGCCTGGGAAGTGCAAATGCAATCATGATTTGTGACCTTAGAGATGTGACTACTTTCTTATGTTTCCACTCAAGGTGGTGAGGTTGAGAAAACTGGCTCAGCAGATTGCGAACTGCAAACAGTGCATTGAGCGCTCGACATCCCTCATCTCTCAGGCTGAACAGTCACTGAAGGAGAATGATCACGCTCGCTTCCTGCAAACTGCTAAAAATATCACTGAAAGGTAAAGAAGACATCCCTCTCAATAAACAGAAAAAACTCAGTTTAAGGCAGATGGGTTGTCAGAGTTGCCATGTTGTCTTCTCCCACCACAAATGTGGTCAAAGAGAGGAGGGCGAATTGACATATTCCTCCAAAACACTACTTTGTCCTGTACCAGAGTGGGAAGGCTCTTACTGTAATGCTAAACTAAAACATCCCTTTGAAAAGAGGAGCAGTTGCAAAAGGATGTGAAATAAGAGTTAGAACAGTAATAACACACACAAATGAAGGAGGTAGCATGGTTGCCAAGCAGATGTCTGGTGCTAAACACACTAAAAAAAGCAACTTTTAGAGGCTGAAATTCCTACTCCTTGAAAAATTCTGAGACTGAGAAAGAAATCAGGCAGCCGAAATTTGGAATGATCTTAATGGATTCATGTTCTTCACAAAATAGCAAGCAGCAAGGTAATGAAATGTGTAATTTTCGGAACCTGCAATATGCATCTCTGAGGCAGCTCACTCGAAGAGTTGACATTCAACAGCCTGGATGTCTGAAAGTTATGGCAGCTGCTGTGTTGGGTCCCTGGGTGCAGGGAATTTCTACTGCTTCTGGGATCTTAGCTCCATTTCAGTGTGCCAGACATATCAAGGGCCCAAAGACAAGGGAGCAAGTCTTTCTAGGAAACTGTGCTGTCAGAAAATTTGGTCTCATTTTGAGCACAACACTGTGAATGCTGAAACATTCCCACTGAATTTCAGCAGTATTTTCTAATGAAAAAAATGTTCCATTGGAATTATCAGCTATTTAGACATCAGTCAAAGAAACAAAAAAACCCAAGAACATATCTGGACAATGAAAAGGAAAATTATTTAAAAGTACAGTCATTTATTCAGCTATTTTTTTATCTCTGGGTTCACATTATATCTTCACATTGTCCAACCAATTTTCACCTAATCCAAAGTAAGACATTCCTTCATTTTATTATTTTTTTTTTTAAGTCTGTCACTTACTCTGGAGTGCTGTATACAGATTCTCTGAATATCAGGCTTCACCAAAGATATTTAATCAATTTATAAATAAGCCAGCAATACTGGGTTGCTTGTTACAGGTTCAGAGAATTGACAGTCTGTTGAGCAAGGCAAGGCAAGGCAAGGCAATGGATTATGTTTGATTTGTCAGACTCAGAGCCTGGTTTGTATTCTGTCATCAAGCTATATTGTGGCACCTTTTTTTCCCAGCTGAAACTGATAGTAAAACTACCACAAGTATCATGAGCAAAAAGCTGAAGGTGAGGGTCTGGCCTTTTTTCAGTATTTGGTGGAACAAGCAGTAGGGCAGAAACCTGTGGGGACGCAAAGCTCTTTGACTGACTACCAGAGAACATTCAGAGAAGCTCCATTTTCACCTTGTAAACATGAACAATTGCATCATAAATACAGTCACAGGAGAGACACTCGGAGAGCAGAAATGAGACCAGCTGACATATGTGCCCAATCAAATCTAATACCTAGCTATCACAGGTTGCCATCTGTAATGAGATGGCTGTGAACGCCCTGAAAATCAGAGAATCATTTCAAGCAGTGAATAAAACTGAGGGGAAAAAACACCAAGTGCTTGCAGACAAATTGCAAGTGGAAAAAGAGACTAAATCTGATTAATAAATTATTCCCCACTAGTAACTCTCTTAATTCTCATGTGGTGAGCAATATTTTGTTTGCTTCTAGACTGCTCATGTAACAGTCTCACCAGGGCCTTGAGCTCCAGCAGCTGAAACAGTCTCCTGAAATTATGGTTATTGCATTTCTTCATGCACATATTTCAAAGTAATTGCAGTATGATATTCTCTGTTGTAAGCACAACAGGTAACTATGTATAGCAAAGACATCACACACACTATGATGATTTAGGTCGTGCATTATTTACAGTGGGTGAAATGCATTTATCCTAGAAAAACCCTTTCCAACCAAGTACAGTGTCAGATAGAGGAGGCAGAAGTACAAGAGGAAATTCAGTCCTCTGAACTTAATATGGTGACATGGTGTTGAGCCTGCGAACTGCTAAGCTCACTGAAAACTGACTTTAACACACGTACTCACTGTGCATCCTTTGCATAGCCCCAAACAAAGTCCAAATGGCCTGGTGATATGGTCTTCTTCACAATAAATATGTGCTGTATGGAGGTATTCAAAGAAGCTCTTCATCTTGGATACCTGCTTGCTGGTTTCTTACAAAAGCCATTGTTAATTTTGTAGAGATGTTTGCCGTAACCAGGCCCTACAAGAAATGCATGTCTTTTTTTCCTACTAGAAAAAAAAACATAGTGTAACTGCAGATGAACTACTGGGAGGTGTGGGGGAGAAAAAAAGAAGTGAAAGAGCTCAGGGAATTTTTCCCTCTCAGTACATGAGGCAAAAGGCGCTTCAATTACCCTCTCTAAAAAAAGCATCTGTGCTAGGATCTACTTTAAACTAAATTCTACAAGCACAGTTGCAAGAGAAACAGTGGTGAAAACTATAACATGAATTATTGACTAGGAAACCTCCTCAGCTCAGCTTTTGAAAACTATGCTGAAGACAATGAGACGTGCAACTCAGTTTTTTTACTTTCCTAACTGTATTTTCTGAAAATACTAGACAAGAAATACATGAAAACGTAGGTTTTAGTAAGCATTTGGCCTGGAGTCATTTGAGTCACGTCTACAGAGAAATACTCTAATTGGGGAAACTGTTAATTGAAGCAATCAAAATATTTTGATCTGACGTGTCATGAATGACACATAACTGACATACCTCGGGCGCAAGGTTGTGTGTTTGCCTCTAAACTCAAACAATTAACAAATGAAGTTTAGTAACCCTTTTGCTTAAACAGACCAAACTTTCTGTAAACATATCCGGTATCCGGCTCTCCAGTAACATATATTTTGAGATATCAAGCTGAAGAATCTGAAAGATACATCCTGATGGCAGTTTTCTTGTGAGAGATCATCTCTATATTAGTACCCCTGGAGAGACAAAAAGTGGATGTAGCTCCTGAAATGAGGTAGACAAGGAAACTTTTCACTTTTGGAGGAAATGTAAGTATGCACACATGCTTTGCGGGGGAAAGCCTTTCAAAATAAACTGTGCCAACATCTGTTTGTTTTATCTCCCCCCTGTGCTTTTTGAAGTTAACAGCAGTGTGCTGTGCTGAACAGCTGAGGAGGTGTGGGGATCTGCACCAAGCCTTTGGGACAAGAGTGCCAAGGAATGCCTGGAGCAAGAAACTGCTTGGGAAAACAAGGGTTGGGAGAGATGCAGTGTCTGTCAGCATTGCTTAAAACACAGATAAATACGGTGCTATTGCTACTTTTGTTTAATGAGTGACTAGAAAGAACAATTCCAACTATTGTGTTGCTTAACCAATATTTTGTTAAAAAATTATCTGACACTGCATGTCAGGCAAAAGCTAAGAAATAAGAGATTTTTATTGGTGACTACTCTCGAAAACAAAAGTGGCATGAGAAGCTCTTAACTTAAACCATATAAATAAAACCATGTAGAAGTTTTTGTCAAGCTTTTTGAGAAGTGATAACAATCATAATGATCAGCTCCTACCTTAATGTAAAAGTTATTGTCTCGCGTGCTAAAAGACTTTTTCTTTTCATTATAGGGTTTCCATGGCAACTGCATCCTCCCAGGTTCTAATTCCTGAAATTAATCTCAACGATACTTTCGATACTTTCGCACTTGATTTTACCAGGGAGAAGAAATTGTTGGAATGCCTTGATTACCTTACAGGTAATTTTTTTCTCAATGTGCTACTATTATACGTTCCTTGTAAAACAGTAGCAATAGAATTTTCTTCATTCTTCTTTGTGGTCAGTTAACTTTGGCTGACTGCCAGGTGCCCACCAAGCCACTCTCTCAGTCCATCTCCTCAGCAAGACAGAGAGAGAAAATATGATAAAAAGCTTGTCATTTGAGATAAGGACAGGGAGATCACTCAAGAATTACTGCTACAGGCAAAACAGACTTAACTTGGGAAAGATTAATGTAATTTATTGCAAAATAATTGTAAGAGTAGGATAATAAGAAATAAAAACAAAACTAAAAACACTTTCCCTCACCCCATCCTTCTTCTCAGGCTCAACTTCACTCCCAACTTTTCTACCTTCTCCCCATGCACGGTGCAGGGGGATGGGGGAGTTGTGGTTAGTTCATCATACATCATCTCTGCTGCTCTTTCTTCCTCATGCTCTTCCTCTGCTCTGACATAGGCTTCCTCCCACAAGATACAGTTCTTCACAAACTTCCCAACAGGAGTCCTTCCCACAGGCTGCAGTTCTCCAAGAACTGTTCCAGCACAGGTCCTTTCCATGGGGTACAGACCTTCAGGAATGGATTGCTCCATTGTGGGTCCCTCATGGACCATGGTTCCTGCCAGAAAACTTGCTCCTGCATGGGCTCCTCTCTGCAGGCTGCAGCTTTCTTCAGGGCATATCTACCTGCTTCATTGTGGGTCCTCAACAGGCTGCAGTGAGGATATCTGCTCCACTGTAGTCCTCCATGGGCTGCAGGGGGACAACCTGTGTCTCCATGTTCTCCACAAGCTGCAGGGAAATAAATCTCTGCTCCAGTGCCTGCAGCACCTCCTCCCCCTCCTTCTTCACTGACCTTGGTGTCTGCAGGGCTGTTTCTCTCACATTGTCTCCCTCCTCTCTCTCCCAGCTGCTGCACAGCCTTTTTTACCCTTTCTTAAATATGTTATCAAAGAGGCACTACCAGCATCAGTGATGGGCTCAGCTTTGGGCAGCAGCGGGTCTGTCTTAGAACTGACTGTGTCCAACGTGGGGTCAGCTCTTGCTCTTTTCTTACAGAAGTCACCCCTGCAGCCCAACTGCTACCATATAAACCCGATACACTCTCCCTCTTAATCCTGAATATATTACCTCCAGCAGGCCCAGAATGACCCAGGAAGCATTAGGTACTACAGACCACAACTGGGGTGCATTTCCTACCTCATCTCCTTGCATTCCACCTCACCAGGGTGTGGACAAGTGGGAGTGAGAAATGGTTAAACACCACTGCAGCAGAGTGAAATGAGAGAACAGCTGGAGCTCAGTCTGGAGCCGCCAGAGGAGGGAGAACAGGGACCAAATCCCATTTCCTGGGGGATGGATGCTCCACATGTTACCCTGTCCCTTGGGCTGCCTCCTTGCTGCGACAGATTGCAGCCTGGCAGATTTCCCATGAGCAACCAGAAGCTGTTCAAGCAATCAACATCAAGGACTCAGCAACGAGAGATGTTTTCTCATGCCGGTGACACTGTGTATTTCCCCCCGTCACAGAGCTGGAGGACCTCGCTGTGTCTGGGACTAGAGAGCACACAGTATGCTCTGTGCCAGGGTGTGAGGTGGGTTCTCCACAGAGCACAGCCCCAGCTCGCTTAACTGAGACCCTTGGCCTGAAGAAGCCTGCAGGATTAGACTTGGAGAAGGCCTGAGTAATGTGCAATCTCAGAGTATATAATGACTCACAAAGAGAAACAAATTACTGTAATTTAGGGTGTTTTGATTTCAATGCCAGAATTAGAACAATTCATTCCAGTTCAATTGAAAACAGAAGAGACACAGGGTAGGTTTTCATTTTGCAGGGTCTTTAAGCATCTGCTGTTAATGGCAAGAATTTGCAATGAAAGGCAGAAAACACTATTAGAAAAGCACTTGGAAACACTTCCTGGGCCCATTCTCTTAGCCTGGTTTACAGGAGATATACCCATGTTATTTCAGAAGAATGTGAGAGCACAGAGTCTCCTCATTGCCAATCATTGGATCTTTTCCATGCAGAGGGCTGGCTTCTGGCTTTTCTTCAGAGGAAAGGCTGAGAGAGCTGGGGTCGTTCAGCCTGGAGAAGGCTCCAGGAAGACCTTATTGTGGCCTTTCAATACTTCAAGGGGGCTTATAAGAAAGATGGGTACAGACTTTTTAGTAGGGCCTGTTGTAATATGAAAAGGGGCAATTGTCTTAAACTGAAAGAGACTAGGTTCAGATTAGATATAAGGAAGAAAATTTTTACAGTGAGGGTGGTGAAAGACTGGAACAGGTTGCCCAGAGAGGTGGCAGATGCCCCATCCCTGGAAACATTCAAGGTCAGGCTGGATGGGGCTCTGAGCAACCTGATCTAGTTGAAAATGTCCCTGCTTATTGCAGAGCAGTTGAACTAGATGATCTTTAAAGGTCCCTTCCAACCTAAATTGTTCTATCATTCTATGAATAAGTGAACAGATTGCTACTGGAAAGAGCAAGGCTGTCTGCATGCACAGGACAGCACCACCATTGTCTTCTAGAGCTGTGGGGTTCTTGCCATATCTGAAAGAGAGCTTTTATCTGTTTGGGTTTTTTTTTTATTTCTATATCACTGTATGACTGGGAATACAATCAGTGTACAAAATATACTTGAGTAAATAATACACAGTAATAATGTGGTGAGAGTAATTTAAACTTCTTATACAGTATCAGTATCCTTATGGTACTCTCCCCAAAGTCTGCTGTAATTTTGCCACCATGTTGAGTATTCCCCCAAAAATTATAAAAAGTCAAGGAAATGAAAGGAAGGATTAGGAAAAAGCCAAGCTTATTTGCCTTAACCTAGGAATCTAACTGTAAAATAATCAGCCTCAGCTTCCTTTATAGTCAAAGAAGAGGAATAACCACCTCATTTTAAGGCATGTATATTAGTCAGTTGACTCCACTCTGGAGGTGCCTATTTCTCTCCAGCTGGCTCCAAACAGAGGCTAGAGAGACTCATTCAAATATAGACAATTGTGGTTTACATCTTTAAAATTATAAGAAGTGAACTTCATCTAGCAGTCTGTTCCTGCACCCCTCATGTCTTCTCCCCTTTGCACATCCAGTGTCGATAGTACCAGCCTAAATGCTTTGCACTGCGGAAAATGAATGTTGTATCTGTACCAAAACAAAGGGTAGTTTTGCTACAGGGTGCAATGCCACCAAGATCCATTCTGCAGTCCATCATGCTGGCTGTGCCATTTACACAGCTCATTCTTCCTACCTCATCCACAGTCTTGAAAAAAATGCTCACAATGCAGTCTAAGGGAACTTGCAAATGTATCAAGCAGTTCAGCTGGGTTTTCCTAATTAACTGTTTCTATCCTTGCCCTTGATGCCCAGTGAGGAACAATTTTAGCTGGCTCTGTCTTTGCACAATTTTTCTTCACATTAATAAATAGCATATGGCTGCAATGGCAAAATCCAAAACACATGTCTAAATTATCTGAGCATAAAAGACAACCTATGCAGACAGTTAAAATATGTTTATGTAAATATATGTAATATATATGTGTATATGTATAGTCCCAAGAGTCAAATGCACTTGATTATTCACTATTGTTGTTCAGAAACTCTAAAGGAGATTTATTTTATTTTACCACTTTCAGATTGACGAATGGAATCTTCATAGATCTTTAACTGAAAACTCTGTGGCAGAGTGAATTGGGCTTTGCTTTTATCATGTTTCATTCACAGTTAAGTAAAATAAAGACCATTTGTAAGTCCTAGTGGTACATCTGTGTTGTGAATCAAGTGAAGAATCCTATATTATATCAATTGTCCATATTGCTTCTGAACAAAATGTTAAAGCCTGAATTCCAGCTTCATTCTGTCTGCTGTCAGTTGCCTTCAAAGCAATTGACTTTGGTTGTCTTCTGGGGATTTTCTTCTCCTTTGGTTTTTCCCAGCATACTATTTGTCAGGTCTTCATTGTCCGTTGCCCCAGTTTTCTATGTGGCACATCATCTTTCTTTCTTCCTAGGCTATTTCTTTCCCAAATATAAATTTAACTAGTTTGTGCTTATCATGTACACAGCTGTCTGTCCAAAGCTTCTGCTATCCAAATGAAAATCTCTGATAGCTCTCTGAAAGTTGCCAGACAGACATTGAGATGTCAAGCTGAGTATAGTAAAACAATACCCTTAATCTTCTTCTGACTGTTCTATCCTCTGTATATATAGCCTTGACGTCTTTTGAAAGCTTTCTTATCTTGCCAGTTGCTCAAGCTCTTCATCTGGAACTCATATTTGTCTAAACATGTATTTAGATAGATCCAGGCAATGCATATGACTTGCAAACTCTCTGCAGAATATTGCTAACATAAGGACTTTTTTTATCCATTGTGAGTCAAAAATACTTGTTTTGTGTCTTAATACTTTGAAATCAATTGCAGGAACATCTATTCTTTGACCTTGCAATTTGCCTTGCTTCAGAAATCGCATCTGAAACAATGATACATTTTCTTCATCCATCACTTTAGCTATGACTGTACTAAGAAATATGCATTGCCTGGCATATACCAGCACATTTTTCACACGAAAACAACTTTATTCTGGAAACCCTTCACTACTTGTCTCTCCTCTTAACTCTTTCAGTAGTAAAAGATCAAAAGCTACCTCCAGCCAGCTCAGTCTCAAGCTTCGGGTGTAAAAACTGAGGGAAGTTTAGAGCAGATTCCTCGACTCCTTCATGTTTATACCAGCAATATCAATATTTCTAGCACCATTAAGTCAAGGAGGCGGCTTGAGTCTTTGTTTTTCATTCATATCAAAATCAGTAAGGAACCCTTAAAAAGTCAATCACCCCATGCCAGGGAGGTGGAGACCGAGTGAAAAAAGAAAGTTGATGTGTTTTCAGTCAGTGTCTGTGACCTTGACCTGAAAGGATTTAGAAATAGTCTCAATAGTCTCCCAGAGACACTGCATTCATGCTGGGATTCACCAATGAGAGATGGCAGTTTCCCTAAACTGCCTCTCAAGGTTTATCAATGATGTAAGTGCTTTCAGTCTGCTTCAGAGCAAATGCCACACAGATGACATTGAACAGAAGGTGGGTTAGACTAACCTGGGTGAAAGGGAGCAGGTATACTCACAAGGTTAGTTACTTCTGGGAGCAAATTTAAGAAACTGCTTTTCTAGTATTAGTTATTGCCTTTCAGGCACTTCAGTTGTGGTTCCTACTATTTAAGTGGGCCTGCTCAGTTTTGAGTTGAAGTCACACAAATGAACTAAAACAGCCATCAGCAATGATTTTCACTCTTGTCAGAGTGTGGATTCATGAATGCAGGTGGATGAAAGTCAATGCGACTGAAGCAGTTACCACTCCCAGAGGTTTGTGATGGTCCTCTATTGAGATTGCCACCCCATGACCAAGGAGAGCTATAGATGTTAGGAAGCAATTCCTTAAATACTGCAGCTTTTGTTGTGCTTTGCTAAGTCTGATTCCTGGTTCCCTCACTGCTCCAGGCTGTAAATTTGGGATTTTCAAGAGCTGCTCCGAATTTTTTTCAGCTCTCCCTGACATTGGGTAGCACTTTGTAGACAGGAGGCTGCCAATAGCTGAGGGCATTAACATCATCAGCTGTCTAAGGTAACTCTTGTTACTGTTGCGAGGCAGTGCTCTATCCTCACCCTGAATTGGACTGGAAGGGCTCATGGGCAATCACTCCTTCTCCACGGGGAAACAGGGCCAAAGGGTGGATATGAGGCTTTGTGTCTTCCACTGCTGTTCTGGAAGCACGCTGAGCTTCCCCTTCCCGAGCAGCGGTGGAGCACACCTGAATGAAGGCCCCATGGGGGAAGGTGTTGGTGCAGCCCTGAGATCGCTCTGTTGAGCTTTCCCTGTGGCATCTGAGCTCTGTAGCTGTACTAATAAATTTGATAAGCAAATCACACACTATCAAATGTAATAATGAAGATAAATTATTAAAGCCAATCTTTTTAATTGCATTATGGACTTACACTCTCCAAAGGAGTTTGTGCTGTAGAATGATGAATTTGGCAGTCAGATTTCTACATTATTTTGAAAGTCATAGCAAGCCATTTGCATGCAGACTTAGAATCATAGAATAGAATCATAGAATTGTCTAGGTTGGAAGGGACCTTTCAGATCATCGAGTCCAACCATCGACCTAACACTGACAAAGACCATCACTAGACAATGTCACAAACTTCCCTGTCTGTCTGCAGAAGAAGAGGGTAAATTTTGTTTTATTCTGAGTGGTTTATGAAATGAGTGTTGCTGAAGAGCTGAGTTTCATGCAGTATGGTCTTAGGTGGGTGTGGGTTAATCATAAGAGCAAGAGAAAAGATCTCCTGCTTAGGTCAAACTTTTTTCTGTCATTCTCATTACATGAAGGTCTGTAAATCTCCAGCCATAAGGCCAGCCAGGTGTGCATATGAAGAGAGAACTTAGGCTGTCATTTTCAAAGGAGTCGAAGACACTTAGGTGCTATTGAAATGCAGTTTACAGTTCATTAAACCTTCGGTAATTGTTGCTTTCCATAAATTAATATTTATTATCTGTGTTGTAGTAATAACAGATGCATTTCTCAAGCAAAAGGTGCAGGAGATGACTGAAGAAGACTTTAGTTGAATTCTAGCACAGAAAAAAAATGGATCCACTTGTATATTTTTGATTAATAGTTTTTCTCTTTTTTTTTTTTTGCCTTTGAAGAACAGAAAAAATATGGAAATGAAGCCTCAGCTAGAAAAAAAAAAATATACTAGATAACTCCAGTAGATTGTTCTGCTGAACACATTTTTGAAACTGAGCTGATAGGACCAGTGCAGTATTACATAGTTTTCTCAATGGTTAGTTGGCCTCAGTTAGCACACAACCTCTAAACTGCAGCACGAATATTTTTGGAAGATTGTGTGTGTGGGGGGGTGTCTCCTCCTTTTGTTTTTATTCCCTTCCTGGATGACTGTTCTTATTTTAGTTGATTTCTCTCTTTCTTTAATAATACTCATCTGTCCCAAGGGTTTCTTTGCTGAGAAAAGAAAAAGTCATTGGTAAGCTTCCGTGCTACAATATTTAGAGCATCACAAATCACGGTCATATCATGAAACACATTTGAATGTGCCCCTTGCTTGAAAGAGGCTGCTTGGAAATGCATCTGCACTTTAATTCTTGAGAACATACCTCAGTAAAACAGGGACATGAACTATAAAAATTCTTAATGGAAAGTAAAATAGACGTTTCATAAAAATAAGTTGTTGCAAAAGTAAAGGTGAAATTGCTTCAGATGGACTTTTTTTGGAGCCCATTATTTGTGGCTAACAGAAGTTAAAGAGCTGAAAGCAAAATTGCCATTCAGAGTTGCCTTCCTTTTCCTTTAATTCAAGCATACTGTGGTTGTTTCAGCTTGAGTGCCCTCCTTCCTCGCTCTGTGACAGCCGGAAGGAACACTGTTAAGCACAAAGAATTTATTAATTTTTTTTTGCATGATGGTGGCATGTAGGGAAGATGATTAGGAGTGAGGCTCCCTTCAAGACAAGCATGCAGAAGGCCCACCAGTCTTTCAAAGAAAGACTCATTTGTTTCTTATTTAGGTGTTTGTCTTTGTAGAGAATGCAAACAAGGAAAATTTAGACCTAAGAAGTTTCCTTCAAGTTTCACTTAAATAAACCTGTGTGTTAATATGGGAGAAGAATGTATAGCTTGCTACACAGAGATCTTTTTTGATGATTAAAAAAAAAAACAACCAAAGGGACAAATTTTTATTAAAGTGTTTGAGTTCTTTTCTAGAATTATATAATTAGCAATGACATTGAAGTTTAGGTTGTAATAGTCATACAGTCATGAAATTATGATAAGAATGCTTTACGTAAGGCTGAACTAAAGTGACCTGTATAGCCAACAGAAATTATATGCAACTATATTAGAAAGGATAGCTAGGAAATAAGTAAAAATTAACTTGGAGAGATTGAGCATGAAAAAATGAGTGTTTGGAGGCTTCCCCAAAATTATATTTTTTAAATACCACTTAGCCAATCTCTGGTAAGATAGGTTAGGCAAACACTGCTTTCAAGTCAACAGTGAAGAGTGTTGACTCTCCCTATTGATATAGGCTTCAACAAAACTTTGATCATTTCAGTGTGATGGTTAGAAGCAAAGCTAGGAAAAATAACATGTCAATTGTACCCATTAATCACAGTTTAATGTGACCACCAACATATCGCTTGTGCTAGGGCATCTTAAACTAAAGCTACTTTAATACAAAATATTTTCAAAATCTGGAGTCCCTAGGTGGTTATATTGATAGAAAGAATTCCTTTGCAACAATTTATTGATAATCTAAGTTACTACTGGAAGTAGTGAAAAGTCGTTGAAAAGTCTGTTGGACAGTATACCTGCAAACTCACACATCAGATGCATCCCTAATCTTAGGTGAAAAGGGAAATATTTTACTGATTGTGGCAGTAAGCCTCTTCTGTTGTATCTCATAGCTCCCAATCCACCCACCATTCGAGAAGAGCTCTGCACAGCTTCTTATGATACCATTACTGTCCACTGGACGTCGGATGATGAGTTCAGTGTGGTCTCTTATGAGCTGCAGTACACCATCTTCACCGGACAAGCTAATGTTGTTAGTAAGTATAAACCTTCTCTTTTCTAGTTCTATTTCCTTATGGTTTCTCTGTAAAACAAGTGTCTTTAAATATAAATGTACTCATATGTCAAGAACAAAAAGAAAACATATTTTCTAGGAAGATTTAAAACCAAAATTTTAAATCCAGACCAATAATGATTTCAAGGCTTTTAAAATTAAGAATTCATTTTGTTAAAATTTCTTACATGTTTTCTGGGAGTGCCATGTACTGAGAGCTTTTGAAGACTAAAACCAGCACGTATTCCCAAAGGCACAAGTACTATATTAAACAGGGCTTACAGAATCATAGAATCATTAAATCATAGAATCATAGAACAGTTTAGGTTGGAAGGGACCTTTAAAGGTCATCTAGTCCAACTCCGCTGCAGTGAGCATGGACATTTTCAACTAGATCAGGTTGCTCAGAGCCCCATCCAGCCTGACCTTGAATGTTTCCAGGGATGGGGCATCTGCCACCTCTCTGAGCAACCTGTTCCAGTCTTTCACCACCCTCACTGTAAAAATTTTCTTCCTTATACCTAATCTGAACCTAGTCTCTTTTAGTTTAAGACAATTGCCCCTTGTCATATCACAACAGGCCCTACTAAAAAGTCTGTACCCATCTTTCTTATAAGCCCCCTTGAAGTACTGAAAGGCCACAATAAGGTCTTCCTGGAGCCTTCTCTTCTTCAGGCTGAACAACCCCAACACTCTCAGTCTGTCCTCATAGGAGAGGTGCTCCAGCCCTCTGATCATCTTTGTGGCCCTCCGCTGGACCCACTCCAACAGGTCCATGTCCTTCCTGTGCTGAGGACTCCAGAGCTGGAGGCAGTACTCCAGGTGAGGTATCACAAGAGTGGAGTAGAGGGCCAGAATCACCTCCCTTGACCCACTGACCAAGCTTCTTTTGATGCAGCCCAGGATATGGTTGGCTTTCTGGGCTGCAAGTGCACATTGCCAGCTCCTGTTGAGCTTCTCATCAATCAACACCCCTAAGTCCTTCTTTGGAGGACTGATCTTAATCCCCCAGCCTGTATTGATATGGGGGTTGTCCTGACCCAGGTGCAGGACCTTGCACTTGGTCTTGTCGAACCTCATGAGATTCACATGGCCCCACTTCTCGACTTCTCTCCTGAATCTTAGGTCCCTTGTTGTAGTAGTAGCCACAGGGACAAAGACCTCATTTCCATTGTCTGGGCTAGTCAGGCACTTGGGAGCCTGTGTTGAACTGGTCATTAGTTAGAACTGCAGCCCCATTGTCATTTAGATGCCCTTGACAACTAGACATTTTTAGAAATACCGATGAAGTCCTCCCCTCTGATATTTACTGTGCTCAAGGCTACAAAGCGTAGGTCTCAGTATACCAACGTCTAGGACAGAAAACATCAGTGGAAAAACAATGCGGTAACTTAGTTCAACTTATAATGACATTAACTGTCATTGCTTTATATTTGGTATTGTAGGACATTTTTTATTAAATACATTCTGTGTTTGAATCTGTGACTTTCCTGAATGAGCAAGCTTACTTATAATTCCTCAGATTGTTTTGTTGATAAATAGCTATTCCTCTGAGAAAATTATATTGTCTAACCTTTGGCCAGGAAGTCAACACTTCTGGGCTCAGTGCAAAGCAATCATTGACTATGAATTTGGAGAAGTCATTTAACTTCTTCCTGTTGTTCCTCGTATATTTAACGGGGATACAAGTAGCTGACACATACCTGCTTTGTGAAGCTGTGTGAAATCAACAAAATCAATCAAAAGGTGGAGCTTCTTCAGTCAACATGTATTTAAATTTGGAACTCATTGCTGCAGAGGGGTGTTGATTAAAAGTCTGTCTGAGTTCAAGAGATGACTGGATAAATCATTCAAGAAAAATTCACTGAGAACAATGAAGTGCAGAGACTTCCTTCTTCTCAGGAAGTCCTGGAGCTGTAAGCTGTTGGAGCCTGGGAGAGCATGGTGAGAAATGATCACTGTGTGCTTTCCCTGTTCCTTAGCACCTTCCTAGGCTCTTGCTTTTGTCCATCATCAGATGTCCTGGGCACACGCTGAGCTAGACAGGCTTAACTCTGACCCAGTGCAAAAGTGATTTTGTTCTTACAAAATTTGTTGAGATGCTTTGATGAAAGTCAGTGTTGTGGACATGTTCACATACTTTGTATCAGTGAAAAAGTGGTATAGTCTATGCCAAGTCTCAGTATTGAGCCAAATGTTTGCACTGACTCCTCTGTTGGTGTAAGCACCTCATTTTCTCCATCACTAAATTGGAGTTAGTTCTCCAAGCCATCTGAAAGGATATCTCAGGCTTCATGCACTGGCATTTTAAAACCATTTTTAGTAGCATACTGTGAATATATCATGGTATTCAGGGTTGACTGAAAAATCAGGTGGACTTGAAAACTTGATAAGTGTTTTGCTAAAACCTCCACTTAGCGTTTTACGAAACAGCCCAATTTTGGGCAACACACTATAAAATTTAAGACTGCTGGAAAGACCAAGTTACCTTCAACACATGCTCCTACACCTGAGCAAGCTGGATACCAAAAAGGTCTAATAGTAGTTTGGAACAAATTGGAGCATGGTAGGTAAGGAAGGAAAAGCTTCCCTGATTAATCACTGCTAAGCAGACAGGTCTTAAAGGTAACACAGTACGTTGCTTGTTTTCTGACCCATTTTCATCTATAGCTTTATGCTAGAAGGCTTTATACAAGTCAGTTATTGGAGCTACATGTGAACACAGCAGCAGAAAGGTGTGCCATTTCTGCACCTTTGTGATGTGCGGTTTTACTCTTTGCTTACTAATGAATAAATAACAAGGTATTTCATTTTTAGGCTGTATTAACCTTCACAGATTTCCCATGTGAAGACAAAAGCTTTGATCTGCAAAACATGTATCAATTAATCTACTTTCAGAGATGCAATATGATAATTTTTGGGTATAGCATGAAGTGTTCAGTGAGCAGTCTGAACTTTCATTTTATCACTTTGCAAAAATGGTGTCATTAAAAGTTTGAAGAGAAAGCAAATCAACACTATAAGAAACTTTGTTTATAAAATGCTCTGAAGACCTTAAACTGGCTCTTTTCCTTTCCTTTCCTTTCCTTTCCTTTCCTTTCCTTTCCTTTCCTTTCCTTTCCTTTCCTTTCCTTTCCTTTCCTTTCCTTTCCTTTCCTTTCCTTTCCTTTCCTTTCCTTTCCTTTCCTTTCCTTTCCTTTCCTTTCCTTTCCTTTCCTTTCCTTTCCTTTCCTTTCCTTTCCTTTCCTTTCCTTCCCTTCCCTTCCCTTCCCTTCCCTTCCCTTCCCTTCCCTTCCCTTCCCTTCCCTTCCCTTCCCTTCCCTTCCCTTCCCTTCCCTTCCCTTCCCTTCCCTTCCCTTCCCTTTTCCTTTCTTTTCTTTTCCTTTCTTTAATGCAATAGCTCTTACACAAATATCCTGGCTGTTAGTTTGAATTTAATTGAAAGCTATAATGTTAACCCAAATTAAATACAAGCATATATAAATATATGTGGAAGGGTTTTCTAAATGTTGTAAAGCTTTTTTTTTTCTTTTAGTCCTGTTATTTAATGTAAACTTGAACACCTCCAGTGGAGATGTTCCTGACAAATCTAGCTGCTGCAGATCTGCCCAGGTTTCTTACACATGAGGCTCTCCCAGTGCATTTCAATTTCCACTAGTACAGGAGATTTGCGCCCTAATGTCCTGATTTTACTTAGAACACTGATTGGATGTTTCTTCACTTTGTTGGACTATATTCTTTGTCCTGCAGAAAGATCTAATATCCCAACTTTTATAGACAACTTTCCAAGATTGTCCCTAGAATATCGGAGTGCACCTTAATAGTGTGGTATAACACCAAGAGCTATTTTCACTGTAAGTGGTGTTAGCAGGCAGTGCGCTGCAGCCTTCATGTTTTGATGAGCTGAAGCTAGGTGACCTTTTTTTTTAAATCCTGTTTTAATGAATAGGTTTTGGATTAGCACACGTTTCTTTCTATTTATGGCATTTGCATGCTGTTGCACATAATTATTTCTTAAATTTATTTCTCTGTCATACCCCAAAAAGTTTCCATTGGTATTGTGCTCTGCCTGTAGCAGATAACGTAAACAGGTTCATAGATTGCCTTCAGTTCTGTGTTTTTGTAGCTATGAATTACTCAGGAAGGAGTAGCCAGAGAACTGCATTAAATCAACAAGCTTTTTTCCCCTGAGACAATAGGAATCACTTTGCATACATACCCACCTACCGTGCTAATGGAGGTTCTTATTTTGGAATCCGTTTCTTAAAACCACATAGCCAGACTGACTGCTCTTTCCACTCTTCAGTACATTTCCCCCACCAGAGGCATATATCATTCAGAGATTGCTAAGAATTCAGTAACAAAAACAAGCAATGCTATGTTTTTCTAGTGTATTTTCTATCCAACATAATCAACTATATTCTTTTTTATTAACTGAAAAATCGGAGAGTTAACATTTGATGGAAAAGGTCCAAACAGAGTATTTCATTTTGAATCCTATTTCATACAGGAAAGATTATTTCCAAATGTGGCCAGACTGCTTGGCTATTAAATGCTTGGCAGCCCTGCTCTGTGCATAAGAGCAATACAGAACTTTAAATTAAGCAAGGCTTTTACTAAACCAGTTGTTCTCAGAGTTGTAGCATTCACACATTTGCATTTCTGAGAGGCAGCTAATCACCTGCAATCTGAATATTGTAAAGGCTTTTAAAATGACTTTGTCACTAGCTAGCTAACATGCATTATAATTTCATTATCCCATTTCAATAAATTTTCAAGTATTTATTGAGTATGCATTTTTTTTTTAACATCATGGAATTGCTTTAGTGTGCCTCAGGAAGGTTAAAATTTAAACACTCATCTTTTTACTAGCTGCAGTACAAGATGTCTTCATGAAAAACACATCTCTTTCTTCAAGACAAAAATCAGTAAATAATACTATCTTTCCTGGTAGATGGAATTTAGATTAGTTAGTTTCATTGGCTAAATACTAAAATTCACTGTATTAAGAGTACAGTGTACTGTCAGAACCTTCTCAATGTTACGTGGTTACTCTTCCTATAAAATAGGATAAATTTTTGTTGAAGGATCTAAGACAAGTAGGAGACCAAGCTTCCATGAAAAACAGTGTTTATGATTCACCAATTAATTTTTGAATATTCTAGCTTTTGTCTGTTAAAACCAGATTCCTTACAGTCTTCAGATTGCTACTGAGGATTATACTGAGTATGTTTTAATGGCACAAAAGCAAGTTTGGGATAAAACCAAGAAAACTTCTGCCTCTTGAAGAGTATAAAAAGACTGTATTTCTTAAAAACAAGTGATGTGTTTTGCAGAAATCCTGCATATATTATCCTCTTTCACATGGGAATGCAGAGTGGGGGTGGAGAGCTGTTACCTTCACCTACTGTATTTGTTCTACCAATTTGAATTGGTAATAATTTATTTAAATAAAGCATTTTAAAACAATTAAAATGCTCAAGAGATTAAATAACCTTCCCATGACTTTTGTGCTCCTCTTCCAGTTTTCAAGAAGATATATTTTATTAAAATCTACTAGTGTAAATTTTAGGAGGATTTACACCTTGGGATTTTTCCCATCTGTTTTTTAAAGTGCATCAACAGCCAACACCAGGGAAATAGCTTTACAAATTATTACCTCCAGACTCTGAGAAACTTGTTTTGAAAGCTCACACATCCTGTACGGACATCACTGTGCTCAGTGCACCATTCCAGGATGTAATTTAAATTCTCTACATTTTTGTAGGCTACAGTTTTAAAATACATTGTTTTACCACCTGCATAACCCTGTAAAAAGCCCTGGATTTTTGAAACAAGAAACCTGAATGTAGCCTGGATTAGGAGTGGGCACAATAGAAGACCCTTAGCTCCTGCTGCTGTGCCAGTGAGAAGAAAGTATGTGCTTTTCCACTTAACCTGCTGCCACCGGCAGGGAGCTGAGAGGGCAAACGCTACCCCCGGATGTCCACATTACCAGGTTGCTTGCTTGTTTCCCTGAACTTTCTTAATCATCTTCTTTTGTATTCAGAGAAGAAAGGCTGTCCTGGCAGGGCATAACTGGAGACAAATTATTTTGATGTAGTGATAAAATATTCTTTCATACCTAAATGCTTAACTTGACTGCGACTCTTTACTACTCTCCACTCTGAAGGATTTTGGACTTGCAGATTGACACCATCAAAGCTTCATTCCCAAGATTTCTAACGTCAAAGTTCAGTTTAAAGCCCGTTATCAAATAGCTCACAGTGAGGAAGCACATGGACTGAGCACATCACTGAGTCCCATGGTCCAGAGGCAACAGCCGAGCTTGTTGCGAAAGCAAGGTTTGTTGAGTAAAGTAACTGAGTCAGTCACTGCACATCCAACATTTTTTGTACACTAGTAGTCTGGGATGCATAAGACTGGAAGGACAAAGAAAAGAAACCTAAGGCGTCTTGTGCCATAAAAGGGGATAAAGCCTTCCCCTAGAACACGAATCAGGTCAAACAAAGGATTCCCAAATCTCTCTATTGACTGCAGAGATATTTTAGGATATGTAAGGTCCTAACTTGGGAACTCTGCTCTTTGTTCAAGGTTAGGTGGGATGACCGTACACCTGCCTTTGAACGTTTTGTCACTAGCCCTAGCAGCAGAAGCCAAGATGTAGCAATACCTAAAATTATTGTGGCTCTGGCTTAAATACGCAGAAATCTATGTTAACCAGTGACTGGATTATTTAATAATATAATAATTTACCCTGTGTGAGTATTTACAGACCAGTGAGTATTGTGTATGTATAAATCCAGGAGAAGATAGACTGGAGAGGAGACTCATAGCAATGCAACTGTATCTTTACAGTTCTTCATATACCTGTTTGATCCAAGTTTTATATGTCATTAAGGAGTCTCTGGAAGGTAACATAAAAAGTGTAATGCAAGACTTAAAATTCTGCCCTTTAGAGAGTTGTAGTGATTAATACAAATCTAGTTTCAAGATGATTTAGCAAAAATCTGGGCATTTCTGTGTCTGTTTAAAGGTTTGTTTATGTATGTATGTTTATGTGCTTTCAAAGTGTGGTTGTGGAAGGATAAGACACTTCCAGGACCACTGTCTGGATTCACCCCACTTACTATCATTTATTGTATTTACTGTGTATAAATGTATATACATTATTGTATATATGTATTTGATACCCCACCAGAGGCATCTGAGTTAAGGATTCCTCAGTCATCCTGGACTCCCTCTAAATCCAGTGCTTCATTTTGTTTTATTTTAACTTAACGCTTATTTTGCAATAGCACCTATGAGTCAGGTAAGCGATGGTCTCAAGGAAAAATCAATGTGGTAGTTCAGCTATAGAACAGTTGTGCCTTTAATACCTGTGGCAAATTTTCATTGAGAAAAGATGAGGAATCCTCAGAGCAGTCGGTAAAATATTTTATGCCAGGAAACTGCTGCTTTTATTTCCTTTCTTCCTCTCAGGAAATCCTTTCACACCCAGCCTAAAAAAATAAATACCGTTCAGTAGGTATGGCTCAGTGAAACAAGATGTGGACTGATGTTGCTATAAGCAGTTTACTACAGGTGCTAGGCACAACTGGGATTTTCATGGGGTACAACTCTGGGCTCTCTTTTTTCAGGAGGTAGACAGATGATTGCTCTATATGATCTAGTTTTTCAATGGTCTTGAGAAAAACAGTGCTGCAAGGTAGTTTTTCTTTGCTGCTTTTATCTACATATAGCAAACTGTTCGAATACCTTGTAGCTGATATTTCGGGAGGCTACATGTGGTCAGAATGCTCACTGGTTGGAGCATAAGGAACATAATAGAATTCTTTTTTCCCACTTTGCACCAGGAAACTGCAACAAAGAAATGTTTTCGTTCTGGTAAATCATGGTCCAAAGGCCACAACCCACCTGTAAGTTCAGCCAGAGGCATAGACTTCCAGACTTCGAGTCAGGGTGGCAGGGGAGTTAATTTCACCTCATTTCAGATACCTGAAGTTGGAGATCTTACCTATGCTAGTTACCTAGGCTCTCTCTGTGGCCAAGAAAAGAGAGGCACTTGTGGTAGGATGTTCACACCTAGAGAAGTGATAGAAACTAGTCATTGATTTCTGCCTCTCCCCAGAGTCCAGAAAAATATGTTAGGCATTGCAGCTCTTCATTAGGTGATGTGGTGATATGAGTCCCACCTGAAACTGTGCCTCAGTTACCCGTTTGCACAGCAGAATGAATAGATGCCTGCCTCTCAAGGATGCTATGAAATATAAGAGAACCTTGAGACAAAAGCTGCGTAATTCTTAGATTGAAATTTGTGGTATGAGTTCTGTTTCTAATGATCTTTGGTTATGAAAAGCATGTCCCAAATGAGGAAAGAATCTCCGAGTATGGTTATGAATTGTCCACGAGTCTGTGAGCCTGTATCATGGGTCTTTTTCTTTCAAGTTTTGTGTCCAGTAGCCTTTTAATTTTTACTTTATATAAAAGTTTTGTATTGCCTAATATGCAGAGCTAAAATTACTACTTACTTCTAAAAGATCCTCTTCACTTACTGGTTTGCTGTTAAAGCATGAGTTAAAAGCTGAAAGCTTTTATTTTTAATAACACGGCAGGTTTTATAACATGTTCTATGCCCAGTAAAGGCAGAGACCAAAAAGTTTGTCAGGTTCTTAATTTGGTCAGGCATTTTTCTTTCAAGTTTTCCAGCTTTACATATGCACACACATCCATACACTTCCTCTGCATATACCTTTTTCTAGCTTTATAACTATATAAAATGTTGTGAATATATATATACTTCATGAATGTTGAATGTGTTATTTATGTAAATATTTATAATAAGAGAGCTATCAGACTGGGGATCCATTAGACCAGGAGCTGTTCAAAATGTACAGTAAGTAATATGGGTGATTGACTGCCATTGCAGTTATACCACAGTAGGAAATATTTATGTAGATGAATAAGTGTATCTTAATGGAGTATTTTCCTGTTTTGCAGATGCTATTGCTCCTTCTTTATTTTACTTACTTCCTACATATTATACTTCTGTGGTAGGCATCAAATGTACCCAAAAAAAGTTTGTAACTGGAAAATTATCCAGCTCTTCCCCAGCTGATATCTAACCATGGAGACATAAATCAAAAAGTTGCATCCATTACATTTACTAGCTTAGATTACATCCTGGCAAAGTCTAGAGCATAAGAGCCAAAGCTTGTTCTAGAGCCCACGCTCTACCCTGTTTGGCTTCCCATGATTTGCTTCAAGTCCTGAAGAATGCATACCTGGGGACTGTCAGCAAAGGTGCCTCCCCAGCCCTCCTAGCATTACTGTTTATGTTAGTTTTCTGAGGCTTAAACTCAGTTCATTAATCCAAACAGTAGATTGATGGGATCCCCGTAATCCTCTAGTTCTTAAGCAATAAAGAATTCCTTGTGCTGGGATATGAAAAATCTCAGGCTGCTCATGCATCCACTGAGTCATTCTTAAACGTCCATTTTTTATGGTTGACTTCACATAGCAAGAACTTAAAAGGTACCTTGGCTGAGGGCTGACGAAACGAGTTAGTGGCATTAAGTAGCGACTCAGTAAATATAACAGCACTGTAAAAGGTACAGAAGCAAAATTGGTATGGGTCTTTGGGTGCTCAGGGGTGCTCTAAATGTTCCTTTGTTACCAAGTGTTTAGTGTGTTATGACTAATGTGCTCTGTTTGAAATTGCAGGTTTATGCAATTCAGCCGACAGCTGGATGATTGTTCCCAATATCAAACAAAACCACTACACAGTGCACGGGTTACAGAGCGGCACTAAGTACATCTTCATTGTTAAGGCCATTAATCAGGCAGGCAGCAGAAGCAGTGAGCCTGGCAAGCTCAAGACAAACAGTGAGTAACATGAAATCCAGCACATATACATTCTTCTCCTTTCTTGCCTTCCTTTTTAGGTTTGATCTTTGGAAGATACAAGAGTGCAGAGCAGTTTAACTTGCTTTAAGTGCTTCCCACAATGAAAAGCAATTATTTAACTCAATTCAGGATTGCCAGAGTCTTCAGTAGTGCAAAAATTACTTTTTTTTTGAGAGAGGTACATCTGTAGTTTGGTCACTGGAAATATCATTTAGGAGCAGAGCCATCACATGTGAAATGATTGAAAATACTCTTTTGTGGTTTAGTTTTAATGTCCTCTCTATTCTTTTTTCTCTGCAAAGCAAAAACTTTTCCCATGTTTGCAATAAAACATTTTATTTTTGTATAATGTTCATAAGATAATTGCTAGTTTAGTTTTATCCTCCCAAATAATCTCTTCCTTTGGACACTGGTAAACTTTCTTAATTCCATCTGCCTCAGTTTTTTATGGAGTTCAACAAGGTGGTAGTCAGAGATCCCACTTCAAAAAAACAATGGTTACACAAATCATTAGCAGATGTAGCATAGCAATTTTAAGACTGGTTTTCAGCCTTTTTCTTCTTGTGTCCCAGCCAATCCCTCAGTCATGTAGTCACCACGGGCAGCTCTGAGCACTGGAAAGGGAACACTGGGATTTGTGCACCCTCTGAACCCTGCTTATTATAGGGCAGGGTGCTCGAAGAGAGGTGATACTGAACGTTGCAGGAAGGAGGCTGCAGGGAATGGCACATACACGTTCCTCATTTCCTCTTTCTGCTGTTAATCTGGCTTGCATTTCTGTGTAAAAGCTGCTCATACAAACTCCACATCTGCTACCAAGAATCTGCTTGTTGTTAAACCTGATAAGCTACAAGCAAATGCATAACCAGAGGACTCATTTGGAAATGGCAGGTTTTTATCCTTTTGTCTCTTTGTGACCCAGTGTGGCACAAAAGCAATCTCTCGGGTGACTCTTGAGAAATGATTGACCAAATACACTTCAGTACAGAGAAAGACATCCTTCAGATACTGCTTCAGCAACACAAAAGCTACTAACCAGTTAGACAGGCAGGCCATAGGTATTTTACTGCTACTGAGGGGTAAGAAAAAGTGGGTAAAATGTTTCCCAAATACTTTCCAATGGGTTCATTTTATACTTATTTATACTCATAATACGTAACTAAATACACTTTATGAAAGTAGATGATAACTCTAAAGCTAAAAGTACTCCCTCTCTAGTTCCTGACCCATCTCTAATAATGTTAATTGAGAATTAGTATTGCCTCAGTCATCTCCCATTTTGAATACGGGAGATGATTTTTTAAATATGCATTTTCAGATTGCCTAGAGATCTGAACCAACACATATTGACTGTCACTGTTCAGATGAACTTAATTTCTTCTTACCCACTATTTTAATGCTTTCAGTTTTACTGCATGAGATACACTTAACTGTTCCTTCCTAAACTCTGACCAATTTACATCTTATGTGAAGTACATGTGTCAGCGCCTGACACAGACCTCATGAGAGTGCTCATTTCTGTTTTCCGTGCATGTCATCAAATCTTCCACTTACATTTTTTTTCCCTTGATATGAAAGACAGTCAGAAGGGAAAAGGGCTTTGCTGGACCACTCATGGAGTCATACTTTCCTAGTTGTCTCCTGGTGGAGGCAAATGATCCTTCTGCTTTTTGACACAATGAGCAAGCCTGTCAGAACTGTGGCAGGCTCTATATATCTACAAGTTTCAATTTACCAAAAAGCTTCCTGTTATTGTCTACAAAACCTTGTGCTACAGCTGAAGATACTTGCCAAGAGCAATAGCCTCAGTAATGTTTTTACACCATATTATTTGGACCAAGTTACAGTTCACTTCCTTCTTTTTAATACACAGTATCCAGCACCACATGGGCATCCTTCCAAAGCAATCCTGAATTGTTGACTGTGCTTGTTATAAATAAAGCTATGAGTGAATGAACAGACAAGGCTAGTGCTTCTTCTTTTCAAAATAACTTTGTGGGATTTGAAATCATGATTTTGTAGTAAAGATGAAGATGTTATTATGGAGCTTTACCCCTAGAGAATTAATAGAATGAAATTTATTCAAAATCTAATATACTGTGAAAAAAGCAACCCTCAGACCTTTATTAGCATGTATATTGGTTTCAATTACATGCAAGAATTAGAGTATTCAAGTTACCTCTAGGTCAGAGATAATGGGCATGATGATTATGCAGGGTTCTTTTCAGGGATTATCGACACGGGGAAGTTAGTGCACAATGAGACTGACAGTAAACTGACAATGCAAACTAGCTCTTGCAGGCAGCAGAATAGGTTAGTCTATCTCGAGGATGCTTCAGAGGAGGAGATTAATACGGTTCTGTAATCTTGTGGGTTTCTTAGAGGCTCGCTAATCCACTCTCCTTTTCAAAATCAAAGCCAAACCATTCTTCTGCCATCTTTGTCTCTGTCTCTCTAGGTCAGCCATTTAAACTGGACCCCAAATCTGCTCATAGAAAATTGAAAGTGTCGCATGATAACTTGACGGTAGAACGTGATGAAACATCCTCCAAGAAGAGTCACACACCGGAGCGATTCACCAGCCAAGGAAGCTATGGAGTAGCTGGCAATGTGTTCATTGACAGCGGGCGGCATTACTGGGAAGTGGTTATAAGTGGGAGTACATGGTACGTATATGAAAATATATGTGAAAAAAATCACTAGTTCACACCAAAGCTCGGTGCAGGTCCCAGCACGGTTTCTCTCACAGAGACCAATAGCAGAGGCATGGGGAATGATACAAGAGCAGGAGAAACACAAACTTTCACATTGTTTGTCTGAGTATTTTCCCAATCTCCAGTACTTTCAGACTCTGGAACTAAGCCCACCAGATAGAGCATCTTTATATGACTTTTACTCCATGGCTATGGATGGTTATTTTTTGAACCCACATACATAACATTTTGAGATTTTAGTGAACTGAAGAGCTTGGAAAGTTTTCATCTTGTTTATACAACAGAGCAAACTTTGTAAGTGTAATCATTTCTTTACTAAACATGAAAGACCTTAGCGTCTTTCAGTAAGAAAAAAAACCCAACACAATATGAGGACAATTTGATGATCCAGTTTCACAGGGGTGGAAGTCAGATTAGCTTCTGGGGAGGGGCGGTGGAGTAGCAGAGCTGTAGGTCTGTGCCCCAGGGTATGAAGCAAGGGGCAGGAAATGGGGGAGCGCATTCCTCCACTCCTGAATGATCCTCTGTGTCATACAGGGGTGGATTTCAGGGGCCCGTTAGTCAGTAGAAGAGATGTCATCCTTTGGGATTCAAAGGCAACAATCATGATGGAAGTTAATGGAGTGGAAAAATCAGTGAGGTCTTCAGGTATGCCTGCTGTCTCACGCAAGAAAAATGCGATTTGCCTGTGCCAACTCTGAGGAATGGAAATACAGTAATTTATGGTATATTAATCTCTGTTGGTTGAAAGTCCAACAAATCCTGCAGTGTCTCTAGAATGTGAGGAACTTTTACATTACAAGAAACCAGGTACTTGCCCTCGGTGTCCATTAATGACAACATTTTCACAATCCTTTTATCCTGCACATCTTGCCATAAATTATGGTTTGCAGAGCAAATGTCTTCACCTACAATTGCTTCACTTGGCCCAAAACCCAGTCTCAAAACTGCTCATTTGAATTTAAAAACCACACCAACATCTGGCAAAACATATTTGGGAATGGCAAAAATGGGTTTTTTTAATGTGTCCTTTGATGTTTACTCTTGCATTCCTTCTTCTGGGCCATATATTAAAGGAGCAAGGAGAGATCAGATTAGCTGACAGATAGCAATGTATTTTAAAATCAATGAATTCCTCTGTATTCATCTGTTTGGAAGTGGAAATTTGAGGCCCATTGATTTAAACTCTGAGGTGCTGAGTACTCAACAATTTTCCTTTTGAATACCAGAGGTGGGTGCCCCAACAAATTACCATAGCAGCGAAACTACAAAAAATGCAAGGAACAATAGTTTCCCTGATGTCTCAGACCCAAAAGCGAGATAGGGAAAAACATTAATTAAGCCTGTGCAGATATTGCGGTGAAACGTCACTTAATTAGAACTTAACCAGCAGAAGTAAGAGGCTGGGGCATTCCAGTGAGTCCTCTGGGCTAACGTTTGACTTCACTGAGAGAAAAAGGTGGCAGGAAGCATTTGTTTCCTTGAGTTGTTTTTTGTTTTGCAGGTATGCCATTGGCATTTCTTACAAATCAGCACCGAAGCATGAGTGGATTGGGAAAAATTCTGCCTCCTGGGTGCTTTGCCGCTGCAATAACACGTGGGTGGTGCGGCACAACAGCAAAGAAATCCCCATCGAGCCCGCGCCTCACCTCCGGCGGGTGGGGATTTTGCTGGACTACGACAACGGTTCCCTTGCTTTTTACGATGCTTTGAACTCCCTACATCTTTACACCTTTGACATTACATTTGGGCAGCCGGTGTGCCCCACATTCACTGTGTGGAATAAGTGTTTGACCATTATAACTGGCTTGCCTATCCCTGACCACCTAGACTCCTCCGAGCAGCTCGCATGACTGCTAAAAGCCAAAAGGTAGGACGACACATCTTCCCGGGGTGACCAGGCGGCTGCCCGCAGGAGCTTGCCCAGAGCTGGTGGACTGTGTGGCATCCTGGCTGTCACTGCCAAATCCAGCCAGAACTGAAAAGGGGAGAATTTCTTTTCACCATGTACTTTGTATGGAAGGACAAGAAGTGGCTTTAATAATATCTTAGAACTTCCTTTTGCGGTTGGTTTTGTATTTAGTCTCTTACAGGAAGATTTATAAATTATTTATAAAAAAAACACAAACAAACAAACAAAAAAAAAGAGAGAGAAGGGAAAGCATGGTTTGGACACCTGGAAAAGGACTTATTTGTTTTGCACATTGATGGTCCTATTAATTAAATTTTCATCAGCCCTTTACATCATTTTATTTTACAGTGGATAAAAGCAAGAAATTGGAAGGATGAAAACTGTGCAGTGGACAAGTCAGCATACGCCAGGTTTTATGCATGCCAATATTAGCGCTCTCATTAGCAGTCTTGTTGAGTGCAAGATCTCCTAATTTCTACTTTGCACATGGGAGTGTGCAGACCAAAAAGAACTAAAATTAACAAGTGAGGAAGTGGAGCTAGCCAACAGAGCAAAAGAAGAAATTTCAATTTACTTCTGTTCACAGGGCAGTGCTCTCTCTGTTCATAAAAAACATGTGAAATATCTCCTAGAAATGTGAGTGGAAAAATCATCTAGAGATTTATTTTATTGATGGCAGCATTCCCATCTACCAGTGCTTCGCCTTCGTCATTGGGAAACATTGCAGAATCACTGAGGATGTGAAAGACTGATACCATCTCTGAAAATCAGCAACACTGGAGAAGAGCAGCCAATCCAAGGTCTGACTGTAGATTAATTTGATAAAGCACGGCATCATTTAAAGATTGATTGTAGTAGAAGATGTCACAGTTCTGATGGTAGACATGTGAATGCTTATTGCTGATTTTACAAGGTTCAACATAGTAAGCCCAGCCAACAACTCGGAAGTGAGACATGCGCCACTTTACCATGCATTTTAAATCAAAGACAAATGTTTCGTTGTCATACACTATGTAGTCTCTATAACAAAGCAAGGAAATCTGTTTTACATGTGCTGTACGGGGAAACACTGCAGCTGGGGTTTGCTCATAGTTATCATTGTCCTGGGTTGTTTGGGAAAGCACAGTTCTCTTTGTGAATGAGGAGTAAATAAGTTTTCAACATCAGTAGGAATCTGCACAGGCAGGCCCTATATTCACCCTGGTGTTGGTGGGTGATCTTCAATGAATGCAATAGAGTTTGTACCTATTTTATCTCAAAGTTGAATCAGGTGCATTTTTTTTCCTCTTTTTCTTCTACAGAATAGAAGCCCTTTGTAATTACTACAAAGCTTATGTATAAATGATCATTTTGGGAGATGCTTGAGGCAGATGACAACTTTAAAAGAATGGTTTTCCTACAGTGTTTTGTTGTTACTATGCAAGTGGTGAAAATCTGCCTGTGTAGAAAAAGGATAAATGGATTATCAGCTTTAAGAAAAGATTTGCTCAGTAATTTATAACCATGCTTTAGGTGTCTTTTGAAAAGGATGCTTTAATGCACTTTGTTCACTCATGGGTCCAAACCAGAAAATAGTCCCAAGCTCAGCTTCAGATTTTTAAAATACTGATTCTCCAGGTACAAAGCTGTACTACAGTTTGCCTTATGATGATGCCGAAAACTTACGAGCAAGATGAGGAATACATACATACCTATGTGGTTTTTTCCTTTTTTTTAATAGAAAATAAATGCCTATCCATGTTTCTTTGATTTCCCTTTACATGTCATGCTAACTGCTGAATTAAATGGAGAAAAGTCTGGCAATACGTTGCTGGTATCATGGTTTTCAGCTGGGGTAGCATCCTATGGTTCATGGGTAGGAGCCACTGGTCTTTCCAGAGTTGACATAAATAAGAGAAAATGTGTACATATAGTGAACTGAAGTGTTTTTCATAGTGTCTTTAATAATCAAGAAATGTATGCCCTCAAAAATTAAAAAGTAAATTTCCCAAACATTACATTTTATAATTGAGCACAATGTTACCAACACAATCTCATGTACATTGCCCAGATGACCTGGCCTGGGATGTTTGGGAGGTAGCTGGAATGGCATGAAAATTATTGTAATGAGCTGACAGGAGGTGACTGATGCAAAGCAGTGATAAAAAAAGACGCAGGGGGAAAGAAGTTTTAATGTAGGATTATTGCCGAGTTTCTGCCTAAAAGGAAAGGGTGTATTACCAAAGTACATGTAGCAAGGCTGTGTATCTTCTCTTTTGCCAGAAATATTAAATCTAGAAGCTGATTTCAGTAGTGGACAAACTGAAAACACTGTTCAGTGTTTGGCTATACAATGTTGGCAGAGATTGAGCTGGACAGAAGTAATACCATAAATTTGGAATGATTCCAAATGATCTCACATATTTTCATTGTAAAGATAGACCGTGAGTCTAAAGACAGACCACGGGTTTAGCCAATGGAAAAATAATGGTCTGTTATCCACAGGCCTTGCTGTATCATTTTTATTTTAACACTGAATACTTCATTTGGAGCTAAGCCACATTTCTCCAGTGGACAGTTAATTCAGTCAGTAGTCTTTGTGCATATGTTTGTGTATATATGTGCACATATGTATGGATGCACACACACACACCAGTATATGCACAAATATAGTGTGTTATTTGTGTATATGCATACATATATATATACACACACAAACAGACAGTAAACAGTCAGGTGTCCCTTTTTTGCTTGTTTCTTGAACAATTTCATATTCTCTGTGACTATGAGGAAACAAGTTTGCTATGAATGATATTCTTCTGGACATTTTTTAACAAACAAAATCTGTTTATTTTACAATACTTGATTCAATGCCTGATTAATCAATAAAAACATCCATTCAAAAATGTAGCTTCTGTGGTCTGTGGCATTTTGCATGGTCCATAGTAATCAATTTAAATCTGTGGGAACAGTAATCCTCGTGTAAAAATAAAACATGGTACTTTAATGTAGTGTGCAGTCTTAGATGAGGGGTTTTCCCTGATTTTTGAAAATTTTGTGACTAGGAATGAGGTAGCATTGTATAATGCCATGTTTAACAAAGGCAGATTTTTGAGGAATAGTCTGCTGAGATGCAAGCAATGAATGTAGTAGATAAAGCCTGTGTTGGTATAATGATTGTTTCAAAGGTGTATTTAAAATCCAAGCTGGGATTCAGCAGAGTCAGAGCAAACTATAGCACAATCTCTTTAGGAGACAGTAGCATCAGCTCAGAGTACTCAAAGCTTGAGGTGGTGGGTCGGTGGGGGACTTTTTTCTCTTTGAGGCCAGATAAGATTTTCCATGTGTTAGGCTCTCATGTGTTAGGCTCTCATGTATTAATTCACATCTAATGAGGAAAAAATCATTCAGGAATGGGCTTTATGTCATAAATCATTTAGCAGACCGTCTCCAGCCCACTGTGGTTTCCCATTGTTGATTTTCTGAAAGCACCAAAGTTGCTGCGTTTTCTGCCATGAATTTATTCTTTGTCTGGTTTTGGGTATCCCATTTCTCAATTGCCCAGTGAAGAAACCCCCACTGAGCAGTGGGTCCCAAGGGTAGGAAGTATAAAAATCCCTCAGGTGTGGGTACACCGTGAAAAGCTGGAAATCTGTAAGTACAGGTGAAAACACATGCACATTCTTCATTGTATTAGCAATAGTAGGTCACTAAACAGCAATGTGCATCATCGGTTTTAATCATGTGTCTTAATTGCAAAGAATATATTCTTTCCATGTTAGAAATCACAACAGGACACTATTGACAGCACAAATTAAAGTGTCAGCTCTTCAACCAGTTCATTTTGAGATGGCCAGCATTTGTAGCACCATGAAGAACTATTGGCTGTGGGAGTTATCATTAAATTATTATTTGACATCAAACACAGTGTAAGTATTTCTTTCTTAATTATTCTGATAAAGCAGATTTCTAGTAGTTCCCATATTCTGCTTTTAGTTACAGCAGTACAAATTCCAGATAAGCCCATGCACCAGAACAAAGTGGGAACTGCTAGTGGCTTTTATCTGTGTCACCAAAACTGAGGCTATTTGTCTTAACTGGAAATGCTGTCTTCATTTCTGGTTTAGGAGTGAAAAAGTGTTGGACCCACACAGAAAGTACACACTGAGCCATCGCAGTAACTGGCCAGAGCACACTTGGCCTGAAAGTCATCAGTGGGGCAGCTTTGGGAAGCTAGTGATAAACAAAAAAAGTGCATAGGTTGCTTATGTAGTGATGTATTGGCAATTTCTTTTAAGGCCATCTCTAATGTCTTTTCACATACTGATCGTTCCAGTAGTGGAAGTGTGTATTCAGATGTAGGAATGTAAAATATAGTATTTTCCTGTGTTACTGGGTTGGTTGCCCATTTAGAAATTAGCATGTTCAGCATAGTATTCGGAACTTCAGCCTTAATCTTTGCCTTCTCCACATGGAGAAAAGCACTGGTCACTCCCAAGTGCTGATGGTGGGTGTTCTAGGTTATGCTGAACTATTTGGTTTTATTGCACTTTCTGAAGTGAAAGAAACTCTCTTTACATTTTAACCTTTGATTTATCAGTTGATTTTCATATAAAAAAAATTAAGAGCCGAAAGAGCAATGATGTTAACAATGCTTCAGTGCAGGTGAGACTCTTAGTTTGGGCTATGAGGCTTAAGGTATCTGTGTACATAGATCTATGTGCCAGGATAGACCGATTTGTCATTCATGTGGGAGCTGAACAGTACGGGTGCAAGTATTTTCTTGTGAGGTAGGCTTTTGCATTAAGTCATTATTGAAGTGGAATATTTGTTTCTTTATTTTTTTTCATTGTTTTTCTGATTCAAGTGCAGACCACATTAGTAAGACTATAAGATAATCTTTCATCATGTTACTTATTTTGGCAAGCCCTAGCGTGTCGCATGCCTCTGAATCCATCAACTGCAACCATAGCCTTTGCAACATCACCTCCAATGTGTGGAATAATGTGAAGCCATTGACCAAGTATTTAACTTTCCCAGGTGGGATTCATCTTGCTTTGAGTAAGGAACTCTAACACAAATGGTGATACCAGTTCAAGTAGAGAGGCTCATATATTTTACAAAGATGATACAGGAAAGATACCGGCTTGAATACCGTCAGCATTGAGGCAGTCCTGGTTTAGAAGCATGACAATGTATTAGGAAGGCATGAAGTCTACTTTTTTTAGTCTTATTCTCCTCCAATGTGATCATCACTGTCACTATTACTGCTGCCTGAGAGAGCGACGGAGGTAGCAGAAGAGGGAGTTCTGGAGCAGTGCTGAGAGAGATCATTCAGAGGTACAGGACAGCTGGAAACCTGCCACTGCTACTTGCCCTGGCGCTGGTGCTGCAGCTCTGCTAAGCAAGTCTGCACCTATTCTTCCTTTTGCTATGGCTCAGCCCCAATCCACATTCCCAAATGACAGGAAAAAAATATGGCAATTATATGTTTGAAATTCTAACCCGAATAAAAGCAACAGGGCAGGGATTACGGCCCCGGGCCTTGATTCTCCTTTATTCACCCAGATTTTTACATCTGTTGACTTCAAAGGAGACAGTCCTGATTTACATAGAGGTAGGTACAAGCCCATGAATCTTCAGTTTCCGAAGGGTCAAACCCGAGTGAAGCAGGAGCCCCAGTGCGAACAGCTCAGCATTCCTATTAAATCATTTCTTTGGAGAAAGCACATTAGCTGCTAGAAAAACTGCAGTTTCTCATGAACTGTTTCCCAAGGCCAACACAGGTGTGTTTTAAAATGTATGGTTCTTTTAAAATGTATGGTTCAATAACATTCTTCTTGGGTGAATTGTTCGGGCAATGCTTTGCTGTTTCCTCCAAGCAGGGTGGGAACAATTCTCTTAGCAGGTGCTGTGTTACTTTTGTAAAAATCATGAGAACAGCAGATACATAAGTTATGATATAATGCTGTAACATAGGACTATTGTTCTTGGACTCCCATTTAAAAATGGATAATAACTAAAGGAGTTTAGAAGTCTACTTCCCCTAACTGTTTTTCCTTATTTATATCATTATTTGGATGTATGAAGATGTTTCCCCTTTAGGACTATCATACACACAATTAGTAATTAGGAGTATTCCTGAAAATCCATGAATTAATAGAATAGTTTCTAAGCAAGTCTTTGAAAGACAGCAAATAGAGGCTTTGTGTTTTGCATAATGTTAGTCATTGAACAGTGAAAAAAAAGCTAGAGCTATTTAGATCACTGAAACCTTTAAAAAATGACAGCCAACTGCCACACAAGAGGATGGGAAAGTTTTCATGACCAATTTTTTATTTCTCCCTCATTTTGATTTTATATGGAGAACAAACTATTCCACTTGAAAATATTTCTTTATTATCCTTCCATTTCTTCATCTTTCTTTTCTGCTTTCAGTCTCATTTTCAGATTTTAAATATTAGAGTAGCAAGAAGTGTGTGTTTAAAAAGTTGGATTTATTTTTTACTTCCTTGAAAATTAACTTTTTCTGGAGGCTCACAGAAAATGAAATGAGAAGTCAAAACATGAATGCAATATGGCAGCTTGAAAGTTGATAATATTTTTGAAGTAGAAGTTGAAGAAGGAATGCAGGTAAGCCTGTCACTCTTCTACAATTACTGAATTATTTGGTTTCATTATTCTGGGCTTAATAATAAGCCATTGCTCTCTAATTAAAACAATGTTATGAGACGTGATTAAGGAGCACAAGCAGAGGAGTAGTAGATTATTTTAGGATAACCCTGGAACAAGTTCCCTTTAATAGCAATATATATATTCAACCTCATTAAAGTCAGGTCATTTGGTTCATTTTGGTTTTTTTAATTTTTAAATACTGTGTGTCCTCTCTAGCAGTAGTTCCCAGCCTAGAAGTATGTGTCTCTTTTGGGAAGCATAGGGTCTAATTCCTTATGAAATTGGGAAAAAGTCCTCCCTATGGCAGGTGTGAAGGTGGCACTAGCACAGTGAGAAGAACTCTCACTGGGAGGAGGAAATTTGATCTATGTTTCTGTCACCTTGTCTGTGCGAGTAGTAGTGATGGCCAAACTGAGGATGAAATAGGTTCATCCAGATTTGTGTGTGTTGGAAGAGGTGGAAGGCCCCTCTGGTGAATCATGACTGATGATTACAACCAGTGGTAAATCCAACCCAGAAACAGAAATTAGCAAATGGAGATTTGTTTCTTATACAACCAGTAAAATATCCTTTTAATTTCTTCAAGTGACTGTGACATATCTCTCAATTTGTCCATCAGGTTACATCCACATGCTCTTTGAATATCCGTTGAAGTTTGAGTTGAAAATGTTTGGGGTTTTTTTAACTGTTAGTTTTTTTGTCAAACTACCTTGAAAAGAAACGTTGCTGATATAGTGTCGGTAGCTCATGGCAGAGGGTAGAGGTGAGGATCAATGTAGGGTTTAGAGAATAAATACAGGTGCAGACTGAGCATAATGTTGCTCATAAACATAGTTTCCTTTAATCCTAATTGAAATTATTTGTGTAGGTGAATTGAATTCAACCCTGGCATGTGCATGAATAATCGTCAGTACAAAGTAGCACAGAGGCTGAAACAATTGAAAAGCAAGACTCTATTCTGTTAAATTAATAGTTGATATTGTTTCTCTTCCAACAGTTGGGTCATAGCATTTCTACATTGCATATAAATATATGCCCTGAGTTATACTGTAAATTCTTAAAAATGCAAGACCAAGTCAGGAAATTAGAATAAATCTTTGAACGATACATACAAAAAGAACAACAGAGAAAAAAAGTTGTTTATTCACAATCAATAATTCAAGCAACTGTATCCAAACCATCTTTTCTTATTAGAATCCTGATGCTGCCTTCCTGCATCCCTCCATGGAGAGGATGAAACAGGAACGCTTTGTCTTTCTGTTCTTATGAAGTCAGTGCTCCATATTAACGTTACTTGGAAATCTCTCAGGATGAATAAATTTAGTAGGAACAAGTACAGAGTTCTCACCAGTCTTGGAGCCTGAATAAGCCATTATCCAGTTTCAAGGCTGAATTACCATCAAGTTATGAATGCTTTCATGTATTTTTAACTGTGCAAGAAGAAACATGAAGCATTTAAAAAGAAGTGACCATTTTTTTTGTAGATGTGGGAATAGGCGTCATTTTTTCCAGCTGCAAAGCTGCAATCTGGTACAGGGACAGGAAAAGATTTTTATGAATTTGTGATAAAGCACCTGCACTTGTGCTGATTCTCATGCACACAGAAGTACTGTAGCCCTAGGTCCTGACAACCTTTTATCTGTCTGTGGAATTCAAAAGCTCTGAAAAATCATACTGAGCAGTGCATTGGTGTGTGTGGTTACAACTTTCCCTGAAAATGCTCCCGCTGGCCCAATTTTTCCTGCTTCCCCAAAATTAAAAGGAGACACAAGCCAGCTCCCAAAGGTCTTCAGCTCTAATGCTTCCCTGGCCTTTCTCATGGTAGGAACAGTGAGGCCACAGCTTGGCCCTTGTGTCCACATCTTGTGTGGCAACAGAATTATGCTATGAAGCTTAAGCAGGCTCCTCTGCCTAAGGAATCGACACCACAGAAAGAGAAGTTAAACTAGTTGCAGTAGCAAGATTCAGACTTCCAGTAGCAAGGTTCAAACTCCAGTAGCTTCCCCAGCTTCTGCTATAGTCAGGAAATGTAAGGGAAATCTGCTGCAGACTGACACATCTTGTCACCTCTTCTAAAGGCATGTCCAAAAGGCTCAAGGATAAAATTTTAAGTGGCATTCATCCTCATAAGAAGGTCTGTGTAAGAAGGCTGTGATGTATTTTTCCATGTTTCCATGAAGGCATAGAAAGCCACCTCCTTATGCTCCATGTTTGGTAGTGCTTGTGGGCAGACAGTTTTTTTGAAGAGTGTAAAAAGATCGTCCCATGTTTTTCTCCCCACACTCCTAGAAGCTTGACATATGGGAAGAAAAATATTGTCAAATACCACTGCATGAAGGCTCATACCATTAGTCTTCATCGTCAAAACAAAGAAAATGCAAAAAGATGAAACCAAACCTGTGTGTGCAAAATTGTTATTTGTTACAACTGTTTCATTTCTGACACATTTTTAATCAGGTATTCTAATAGTAACAGAAATCAAGTGGAAGATTTAACATGACAGGAACTCTGATAATGAAAGATAGAAGTTAAGACAGAAATAAAGGAACTAGGGAATGGACCTGGAAGGGTAAAGCCAGAAAGGGTTGCTACCATGGTGCATTGAGTCTGGTAGAAGCTCATCTGGAAGACTGCAGAAATCCTGGTCTACCATAGTCAAGAAAGGTGATATTCAGTAACACAGGAACAGAGAAGTGAAGACAGGATCATCAGAAGTGAAAGCTGTGCGTTAGAAGGGGAGATGTATATGTCGTTTATTTAGCCTAGCAATTGATGGCTGAAGGGAGAAAAGGTGGTTGTGTCTGTAAACATATGACTAGGGGTAGCACCAAGAAAAGAGAATAACAGGTTTAAATAAAAGTCAATATTGGGCATGAGAATAAATGCAGTCAAACAGTTTATGGACAGTTAAGTCAATAGAAATTGAGAAGGTTACTTCACAGGACAAGAGGAAAAAAGGAACCTTGCTGTTTCTAAGACAAAGCTTTGTGGTTGAGATTAAACTCCCTTCAATTCAAATACCCAAATATTTGTTGACTAGGCCTAAGCATGTTTTCTAGGCATCTTCTGTAATGAATGGGAAGCAAATAGCATCTCCAGGGGTCTATTCATCCCAGTTATTCTAGCAACCTGACTTGGAACAGGAAGAATCCCACTCCATGACTGATATTTCACCATTGGTCATATGAGGAGTCAAAGGCAGCTAAGACGTATCTGACGCCTGCCTTTTAGATAGCTAAAGGCAGATCAAGTGACTATCACTCTATATATTTAGCAAATGGGCTATTGACATTTTTATCGTGGTATTATAGAGTAAATCCATTTCTTTGGGTAGAATACAGAAATTTGCAGACAGCTTCTCACTTGAAATCCTTGCTGTGCTGAAGTAAGCAGGCAATTTTTAATTGGCCACAGTGAAGCCCAGATTTTGCCTCTTAAATATGGACAAGGTAAAACATCGTAAGTCAAAGCAATATTAAATGTAGACATCTCCCCTAACCAAAGACTGTTCTAGCCACTGAGTCCTTGTTTTTTCAAAGCGAGTTATTTATAATAGTGCTTCAGGAAAATGGCCATCCAAGCAAAGTCAGTGAATGAAAATGCATCTGTTTGACAGCACAACAAACCATCTTGGATATTATATGTGCTCGTATTCATTCTGTTGCATTGATCAGGTGCACAAGTATTTTAGACTCCAAACTGTGTAGGTTATCCAATGCTGCAAAATGCTATCTATTAATAGTTAGCATTGTTCTGTCAATATTCTTAAAGTTTGTTTTAATAGACATCACAATCAGATCTCCTTTGGCATTTCCTGAATTCAACATGGAACTATAAGATTGTGTCAAAGGTAGAATAAGAAGATGGCTGCATCATTCATTCCTCACAAACAGTAAGCCTATGTAGGTATGATAGACTGAGTACAAGTATTAAACTCACAGTGCCTGTGCCAAACAGGTTTATGGAATCAAGAGCTCCTCAGCATAGTTCTCTTCTAATGGAAAAGTACCCAACAATTATAAGTTAAAAGAAATGTATAAGTGATAGCTGAGAAGGGCTGGCTCTTTGCCATGTAGGTCACATGCTGAGGTCAAAAGCACTTATTTTACTATGTAATTTATTTGCATCTTCTGCAAAGGAAATAGGGCTGGTTCTCTGAAGGATAACTGAGAGTCTTTTTGATATTCATGGCAGATTGTTTTGGATGGCTACCATCCAGAAAATCTTAATGGGGAGAGAAAAATATTCTGTGGATGGATGTAGATATCCCTTTTTCAGGGTTTTATCTTAGACACCTCTCTGCACTGTATAGGTTACTTTCAGAGGTTTCTTTTTATCTATTTCTAAATAGCATGAGTATTTATCTAATGATGCTGTGGTGAGGTATGATTCATTCTTCAGGTTAATAGAGTACACAGTTGAAAAAACCCTTCACATGCAAAGTATTGTTAACTGCTTGTTCTTTGTAAAAGGGAAGGAAATGACTCAGGCTGGAGAAATGTTGTAGTGAAGATTGTTGATGCTCTTCAGGCTGATAGAAAAAGAATTGCTCAAATAGAAGGTGAGAGTTTCTGCAGGAAGCACTTTCTGATGGGAAAAGGATTAGCACCCCAGGAAGGATAACTAAGGAAAACTGACAGAAAATCGCCCAAACTAGAAAATATTTTGGAAAAGGCTTGGCAAAGAGGGATTTAATGTGGTTCAAGTCACAGTGAAAAGCAGAATATGGACAGGACTGAGATAGTTTGGTGTGCTTTGGAGGGACCAATCTGAGGATTTCTATTTGCAAAGAGTATGGGAATAGCTTGTGAAACCGCACCCTGCTTAGGGCTCTCAAAGTCGAAAGCAACAGCAAAAAATAAAGGAACTGAAATACAACTGAAGCAACAAGGAACTAGGAACATTTTTTTTTCCTTTTCTACTCATTAGAAAGAAAAACAAATTTGAAATATCCAACAGCAGGAAACAATAGAGCATGAAAAAAATTGTAAAATGACAGTCTTTCTCCTTACCTTTGTGATTTGTAACATCAATGATTATTGAAATGGAGGTAGCTTTTATACTGTAACTTATTTTCACTGGTTGGGGCACCTTGCTTCACTACTTTTATTGATTTTCACTCTTTGAACAAAATGTTCCTTCATTTCTGCTGCCTAAAACTCAGCCTACAATCCTGATTCGTGTGACAGCAAGGTAGATGAGTATCTGATCAGTATCTGACGAGTATCTATCAAAGCAAGAAAGTATTTCCCAATCCATACAAGTGTGGACTTAATCCTATCTTCTTATAAACCCTGGGCCCTTCCAATAGCACAGTGAGAATGTGGAGCCACTTTTTTTCTGGCTCTAATTGACCCTGTCAAGTTTTTTGGTAAATAATGCAACCAGATGGGTACTGTCTCCCTATGAGGCCTCTAGGTTTGGGAGCTTGGTGGCTTGATGTGCCAGAAGTAGGGCAGATTTGTCTTTTATGCAGAAGCAGGCACTGATGAAGTAGTTAAAAGTAATGGTGGATGGTTTTGTGATGAATTGCTGGAATGGAATGTGTCTGAGGGGTGATAAGGACGTTTGAGGTTGGATGATGAGGAAGTTTTGCCAAGGCGTTGGTGAGATCTCACTATCAAGGATGTTAATGAAATGTAACTACAATCACTGTAATCCAAAAAGATTTTGACAAATTTTTTGTAAGGTTATTGTGCTCTGAATGGTGTTAAAATATGGAATTTATGTAAATGTAAATGAACTGATGTTTAGTTATTGGAATAAAATACTGCAGATGTATTGTGGGATATATATAAATGAATGTGTAATCTAGATGATTTGGGTTATAAAAGATGGCACTTTGGCCATCTGTCAGCGACTTTCTTTTACCAGGCTAAGGAAATTGTGGATATGAAAAGAAATAACAATTTATTAGCAAGTTTTGGATTGTATGAATGTGTCTTGATTTTTGTAATAAAGAATGTTAACTCTACCTCTTAATTTCTGCTAAAGTAAACCTGTGACTTTCAGTAATGATTTTGATTTGGGCAAAATCGATCTTAACAAAAGTAAAAGTGGTAGTTAAACCTTATCTAATCTCAATTTAAGATAATGGTCAACAGACTAGTAATTTGTTCATGAATCACTGTCTCACTAAGGAATTCCCATTGAAGAGAAATCACAGGGAATACGAAGCTGGAGGCACCTTTTCAGAAATTTATCCCAATGATAGCCTTGAGCAAAACAGTAAAAGCTGTGGGAAGGAGAAACATCAGGTCAACACATGGGTGGATTTGCTTGACTTTTTATGACCAAGGATAGCAGCCTTCATGGCAAGGGGAAGGGATCCCAGCCTCACACCCTCATATTAGATCAATGTGTCTCCCTGAAACCAAGCCACTCTTCCATACTCATAGAAACTTTCTCCTCCCCATGTTTTCCTGGAAACTGAAATCATTCTGGAGCAAGATTATTTGGTGTTGTAGAACTATTGAAGTCAAAGGTAATAACAGCAAAACTAAATTTGAGAGGTGCACGGGTAAGGGAGAGAACAAAGAGAGCTTTTACTGGCATTAATGAGCTGGGGGCAAGATGAGTAAAATGAAGTTCAGAGGACTTTTTTCTTTGTCTCTGAATCAACATAGTTTGGGGATTATCTCTGAGTCACAAATTCCAACCAGCAGTATTAAAAATGTTTAATTTCACTTTTGGCTGAAAGACAGTTTGCCATCACATTCCAGCAGCCTTGCCTCAGAGATGCTCTATCTAAACTGGCTCAAAACTGCTCATCAAGCTCGTGCTAGAAGAATCACACCTTTTATTACTGAATAGTCAGTCATCTTTTACTCCTGAAAAATGAAAAAAAAAAATAAAGTACATAAGCCAACTACAATGCAAGATTTATAAACTCTACACTTCTCTCCTGGAAGAAACATGACATGATACATAGTTAATCATTCCTTGAATTACTGTGCTTTATAATCACTTTAGTCAAGGGAAACTCCTGGTGAATTCACTTTGCCTGCAACTGTCACAGTCCTGTGCTGGTGTCCCGTCAGCTCTCCCAAGCAGGGCTGGGCCAGGCCCAAGTGCTGAAAATGCTGAATATAACATCCTTGTCCTTCTCAGAGTATCTGTTGACCCTATTATGGTGGTGTGGCATATCAACACCAATAAAGAGGTTTAACTGGAGTACACATGGACCTACTGAATGAGTTTAACTGACACTAATTCTGACACCAAGAGCAATAAGCATCCAAATATGGCAGTTAGGCAACGTTTTACTTGCTGTGCTTGAAGATTGGCACCACATCCCCTGTGTGTTTTTTCTCTTATTTTAGGTTTAAAGTCCCTAGTTGATTCAGTCTTTCCCCATAAATCATGTTTTTCAAGATTTGTCATCGTTTGTATTGCTTCCTTGTGGATTCTTTTCAACTGATCTATATTGCTTTTACAACAAAGGCAGTGCCCAAAACTGGATACAAAATTCAGTGCAAGACCTTAGCAGCTGTTTGGAGCAGAAGGTTAAACACAATCGTCTTTCAAGTCTTCAGACCCCAATATAGTGTGCTTGCCTCTCTCGTGACACCATGGCAATGTTAAATAACATACCCATCACAGTGACTGCAATCCCCGTGGACTCTTCAGGAGCGCTACCTCCAGTCTGTCTTCACCTTGTCAGGAGCATGTCTCTTTTTAATCCCACCTTGTCAGGATCATGTTTGTTTTCAGTCCTGTGCTGCAATGAATTTGCAGCCTGGCTTTGTGTCAGCTACAAATACAATATATATATCCTCTGTTCTTTGGGGTGTCTGGGAGCTAACCAAGAATTGTTCAGCCTGAGACAGACCCTTCCTTCCTCTGATGGGAAAACCCATCAGTGTCACTACTGTGACAATGAACTTAATGACAGCTACTCTCTGAGCAGAGTTTTTCTAACGGTTCTTATACCTACTTGTGGTAGTTTCAGTCTGATAACATTTCCCTTGTTTGTTTCTAAGATTGTCACAGGAGACAGTGCCAGAAGCTTCACTGAGTACTAACTACGTGACAAGTTCTTCCTCTTGTCTCTTCCCAGGTCTGGTTACCCTACTGTAGAAGGAAATAAGATTTGTCAGATATATTTGTTCTTGACAAATGCATGCTAACTTCTACTCATTTTGAAGCTATTTTCTAGGTGCTTACCCATTTGTTTTACATGAGCAGGCACATAAAGAGTTGACAATGATGACTGTTATTCTAATTCAAAAAAATCTAACATGATTCTTTTTCCAAAAACTAAATGCTTTCTCCAGCTTTCTCCACCACAAAAAAAGTAATTTCAGAGCAGATGAAAGAGGAAACAGATATTCTATGAGATGTTTGGTTCAAACCTAAGACACCTAAATGCCAGCATGTAAGTCACTAGTCCCTAAGCATAGGCATCTAGTGCCATTTGAGAAACCCTAGGGCATGGGAGATGATATCTATGGGGGCTAGCAGATGTGCTACAGGATCTATAGGTGACATGGCTTCTCTAGAGCAGCAGGCAAGGTACTCTAGACACATAAAATGACCCATAGTTAACAACTGGGTCATTCCTTGGTTGACCTAAATTAATTGACCTTAATTTTGTCATTTTAATTCCTAATGGAATCTCTGCTCATTCAGTTTTATGTTACTGCTGAACTTTGATCCCCTGTTTTTGGTAGGCCCTCTTGGGCATATCAGTTTGAGGCTCAGGCTAAAAGGAAAAAAAAAAAAAACAGACCTTTTTTTTTTGTATTTCCTGCCCTTTTCAAATACAGTTATTTTTATGTACAATGGGAAGGAGGAGGAGGAGAATCTTTTCCCTTTGCTGTGTCCTCCTCATAGCAGGCTTATCAGTAGCTCTATTTAACTGCCTTTGCACTAGTAATTACAGTGAGCCAAAAACCATTCCCAGCACTGCTACTTGCATTTGAATTACTGGTGTTCTCTCAAGTTTTGAAAAAAGTCAGAAAGCGAAGAAAGGAGATTCACATACTGGTCTGAGTTTAGTGAAGTCCTTAGTGGATACAATAAATCACTAGCCTAATCTAGGAAGAAAAGAGAACATATGAAAAAAAAAACTCATACCTTGGGAATCAGGATAGCACTGTAATGCAAATGGGGAATCTTAGAATCAGAAAAGAATATGCATAAGGAAAAGAAAAGAGTCAGTTTAAGTTATTTTTACTTGCACAGAATAAGCTAACAGGCACCCTTTATCGTTCTCAAAGTATACAGCAGAAAGCACAAATTCCTTCATCTATGCTGTGTGATTTATTCATTTAAGGCTAGATCTCTCTGCTCCCAGAAGGACACACTGCAATGGCTGGAGATGTACAGAGGTTTAGTGCTGCCTCCACACTGCTCGCCTCCTCACATGTTGCAGAGGAGTAGAAGAATTTGCATCTACTGAGGGACCAGGCTTTCTGCCGGAGAAAAGCAAATTTTCCTTTCTGCACCCCTAACGGTGACCACATATGAGCTCAGGATGCAGTTGCCAGACCCCTGTCTGTCTGGCCGTCCTGTCTGCTTACAGCCTGGAGAACCCCGGGGGGGGAGACTCATCTTCTGCAGTAGCGCCCTTGGCTCTGCAGCAGTACCACTACCAGGGTGTCAGTCCCAGCCCCAGGCTCCTGCTGGCCTCTGTGCATTCTGATGGCCCTCACAGTTTGGGGCTTGTCTCTCATGTGCTGTATGCATGTGGGGATCAAAATTAATGATGGCAGCATGTTGCCCTCGGCATTAGCAGGCCACCTCTATGGCAAGGACCTCTTTTAGGTCGGCCCACTTTGGCAAATGCCTAGTTTTTAAGCTGGCCACATACAAACCAGTTGTGGTCTGGAAGCTGTAGAGCCGTGTTAACATTGGACTTTCCCAAGTTAGCATATAACGTTAGGAGGCAAAGTGGAAGAGTGAATTGATTTGCTGCGACATAACTCCCATGCCAGCAGATCCATATACTTTCCAGCTGAGGCAGGCTTACAAATGGCATTCCCAGACTGTGGGTCTTGTCTATCCATGTGTTTATCCATTCTTTGACCAATTAACATCTCATCCATTTGCATAAGTGAAATACAAGCTGAGTCTTCATAAAATGGATTTGAAACAAAAACATTTTTTAAGTGTCCTGGCAACAAGATTTAACAACTTTTTCCCAAATATGCTCTTTTTAAAAAAGCCACAAATTTGTAGCCTTACATTTTTTCCAGCGTTATATCAGCGAATTTAATCCAACTTCCAATCTGTTTTGGAGATGTCTTTTTGTCTTTTTTGCTTTTAAAAAATAAAAAAAAAAAAAAAAGAAAAAAGGGAAAATAAAAAGTTAAAGAAAAAAATGCATTCAAAAAGTTCAAAAAAATGCAATGTTTGTTTCAGAATCAATTTTAATTTAATATTAAAAAGTGACAAAGCATGTAAATGTTGTGGTTCCTAATCAATGAACAACTATGACACGGCAAGCAATCTTAAATGTGTTCCAGTTATTAAGAATGTCATTATTTTCTTTGTGAATCTGTTTAAATTACACAAGGTTTCTCTTCTTTTTTCTCCAGGACAGATGCTGTCAGCCTTCCTGAGGTTAGCACTTCAGTACACTGTGAACTGCTCTGTAGCAAGCCTCAGCTTCAGCTTCCAGAGGAAGAGTCAGAATAGGACGAATTATGTCTAGTTGGAGGAGAAGGTGCTTGCAGGACCTTGATGAAGGTCTTAATCCATTTGAGGAATAGTTTTAGCCCAGTCTACTTGTAAATCAGGGCATAGGTTCAGTAAATAAATGTTTATATATTCACACTATATATTACCTAAATTTAATATTCTGCCTAAATAAACGAAAGGTTTCTGAAGATAGGTATGTAGACAGCTGGACTGCTAATTTTAGGTCCAGAGAGGAAGACTGGCTCCTTCTCTGTTTTCTGTGGAGGGTGGCCTTGGAGGCCAGCCCCTGGGCTGGGACCTCACCCCTCACACACAAGCCCACTGTGAGTGTGGCAATGAGAGGGAGCAGGAATGAGGCCTTCAGAGAACACTAGGCACAGCCTGTGAGCATGCCAGGGCAACCTGCGGGCTGGCTCGGGGGACTGGGAGAAAGCTTCCAGCCGGGCACATGGCATGCCATGGTGTGCTGGCTATGAAGCCAGCTCCCTTGGAGCATATCAGCATGGCTGTAACAGAGGACCTATCAACTGGGTGTCCTTCAGCCTGTGCAAAGACTTGAAGAAGGAATATACACAGTTTGTGAGTACACAGCATGTATTTTTTGGCTAATAAGTACTAATATGCTCACCACTCACTGGGGAGGCTCTGCTGGCTCTGTAGCCATCAGTCAGGCAGAGAAATGCCATCCCTCATGGCATGGGTGAACCTTTATCTTGCTGAGTTGCCATCATCTGCCTCTCTACTTCCCACCACCACCTGGGTTTACAGCCTTCACATCAGTATCTCCCTCTGAAGTCCTGGACTAACCATTACAAACTCACTCAGGTCTTTGTTTTCATTTTTCTTTTCTCACATGGCTTTAGCACAGGAGTGGGCTCAGGGACCCCTGGCAGCACTTCTGCAGGAGCAGCATCAAGCCAGGCTCATAGTGGTGCCAGCTCCAGGGTTGTATCACCCTTGACATTAAAATTCAGCTTCATTCAGTGATTTACACTGGTAACTTCCATTCTGAGTGGGTCTCCTAAGAGTGCATTCAAGATGGATTTAAAGATTTTGGTAGAAGGAGACTTTTTATATTGAAATTGTTCCAGTGATTGATGTAACAGAATTATGGAGTTTTTTTAAAAAAAATAATCTTACCTTAATTCCACTTTTGGAATCTGGTTTCAACTGCACCTGAAAAGACACAAATCAAGATTCAAAAAAATTTAAAAAAATCCCTTTTTGAGAAATAAACATAGCTGAAAAAATGGAGGTGGAAAATTTCTTAGAAAAATAATGGTTTCAGAACTTGGCATTATACATATGATTGTTTGGGAAAAAAAAAAAAGAAACTTTTTGGGAAAAATTATCCTTTCCTCCTACTGTTTAAATCATCAGATAGTTCAATAAACAGAGTAGCACCTCTCTGCTTGTCATATTCTCAGCTTTTATCTCAGCTATAAAAGCCAGTCCATTGTTAAGACTTAAAAACTTCTACTGTGAAAGGGAAATATAATAACCTTTGCTGTAATATACCAGGTGTCACTCCCTAACAAGCACTGTTGATAGACTGATGTTTAATCTTTGATGGTAATATCTAGGATGTATTGAATTGCAATAAAAACAATTTCCAGACACAGTATCTTCCAGGATTATAAAATCTATGGACAAACCATATGATTCTGTACAATGGCATTAAATACTGACTAGTGGTGCCAGGGAAATTCATGTAATACTGTAAGTTTGATCTCTTATGTGGGAAAAATCCAGAGTGTTTAATAGCTTTATTAAATGGCAAGATTTTGTTCCTGCATATCAGGTCAGCAATAAATTCTTACGTTACTACTGTTATAAAACTCAGCAACAGAAACCTGAAGCTGTGTTATGTGACTCTCTCCTAGGAAGGGTCAATGATTCACTTCTCTCAGTGCTGCACAATAACAGTAGGAAGCACCAGATTTACACAAAAAATCAGGAAGAATTGTGTTCCAAACTTGGTACTACACAATTGCAATTTAATGCATCACTATTGAAAAATTCATGTGATTATGATGATCAAAGTGGATTCTCGCTGAAGCCAGAATTCAGGAGGCAAAAAATGTTATTAAAATACACTGAGAATTCTGCATGAGCTGGTAAGGAAAGGGAAGAGTGGGAGGAAGAAAAGGTAAGAGGCGGAAGGTAGAGAGATTTGCACATATTCTCATATGATGTTCTTCATCAGGCATCTAACTGGTTCATCATTTTAAAAATCCTATCTCTATGTAGCATCATTTTTAATTCTGCAAGATAGGTCATGCCTTAAATGTTTGGTTCAGTCTTGTGCCCTGAAAACGGCTGGAAAGTCATCACCCTTCTCAACATGAACCCCCTAAGTAACAGTACCCCAGCAAACAAAAAAAGTCTCATGGCTCTTAGGAACTTGTCTGGGATATCTCTGCATTTCTGTAAGACCCAGTTCATTGTAACCACTGAAAAGTAAAATCCAGGTTTCAAACCAGCCATGACCAGAAACTAGAACCCAGAAGAAAGTTGAGGTAGAAGGTTAATGTGGCTCCAACAGCTTAGCACAAGGTAGAAGTCTGCCTCTGTGTGTGAGAGCTTAAAGCATGCCTTGTTTCCACCAGTAGGCAATAGTAAAGTATGCTACAGAATTCACATGAAGGCATTAAGCGTGTTGTAGCCAGGGAAGTTTTAAAATGAACTGGGATTAATCTTGTCTACAAATTAAATGCTAATCATTTAGCCTAAACTAGCATTTAGCTTCCTGCTATAGCCAAGGGAGAAGGACAGACACCTCTTAAGAGTGATTATTGCACCATCTACTGAATACCCAGGGTGGGATGAATCACCTTTCATAAATGTCTGTAAGTTTCCACAGAATACAGGAATCTAGATGATTAGCTAAGATCACAACTTCATTTTGAGTCACCTTAAACTAGATCAGATTAATTTCATTGCTGGTGATTAAAACAAGGCATTTTTCACTGCTAGCATCAAATATCAAATGCATACACTTCTATCCAGTCTTGTAACTAGAGGAAAATATGGAAATGGAGTACGGTATTTCGGCTAGTTCAGTCTTTTCTTTCAGGTAGTATTATTTAAGTCTGGTGTGGATAGTCTGAGTCAGTGGCTTTTTCTCTGGATGGTGATTCCTCCTTTAGAGAAAAGCAATCTTATGATGTGATTGACTGTACCAGATCATCATCAGCCTTCCTTGGGCCTGACATCACATAACATGACATCACAATCCCAAATATTATCTTTATGTTTTGAAAAGATGAAAAAAAACCACATTTGGGCTAGAAAGACTGTTGCCTACTATGAGTCACTGACTTTTGTTAAGGGGAAATAATTAAAACCATGGCAATGCCAATTACTCCAGGTGTGGAGACTCTGTAACTCATGCTCTGCAGTTCTGGAGCTGCAGGGAGCCAAACAATAGGAGCTTTTGGATGTCATTGGTATTCATTGTCCTAAGTAATATTATAGTACCTTGAGGACCAGTTCAACCCAGCTACAAAACACGATGGCAGATGTCACGCGCTTTTCATTCTCTGCCTCTCGGCTATTTTCCCAGGCTGGAGATAGGGAAATGGGTGATGTGGCGTTTCTAACTTCCTTATTCTTTTTGAAACTATGGCTGTTTTCAGGGAGCTTGACAAGCTAGCTTCTTTGAAGACGGTGTTGATAATTTCCATTAGCAGCAGACAGTAGTTTTTCCACTGGCTTTCACCAGTCAGGGAGAGTACAAATCTGCTTTGTAGGAGGCAGCTCACATAATCCTTGGGGCTTCTAGAATTTCATTGTGTTTGATGGAGTTTCATTATGCTGGGGTAGTGAGGTGGTTAATACCAACCAGACCAACTGAAAGTTTTCTGCCCCTGTGAGTTCCTGTCGCATTTAGTTTATTTCTTCTGCAAAGTAAGATGAGAGTTTTTTGCAACAGGCTGCTCTCAGGTTTAATTCAAAGACATTTGGTCATCGAGTGTCAGCTGTGACTTGCGTTTACTGATTACCGATCACAGTATACGTAAGCAGAAATGAAAATACAAATAATAGATACAAGCAGATAAAGAAAGAAAGAAAGAAAGAAAGAAAGAAAGAAAGATAGATAGATAGATAGATAGATAGATAGATAGATAGAAACACACACACACAGAGGCAGCCTTTACACAAAGAGTCATTTGTGGAGCTTCCTGCAGTCCACATTTCCTCAGCTTCTACGTGATGTATCCCTAGTCACTGCACTCTTTGCCAAAAATCAGCTTTTCTGAAGGGGAAAAATTATTCAGCTAACCCCTTAACTGAGCAACCAGCCACTGAGTGTGCATAGAAAGGCATTGATATTCTCAGTAAAAGTTCTGGTCACATTTGGGAAAAGAAATAGACCCAAGGAACTTACATCTCCCCATTTTGTTGTGGATTATATAACAAGGCATTAGTAAGAGTGGCAAGATTTGTGTGGCCCTGATTGGGGTCTTGCAGACAGCATGTGAGGTTAAAGAGCTGGAGAGAGGTTGAAGAGTTGGGCTGGGAATCTGTATTTCCCAGAGTCACATAAAGCTGACTGAGAGACAGGTGCTGCTGGGAGGGAGGAAAGCCTTTCCAGCAGCCTCTGGGTAAACCTGTGCCTGTTCCTGTGGGTAGCTTGGACCAGGAGTGTTAATCCTGAAACAGAAAAGGGCTGGTCTCTGCTCAGCTTCCCCAGGTATCCTAAAGAAAGCGGCATAAAACAAATCCAGGCTCAGCATGAATGACCAGAGTCTGGATCAATCGTTTTTACGCATGTACCTAAAATCAAACCCACACCAAATTAGGCTGGCACATTGTTGGGAAATCAGCACAAATGACAGGACTGTTAAAGAACACGCCATGATTTTGCCATATGCATATGCTTGTCTTTATGTGATTTAAGGAGACAATTATCCTTCTAGCTAATTTTAGCTGACTATCATTTATCTTTACTACTGTATCAGCTGTAATTACAGAGCAAATTATTGACATAGTGAGGAATTAAAACTACCCATTTAGCTCCAAAGCTTTATTAAGATTTCCTTGATCTTTCACAGCTTCTTACTGTTTTGAAAGGACATTCTCAGCGAGCTCAAGACCTTGATTGAAATGACTGTGAAACAACCATGCATTCTTCCAGTGAGATACGCCACAGGGCACAAAGAAGTAAAAAATCCACCTTGCTCTCAGGACCAAGAGACATTTCTCTCTACAGGGTATCAAATCTAAATCTAGCTACTGTCAGCAATGGCTACCCTTCATTGTTACCCTATGGCTCCTTGCAGCTTTGGTTGGGATTTCTAATAACTGTGTTGTAAATCTGTCATCATTTTCCCTTCTAATTCTGAGTTACTTTTCATCTGACAACATGCCTAAGAGTATATCATGGACCTTTTTTCAGTACCAGATGAAAGGCAGATGGGAATAATTCTTTTTGTTAGTTCCCACTCTACTCACATCTCTCTTCCTCCTCAAAATGTGTCCCCACAGGCACCCCTGCTCCCCACAGACATTTTTTCCTCATCTTTCTGCTGTCTTTTTTCCTATAATCTCATAGGACTCCCTTTTCCATGAAGTCTTGAAGTCCTCACTTCTTTTTTTCTTCCCCAAATGGTCTTACAGCACTTTTTTTACTGTGGTGCTCCATATGCCTTTCACAGTAGGAGAGGGGGTAGGAGTTGTCACATATGGGCTTCAAAATCATGGTCAAAAAGCTATAGAGGTTATATCAGGGCCAAAGAGGATTCAGACAAAAATCAGAATTTTAACAGGTTCCTAGTTTAAAAGCAGGTTGATACAATGGAAAGAAGGGGAGAAACAAAAAATAAAATAGCATTTGTAACATAGGAGAAGAGAATAAAGGGAGCTGAAAAAGGAGCATAACTGAAAATGCTATCCAAGAGGTGAAATCACAAATAAATAGTAATGTGATACAAATAGGAAAGAAAACCCTGCTCTCTGCTTCCCTCTCATTGGTACCTCAGTAAGTGTTCAGGGTCCAAGTACCTGGGTTTTTTAAAAAGCCTTCACACGTGCAAGTGCTGGAAAACAGACGCTTTGACCGTTTCTGCATTCCTTCTGGTAATTGTCAAAGACTGTAGTAGCACACTGCCTGGTGAACTGAGCTGAAATATTAAAGGCCCCCTGCTGCAAACAAGTCATTCATTGCTGACCCAAAACCGGATACTTTTTTAGCTGGTGGAAAAATCCCTGCCAAGTGAGATTGGATTGCTTGGTATTCTCTAAAAATTGCGTGAGATGATAATTTTTTTTCCTCACTTCTGTGTGGGGTATTAACTGGAAACTCTCACTGACTGAATGGTGTCATGAAAACATTTAATATGCAAAAATGTACTTTTTAATATCCGTCTCAATTTTAGCAAAAAAAGTCTGCTGCAATAGTGTATCCAAGAATTGTACTTGGTCTGAAAACCACAGGTAATTTTTAAGTATCTGTCGTTGTCTAACCCTCCATTATAACTAACACATATTTTTATTTATTGTTGGACATGGAAACACCAAACAAGACATTGTCTTAGGCAGTGTACAAGCTCAGAACAAGAAATGAGCTAATACAATGTCTAATGAAATGTGTGTATTTGCATTAGTTATGAGCTTATCAGTCTTTCCCTTTGTCTGAGATTTCTGCATGGGTGCTTCCATACATGCATAAAAAAAAATCTCACATACATCAGCACACACAGGTATGATAAGGGCAAAACTAATGTCATGTGGCATAAGGCTATACTAAAAGTATTTTCTGAATAACCACATTTCTAAAAAAATTAGCATCTTTTGACTTAAATGGGCATACCACAGAGTAGTGGAGTTTGAAAGGGACCTCTGGAGATCTTCTCATCCAACCATTCTGCTCAGTGCAGGGTCAGCTAGAGCAGGTTGCCCAGGACCATTTCCAGTCAGGTTTTGAATGTCTCCACAGTCTTTCTGGGCAAACTGTGCCAGTGTCCAATCACCTTCAGAAGAAGAAATTTTTTTCTTATGTTTAAAAATTATCTCCCATCTTTCAGTTTGTGCTCATTGCTTCTTGTCCTGTCACTGGGTACCACCAAGCAGATTCTGGCTCCTTCTACTTTAGTGCCTCCCACTGGGTATTTATGTACACGGACAAGATCACTCTGAGCTCTCCCATCTCCAGGTTGAATAGTCCCAGCTATCTCAACCTCTCCTTGTATGGAAGGTGCTCCAGTCCCTTAATCACCTTTGTAGCCCTTCGCTGGACTCATTCCAGTATCCCCGTGTCTCTCACGTACTGAAAAGCCCAGAACTGGACCCAGCACTCCGGAGTTGTCTCACCAGGGCTGAGTACAGATAAGGGATCGCTTCCCTTGACCTGGTGGTGACACTGCCTAAAGTAGCCCAGGGTACTGTTGGCCTTCTTAGCTACAATGGCTCATGGTTGGCTTGATGTCCACTCAACCACCCAGGCCTTCTTCTACCAAGCTGCTTCCCAGCCACTTGGCCCCCAAGTGCCTGGTGTTATTTGTCCCCTGGAATAACAAATGCAGGACTTTGCATTTGTCTTTGCTGAGCTTCATGTGGTAACTCTCTGCCCATTTCTCCAGCCTGTGAAGGTCACTCTGGATGGCAGCACACCCATCTAGGGTATCAGCCACTTGTCCCAGTTTTGTATTACCTGCAAACTTGCTGAGAGTGCACTCTGTCCCAATGTGCAGGCCATTAATGACGATACTAAACAGTATTGGCAATTATACTGATCTGCTGTGACCAGCCTCCAGCTGGGCTTTGTGATGCTGGTCACAACCATCTGAGTCTGGTAATTCAGCCAGTTTTTAATCCACCTCACCTTTCATTTATCTGGTTTATATATGTTTTGCTGTCCTCTGGCACTTCCTTATCTGCATGTATACTCTTGAGCTGGGCCTCCTTGGCCCAAATTTATTGATTAAGGAATCTCTCTTGTCTCTCACACATCACTCTGCATCTTTTACTTACCAACCCAGTCTACCATTTTCTCTCTTGGCTGTGGATCATCATTTCCATCCCTCACTGTTCCTACTTTAAAGGTCTTCTCCTCCTGTTGGCCAGCCTGTTGGCAAAAATCATGTTGTTCTGTTTGGTCAACTGGATTCTATCTCTTCTAGACAATCCCTATCAACACAAAATGCACAACCAGGCATTGAGCTGCAGAATCTGTCCACTCCTCCTGAAGCTCTTCCCCCTCATTGACAGCATTGAGGAGAAAATCATGTGCATATGGGCCCCCAAGCTTTTCATCCTTGCTGTGGGAACCGTGTAGCCATGACTGACATTTTTCATGTCTCTCCTGGTCTTATTGCTGGTGCAACATGGAATAGCATGGGTCCAAGGAAGAGCAGTACAGCTGTTCCTCCAAGCCCCTGACAAGCAACAACCTCCCCCAAAAGGCGGTCAGGTTGGCAGATGGGCGCCTGCTGGCTGCCTCTGCTAGCTGTATGTCTTCTTCATAGTTTGCTCAGTCTCCATTCAGGTCATCTGGCAAACCCTTTTCCATAAAAATTCCCAACTCTTTATAGCACACCATCACATATTTTATGCATGCTTACAGAGAAATGGACTCAAGCTAACCTGTTGAAGTATTGTTTATAGTCTTGTCTTTGCTCTTCTGTCTATACATAATGTATAAAGACCAGGTTAATAATGTAGTTATGTTGAAGATACTTTTGAATATAAATAAATGATAAAATAAATGCAAGCACATGCACATACACGTGTGCCTGTGCATGTGAGGGAACTTCCAATACATCAGGCATTCAGCACAGTGCCCATGGTGATGTGACAGGTGCGACCACAATGCCTGAAAGCCCAGAAACCAAATTTGCCAAGTTTATTTAGGGGCTTGAAGAGCTCTAGACTCTATATGGGGACACATTAGGCTTTCAGACCAGAGTTTGCCATTGCCAGTGCTGTGGTGCCAAAGACAGGCGAGAGTTTCATGCCTGGCTGTCCTAGAACCAGTGTATGTATTTGCTTAGGGAGCTACCTCTGTAGTAGGTGTTCTGAGAAAGTGGGGTTTAGTGCCCAAAATAATTTCCTTCATTTGGACCACTAGAGTAGTGATTATGTGACTTACACAGCAAAAAGAGGGATCTGGTGTCCTTTGGTGTCCTCCAGTGGAGCAGCTGGCCATCTTAGCACACCAGGAAAGTTCCCTATCCACTGGATCCTGGAAAGCAGGGGAGCACTCACTACCTTTCTAATTGAAGCTGGGCTGGCGTGCAGCTAGGAAAGCCAAATCGTGGGACTACCTTGTATTTTTAGAATTAAAAAAATAATAATAATCCAAGAGAATTTTCACACACAAAAGAATTAAAAATAAATATTTTTCCAACCGAAATATTTCATGGTGTTAAATAACTTCCAGTGCAATTAGAGCTACCATTTTCAGGCAAAGCAGAGCTTAAAGACTAGGAGAAAACAATGTAACTCGAGGTGACTTGCTCTGCCAATAAGGGCACTAGGCTTTTTTGAGTGGGACGAGGCTAGAAGTCCATCAGGACCAACAGTTGCTTTTTTCTTGTTATGTGCTATAACGGTGAACAAATAGTGTAATGATGAGCCAATAAGTGATATCAGTCCAGTCACCACTGAAATGTACCTGAAAACATTCTAGGGATTTCAGGTTACATTAAAAATCTGTGAACTTTTTTTTTTTTTTATTTTAAGATTTTTCCTGGAAGACTCCTTACTGCTTTACACATGTAAGAAAAACATCTCATGTGTTTTCTGAGTTGGTTTTTGGGAAAAAAAAAACTTAGCAAGAGAACAAAGGAAACAGATGCACAGTCATACCAACGAGCTACAAAAATCTTACTTATGAACTTTATCCTTGCAAAATATATACAGCAAATCAAACACAGAATTAGCAATTGTCTGGCATGTTTTCCAAAACAGAATTGGTGTTAATTAGTGAATACTATATATAAGAACCCTTTGTGCTGAATTTTTTTTTTCTGCTTTGGGATTCTGAAATTTCCAGAGATGTCTGTGTCCTCTCAGAGAGACTGAAATTGTGTTTCTGAAGCAAATTTCTTACAGCACTTCTGTATCCTTAAGTCATTGACAGGAAATAATATCTTTGAGAGATACCACCGAACTGAGTTAAAGTCCAGTCGAATTAGTCATTTCCTTGTCTGTGAATGACTGTTCCCTGTACACCCCATTTTAAATTGTATAGCTGAGCCTAGCTTTCAAATGACCTCAGAGCCTTTAAAAAATCTTAGTGACAGAGGTGAACAGTGCACTAATAGAATTATGTCTCAACCAAAGAAAAAGTTTATTGACCTTCTGAATATTCAGAAATGCAATATAACAATGCATGGCTTAAATTATGTAAATCTTTACATATAATTAAACATACTTTAAGTCTCCCTGTTGGGAGTCTACCTCAGAGTTCAAACCAGAACTGGTATGTCGATATATTTATTCTCTGCCAGTAACATAATATATGCTTTTGTCAGGTAAGGGGACCAACAGCTAGGGAATTAATTGTTAGAATAGGGAAAGATTATTTATCAATGCTGCGATGGGCCTAACTTAAGAGCTTGAACTGTCAGGGAAGGAAACCGTGTTTAAAATTCTCATTTTTATTATTTCAGTGAGTCATTCTGGATTCACACCAGACTCCAGTTTTTCACATTCTAAGCCTGATATGAAGCTCCTATTATGACTGGAACAAAGCCTTTAGAATCTCTGATAGTTCATTAAAACTTGCACTTGTTTTTGTGGTCTTTCCTTCCACACATCCTTTAGCACACATTGCCTCAAACTGAACATTTGTTTAGCACATAACCAGGTGGGTTTGTGTTTTTAGGCCAGTTCTTGTGGGGAAACAAGGATCTTAAGTGACATTCTGCAGATTTTCTTCGGGTTTTCTCAGCTGAGGAGCTGCCTTTGGCATCGCTTCAACAGTGGTTGTCCAAGAAGATCCATGGGTTGGCAAGAAATTTGGGTCTCACCTTATAACCACCCTTTTGATGCCACGTGCTGATCAAGCTTTTCACAATCATAAGTTCTGTGAGTGTCAGTGACCCTCAGGGCTCTGTCCTGAGCATTTCAAATCTTTCATTAAATTTAAATCTCCTTGAAACATTGATTGTGTCATATGGCTTTCATTATCATAAGCACGCTGATGCTATTCAGATTCGTGGTTCACGTTAACCTTTCCTACTGAGGTCAGTAACAGTATCTCTGAGCATCTAACAGCTGTCTCCCTGTGGATATCTCATAATTTTTTGACATTAAACACAGGCAGTAGGAGGCTCTGTTAATTGGGTCTGACAGTTTGTATTCTTCTTTTGGTTTGCATTTCATGGAGTCCACTCAGTACCTTTAGCTGGGAACTTGAGTCTTATTCCTGACAATAATTTGTCATTTACTGCTCTTATTCTTTTCTTCAGCAAGAAACATGTCGTTAACATGTTTCTTAACATCTCATAAATTTGCCTCTACTTAACCGTTACATCAATTAAGACATCTGTCTGTATGTTTGTGGTTTTGTGTTCAGACTTCGCCTTTATTCAAAAACATATTTGTCATGTCAATATATGCATACTCTTCTGCTTGTAGCATCTCTCCTTATACTGATGGCATCTCTCCTTATACGGGTTCTGCCAAGGCCAGTAGGTAGCGTGTGCTTAGTGACAATGTCTGTGAGCTTGAGCACTGTGCCCCCCTAGTGCACAGGGAATCTGTCTTCTGGGATGGAGCATGTTTGGCCAGTTTGAAATACGGGCAAAGGAGCCAGTCAGAGGCAAACCTTTTTGTAATTTAACTATATTGTCTCTGTGGGCATGAAAGAAGAGCGTATGATCTGCTCCCCACTTCTCAGTAGGGGCTGTTGCTCTCAAGCGGGGTATTAAATAAAACAGAACAGACATTCTCCGATTATCCTTGAAGTGACTAGAGGAATACTGTTGTGTCTGACCAGCAGCTCCTCTCCTGAGTGACAGCAATGGAGCAAGTAAGAAGTTTCTGTTCAAACAGATTAGTAGAGGGAATAGGCATGTGGTTTTCCTATATCAAAGGTTAAAAAAAAAAGTATTAAGGTTTTTATTTGGTGGTTATTGAGAAGTGACAGAGATGTTTTTCATTTCAAATAGGTGTCGGTTGGCCTGCCAGAGTTAAAGTGTTGCCCTCATCTGGGCAAAGACCAGCTGGTACTTTTTTTCATTTTAAAACCAGGAGCAACAGAAATATAACCTTCAGCCTGTAATGAAAAAAAATCACAAAGGCTTCAAAAATTTAGACTTAAATTTGGACTTAAGTCTAAAAATCTTACAAAGGCTTCAAAGGCTTGAAGGCCTGAAGATGGAGTATATCACTGTATATAACCAGATACCCAAGAATAACGGTGAATATCAGGTAAAAGGTATGTGAATTTTTTGGTATTGCATGACTTGGGTGTCGTTTAAAATGGTGAGACTCGACAGAGACATAGGAAAGAAATTTTCCTCATGGTAATGGACACAGTAAGTTCTTTACAGTCGATATTGTGCTGTTCTGCACCTACTCAGCTCTCTAAGAAGAGAGAGCTCAGCTCTCAACTCAGCTTTATCCCTCTCTAAGCAGCTTCCCAGCAGGAAATAAAGAAAAACATAATGTCTGGATATGTTCTAAGAGCAGCGTGCTTACCCAGGCACAAATGCTAGTCCTGAGCTGAGGAGGTTGCAGAGCAATGTCGGGGGAAATATTTCAGAAATACACAGGAAAAAAACAGTGCTTGAACTGTTCTCCCAAAGATTAGCTTGTGTCAGATTTGAGTGCGTCGGGACTGCCTCACCGTGCTGTCGGGCTCTCTGCTGCCCAGTGGCATCAGTAGCTTCCATATGGGTGGCCTTCTCCCTCTTCAGTGCTTGGAGAGAGGGTGATACCCAGCAGCACTACCCTCCAAGAGGCAGTCAGGCAGTGAAAAATACCCCCCGGGAAGGTTTGGTTGTGCAGGTTATCTCCTTCCCGCTGAGAGGTGTCCTGCAGACACCTCTGCGTGCTCAGGTCTGCTGCCAGGCACCTTCACCTGAAGCTTAAGGCAGGTCATTGCTTTCTCAAATAAACTCAACAGTAATTGCAGCCCTTGGGATTTTCACCTTCACATTCATCCACTTTCCTGACAATCTGGGGACGATATTGGTTTCAAACCAGGATCTGAACCTCACTGTGTCACCAGAGTGCCCCAGCTCCTATGTTATTCAGGGGCAAATGTCACCCGTTACAGCTACATGTTTGTTATAAGCAGTCATTATCCCATAAGCAGTCTGATAAAAGTGCCTTGCCCACCAGGCAGTGATAAGTCGTACTTTTTACACCTTCCTCTGCTCAGTGATCAGAAAATAATTCTAACATTTAGAATCAAGAAAAAGCAAGTAAGCATTCTATTTTATTGCACTAAGAAATGTTTCACTTTTGATAGATTTACGCTTATGCAAGTGGGAATCGAAAGGAGGTAAGGCAGGATTCCCTATTCAGCAAAATATTCTGTGGATAAGGATGGAAGAGAAAAATTTGGGAAAAATCATGATGCATATTTCTCTTGTATTGTAATATGGATTTCTCTAGTCAGAAACAAGATTGTTTTCTCCACTGCAAGGATGGCAAATGGCACCAGGAATCTTCATCTGAAAAAGATTGTTTCAACATGACCTGCAAATGGAATGAAAGTAATTTCAAGCTGGAAGAAGGGAATCAGACATATTTTTAACAGTATTATGCTGCAGGGAAAAATATGTTTTAACAAGCCAAACACTTTCTGGTGGAACAGAAGAAAGATTTGGGAGGATTGTGTGGGAACTTTGACTGATGGTTAGTTGAAGGAACAAATAGTGATAATGGGTTTATTTCCTAAATCCATACTATTTCTTAAAGCATTACTAAATGCAATCCGGAGAAAGATAAAAGAACAGAGAAAAACTTCCAACGCTGACTGCGAAATTCATAACACAGAAAAAACTTTCTCTGAATTTACATGCCTCTACCTCTCGCAGCTAGATATATGGCAGATCATTTGCAGACATTTTCAATGGCTGGTATAGTAAAATTTTTTCTACTTTTTAGACCAAATTTCCCTTGCCTCTCAGTAATCTCAAAAGAATTTATGTATGTTTGCCAAGTAGAAAGATCATATCAGGGCACAATGACTCAGTCACAGTGAATGAGTCTATGAATACAGATTTCGAGGTTAAAAATTACAAACAGCTCTTCCTATTTATTTGCTTATCTTCTGCATATTCCATGGGTGAAGGTGTTACTAGCACCTCAGCACTGCACACGTCTTTTAGCTCAAATTGAGAAGGATTTTCCCTGCTTAGACTCTTTACAAGCAATTTCTAGGGCAGTTTCCTTTCTCAGAATTTTCAAGTCTGCTTCACTGAACTTGTATAAATAATTTTTTCATTTCTTCCTTTCTAAGATCATTCCCTGTTGGGAATACCTAATAAAAGCAGGAGCAAACAGTTCCTGGGGATTACCTGGAAACATTGAATCTCCAAACTCTCCTTGGGACAGAGTGTTTTGAAGATGTTTTTTGAGAAAGTTCTTTAAATACTGTTGTTAAATTCCCTAATCCCAGTGTCATTTCTCATTATGGCAATAAAGCTTTTAAGAAGATAAGAAAACCACTAGTGTATAAGTAAAATAATGTAAAACTGTGGACCCAAATATGCTATTCCACTCCTCTGTGAAAGACCTGTCTCTGTCAAATATGAGCTTATATATCATTTACTTTCCATATTAACTATGGATAGCTACCCTATCTGCTCCAAACAGCTAATGGTGATAGAGAAAGCAAAACCACATATTCCTTTTACCATGGTTGTATGACATGTCTCAATGCTCAGTGTTTATAAACATGGTTCTTCCAGGGTCATAAAGCCTGGCCAGCACAAGATCCTTGCAATGGACTGCTGAAGGCAGGATAGTATTTTTCATTGCATTTTTACTATCTTCATCATATGGTAATGCATCACTGGCAGATGTATAACCTTGAGCATCACAATAAACTAAGAAAGCAAACTGAAATGAATTCTGGTCATGTGAACATTGATGTAATCGAAAATGTCATTGCCATCATTCCTATTACTACAACATTTTGCTAAAGAGAACAACGTATGGCCCAGACTGTGGTTCATATCTCAAACTTTTCACATTTCTTTGCTTCTGTTAATATTTCCGTTAGACTTTTTTTCGTCCAGCAGAATTCTATAGAGTAACTCTTGCCACTTCACTAAAGCTAAATTCCACTTTACTAATGCTGAATTAGAAAAAGAAATCTGAAGTATATGGTCTAGAATGTCACACATATAAAAATCTCAAGTTAGAAAAATAATAAGCTATACCTGAAGAGATTTTATTTCTACAAAAATAGGCACACAAAAGCATTTAAATTCAAGTTAAACCAGAGGTAGTTTGGGCTAGTTAGGCCATTCTCATAAGACTGACAAATCTCACACACAGGAACTATAAATTTGCTAAAGAAATAAAGGACTAACTGAGACCTAATTGGTTTTATTTGACTTGACCATATAAATGAGAACTACATTTTCCCCATCTTGACTACTATAATATGTTTTTTTTTAAAGTTGTTACCCAAAGCTACCTTTCTTTGCTCATGTAAAATATCTTGGGTTGGATATATTCCTTTAGCATCTTTGGTCTAGGCAGGGGCAAATCCTAAAACCACCCAGAATTCCAAAATAATATAACATACAACTGAAGAAAACAAAACAAAATAAAATGTATTTTCTGTGCATTCCAGGACCATTCAGAAAACCTTTCTATCAGAACCACAGATGATGTAGAGCCAATATCAGTAAAGACCTAAAGTATATACAAGTTATGTGTCTGTATGTTAGACCTAGAATCTCTCAGCCTTCTCAGGTCAAACAAGATACTGCAGAGGAGCTTTTCAGAGAAACCCATGCACTCAGTGAAGAGGTGCTTTGACTTGTCACTAAGAAAATTATTCTCCTCCAATCTTATTGGAACAGGGATTTTGCTTACACAACAGCTCTTTGTGAAGTGCCTGACTTTGACTAGGTGTCCGTAGAAGCAGCACCATAGCGGGCACAGCCCTGTTGAGCAGCAGAGAACATCGCCTCGCCCCTGCAAAGCACCTGGGCAGGAGCTGGGGTGTTTCCTGCACTGACTGTGGATTAGACACGCTCACATCCACATAGATTTAGTTTGCTGTGTACAGAGGCTTATGATGCCCAGGTATCCAACCCAAACAGTTCAACCCTTTTTGAACTCTGCACTGCCTTGTCTGATGTATGTGTTTTAATGTGTTAGAATATGTTTAATTAACCCTTGCAAACACCAGTCTTTTGCCATGTTCACATATGCCTTGGACATGCAATGTTACCTTGACACTGCTCAGCCTCACCTTAAGGACACTATATCCCATCAAAAATATAACATCTATCAAATATTGTTGTATCCTTTCTTTGTTAAGTTTTACAAATTTCTGTTCACAATACCTGCTGTACCTCTGCTTTCCAGCTTCTTTGGCGTCCAGCTTCAATGGCTTGTGATTAGCAAGCTCTCGGGTTTAAGGAGACCTCTTTGTTTGTTTGTTTTTTCCTGATAATTTCCAGATGTTTCCTATGGCAATTCATTCTGTGATGCAGGAATTCCATCTGTTCCTTCCTATACATTGGCTCTGCTTTATTTTGCATCTGCATCACATCATGATTCAGAGGGTTTGAATTAGTACCTCTTATTTTCTGTACCGCCTATTTATCATAATTTCTGCATTTGCAGATTGTCTCTTCCACTTGTCTGAGTTAATTATTGCAATAAATAATAAATAATTCATCAAAATGTATTGGGCACTTTTCTATACACTTATATACCTCTAAACTCATACATGAAACTCTTTGGAAAAAGCTATTCCTGACCTTAACAAAGTTCCAAAGATAATGGGTACTTAAAGGTAACAATTAATAAAGACACTTAGAGTTACATTAATACATAGGTATGGCAAACATAGAGTCTCGGAAAGAATGTAAACTTCCATTTATTTATTGCAAAATAATACAGACAAGTTAGTACTCAACTTACTGCTAGGAAGCCAGTAGTTTTCTGAAAATTGGGAGTAGCACTCGGAAGTACTATGTCATTAGCAGGACACTATTTGTCTTCAGTAAATAGCTGTGTTTACAGGCAAGACCTCTGCTTGGCTTTGACCCAGCAAATATTAAAAATATCTCAATGCAGAAGAGATATGCAGCCTCTGATGATCAGCCAGCAGTTGCAAGATGTGGTAAAACTGACACCTTGATAAAGTTTATTAATCCTAAGAAGCACCAGCTAGGAAGAGTTCCTTAGTAATGGATCACTCTGTATGAAACTAAATATATGAGAGGACTTTTGCCTCTGTGAATTCTCCTGTTTAGAAGAAAAGCATCCCCACTGATAGCCAACAGCTTTTTAGCTGAAATAGCAGTAGGAAACCCTTAAAGAGCTTATCAAAATCCAGAGTCAACAGGCATGGTTTTTACCTATATCTGTGCATCTGTCTTTAAACATAATAATTATATTTTAGTCCTTGCAATTATTATAAAATTATTTCTGTTGCGCTTTTCTCATGTTAAATATGTCTTTAGGATGGCTGGCTAAAATTGAGGAAATCTGTTCTCCAAAAGAGTGTTTCTAAATGGGGTATTGGTCCATTCCTGTCATTTCCAAAACCCCCTAAAAGACTGGGCAGAAACAAGCTCTGAGATGCATGGTGTCAGTTTGGTTATGCAGAATAGCAGCTTAGAGAAAGCATTTCTGACAAGTGAAATATGTCTGGTATGCAAGGAACATGCCTTTATCATGAAAATTTTCTTGAAATTGTAAAATTAGCTTTTGAAGTTCCCACATAAATCCTTGGAGTTACAAAGAATGTAAAACCTTTTAAAATTAACTTGGCTGGTTAAACTCAGTCAGAACTCTGATCATTAAAGGATGAGCAAGTACTGACTGAAATTGCATATTTAAGGATGTGAGGTGATTGCCTGAGATGGCATTCAAACCTTTAGAATGCTTCTGGGTAATTATCTTTTACCAATTTTAATGCATTTATTTCATGCAATGCCTTTGTTCTCATCAAGACACCAACTTTGCTATTTTAAGCTTTTACATACAGACTCATAGATTTCATAATACAAAGTGTGAATTGTAGTGGTGGCTGGAGGAAATCCTGTCTCATGCTCTAGCACAAGTCTTTGTGCAGCTGGTATGAACTAAAAAGAAAACCCCAATCAACCCCTAAAAACCTGCCAGAAATTGTACTAAACTGATTGGCTCCCCGATAGAGATCACAGTCTACCCATTCAAGAAACTGCGCAGGTGAACTTAGGAAAAGGTAGTAATGGGAATACCTGCAGCCAATGTTACTGCCAGAGACTTCATGTTGTGGAACCATAGGTGCTGCATGTTCCTAAGGGCAGAACATCTAATTGTACCCTGGATCATTATGTTGCTGACTGAAACCTTGAAGTCTTCTCCTCATATTTTTTTTTGCATTCTCTCTGCTTTAGGAAATAATATTTAAGAATTATGCTCTTAGATATTGTGTGTTACCAGTTATCCAGTTCATCAAATCAGATTCACTTCTTCATTGACCTAGTACTCTGTAAGTGCCAGTGCTCCACTACTGACATTTTAATGTATCTCTGAAGTGCATAGCTGCAGAAGGATGTAAGGAATTTTGAATTTGTATTTTTTAAAACTCCAGGTTTTTACCGTCTCCCCATTGAATATTAATCTCACATTCAAAAGGTCATCTAGAAGTTTATCTCTCTTCTGTGCAGTCTATCAGTACTAAATACTTTTTCCTTTATTCCAGGGATTTCCCAAATGCTTTCTGTTTTGCACACTGCTAATATAGTAAAGACCAAACATTTGGATTGTATATATAAATGCGATTCATATGGCCTATGTTAAAATAACTTGCTCTTACTAGTACACTACTGCTATAGTTATCCAGAATCCAGTCTGCTTTCAATAATTTTTAATTTACATTTAAAACAGCTTAGTGACTTACTATCATCTCTGACTATAGTGTATAATCTCTGTTTTTGACACTTACAAATGGCTGAGCCATGTACAGGAAAAAATCCACCAAAATAACAAAAAAAAGAAACTAGTAGATGTGCTGCTTATCCGGAAACATAAAGTGTAAATCCCTGAATATTCACATAAGTTTTGAGAAGCTTGCTTACATATGCAGCTTCATCATTATGTCTTGTTTTCTCTCACCCTTGTAAGGCATAAAGCCTCCTTTATTCCTTCTAACCCTTTGCTGTGGAGAGATTTCATCAGCGGAAACCCAATACAGCCATTCCTGTCAATTTACAACAGAAATCCTTTTCTTCCTTCCTTCCCTCTGTTTGTTTGTTTTTTTTTTTTTTTTTTTTTTTTTTTTTATGTAAACTGTTTAGAAAGGCTACTGAGATTAGACTGCTCCTTGTATCAGTAGGCATTGCTTTCCCAGACTGACAGGCTAATTTCCTCCTTTTCTCCTCGCAGCCTTGCACCCTGCTAGCACTGTCGTGGGAACCGGGGAGTTCGCCGTTAGCATCCTGAAAAGGTTTACCTAGGTCTTCATTTGCATGCATTGGCAAGTGAAAAGCGGAGGGATAGAACTGAAATGCATGGGGTACGGAGGTGGGGCTTTACTGGTTCAAGCGCTGGAAATCAAACCGTCAGGGACAAAAGTGTAGTGTTTAGGGTTCTAACACAGCTGCAGATATTTTGCAAAATGTAAAGAATTGCATAATAGCAGTCTTTTCAAAAGTATGAATTTAAAACCAATTTAGAGGATATTTTTATAAGAGGAATTAAATCATCCCTTCTGGGGGAAAAGCTGGGGCAGTACACAGCAGTCGGACAAAGTGGCACACTGCGGCTTTTCCTCGCAGCATTGCGCAATGTAGTTTGGTTTCTGTTTCCACGTCAGAACATCAAACTGTGAGTTTGATACAGAACAATACAGGAACATCTCATAGCGGGGAAGGGATATGACTGAGTACAAAGGCACTGCTGCTGGCTTTGTCCACATCTGGCCATTGGACGCCTGTTAGATGTTATCAAGTCCTTGCTCAGCTGTGAAATATGTTGCAGAGAGGAAAACTGTAACTGAGCTGAAGGGCTTCTCACCAGCTTCCCCTCAGGGTGAGACGTTCTGTTCCCATGACTCCTCCCCTGGAGGATGGTCACAGAGGGGCTTGCCCTGTCCTTCTGGCACATGGTGCAGCCTGCAAGGGCACTTTCTCTCTTTACTAGGTGATCGCTGTGGGAAAGTAAATGATAACGAAGTTTTTATTTCAGCTGCTGTCTCATCCCAGTGAAGTTTTTTGTCATATTTGAATGGTCAAAAGGAGATTTGAGGTCTGAAGTTTTAGATGATTCATGAATCTGCTCTGAATCAAAATTAGGTATTCTCTTTTCCCTAAAAGCTAAAGCTAAGATGCCTATTTTCAGCCAGATCCTACTACTAACTTCCTTTACATTTTATTCCGGCAAGATCATATTTTAGAAAATCACAATCTTATTCTCATATTGATTATGCCCTCGGTATGAAACTCCATTTCAATTTCGCAGTAAATTTTAGCACTGACCTTATTAAAGAGCACTGAAGCCCTTACCCTGTGCACTGATGTCATACCCCTTTCTGATAAACAGCATTAAAAATGTATGTAACTGATATCAACCATGCGTGCTTCTTACCTACTATGACCATAGCACAGCTAATCATTTGAGGAACTGCTGTTTTGAGAACATCTTTAGTCAGTGTGTGATCTTCCTGACAGCAAAATACTTCACAACTGAGTCAGGACGAGTTTGAACTAGTACTAAAACACAGATGGCATTCAGTATTTTTATGGTAAAATTCATAGAAACCTAATCTGGAGTATGGAGGAAAATTAATTTAGCACAGCAATTTAAATTAATTTAGTACAGCAATACACGCTGATTTTTTAATTTTCCTTCTGGCACCTAGAAACTATATATTTTAGGTAAGTAAAGACACACAACTCTGTCTAAACTGACCAGTTGCTCAAATATCAGAGAGCTGGAATAATTTTCTTTTCAATCTGTTTAGGGAGAGGGTCAGAGAAGGTATTTTCTGCAGCAAGCAGCTTTTTCCTTTGATTTTTTGTGTTAAAAAAAAAAAAAAAGATGACCCTTTCACTTTTCTGCTATAGTTCTTAGTTCCAAGGGAGGCATGTAATCAAAGTATGATCCATTAGCAGTCACAAAACTAGCTTGGGTGTCTTTGTTTAAAAAAGCCAAAAAGCAAATAGCAACACCCTCCACAACAATTTACAGAAGGTGACAAAACAGTTCCTGTCCTCAAATTGCTTTAAAGGGTAGAAACATCCTTGCTTTAAAAATAGATTATTATAGTTTGGCAACAGCAAAAGACAGAGGTAGTATTCTGCCTCTGGACCTCTGGGCAGCTTCTAGAGTGAGACCTGCTCATGCAGGAGAATTTACATCTCCCTGCAGAGATTTTCTCAAAATGACAGTAAGAGACTGTAGAGGAATAAAACTGGCAGATTTAGTTTCCAAGTAGCCTCCATAAGAATGTAAAGGAAAAAGGATTTGGTACCAAAATGTGTTTCTGTAATAATTTTTCTGAAGTTCAATGCATTGCTAATACAAGCCCACCAAGTATTTCACTTAAAACAGGTGGGCTATAAAAGCAGAACAACCTGGCATATTATTGCACAGAACTCCTTTTAAGTTCAGTGAATTGAAGTCTCTTTGGACCTACATTTGTTCTCATTAAAAATTAAACATTTTCCTTTGAACTCAGTAGATCTTACTCAAACCACCACAAAGGGAAAAGGTTGATGTGCTGAAATAATAATACACAATATAGATGCCATTTTTCTCATCTCCCCTTTGTTGTTTTCCTGTAAGCTTTTCATATATGTTCCCTCTCTAATCAGCTCAGAGTGGGTGATGTTTTTCTGCAGAAAGGTTCATTCCATGCTGAAGTACACTTCTAAGACCCGGGACCCTGGAAGTGTCCCTCTCTGCTGAGTGTAGACAGAGCTGAGATAACCATCTTAAACACAGGACTCGGCCAGAAATTCAGTTCCAGATTCAGACGCTTGTGTTCCTCTTAAAATCAATGAAAACTGACAGCTCCATTCGCCTTATCACCTTGTGGCTTTTAAGATGCCCTCAGTAAGATATTTTGTCTGCCTGCCGGCTGCCTGTCCATCATAGTGTGAGTCTCCTATAAAGCCTCACCCGTATTTGCCATACCTGACTAGATTTTCCTGACACCTTGAGTCCCCTGAAATGGCCTATTCTTAGGCCATCCTTATTTAGGCAACTGAATTGAGCCTGTAGTAACCACAGTAAACAAAAGGTGAGATTGAGTTACCAACACTTTGGCAGCTAGTGCCAAGTGAGATGTCCTGGGGCACCCCAGGCATTCATCACTCAGGGCTGGCAGATCCAATCTATGACTTTCTGTAGCAGCAGCTGCAGCTGTGTAGAATAATTGAAAATGTCTAAACAGAGAAAGCATTTTCCATCCCAAAATGCCTGTTCAGTCAACGGAACCTTCCCCCTCCCTGGTTCTAAAGAGCTATGCAGCTGATGAAAAGTAGTTCTAGATACTGAGTTCAACTCACTGTAACAGCTCACTCACATCCAGAGGGTATGATAGACACCTAAATACAGATGTTTGAATATTGGGCTCAATCTGCAAATTCATTAATTTTAGATGGGATGAAGCCCACTGCAGTTGCTTTATGCAGATGAAGTTATATATAAACCTTTGCTGATCTGGCAGTGATTGCCATAATTAGAATTTGCAAAGTATACATGTTTCCACTGACAATTATAAAAAGAATGCTTTACAAAATATGCACATTATTTAATGCCATTTTACTCTCTAGCACTGTGATAGTAACGGTTTGTCAGCATTTCCATTTACCTTTTATGAATATGACTTTTCTCAGTACGTTTTACAGCACCAGGGTAATTTCTTTTCAAATGAAATTACACCCTGCTCTGCTTGTCATTGACCTAAATACATATTTAACCAAACATTGTAAATCAGGGAAAACATTTTAACCTCAGGCAGGTTAGTTCTTCTAGATACATTTTTGGCATATAACGATTTAGGCTAGAAATAGAAATTTGGCATCACAGTTTTAGTTCTTCCTGAAGTCTGGATTAAGTTGAACGATCCTTTTAGAAGTTGTGATCAAGACTGAGCTAAAACACTCTTTTTCCACTTAGGTTTAAACTACACGGAGGGTGGATTCTTTTTTTCAAAAGGCGAAGCTATTAGTTTGAAAGTCTAAAAATTCAAACTATTATCTCTTATCAGAAACGGTTCTGGCAACCCTTTTTTCATTTCATTGACTAATTTCTGGTTCCACTTTTACTTCCTTTCTTGATGGTGCCTTAGATGTGTATACACCTACCTGGATCATATATATCAATTATTTGTTACCAGGTTAGCAGTCCTAAGAAAAAAAAAATATTATAGATGCCGGCATAGTAAAACAAGAGAATTAAATTGTGTGAACTGCTTATAGGTACAGAGAAAAGGCCTAGGTTGTGAGTACCAGTCACATACCTCAGCCATGCTTCTAGGGTTATAGAAAAAAGTATCGCAGATCTTATCTCTTGGATGAATTGGGTTAGAAACCTTACTGTTTTCCCTCATTAGGATGTACAGCAGATGTGACATGTTAACTTAATTGTTACAGCAGAAGCACAGAAAGATGCCACAGGGAAATCTGTTGTCTTTTTTCATCCTCATATGTTAGAAAAAAAGGTAATGTTTTGACTGGACCAAAATAATTACCTCTGAAAATTGTACGCTGCATGCCACTACTTTTCCTTTCCTTTTTTTAATTCTTGTTGTGTGGCTTAGGGCAAGCAACGAGCATGACACAACTTTATATGTGACTAATAAAATAAAACTGATCCAAGAAAGGACTCAATACCCACAGCTTATAATACTGTGCCTTTGCTTCAATAGCCAACAAGCATTCCCAAGAGGTCCTGAGACACTGTCTGTTTCTGAAGTTGATCAAACAGTGAATGGGAAGAAAAGCCTTTGCTTACTGAAGTCCTAAAGGAAGTCCATAACGAGAATTGCTGATCTCCTTGGAAAGGATGTGACTGCAAGTGCTGGCAAGCGTCTCCTTGTGTGTGGTTTCCAGTGGCTGGGGTCATGGTTCCCCACCACCAGATGCTCCCTCTCCGCACTGTCTCTTCTGAGCCCAGCTCCTCCTGGCATTCCCCTCAGCTGTCCTCCGCATCCAACTCACTGCCGGGAACTGCTTGGCAACTTGCATTTTAGAGGCACCAGATTGCTGCAGAATAGATAACTCTTTGTGAACTGAACTTTTTTTGTCCTGAAAGAGTGATACTTTCAGCAGTAAAAACACACTTCCAATCTGCGCAGGTAGTCACATTCCCTAAACATGATAAATGGTGGCTGGCCCATTTGCTTAAATGTTGCTCTGATTCACCACTGGTTGGAAGGGATAGAAACTTCATAGAAGAATGATGCTGCCTGCTGAGTAGTTTTGCAGCTGGACCTAACCTCTTCCCCAGTATATGTATTTATTGTCTGTGATATGCAACTGTATCACCTCTCACAGAAGACCTTAAACAGTTTGTAAGAGGGGGTCCAGTTGTATCAGCTTAATGCACGCAAGACTGAGACACATAATTTTTCAATTACTATATGCCATATTCTTTTATGTGTCGTTTTTGTCTTCTAGAAAGCTGTTTTCATAATATGGGGGAAAAACTATGCAGCCAAAATCACTGCAGTATTGTAGAAATTGCACTCTGCAGCTGGTGAATCATATCAGAATGACACCTTTTCTATCAAATTTGAAATTCTCCTGAAAAGTCTATAGCAAACATTACATCTTATATCCTAGGCTACCTTAAAATAACTATAATTTTCCTTCTGACTCTTGGGGAATTTTCATAAGCACTAGAACACTCTTGGCTAAATCCTGTTTTCCTTATTCTGAGATTTAGTCTGGGTCTTACTGAAATTACCAGAAATGTTTGCATGAGTAAGACAGGAAACATTTTATGCTATCCCCACAAACTACGCGATAGGGAAATTTGTCAGCCAGTCTTTCCAGGAATGATTGCATTGATTTATCTTCAGTGTGGTATGTCTCAACAAGATTTCTTCAAACACTTCATTCTTAAAGCTATTTCCCTTTAAGATACTCCTGCCATCTGCAGCTTTTATAGCTTGAAGCTCTAGAAGGTTGCTCCTCAGTTGGTCGTTACTTCACAAACAGTCGTGGTTTTGACAGTCATGGGCTATGCACTGCAAAATCCCAAATCTCTGCATCAGAGACTGAAATTCTTCCTTTAGAGAATAATTTTTCTGACTTTCTCCAAAGCTTTCTTGATTTATTTTGCTTAGTTTCTTGCTATACTTTCTGGAGCCAAAAAGGGGCTCTTTATCCTTTCCCGTCAGCTCCCTGCATGTTATGTTTGTGAGTGTCATCTCTCCTGTGCCTGTACTCCCAAAACCTTCTCTGCCATGGCAGTTGGCTGTGTTACAAATGGAGAGTAAGGAATAACAATATCCCCTGGGCCCCTTGACTCCAGGGTAAATCCTGCATAGCGGCGACAGTCACTGCTTGTCCAGGAGAGCTGCAATGGGACAGATAAGAAAGGCATGTGGGCTCTGGGGAGAGCCTCCCTGGGAGGCAGCGGCCTCCACAAAAGTGGAGCTCTAAGCAGCAGAAGGGAAGTGCCTGGGATATGTCCCATGCAGACCAACCAGAAAACAAGGAGATATCCTAATTCCACAGCGAATTCAACCCTTTTCTCCATTACAGATCTTGTATCTTGAAACGGTTCCTGTTTTAATCTGGAGCCTCCTCCAGTAAGACCACAGTGGCATTCATCCTGAGCTGTGAAGGGAGAACTTTTGAAAGCTCAGGCTTGGCAGCTTTGTCTGGAAAAGCTTTGCTGCTGCCATAATGCCCTGGGAGAATGACGGAGAAAATGTAGGCTGCTAAAAATTAAAAGGATGAATAATGTAAACAAGCTGATTAAATTCTGTAACCTCTTCAACTTCATGGCTCTAGGGTGGCTTACGTCCCGTTAAAATGAATGGATTCTGCAAGCTGAGAGGAGGAAATTAGAGTTGGCTAAGAGAAAAAAAAACAAGCAGTGTGCAGTAAAACAAGGCACAAACAGCTAAAAAGAAATTGCTATTTTATTTTATCCATCTGCTCTACCGTTGTGGTGGTCTGCCTCATTATTTCATGGGGTAGAATATGGTAAGTGCCTACAGACAAGGCTTTACAGAATGCAGGTAATCTTTTCTACCTAGTTAGCTAATCCTGTTTAACGCAGATTTGAAGAATACCATGCCCAGAGCTTTTTTCAGGGTAATTGTGTCCATCCAAATCTAAAATACATTAAGATATAATAAAACAAAATTCCTGTTCTGTCCTATTTCAAAATACCTGAGATATAAAGTGTCTTTAAATTAAGAAAAATATGAAGGATAAAACTTCTTGCCAGCTATTCCTTTATAACACAGACTTATTTTCATGAATATTAATGGGTATGACTCCATATAAAAGGTAGGAGAGAAAAAGTAAATACAAACTACTGAACATTCCACAAGTTGCCATTTTTACACATGTGAACTTAGAAGAGGCACATGATGTTTTGTGTCTTTCTCTTTGCCAAAAGTTTTGTCAGGCTGGGGAAGCTTTAACTTCTCTGAGGTGTCCCAAAGTACCTGCACAATGGCAATCTCGTGAAGTATGTGCCTACCTTGTCTGCAGCTGGACACATAAATGCAGCTGGAAAGCTCTTTGGTCTTGCCTTTAACATGCTTGATAAGCCCTGTGGAGGACATTATAAAAAAACACATGGTCACAGGTTCCCTTGGGATCCTTGAGGTTCAGAGGTACTCTCCACTGCAAGAGGACACATGAGCCAGTAAGGGTGCGGACGGGCAGCTGCTGTCTCAGGTAAGAGGTGCAGGTGATTGGATGTCATATTCTGAACAAGCCAAAATGGGGTATGTGTACCCATGGCAGTGCAATATGACAGAAGTAACTTCCCTTTTCCTCAGGAAAGTATGGGGAAAATCATCACTGAAAGAAATCTTGAGCCTTGAGTCGGTAATGTCATTAGTAGAGGAAGAGATAAGGCAGAGGAGAAACGTACCTACAGTTTTACACCTACCTGGTGAACACACTTCTAGAGAGACACACCTGTGCTGGAGAAATGCACACTTTGCTGTGAAAAAGGATAATGAAGCTACCGCTCTGGAGGTCTTGGGTCAGAGAGGAACGTGATGTAATGTCTGAAACGTCTCATGAAATTATCAATCCTGTTTATTTTCTCTCATATCATGGATACAGCTAGTGTCCCACACGAGGAATTCTGGCCAGGCAGGAGACCTTCAGATGTATAATATCTCCGGCATTAGATATCTGAAGAGAGAAATTAAGGGATGTGGATTACAAACAGGAGGCTGAGAGGGGCTGATATGCTCCAGTAAGAATCAAAGCAGTAGAGGGATTCAATGAGTTCAGTCCACTGTCATTTCTGGCAGTCATATCATGTAGCCCCATAGGTTTGTAACTGATCAAGCTCTATTTTACAACTAATTAGATTTTTTTTTTCTTTAATGCCTCCAAGTAGAAAGCTATTCCAGATCTTCACTGCAATAGTGTCTAATTATCAGTATAAGCTTCTTTACAGCCAGGTTATATTAGTTCCTTAACCTAAATAACGCTTTCTCTACCATGGGATTTTCTTTGTTAATATAATAAAGACCAACCATAGCCCCTTTCAGACATTAATGGGAACCAAGTTGCTTGCTTTCTTATTATTTACACGTGCTATCCTTAACAAGTGGGAGTGGGGAAGGGAGAGATGGGAATCTGGGGACAAAATGAGTCAGAGGGTTAAACCTCTGCTCATCGCTCAGAGGAGAAGCACATCTGGGATCCTCCTTTTCTAAACTTTTAGAAGAGTTAAATAGTTCAGACAAAACTCTGATCGCCAGCTGACTGGATTGCACTAGATGCCTAAATATTGCCCCTGATATAAATAAAAAATGAGCCAGCCAATGTTATCATCATTATAAACTCATGGGAATGAGCTTTCATATGCGTACTGTACTTTCTCATTGATTTCTTTTCTCATTCTAGTTTATTTGATCTTCATTTACTTGTAATAATAAAGAGAAGAGAAACCTGAATTGGTTTTCCTATTCAGTGTTTAAAGTGTTTATATAATTTCAAGCACATAAGACACAATATCAAATTGTTAATGTGTGCTTTTAGAAATTCTTTGAGAACTAACATAAGTGGCACTGTTTAGACACTATTTACAAAGACGCTACCTTTGATATAACAAAAGACAGTGAATGGAAACTGAAATGAAACAAAATCAAATTAGAAATACAATACAAAATTGCAATAGCCAGAACAGGTGAACTTCAGAACAGGTTTTTTAGAATAATGGGAGTTTCTTCAACAGCAGCCATTTTAAAATCAAGACTGCATACTTTTCTAAATTGTATGCATTGTCTTAGAGAAGAGATTGACAAGGTGAAGTATTTGGGTTACACTATGTGTTCATAATAATCCCCTCTGTCAATAAAAATAGTTTGCTTAAACTTATTGGATGTATTGTAGGATTATTCAAACTGCTCTAAGCTAGAGCCATAGAAAATGAGGTAACTCCATTGGAGAGAGGTGAAGCTGGTAGCTACCTACTCTAATAAGAAGTTGGAGTGGCAACAAAAAAAGCTTCTACAGAAATATGAAATAGTTATGCTTCCCTTTAATGACTGTTTCCTGTTAAGATTAGCAATTTCTGTGTGACAGGTTTATATTGAGTACAAACACGCCCCAGTACACCAGATCTGCCCTTTCATGTTCAGCATGAACAAAGTATTGCCATATTGTAAGCAAGATTCATTCCAAGAAAATGCATGATGATACTAAGCAGATGCTGCTCTTCAGTCATCAAAATATGCAATTGTAGAAATGCTGTTTGGAGGAAACCTCTGGAATCATCTAGCCCAAAAAGCTGAGCTACTGCCAGTCGCCAGCTCTGGCATTGTCTTGCATTGTCTTGAAATCCTCTGGAGAGGGAGATCCCACAATGTCTCTGGTCGCCTGTTCCAGCACTGCACTATCCTCCTACATTTTTCATACGTCCTGCCTTCCAGTTTCCTAACAGCCAAACTGAACTCCCACTCTGTGGGAATTGCCCTCTGCTTTACCTTAAATTGAGAGAGCTTGGGTCCATCATCTTTGTAGCAACCTTTCCTTAGCAGGATTTCCCCTTTGGCAAGTTTTGACTTGGTTTGCTCTTCATTTACATCATATAACTTTCTCTACATCTTTACTGCCTCCCACTGATTAGTTACGTTTCTTGACACCCTTGTATTCCAAATTCTATGGCCATTTTAGCATTCTAATGGGGAAAACATCACATTTCCCCTTACTTTGTGTTGTTTCTATGATGTAATTCTCAGTTCTGTTTGAGGTATATGAGGGACCAACTCAAAGTTCACTGAAATGTTATGGGAAAGGTCTCAAAAACCATGATTTGATTTCAGCTTCAGGGGAGCGATTCTGACCTTCTTCAATTTATTGACTATTCCAGAGGTAAAAGCACAATAAGACTACACAGCAGTAAGGTTCCCCACATATAGCATGAGACTTAGCAACATAAACTAGTGGAAGGATAATGATTTCACCCCTCTGTCCAAGTAGGTATGAATCTAGGCCTTTCCTATTTCTCAAACAAGTATAGAACAAGCTGAAGGGGGGCAAAATATGAGGAATTTTCTTTCTAACATGGTGGTAATGGAGCTTTTGACAATAAGTTTTAACTAGTTTCATCTTTCTCCTCTGCAAAATGGGAAGAAAGGAGCATAAGACAAAATTTTTACTAAGTGCTACCCCATGTCCAAGGTACATTCTTTTGAAGTATCAATGTTCTTTTAGAGCATCTGCTCTTCAAAGGAAAGAATGACAACTGGTTTGAATAGGAAACCTTAAGCCCTAAGCATAATAGATAAAGAATGTGAATGTCTTTTGATGTAAGCAGAAGTCTTTGATGTATTTATAAAATCTAGCAACTCATCTTGTATTCTCAGCCAGTTAATATATGGATTAAAATAATTAGTTATAACTAACACGTTTTACAATGTTTTACAGCTGTTCTCCTGGATCTTCCCTTTTCTTCCTTCATTGCTGACATGCCTACTACTTTTGGAAGCCATATCACCAGTTTCTATAGTCAAAGGCAGATGTGCTAATACAGAAATGCTTAATGACTCAAATAAAGCTTCCTTAGTACAAATGGAAATTAAAAGCAGAGTGTGTGTTGGATGAGGAGAACCAGGCTGTTGCTATTTGGCTGGTTTCATTTATAAAGTTGACAGTTCCCTTGCCTAGCAGAGCAAGAGCCAAACTGTACTTTCATTTCATGACACAATAGTATAATCCACACTAGCTCCACTGAGGTCAGTGAATTTATTCTCAGTTTATCTCTTGGGGAGCAGTATTTGGCCTTTACTAGAACAGGACTTCATTTGCCACCTTATAAGATAAATGTGTTGGAGACATTTAAGAAAAATCTAAGCCGAAGTATTTGTTCTGTAGAGGTACCAGTGTTATTAAAATCATCTTATTCCTTTTTAAATTACTGTCTTCTATGAAGAAAAAAGACCCTTTCTCCAGGTATTGGGAATTTTGTCTGACTAGCACTCTCTGCTGCTCCTGTCCTGAAATCGGAGTATAATGCCTTCCCTGAAGCCCACCTTTAATAGCTCCAGACTTGTCTGGTGCTTCCATTTCATAGAAAAGTTATTGCCCTCAGAAAATATCAAGAGCTCTTTTGGCTTTTTGACCACTCATGACTTTATTTTTCACAATAAAATCAGTTGTTTTCAAATCAGCAGAGTGCAATTGCATGTGCTAGGGGAGCGCTCACGTCTCTTCTGGTATAATGAATGTGTCCCAGGGCTATGGTGTCTATCTGCCCTTTCAAACTGCCTGCTTAATTTCCCCTGCAGCAGCCCAGCACCTGCTGCTCATTTCACCATGGGGACTCATCGTGAATTATTCTAATAATATTCATGCATCTGTCCTGCACACTTTCTGATGTGAACATCTCTATTACTTTCCTTCAATCAACCTACCTTTGTTTCTATGACCTTTCTTTTACGAATAGCTAGGGACTTTGTGCTATATGATGCTTTATCACACGAGTGCCACCTGGTCTTCAGAGTTGTCCACCTACCTGAATGGCAGACATGATATAGCAAACACCAAAAATATGACAGAAAACCTCCTGGTCTTTATTTTATGTATTTTATACTTTCAGAAAAGGCTTTCCTTGTAAAATTATGTGGTTTAGGGAAAAATGTCTCTTTCTCCTCCATATCTCTTCTGTCTTACTGTCCTCTCATCACTTCTTTCTTGCAGGTCAGTGGAAATGCTCCAGCTGAATTATTGTCAATCATTACTGCAGTTACTAAGCAATGCTTCTGCTCTTTTCTTGATTTATTGCTTTGTTACAACTCCACATGTAATGTCACCATGGCTCTTTTCCAGTGGTGTACTGGACAATATGGAGGCAGGATTCAGCCTGGGATTAAGACATGTGAATTGAGGTGTCTATGTTTGAGCTACTAGAGAAAATCAGTTGCTACACTCAGTCTGAAGGTAGGTGCGTTACGTCAATTAAGACATGCCAAGACATCCAGCATATCCTTAAAGGACTGGCAGGCGTGACATGGAAGTCATGGGATATCTTCTGGAGAAGCAGGTCCAAGCAGAAGGCCATATAGCATCTACAATAATGTTTAAACATCTACCACCAGGCAACTGCAAGCCTGTTGCTAATACTATCTTTTCTTAGATGTCCTAATCTTGAACTGAATCCTGCCTTGTGTTACACTGGATGAGTCAATCGAGCATGCTCTACTGAGGCAAGAATTACTCTGTTGGAGGATAGGCTTTTGCCTGAACAAGGCCAATTGAGTTGGGTTTCTAAGCATGTGTGTGATTACTTTTATTGCATGATCTCCTTGAAATATTTGTTTTTGTTTAGAATATCCTCTGCTAAAACCACTTTTGTTATTTTTTTCCTAAAAAAAACACAGGTGAAAGCTGCCAAATTTTAAGGTTTTCATTTCCATTCTCATACAGTAACTTTCAATTTTTCCTTCCTAAGTCTACCACATAGGTTTCTCATTATTTCCCTTTGAATTGCTCCCTGATACATAATGGGCCCTATTTGCACTCTTGTTGAATAGGTGTCATGAGCAACGGATTTTGCTCAGCACTTTGTTGCATCAGGCCTCATCTTCACACATTTACTGTGGAAATTCTGCAACATTATGGGTCATATCTGTGCTGTGATCAGAGAACCAGCACAAGTCATAATTGGTGAGAGAAGCGCAGTTTCCAATATTTGAGTAGCGCACAATGATCCTGCTGATGCTTTTCAGACCTGACCTGGGCCATGTTTTTATTGTAGCTGGCCTCTTTCCTTTAGTCCCCATTGAAGTAAAGTGGTTGCTGTTCAACTGATTCTGGAGAATGATCTAAAAGTCTTCCAAACCGGCGTCTATCCCACTGTATTAAGAACCTCGCTCCTAGTTTGTACCACTGAAGTAGTGAATAATAGTAAATGTTCCAGCAGAATCTGGAACAGCCTCATTCAAACTGTTGAGATCCCCTGTCCTCTATCTCTACCCCCTCATCAAGAACAGGAATGTTGGGGATTGTCACAGGAGCTCCTGCTCTGGAGCCTCTGCTTGGCTTCATAGCACTCGGGGCTGAGCAACTACAAGGATGGGCAAGGTCCTAATACTTCAAATCGTCTCTGGGAGAGTTTTGTTTACTTTTGTCCTTATAAAGACGAATTTGTCCTCACCTTTGACTTCTGATTTTTACCAGGAATCCTTCTCTCTCCTGGATTAAAAGAAAAAATAATAAAATCCCGGAGGCTTGGTTTTAATAAAGGTGACTTATCTTCTCTTAGATTTTCTTTATGAATGTCCCTCTCCTGGTTTTGCAAACTCTCCCTCAAATCTCCTGCTGGTGCCCCGTGCACATACATCAGGTGGATGAGTAGAAGAAGACAGGAAGAAAAACTACAGTGCTTCACTGAAGCTGCATTATATTTCATCTCCTCCAGATACATAATGCCTTGAAAGAATGAGTAATGCAGTGAATTAAAAGGAAAAGCTACTCAGTGGAATTGAGTGAATTAATGAGAAATAGATGAATACCAACACAAAGAAAAGGGCTCAAATGAGAGTAAGACAAGAGAAGACAGTTCAGTGAAGCCCACCTTCAACATTTAAACATAATCTTCTCCCTCTTTAAACAAAAATAAAAGGCTAAAGAGGAAAATTCTGGAGGCCTCCTGTAAGAAGTTTAAAAAAGAAAGTAATTAAACAGCAGGAAATATGAAAGTTCAATTGAGGAGTAAAGAATTGGAGAAGACTTCCTGGGTCACTGAGTCTGATCCTCTGCCATTTCAGACAATCTTTCTGGTAAAATGAGCAACCATCCTCAAACTAGTTGAGCTTTTTGTCCCTTCACTTCTAAGGGGAGGCCACTGCAGCATTGCTGATTTCCTGCCTAAACTTGTCCAGATTAGTGCAAAACAATGAATTCTTTTGTCAGCATTATTAATCAACTTCAATATCCTCTTATATGCACCACATATGAGTTACTAATTTGAAGAAAACTCTTTTAAAAACAAGAAGTTTTAAATTTCTCCTATATGAATACATTATGATGATCACAAAATACAAGTAGTAAGCATTATCTTCCATATAATACATGTACCAAAGATTAAGATTATTACATTATAATAAGATTTTAGAAGAAGGTTTAATAAAACTCTTGATAAAGAAATCACCCCATAACCCTCTAAAGTAAGAGACACAGGTTAACAACACCTATTTCTGGAAATTGAAGAGCACGGATGATACAGGCTAAGGTGGGTGATAAAGTTTCCAGTGCCCATATTAGCTTAAATTTCCCCTGTGGCCCTGGGGTGTTACTTTGCCAGCCTGTGCTGTCCCCATAGTCACTAAAATGGGGATAGCAGCATGTCACAGAGCCACCATGAGGGTAAAGGGTTTCAGATCCTGTGATAATGATACTCATATTTTAGATAGACTGGCAACAGGTGTTTATTGTGAAAGCGTTGCACCCTTAATTCTTATGTGGGACAGACATATGTTTCATATACAGTACATAAAGTGTGTGTCATATTTCATATGCCAACACTGAAGACTGCAATATATTAAAAGCTTCTTTCATATAATGAGTTACTCTATGATCTCATATAAATTCAATCTGTGAAACATTTGCAATGACTATAGTGTTTGTAAAAGCACTTGTGCCATATGAAATGCAGTATATACTCCCCAGTAACATCCTATGTAGCATCCTATTCCCATCATGGAACATAAACTTATTAATAAACAGAAAATTCTAGTAGTGGCAACCTAGATCTAATTCAATACTGGTTGTGAAAGCCTGAGCACTGAATATTTATATAATTCACACATTAGAATGGGCTACTTACTCCTGAAAAATGCATTTAGCCAAACAAAAATGTGAGTGGAAAAGAGGAAAACATTTAACTTTTCTTCATTAAGAGAAAGTAAAGGAAATTAATTATGGCAATTAATCATAGAAATGTTAAATAAAAATGAGGTAATACAGGGCCAAATTTTTCTCTGTTCATACAAAGTAACACCAGACTTGGCCAGAGTTTCACAGATTACATCAGTTTAAGTGGACGTTAAGGTGTAACTCATCTCACCTAGCTTTTGGCATTTATACCTTTTATGGGCAACAGAGAGAAACAGATCTTCTGGGCATGACTCACAGCATTTTAGATGCCAGCTTTAGAGTGGAAAGTTTCCTACCTAGTTCTGACCACTGACTGTAACGTGAGTTTAGGCAGAGATAGATGTACGCTGCCGTATGTTGCCAACATTTAAAGCAGCTGCCTGAACGTAAGCATGTGATGTTTTAGGCACTGTTGGGTGTCTCACCTATCTCCTGCTATTCCAGGAAAACACGGGTTTCCTGGCTGGCCCTGGAATGTCTGCTGGTACCATGCATGTAGCTTGGATAAACTATGCCATGTGACACAGAACTGTGTGCCTGTATTTAGGCAACTAAATTGCCTTCAAAGGTCCATGGCATTACCATCCAAGGGACATACAAAATGCAAACAAAAAGCATAGGAGAAAGTCTGGGGGGAGGGAAGGAGAAGGGAGAAAACGAACTTGAACAACTTCAAAAGTACCATATGCACTAAGCATTTGCAAAAGGATTTCCTGTATACTTAAAAGCCGCAGTGATTTAACATGTCCTACATCTGGAAGTCCAAATCTATATGCTGATTAACTTGGACTACAGTTTGAGCTCTTTAAATGAAAAAGCAGGTGTTTATCAAAAAAGAAGGAACATTCTTAAAGCCTAGTTGTAAACTTTGACCACTCACAGAAAGAATAAACAATTCATAATGTTTTACAGAAAAAGAAAGGTAAAGCAAGAATATTTTAAACTGAAACACGTGGCAATTACACCCTTTGCCTAAAGGAGCAATTATTACAGAAAACAAATTGTTACAACTGCATTTTCCTATGCTGGATGTGATGCAGTTACATTTGAAATTGTCTTTGTATGGAAAAAAGTCTCTGTGCCTGTAGATCTGTATACTGTGAACAAGATTTTTGGAGAAGTTTATTTTTTCAGGGAGAGGGAGGCTGCTATTGAACTGCATAATGAAAACACTAGCACACACACATTGTGAAAAAAGATAAAGGCTACCTTCATATCGCTTTCTTATTAGAGAGTAAAGTAAATGGCAGATGAAGCAAAGAATTTAAAGGACTTTTCTTATCAAGACCTTTTGATCATTGCTTTTCCACTTAGCCACATGGGCATTGAGCATTAAAAACGCTGATCTTCTGTGGTAATGAAGCCTATCCCAGTGGCTTTGCACAGTTTACCTTCAGACACTTGAACTACCTTCAGAAGATACCTAACTCTCTCCAGCGATTAAACAGGAACGTATTCTTCAAGATAAACTACTTTGAAATCGCATAAAACCATTTTCTCACAAGTGGCCTGAACCCTTGTATATTTTCTTTCCATCTTGATCTACCCTGGGTTCATGGTCATCAATGGTCTTGTCCTTCATTCATTTATTCAGTCTCTTTGTGGTCATATTTGATGCTGGTTTCTACAAAATCCTGTGGCAATAAGTTTCACCTTGCTTATTAAGTATTGTGTGAAATAACTGTTTTGCTCTTAAGATTTTAATCTTGGTAAAATGGAGGTGTGTTAAAAGTAGACTACAGCCCTGCTTGCATAACGTTAATTCTGTGCATTACAGTGCTTTTTTACCCTTACAGATAGGTATCCCATTTGAGAAGGTATCCACATGAATTGTCTTTAAGACTTAAAAATTAAATGACGTAAATTTTTTCTTGCTTCTTCAGAACTCTTAAAATGAGCAGTTAAACACACAGTGATTTTTTCTAAAATCTCCAAGAATTGTACAATATTGGAGCCTTGCAAGGCTGAAATAACCTATTTTTCATTATCTATAGCCAAGCTGCATGAAACATAAGCCCGCTGAGTTGCAGACAGTCTTCTTATTACAAGGGTATACAGTGCCTACCACAAGGGAGACATAACTCCTGGCTCTTCCTCTGTGGCTTTTTTATTCTCCCTGAGCAAATATGTTGTTGTCAGCGCTGCATCTATGGTTTGGCTGGGTGTAATAGGCTGGCTTCTGTATTCTTTCATTGGTTGGCCGTTTGTGTTGGAATTAACATTTGTCTACTTATCTGAGACACAGTGTCAACATCTGGAAAACTTTAGTACATTGGGGACATTGAGATTGTACTTCTTCCTGTGCTTGTAACATTGCCTATATCCCTTAATGTGAACTATTTTTGTTATTCCTAACATGAATTTATTGAATGTCCTGGCAGATATATAATGATTCTATTTTATCTTTTTAGATATCCATATGCACAACATTATTTTAAAGAACGTGCTTTCCAAGAGTTTATTCCACCTACTGTTTCAACTATGGCTATGAAATAATCTCAAAATAGATAGTTATAAACATTGTGGGTGTTTGGCAGGAAGTTTTTTGTTACTGACTACAAGAATCAGGAAGGCTGCAATACTTTGCTCAAAAAACATGTTCAGACCTAAGACGCCTACTTGACAGAGGGCGTTTTCTGGATTGAATCTCTCTGATGCATCTTATGAGTGTTTTCTATGAAAGTCCTATGTGTAATACATCATTGAGTATTTTATGCCACATGACTCTTTCCCTCTTCCATTCTTACTGTTTTGTTGTCCGCACCATTGTTTTTCAAGTTTTTATGGGTTGATTTAATAATTTATGTACAAATGCTGTTTAATTTTTAAAATGGGAAGTGGGCCCAGTTTCTTACCTCTTTTTAGGTGAATTTAAATATTAACTACTTAGATGCCTTTAACATACCTGATCCTTCAAGCTTAGAGCATTAAAAAAATCTATTGGCAAACTTTATGTTTGTATAGTATATCACATATATCACTTATCATCTCTATTCTTTAGTTTTCTTACCTATTAAAATGGGGACAATAATCCCTGCCAATCTCATAGGGATAAGGTCACTTATGTAATATCTTGTACAGCTCTCTAAATATATAAAATATAGTGTGTGATTGTCAGTCATTATTATTAAAGCTCCACTGTTTTGAAGCAGATCACTTTTCAGATCATACCTTTTCAAAATGTGAGTTTATTGACATGAAAAATGTATTTCTCTGTCTCTGAACTTAACTGCAGATAGAACTGAATTATTATTAAAGAGAACTAAAATGTCTTATACTGTGAGGAACTTTGCTTTTTAACGTGAAAAGTGAATTTAACTGATGACCTGATATAAAAAAAAGAAAAAAAAAAAAAAGGAGACTGCAAAAACTTTGGTGCATTATTCTGTTCAATTTGGTTTTAAACCTCATGTTTTCTTCAGTCTTCAGAGAAATGTGCCTAAATCTTTCATAAAAGGCTCTATATGTTCAGATAAATAATGTCATCATACACTAAAATAAAATCCTTTTTCTTTAAGAAAAAATATATAGTTTTAAATCAAACTGCTGAATAATAAAAAAAAGAATACAAGAGTCCATAAACCCTTTTTTTCACTGTTTTTTTTCCATTTCATTCTAGCTCCAGGCCTCAAACAACGGAGTTTTTTAGTCGTTCGCAACATTCATAACACTTGTTTTTAATCAAGAGAAATTCTGCTTTGATTAAGAGTTTTGAATGCAGTGTGAGTGTAGGCTTGAAGCACTCCCGCAGTTCCTCAGGAAGCTGTCCCACCACGCTGGCTGGCTGGAGGGATCTCCCTCTCCACCACACACAGCAAGGCGTGGCCATCACAGGGAAGGAACTTGACCATGACCTGCTGGGTGGAAATTTCTCTGCGTCTCCCTCCATCCATAAAAACCAAAGCTAAAACAAACTTTTGGACATGCTGCTTACAAAAAAAAAAAAAAAAAAAAAATGCTTTCCACAAAGCTCTACCCAGATAATAAGCTCAGAGCGTCTTTACAAACACTCCTTTCTTTTCTAACACTATCGCATGCCTAACAGTAAAGAGTAATCCCCAACATCACTGCCTTCTCAAACCTGTATAGCTTTGGGCTTTTCCAGGTGTTGGGACACATCAGTCTCGATTCCTATACATGAGGCAGCAGGCTATGGCTTTTGGTGGGTTTTAGGGCATGTTGGGAAAGGAAGAGGACAGAATACCTCTCCCTACCGTTTCATAGAAATAATGTTTTCTCTGCTGAATGGTAGTAGGTGACAAAATAAAAGGAAGCTCAAATTCCTTAGAGAAGCTAAATTCTAAAGAAGCAAAAAGAAAGGAACATTTTAATGGTGTGAAAAAGAAGCTTTTGAAATCTGATTTTATACCAGGGTTGCAGTAAAAGAGAATATCTTGGGCCAAGAGAATAGATGTCAATCTCAGGTGAAGAAGCAACATATGGCTGCAGCTCAGACTGGGCATCTAATTATCCTTTTTCAAATAGGTCACCATTTAAGGGGACAGAGAGAAAGTAGTACTGAGTGTGTCTCTCTTGCCTGCTGAAGGCATCTGTGCAGGTAACGAATGAGGAAATGCGGACACAGAATAGTTGAGCAATACCTTGCGTGATATGTGAGAACTCATCTGTCTGAGCAGGCACAGTGGGTTTGCGTTGGACAGGGTGTCTGCAGCTCATTGGGATGGGCTGTCTGCATGTTATTTGTTAGGCAGGCCCCCGAAGTGGAAGTGGAGCAAATCATAAGCAAAGCTGCTTTGGAGAGAGCTCTTTCTGAGCCCTTACGGCATGTTGGAAGCTGCTTGAAATGTGAAGTCTGCAATTAAATAGGGTGTCCCTTTGTCAGAAAGTGGAGAAAGGAATTAAATCCAGATAGATATAAATGCATATACTTGTAAGGAAACATATCAAGTAGTTACTATATTCCCACAGTAAACAGTAAAGGGATGTACAGTAAAAAAGGGAAGAAATAAGGGAGGTGAAGAGGAACTAATCTGGAAGGAAAACAAGAGTGAGAGAGAAAAATGGAGGACAATTAGAATCATGTATGCATTGGCTAACACTGTTTAAAGTCAGGGTAGTAGTTTTTTGGTCAAACATGCAGATGAGTTACATTGTTTTGCTGATAGGTTTTTCTCCAAAATACTGATCATCTAGATGTTGCCTGAAGCTGAACAGAGTCACAGAGTGTAATGGGCTAAATAGAGAACCAGGCTTTTAGTACTTAAATAAAATCCCTGCCTTTCCTTGTAAACAGGTTAGTATCACTTTTCCGATTTTTTTCTAAATAAAGAAAAGGAAAATATTTCACTCCTTGAGTTTAAGCACCTAAAGCAGAATGCATGACTTCATCAGGCATTCAACTAGTTAACAGTTAACTATTTTAAGAAATCATTACTAAGAGCTCTCTGTCTTAGCTGAAGGAGCAGCTACCTTTGGTGGCTCAAAACCTACCTGGAAAGTCTGCAGGGTGTATATGCATGTAAGAGGGACAGGAAAGGGTAAGAAGTACTCAGGGAAAAAAATTCTGAATAAATATCCAACACCCATGGTCAGGCCAAAGAAATGACATAAAAATAAACATTGCAAATATTTCCTAATGTAAAATATTTAGTTTGTGTTCTGATCTAAAAAGTTTAAATTCTGTTTATAGCTGAGACTTCAATCCAGATAACTGCATTGCCTTCAAAGTCACTAGCACAATAAAGCAGAACTAGATTTCAGTGCAATACATAGTACAATTCAACTTGGTGCACTTAAAAATGCAAAAACGAAAACAAAAAACCCCTAACTCTTGCCCATACCTAGGCAAACTACTTTTAATATTTTACACTGATTTTTTTCCTAACAAGGACACTGAAAGGCAGTTAGACTGCATGCCATTACAAATCAACACAGGCTGGTTTTATGCATTCCCTCCACTCCTAATCTTACTCTAAAATATATTAGAATGAATTATCCAAAGCTTCAGGAACATTAAAACCCCAGGGCATCGGTGATTCCAAGAAGAGAGTAAGAGTTGATCATAAAAATCAATGCCAATAGTGTGGTTTTCCTCTATTAACAACTACTAGCAGCGGAGTGTTGATTAGCAACCTCTCCTTCCCTCATTTCTGCATCCACCGATGTATTAGTTCAGAATCAAATAGCCAAATTGATGTTAAGATTATAAACTGCTTTCTGCTGGCTTTCTCCTTTTCCTGTATCCTAAGAGATCCCAGTGTCACATTGGACCCTGACAGATAATTATTATTTCATTATTATTATTTCGGATAAAGCCCAATTAACTTTAATTCTTATTTCCACTGCCGTCTCCTGTAGTGTCAGTGCAACTGATGCTGACAGCATCTCCGCTGTCTTGCCCTGGCCCTGAAAGGCACTAATGGGGTAACTGCGGGACTCTGCTTTTCTCTCTTTGTCAAAGCAAGCGTCTAGGAGCAGCAGTGCTGAAATTTTGGTGCTGTCAGTAAGGAGCTTGTCACAAGTGCCCCACGGCTCCCACAGCTCTTTGAGCCCACCCTGACAAATCCACATATATTTTCTGCCAATGTCAGCTGTGCCATGAGTCCTGTTGGTTAAAAGACATGCTGTTGCAGGGTTTTGCTGAAGAAACTTAATATCTGGGCATGGGTTGTCTCACTGATTTTTCTGGCTCACCACTAGTTCAAAGCAGACAAGTATATTTTGTATGCTCTTTGCTTTTATCGTCCTGCCTTTTTTTTAACTCTTTATGACAGTGTCTCTTATTTATGCCTGAGTGATGGCTTTACTGAATGAAGGAGGAATAGGGACATAGGAGGGATGTGCTGTTGCCGTGTGGCTTGGTAGCCACTCACACTCCCTTGTCCCACCAACAGTGCAACAGTACTCTCCACTTCCATGCTCATCTTGCTGACAGCAGTCACCAGTGTTGTTTGCAGACTTCCCAAAGCAGTTTGTCTCCAACAGCAGAGAACTCGTGCTTCCAAGCCATGTCAGTACCTCAGTCATGAGAGGGCTGGAAAAAGGTCCTATGCAAAGCCAAGACCCTTTATAGAGAAGAGGACCTCATACCTCTTTCCCGTCCCCAGTGATCAGGGTATTTGTTTCTCTCTTTTTGTTTCTTTGCTTAATTTTGAGAGAGAGAATGCTGTGTGATGGGGAGATTGTTGCACATTGTCTGAAGGAAGCAAAGTTCAGTACCTCAGATTTAGAAGAAAGAGGAGGAAGAAGATTTTATAAAACATAAAGCAAACTGCTTTTAGTCACCCTTTGCCTTCCGTCCCTTCCATGCTTTGTCCCCCAGAACACAGTCCTGTTGTCTCCAGGTGCAGGGAACAAACTATTATTAGATGCTGCAGAGCACTGCCTGGGTCCTCCGTGCTTATCTTGAGTTGTCCTATTATCTTTCCTGATTGCAGGAACACGGCTCTGCCCCTTTCCTGGCTGCCTGTACAGAATTTCCCAGGCTGTTATGCTCAGTAGTGACTTCTACCTTCTACCTACCTTCTACCATCCTGTCCTTCTTTGTGTAATCAAGGTTGAGTTTGGTTGCTCCAATTCACTCCATATATCATTAACAAATGGAGCTGCAGAATTTCTAATGTGACGCTCCATTGAGCCTTCATAAATATTCAATCCGAAATACTGAAGGATATTATTTCTCTGGTGGTACATCCAGCAGAGTTCTTGAGTATTTTTCTTTACAGTTTGCAAAAATAATGTAAAACCCAATACAATATCTAAGAAAGTTTCTTTTTTAAGACAATTGCAAAAAGTACTGGTGTCTAAATATGCTCCAGCGTATTTAAAAATTGAAAACAATCCTACAGTTGCCACTTTTTTGGTTTTTTCCCCTCTTTTTTTTAGGTTGCCTATGTACAAAACATAAAGGTAACCCAATCCACAGAGTATTTAAATATTAATGTCAGCCCTTGAAAATAGGATACTGAGTCTGAAAAACCTAAGGCAAACACTTTTGTTCACTGAATTAAAAGAAAGAAAAAAATAACTCGGCAATTATAGGTCATGTTCAATTACCCAGAAGGTCAGACAAAAAGCTATTGAGGGAAACTTGTAGGCAGTGTGGGTTGTTTGGGAAGGACACTCACTTAATGGAGCCCCACAGCACCAATGTGTGAGGCTGTTTGCGATAACCTTGGAATGTTTGATTAGAAATGTAAGATGCTTTTGCTCTGAGCTACTTCTCCAGCTCTCCACCAGTTTACCATGGAATCAGTCCCCCTGCATGAAAGCTTTCACAATTTTGCTATCTATTGCACCCTTTCAGAGGTCCCCTGCAGCCTATCTGTTCTCTTGGGAATCTGAAAGCTGCATAGCACAGAAGCCTCTGTCCCCTTTCTATGTATTCTTCTCTAATGCTCTCTGAAATAGCTTTCCTGAACAGCTAAAGGATTAAAGCTGAAGAAAACCAGAGACAACCAGCTTTGTCCCTGATGCTAACCAGAGGAATTCTCCAATCAGCGGCATTTATCATCAGCCAAGAAACATGAACTTCCAGTGTCCAATACGTGCTGGGGTCTTACATATGGAGGGCTCAGAATTAGACCCCAGTAACGTCACACATTTTCTACTAGTTTCAGTGGAGTTAATTGAACCTTATTCTATGAGTTAATGGACTCAAGTCTTTAGCATACTCCTTTGAAAATGGCCTCTTTTGTCTGGTGTAATACCTCATGAGATGGGGTACCAAGCCATGGAAGACATGAGAGGGGATGGTAAATCAGGGCTGTATATGCAGGGGATCTGTAGGCCATGCCATAATACTTACAAATGGTTGCCAAACAGAGCTGTATGAGGACAGAGCTTCCCTTTTCATGGACAAAAAAAAAAAAAGACCTTTCAATTACATTTAAAAAAAACCAAACACAAATAAACTTTAATTCAGAACAGCACCTATGAGAACCTGCAGAATTTTCACTTTAATTTTTCTTCTTCATCAGACTTAATTTCCATGATTGTTTGATTTCTTACTTCTTAGTAGAAAAAGTATCTCTGTGATGTGCTTTGAAGAAAGATGACCTTGACCAATTGAGGAGTAGAGGAACATGAAGTGTTCAAATGCAATTCTCAGGGGACATTGCTGCTACCTTAGTTTTTTTGCATTCTTCAGTATCAGATACTTTATTTTTAATATGAACTTTCAGCAGAAACAAACAATCAATATTCTGCTTTTAAAAATATACAGAATTAAAATGTTGTTCATCTTTATTTCTTGTGGAATAATAACTTTTTAAGGAAAGTTCCACCTCCTATTGTAGCATCTCTTTTCATCTCACTCTCCTACAAATTGTTCCTTCAAATTGTCAGAATTACGCGGCCACGATGTAGCTGCATAATTCCTATATGATCCTTTGAGAGTAATAAGACTGGATTGCTCTGGGCAGTTGTTCACCCTGAGGAAGTGAGTGCTAGGTGGAATGAAGCAGAAGTGTCTATTTCCAGTGGCTCACGTGGGAAAATAAAGTGAGTGCAAAGCTGACATGACACCTATGTGTGTCTGATTTGTCAAGAGACTCTGCTGCCATCAGGTAGCTTCCCCATCAGTCAGTCTTGCCTGCTCTTACAGGGTTGCCATCTCATTAATTTTAATAGGGTTGCTTGCTTGGCTGTGGGGGTCAACACTGATTAAAATTGTTTCAGACTGTTGCTGATAAACTGGAGCCCAGCTGTAATCCTAATGAGAGGTCAAGAAAGGTTGTGAATCAGATCCTACTGGTTTTGGACAATTGGGCCAACAGTTGTCAGAAGAGGTGGGAGTGCAACTAATAAGCAGTTACAAGTGACCCAATAAACAAGTTAAAAGGAGGCAGCAGAAATACCAAGTCCTATATATAAAGATCATAGTCAGAAGTATTAGTTATGAAGCCTGAAGTACCAGTACTGGCCTTTATATTACGAGGCATTTTTTCAGAAGAAACCTCCTGCCTTCTTTCTCTCTTTTTATGATACAAGCTGTAGCACTAGATAATTACATCTCAGGTAAATATCCCAGTCTCACTTTGCAGTCAATAGAAAGAAAGATGGTCTTCTAAATGCAATTCATCATTTTGTAAAATCTCAAATAAGCCTGATGAATCACACCCTAGAGGTTTTCTCTGTTGACTGCAAATGAAGCTTAAGATGATTCAACAGTCTCAGGTGCAGATATATTCATTGTGACTGTCCGGTCAGGAGAGATGAATCTCACTGAAAGGTACTGTACTTGTGAAAATGCTCTGCTTTTATTAATGGAAAGGCATGGACTGAAGGAATGTGTTCTTGTATTAAAGACATTAATTTTTAACCAAACCTGAAGGTCTGTATAAACACCGCATGAGGACACGTGTAAATGCAGGTACTAATGTGATTCCCCAGTCACAGGCCTCTGCTGGAAATAGACCAAGTTGTTGGAGAAAAAGTGGTACTTCTGAACATCAACTTTTCACACAAGCTCTATAGAAAAGAGCTGGTTCAATCCAGAGACACCTTCAGTGACAAGCCTATGAGGTTTGTTTCGCCAACATATTTACCTGCCCAAAAGCAAAGAAGGCATAGAAAAAATAGAGGAAAAAAAACATCTTTCATCAATATTACCACCCAAATGGCTCTTTTTAAGAGCCCTGTGTCTTCAGGCTGAACCTTAGCAAGCTAAGATCTACATGGGTAACCAATAAACCAAAATGCAAATAAGACTTTTTTAATGATAAATTGTTAATTTTTAGCAGAATCATAAAAACAGTACAAAAACTAAGCATCACTTCCTGTTTTTTAAGCTTAGGAGATGCAGAAGTGATAGATGAACAGTACAGTTCTGCTTGGATGTTTTTCATGATACTAATTTTTTCTTCTTTGTCTGGAGAGGCTTGTTATGTATCTTCATTGGACAAACCTTCCTGTAAGATTTCCTGACATTCGTTGTCTCTGAATTTTATGTGAGATTGTCTTTTTCTTGTGGAGTTTTGGTATTTCTGCCTCTGATCTCAGTCCACTCAACTATTAAAATCAACAGAGCTGAGTGAGATAATTTTGAGCTATAACAAAATTACATTTTGAGGCTTCTTACTGAATATGAATATTTCATTCCTGAAACAGGGTCTTGGCTTCCCCAGGTGGCTGAGCAGGCTGTCAGACCTCTATGATCTCTGCTGAGATATTCATGTAGTGACTGTGCTCAGCTCCCATTTGCTCAGTCTGCTGCAGGTAGTGTTATGTATGAACAGAGTTATGAAGATAAAGGTGACTAGTGACAGCTCAGAACAGTTTGGATATGTGCATGCTCCTTATAACTGAAGTAAAGCTGTTAGTAAAGAGATATAAGGTAAGGGTGATACCAAGCGTCTGAATACTGGACTACCTTTGCAGAAAATGGAGATGAGGTGAAATATTGAAATGAGCAAGGAGACTACTGGGCAGAAGATCTTTATGATAACTGGTGATATAGTTCATACTGCTGGTGCTGACTGGTAACTGAAGAGCTCTTTCATAGAAAATTTTGTTTTTTCCTAGACTTCCTGCAAAATAAACAATCCCAGCCTAATTAGTCATAGTAATAACATATGTGCAAAGAGGGTGCATGGTTTGAACAATGCAACTTTTGATGGTTGACCAGTTAGAAGTCCGGACTGAACTACCTCAGAAACCATACCTTATAATTTGTTTTCAAATATTTATCAAATCCAAATACTTTCAGACAAAAAATGTTGACCTCAACATACTGCATTTTCAAATTATTTTTTTTTTAATTGGAATGTTTCCAAATAGTTCATCATATTGAATTTTTCTCAGCTCCAGACAGCAGCTGGAAGCAACTGTTAAAAAATCTCCATAAGGGATGTAGCTGGGCATTTAAGAATACACATTTCACCCTAGGTCAATTGAATAAAAAATCAGTGTTTGACCTTGTTTACTATGCTTACTCTATATTCCATTGATGAGCTATCCAAGCCTGTCTTCCTATCCCAAAGCTGTCCTACCTGTATTAAATATCTATTTTTGGAAGTGACGAACTGCCCCTGGAAGTCTCTATCTCTCAAGTTAGGTGAGATAAACTAAAATCTAAAATGCCACATAGTAATAGTAATGGTACATTAAATCTAATTACATCTAACAATGTGTAATAATTTATCTAGCCTTGACTTCACAATCCTTATTTCAGTCACATTGTTCTCTGTCTTTCAGTAGACACCAAGTGCCACAGAGAAATTTGGGCCAAGAAGCAATTTTGGGACGATAAATTGATAAAATTCCCAAGCAAAGATATTTTGACTCTGATATCAAGAACAAGAGCAAGTGATCAAAGACAGGAGAGTAGGGGAAAAGGTAAAGTTACCGTGCAAAAACATAGTAAAAGCATAGTTGTTATGCTTACATTCCTTCAGGTCGTCAGTGTCTGATATTCATCTGGGGAAAGTGATATTTAACATGATGATTTGCAAAACAGCTGCAAAAATTAGTTTCTATAGCAATACTCTAAGCTGTGACCGTGATGGAAGTACCAGGGAGCAGGATGAGGTAGAGATGAATGTGGACAACCTCCTATATATGTAGGTTCTCAAGTTTTGCTGCGATAGATCATGTCATTTCCGTACATGTGGGTTGCTCGTCCTCAGTTTTGTCCATTGCCAAAGAAAAATAATTCAGGAATAAATCCCCATTCCCTAACATTTGATTCCAGTAGCCCAAACTGACCTTGGCAGCTTAGACTTTCTCAGTTCATCTTCCACATCCTTTCTTTTGAAAGGTTTTAAGTTCTACCTATCACACATGAACACAGCCAAAGTCAACACAGCTGATAAGGCCTTATCCGTGTCCTGTTCTAGACACTTTTTCACCATGCCCAGGTTCTTGCTTTGGACTCCTTTCTCCTCATTACCAAAGAGAACTCCAGGTCACAGTAAACACACACAAGGTCTCGCTTCACAGTCGTTCCCTTGGTCTGCTGTGTACCCAGGTGAGATTGCTCATTGTTCTGATACCGAGTCTCCTGCTGCAGGCTTTGGCTACTGTTCTGTAGGCAGCATTTACTCCTACTTCTTTTTTTTCTTCTCTTTTTTCTTTCACATCAAAATTGTATTTGCAAGAACTGTCTTCTCACACATTATAGGATAGAGAAAATCCTGATCAGAGGTTTAACAGCATGTGGTCTGGGTTGGGGTGGGGTTTTTTTTCTGGGGGAGGGAGGGTGTTCCTCTTTTAATATGATACTGAAAAAGAACATCCTAGACTTCCCTGCATGGTTTTGTGAAACATTTACTGGCACTGAAAACACTTATAGATTCCAGCCACTATTGCAATATCTTTGATCTGGAACTGGGACTACTCCAATAAACACATTCTCTGTGCATGATGCACTGTATTTCTTTTTTCACCTGGTCTGTTTCATTTAAAAGCTTTCCTCTATGTACATTGCTTTTAACTCTTTAATATTACTATTTTAACTGTTATGCTCTAATGAGTCCATACTGATTTTTCTCTGCTTCTTAGTACAGTCATATAAAGCAAGAAATAGTATAAAAAATGTATTGGGAAGACATGAACAAAACTGGTTTGAGAAGATGAGAAGAAAAAGTAGCCTAAATCTCTTGGGACTCAGGATTTGCTTCCAACAATTTCAGGGCAGGCACAGCAGCAAAACTTCTTTCTAAATGTCAGAATAAATATGCCACGCTGAGAGACCATATCCAATGTATGTAACACTGACCTATCAATTACACCAGCCGTTTGTCTATTGCATTTAGATTATGATTTTTAAGACGATAAAGTAATCACAAATTAATGTTATCAAGCAACAAGTCAGGAACAAAACAAACCTGTACAACAATAGGTAGACTTTTGAAAAGAAAAATTGCATAAACAATTCAGGAGGACAACAGCCACTGATCTATTTCTTCTTGCCATGGACCATTTTCAATTCAACAACAGAATTTCTTTCCAAGGGCTTCCAACAAAGGGTGACGTCTTTGCATATGTAATCAAATATCAAGGATAAAATAAGACTTTGGGAAAAATGTTGAAGGAAGGAAGACTTGTTTCCAGTAACTTGATTTTGTACTCCTAAATAAGGTAAGCATATTTTAAAATTCCAATTACTTTGTAAACCCTTTCATCTTTTTGCAGACATCAGTGAATTTTTTCCACATTACACTAGGAATTCAGTCAACTGGACACTCAGATGTGATTTATCTGACCAGATGTTGATGTCTACATCTGAGTTGGTCATCTGGCTGTATTACCTAGCAAGGACTTAGCAGGTGAAATTCATCTGGAAATAGGTACCTTCCTTCATAAAGTATGTTTCTACGCATGCTACAAGAACCAAATCCTAGGAGTGCCTCTTTCTGTTCTCTGACTGTGAAAAGAGGTATGGATGAACATCCCAGGTATGAATGTTTTTATCGTAGACGTCTCAAGTCAGGTAGGATGAATCCCAATTTGAGAGTCAGTTCCAGACAACACATCCATGTTACCCATATCATACTGTAGAGCCACCACCAGTCTTCGTCTCCTGTTAAAAGAAAGACAGGAGTCTTTTATCACTATCTTTTGTTATTCTAAAGCAATGGTGGTGATGCCATGACAGAGAACATTACCCTGGCCAACAAAACTCATTCAAACAAAACACACACAATTTTCAGGATGGAAGGTAAAAGCAGCATTTTCTTCCAAATAGAAAAGTCTTCTTGACCCTCTCTTGAGTTCTCCTACCTACTGTGCCACAAGGTCAAGGGCAAGAAAAATCAGTATGTTATAGTTACCTACTATCAAACCTTCTGTCTTTGAAGCCATGGTCCTTATTTTTCCCCTTTCTGACAAGGTAGTGATATTATGCTCATGCAACTGCATATTTGAGCAAAAAGTTCAAACAAAACAGGCTACCATTTTGTTCAGTTTTTGTTTGTCTTTTATATTAAAGATATGTTAGTAGCAAATAAATCCTAGTAGAGAAGGGATTTTTTTTGCCTTCTGGGACATTACTATTATCCCAGTTCCCCCCTGGTTAAAAGCTGTTCAGCTGCACTCATTGGCTTATCTGCATCCTTTCTGTTAGTATTCCCAAATGTTCTTCCTTTTAAGCCTTTTCCCTCTTTTACCACGTTTGACAGCACTGTCTCCATTTCAGCCTCGGTGCATTAGTGAGGTTGTCTTGTGCAATCCAGTGAATTTCAGTCTGGTTTTGGGATATTTCTTGGGTAAAACATACGACGATTTGTCATTCAGGCTGTGCTGCAAATGGGAAGCCTTATTATACCTGACAGCTGTGGAAGAGCGTGGCTGGGAGGAGGGAAGAGCTGCCTGATGTCCCAGGCTGGCTGGAGCTGTAGGGAGAGAGCCAGGGGCAAGTTGTGCACGCGTGGCCACATGCCCCTCCAGGCTCCTCTGGGGTTATGGTGTTTCCACCACACAGGGTTCCTGTGCCCTTTAACTTCATGTGTCGTAATGCATTGAATTCGGATTCCCTTTTGAATAAAGGAGGGAAAAGAAGTACTCTGGGCTGTTTACAAAAAGGCACTCTTCTTTCAAACTCAGTCAGTCACAGATTTTTAAGATCACAGTTCACTTGCTAGGCCCTTGTTAGAGGGTAATTATTTGGTCCTTTTTCAAAGGAGGAATTAAATAATCCAAGCATTAATTCTTCTGTTCCACTATAGTAAAGTGGCTATAAATACAACATTGTTCCAAACAACAGCTGTAATTCTTTTCAACCCAATACTTTCTTTTCCACCCTCTGCACTAACTCATAGGAATTAAACTCATACCTCTGAAAAATATGCTTACTGATATATGTATTCATGGGAAAAGATAGGTCCTTGAAGTAGGATCTTTAGAATGCACAGTGAAGTAACTGAGAAACTGCTGTTACTTTTACATATCTCCTCTGGAATACATTTACTTCTTCATGCACGATTGCTTTTATATGCACTGCTTGTTGACTTGATTTTGTTTTAATTAATTTATTCCCTGTTCAGAAAACATGTAGACATTACCACCTGGCTGAGTCTTAATTTAAATATGTAGAATAGAATAAAGTCAAACAGAACAAAATAGAATAGGACATGTCAACGTAATTAATATAGGACATTCTAGCATTCATTTTTAAAGTGCACTTCAATGGTATGCTTTTCTCTGCAATCATAATGGCTAAGATTATTTTCTCATCTTTTAAAAAACTTCTTGCATATTGGATGATTTCAAGACATTTACAAGTAGTGTGAATTATCGCGAGAGCTGTCAGAAACTGTGAAAGTTGGCAATTCTGTTTAGAGTACCAAGATTTGACTAATTTTTTTGCAAATTAGTAGAAATAAGACTCCCTCAGCCCTCTGTTTATTTGGAACACGAAGAAGCAAAAACCCCAAGATTTTATTTTTAATAGTTTATACTGAACTTGTCTAAAAATGTTTAGATAAAGATATTTCTTTGGGAGCAATAGTCCCAAACCCTTTGTCTGGGTAACAGAGAGTTTTTGTAAACACTGAAGAAATAAGGTTTTGGCCTTCTTTCGAGTGTTATCTGTAAATTGGAGTCTTTCCTCAGCTGATTTTGTCTGATCAGACTTTATCTGTCTAGTCTCCCTCTGCATTCAGCGGAGAGAAATAATCACCTCCAGGCACATCCTATCATGTCAGCTGAAATGCCCTCTGTGGGTGCCTACGTGTCTCCACGGAGGGTGCCTTGATGAGTACTGAGAATAGATAGACAGCTTTTATGGAGGAAAAAAAAAATTAGATGAGATGGATCCCTCCTGATTGATCATGAGGGGAAAGAGCCCTGCCCCCATCCTGAGCCAGTGAAACCTGCTACAATAATTCATCCAGGCTTTAAACAGTCAAACTGCTGGTGATCCTGCATTCCTCGGTACATGATGTGGAGAGCTTCAAAGGGAGCTTGTTCTTCACTCAGACTTCAGCAAAAATACCAGGTCAAAGGTTGAGGGTTTGTAAACTAATAATCCCCAGATGACAGGAGAGGAGCCCTTACCAAAATTCTTTCTCTCTTCTTTTTTTTTCTCTTTTCTTTATTTCATGGGGACTATGTCAAAAAAAATGGTTGAAGGAAGAGAATTTTAAATACAAGCAGCAACACTGTGAATATCTTGGGTAAGGAGGGAAAGAATAGATGCACATTTTCACACAGACATTTTAAAAAAGGAATATGCATGAGCCTAAAAGAGGCTTACGGTTTGACTCACTGAAGACTGTATTAGCATTTGCAGCAATGTTAATATTTGTTGTTTTCTAGTCGTCCTCTTTTAGTTGTCTTGCAGCCACCTGAATTGTGAAATAAAGAGGAAAAACAGGAATTCAGATGATATCCCCGGCTGTTTTGGTTAATGAATTATTAAAAAATACACAAGACAAAGTAGATCCTGGATGCAAATTTCAGTACCCCATCTATACATAGGTCTGCTTTACTAACGCCAGGCTTAGAAGTTTCATATGGGAGACTTTCTAGGCAGGGAATATGAGTGGAAGGTTTGCAAAGACCTGAGGTGCTGAGAGAGTCTTCAGGAGAGCAATTTCCAGCCAGAGGCATCTGTTGTCTCTCAGTCAGGAATCCCAACCTGTGCAAGATCAGAAGTTTATCTCAAGGAAGCTTTCTTCAGCTCAAGCTCCCACAACTTAAGTACCCCCATCTCTGAAAAATGTGAGACAGAGCAGCTCACTCTTTCACCGTGGTCCCTCACTACTTGGTCTGTGAAGGAATTTCTTTACTGGGGTTTCTATATGTGTACATAGATAATGAAGACATTTACAGCTACACTAACAGGAGGAAAGCAGCCAGGAGCAAGCTGTGGAATGGTAATGCTTTCCCAATGCATTGCCACGCTTCTCAACACATGTGAGGTGCCACATAAAAGAGCAGAAGAGGATAGTAGCCAGTCCAGCAACTACTGATGTTGGGGGGGTGTGAAATTTCTTAACTGCCTTGCCATGGGACAGAGGCTAAAAAGATTGGACTACACAAAAGCCGGGCAGCAAATGTTGAAAAAAAAATTGACTTTTCCACACAGTTGATCTTTGACTCCAACCACCATTTTCTTGGATCATTTTGGTCTTTGTCTGAGAGAGAAATGGACTGTTGGTCAGACCTGATATGAAAGTCACCGTGCATATCAGCTCGTAGGCTTTCTTGGAGTTAGACATATGGGCGAAAAATGGACGTAACTGTATCAGTTTAAAAGCTAGATGCCCATTCTGAGCTGGTTATCCATGGTCTACTTATAACTACAGAGGTGAAGCAAGAAAAAGAAAAGAATTTTGTTAGCAGCTCCTCTCATGCCATCTGGGAATTATTAATTTGCAAGCCTTCATACTTTGAATCTGTGCTAAAGTCTAAGTGGGAAATAGCTGCTGTGAAGCTCTTTGCAACCTTGTGTGCTATGACAACCACCAACTCTATAATTCAGCCTGTCTGAAGCCCAGATGAATTACTGTAGCAGGTTTCACCAGCTTAGAACAGGTTATTTATGCCCATACTGCTTACTCCAAGTGGGAACAATGTTCACTTGCCTAAAAGAAGGGCTGGTTTAACCTTTCAGGCTCTGCCAAAAAAAAAAAAAAAAAGATAAGATAGAAGCCTTTATAGGTCAATTCTGCCACCTCTCTTAGATACCTGTTTTGTGAACCTGCTGAACTGCCCTCTTCAGCTGCAGTTCTCCCACTCTCCCTCTTTCATTGACCACAGGAAGCTCCCAGGGAGCTGGCCGAGAAGAGGCACCTTTTCCAAGGACTCCAGTGGATGACTTAGAGAAAATGGCAAAAGGAGTGTGGAAGAGGAAGACAAGAAGAGTGGGCATAAAGCTAAAGAGTAAAAGGATTATGGCATGTAGTGCTTCACAGGTGAAAAAATAAACTGTGCATCCATTCATTTAGTCACACACAACTGCTTCTTACACAGCGCTGCTGGGGGCTTTGTTCTATCCTTCATCCAAAGAAAAACACTTCAGTTTTTCAGAGAAATAGCTTTGTCTGCAAAACTTTTTGTCTTTGTGAGCAATGACCAGGAAAAGTTCAAGGTAAAGCCACAGAATGGTGGGCCCTGTCCACATATTCTACCTCCAACGTAGCCAGTGTGGTTTTCCTTAAGAATAGCAAATTTGTCATATAGCAAATACACAACATGCTCTGTATGGCTTATCATAACTAAAAATACATGACAGAGAAAAGAAAGAAAATGCTTAGTGTTACAAAATCAACAGACCTCATGCTCAGAAAAATGTAAGCAATTTATTTCTAGTCTAACTGGTATCATTCTGCGTCATTGTAAGAAAGCAGGGGAGTTTAATTGTTGGGAAAAAAACAATCAATCTTTTACTGGAATCCCAAGGATCAAGGCAAAACATGGCATTGAGCCCAGCTTTAATAACCTTCAATGACTTATGAACCTTACTTTTCTTCAGTAGAAAGGTATTTTTTCCTCAAGTACATTTTTTTTTCTTTTGGACAGATATTTGACTACTGTAGAGCACATAATACACACAAGCTGCCTTCAATTCATTTTTTTTATAAAGTATGTGGTGTCCAGCTCTGGATTAAGAAGAAAGTTTTTTTGAACAACTGGAAATCCCTGAATATACTTTTTTAAATGTTTTTAAGGCTTTTCTAATTCGTCCATGGTAAAATAGATGAATTAATTTAAAAGTAATTTGAATTAGTATAACTGGCTTCTACGGAAATAATGAAATTCCCAGCTCTCAAGCGGTAAAACTTCATTGCCCTTTAATATAAGCATACCCAATACTTGATAGATCTGTGATGTTTAATTATTTTTTCCAGTGTAGCTGTCCCAAATTTCCCCTGTATATTTTTTTCCCACTGGCTTATCTGCAAGGAAAATCCCAGCTGTTGTTAAATCCAAGTACAACTGAAAAAACCAGACCTTTGAATTTTCCCACAACACTTCTGCTTCTGCATTTCCTAGATGATGGATGAAGATTGGTTCGAGTCCAGGAGTTTTCCTGTGCACTATGCCATGAAAAGGTGGGGGTGAAACAAAACAGGAGAAATCTCAGCTGGGTTTTGTTGGTTTTGACCTATGTTTCCTTTTTGTACTCCCATTGTATATACAAAAGTTTTGCCATTAAATTCCATTCTGTCAGGCAGCCAGCAAACCATACTGAAGTCAGCTGAAACTGAAATATCTCTATGAATATATGCAAAGTTAAAATCTGTCTTTTAAGCATCTATAGACAGAACCAATTCTGCTAAGAGAAACTAATACATACTTTATAACATATATGATGGTGGGAAAGGTTAGAAAGAGCTCAGGGAAGAAACATTGGCCTTGCCATTATCTTTCCCTTCCATCATTCCTAGACTCATCCTATACAAGTACACTCTCAGGCAGTTAACTATTAACAAGAATTTTTGTCAGAAAACAAAGCTGCATCCAGCTCTGGGGCCCCCAGCCCCTAGAGGAGCGCCACAAAAAGAGTCAGAAGGCTGGAACTCCTCTCCTCTGAAGAAAGGCTGAGAGAGTTGGGCTGTCCAGCCTGGAGAAGAGAAGGCTCCAGGGAGACCTTATTGTGGCCTTTCAGTACTTAAAAGGAACTTAGAAGAAAGATGGAGAGTTTTTACCAGGGCCTGTAGTGACAGGACAAGGGGAAATAGTTTTAAACTGAAAGAGGGTAGATTCAGATTAGATATAAGGAAGACCTTTCTTTATGATATCAGGGTGGTGAGACACTGGAACAGGTTGCCCAGAGAAGTTGTGGATGCCCCATCCCTGGAAGTGTTCAAGTCCAGGTTGGATGGGGCTTTGAACAACCTGGTCTAGTGGGAGGTGTCCCTGGCCACTAGAGGGGGTTGAAACTATATGATCTTTAAGGTCCCTTCCAATCCAACCCATTCTGTGATTCTATGGAAATATCCCTTGCCTTTTTTATATTTGTACCAGTATCCTTGTTCCATTTTATTTCCATTTTATTGATCTTCCTTTATCCCCTTTTTTGACTTCCATCCCTGCCTGAAGAAAAACACTTTAGGCTACTGGACAATGGAAATTTTAGAAAATGTGATTCTCTAACTCATTTTTGGATGGAAAATAACCCAAAACCTCACAAATGGTCTGAAGTTTAGGAAATACTTTCCTTCTCAATTCTGTTGCTAAGAGTTGCATTTGACATATTGATGAAATCTTGATCCAATGACACCTGTACAAAAAATTTCAACTGATTTAAGTGGGAGCTGCTCTTACATCATATATCTGCTGAGCATCCAAAAATATGATTCTCTACTGCCAAAAGATAAGAGAGACTACTCATTAATATTGATCTAGATATCTCTATTTTAACTTTTACCTAGAGGTTCTACAGCAGGAAAAATCTCTTTTCTGTTAGGTATGTAATTGCCAGCATGCTACAGCCAGGGATATTTCTTCTGAACTGCAGAGCAAGCCCAGTGTCCTTGATGCTGCTGAACTGCAGAGCTACATGGGTTTGTATGCAGCTGAATCAATTTTATTATACATTTAATAGACCTTGTTGATCTCTATAGTCAAAGAAGATATGAATACCAGGGTCAATGCTTAAAAGTATCATTGCTGATACTCTGCCTAACAGTGTCAAGCATACTATTAATTGTACATGTGCCTCGAGTGACTTGCAGTTACGTTAAGTGATCAGAGCAAAAACTTGCTGAATTTCAACCGGTTGGAAACGGCTGGTTGCTGCCCTGCTGTTTTGGTTGGATTAGCATTAAATCAAAAGGTACGTGAGCGAATGTTTGGAGACTTACAATGGGCAAAAATTGTAATATGCCAAAAGGAGCATGAATGACTCACAGCTATTTTAGGAAGAACTTGCTGCGACAAACTTAAAGCCCTTATGATGGATTTATAACTCCATTTATTTTCAGTACTACCTCCTGCTATAAAAAGGCATAGAAATTATTTCATATCTCTCTTGCTGGATGAAGGGCCCACACAAACAAGGTAATTTAAACTCCAGGAAAACAAAAGGCAGCACAAAGAAAGGGAAAAATATTTTCTAATCATATCCTCTTCATGAATGACTTAACTGATTTCAGCTGCTAGTAACCTTGTGAAGTCCAAAGACATTGGCTGGTTGCATTGATGTCAATTCTATTGTAGAAAACTACTACCAGCTCCACATAAAATGACCACAGTTTGATAGCCTCTGTGATGATATGTTCTGAAACCAAACCTTTGGAAGCTAAGTTTTACCACTGCTCATTACTGCCTTTAATTTCAACTGGAAACATGACATCATGCTCTCGCATAGGCAATTATCAATGTTTGCTCTGGGGACCTTTGACTTTGAAGAGAACTAAATGATATGGTTGTTTGCATGCATAATACCCTAATATTTGCACAGGTTATATATATTTGCGCAGGGCTGTGTTTATACAGGTTTCTGTCTGAAGCGGCTAGCTAAAAACAAACTCCCTTCCTAAAGCCACACGATCAAGTCAGCATGGAAAGATACTGCATAGACTATGTCAGGCAAAGCACTTCATAGGCTTTTTGGACCCAAGCTGGTTTCGGGGGCTCAGCTGCCTCAAAACAGAGGAGTCTTGGGCTCAGCTGTACTTCCTTGTGGAGATGCACCCCAGGGCTGCACGGAGAGCTGGTTCGGAGGCACCTTGGCTCTAAGCTGTGCCTGCTGGCCTTTGTGTCTGCAGGCAGATGGCCAGGCCAGAGGAGAAGGGTCATAGGCTCCTGCACCTCACTCCTGGCTGGAGCTGGGGTGCGGGCAGTTTAGGGGCAGCCTTTACACTTTTTTACTGGTGGCTGAAATTATCTGTAATGGCTTACAGGTTTAGCCTGGATTCTGTGAATACTTAAAAGTCTGGGAACGGTAGGGGCCGTGGCAGCGGTGGCGGAGCAGGCAGGAGGGATGCCTGAGCCCCCCATTCCATCCTCCTAGCCTTGTGGGTGCTGGTCCAGCGCTGGGTTAAGACAGGAGCAGAGAGGTGTTGTGGGGACGTGAGCCCAGGGAGGTGTGCTGGGCTGGCACCGGGCAGTGGGGAGCTCTCATCCTCTCCTTCCTGCTCCGCACACTGACTGTGCTCCTCGGGAACCATCACGCCTCATCTTGAACTCGTTAAAATTATCCTTGTCTCTTACAGCTTTTTTTCTTTTCTTTCTTCTTATTTTTTCTCTTTGCACAAACAAACTGTGTTTACCCTCCCTTCATCTACAAAACAAGGGTGATATCCAGCGATCTGGTAACCCCTCAAGATATTTATTTTAATACACTGGCCTTTCACTTCTGAAGATTAGAGAGTCCTCTGGGGGGCAAGAAAACCTTAACAGCGAAATTCAAAGGGACGTGGAAATGTTTTTGTTTGGATTCATTAAATACTTTACATGTGTGAAAAAATTCTTTACTGTTTTCTCTAGTAAGGCCCATATGGCACGTTGTATTCTGGAACTGGGCTTTATCCGAGACGTTTCTCCTGTTGAAACCATCTGGCTGAGTTGCAGGAAGACGGATGACCTGAATGCTCCAAGACCCAGTACCTGGCAGAGAGGGCTCTGCACTGTGTGAGGGAGGGAAAATTTGGGCAACGTTAGAGATCATCAGGGTGTGTCTAACCTCCTCCATGAGCAATTGTGCAAACACCCCCCCCAGGCCCACAAACACAGGGGACAGTGCTGGGACAGTGCTGCCCTGTGACAGGGCAGCCGTGGGTCCCACAGGAGGTGTTTCTGCACCGAGCCCACCCCCAGAGTAAGGGTGCAGGTTCTGGGTGTGATGCAGGGGGGGTTCCTCAGAAATGCTGGGACTGTTTCACTGTTAGAAATCGCTGCCTTCAGCTGTAACCATTCCTCCTCCGGTACGAATGGCTTTGGCAGGAGCAGGTGCCTAATTAGTCAAATGAAAGAGCAGCTGCTGGCCCTTGCATACAGCAGAGATACCCAGACCAGGCATGAAGAAATCCAAGGGACTGACACAGTTTTTAGTTCATGAAGAAATGTAAATATGTCCATAAAATCCCTGGCAGATTCTCTTCTTTGGTGAAGAAATTAAGATGTTTCTTGTCTGCTGTTAAAGCTTTATATTGTTTCTGTCACTTGGAGGAGGTGCTAAGATGTTTCTTTTCAAGATGTGATATTAAGAAATCAGAGTCAAAGGCTTATTGGTGGCTTTTCTGTCTGGCTGCTAAATGGCTGTCTTAGAGAAAGTATGCAGCTCTATTTTTAGGGAGGAAATGGTTTTATGGATTAAAATTCACAGGATAAGGTAAACAATTGCACATAACTCTTCACCACAAAAGATGATTTTTCCCTCCAGTGAAGGTTAGTGCTTTCACAACAGGCTGATGAAAGAGACTCTCGCTTCTTTTCTTCCTGTATAGGCTACACAGGGTCTCAGGTGAACTAATAAAATATGGAAGAGCAGCACGAGCGTATATGGAGGAGAGAGGGGAGGGGGAGGTAAAGCCGGCAAAATTAGCTTCTGATCATTGACTATCCCAGCTGGAATTAGATTATGTCACTTGTGAATATTTCATAGTTACCAGCTGAAAGACATCTAGTCAAGCAATTAAAGCTAATCAGGGGAAGAGCTGAGTGTTTTTCTTCTCAACCAGCTAAAATAAGATACGAGTTGTATTAACATTTTAAGGGCAAAAACTAGAAAAACAACATACTTCTTCCTACTGGCAACAGGAAAGAAATGCAGGTATAATTTGATCAGTGAACGTGCTTGCTGAGCGCTAACTGCAGAGAATAGGTTGGCTGGGGGAGTGCCTCAGGGATTCCTGTGGGAGGTAATATGCCAGGGGAGGGTGGGTGTGCATCTGTGGTGCCCTGGTCCACACAGGGGGCATCAGGAAAAACCACAGAATCATAGAATGGTTTGGGTTAGAAGGGACCGTAAAGATCATCGAGTTCCAGCCCCCCTGCCATGGCCAGTGACACCTTCCACTAGAGTAGGTTGCTCAAAGTCCCATCCAGCCTGGTCTTGAACACTTCCAGGGATGGGGCATCCACAACTTCTCTGGGCAACCCGTTCCAGTGTCTCACCACATCATCTCTTCTTCCTACCCAACTAAAGCACACTGGAGGATGTTTGGCTAGCTTAAAAGGCCTTCCCTGGAATCCCATCCGCAAGCTAAACTTCCACTAATAACTCCTTTAAGGCAATAGTCTGAAGGAGGCAGCAGAGGCAGAGCTTCATGCTGTGACCCAGACCTTTTTCTTTTTTTCCATTCCCTTTTTCTTCTGATATGATGCTAGGGTCATGGAGCAGATTACAGCAGAAAGTAGAAACAAAGTTCTTGTTTCCTGAGCACCAGTGCATCAGGAGAAATTAAACCTAATGCTCATTTTCTAGAATAGCATTAACTTCTATGAAGAAATGAATTGTTCAGCTGGCCTCTTAATCTAGATGACAGTTTTATTACAATTAAAATATCACCTCTAGGAGGCCCTTTGTTTGCATTTGACAGATTTTATTGTGTTTATATAGGCTAATGAAGCAGAATGAAATTATGCAGCTTATATTAAATTTAAATGACTGATTTATTGTATTTAAAACCCAAAATTTATCATGCATGTTCTTTAATGCCACACAAACTACATTAGTTCACTGCTGGTTTATATTCTACTTCAGTGATTTGCCCAATCAAATAAGGTTTTGTGAGTGCACTAAAATAAAGTGAATTAATGTCCAAATAGTTAAAACAGGAAAGACTGTCTTTAAGTGTTTTAGAAGGGTAAAAATATTGTGATGTTAGGTCTAGCCTATACTTCAGGTCAGTGGCTCTAATTTCATGGGTTACTATCAGTGGTTTCACCGAAGGGCTTTAATTTGAGCCTTTGCCAATGGAGCTCAACTTTCCACTCACTCATTTGTCTTGTTGAGTTTTCTTGTTACTTATTTTTATTGATCTAGCAAACTCTGTTATTACCCATTGAACATTCAGCTAAGATGGTCCCTACTGCATACAGTATTGACTGAAAGGAGCAGCGAGTACTCCAGTTTCCATGTAAGTACTGAGCGCCATAAATCTGAATACAACATGATTCACATTAATCTTATTATTTTCTGATGATAGAAGTCCTCTAATCATACTTCAGATTTCTATCCCATAGACACTTACAGCTCATCTAGTTACTCCATATATTCTTTCTTCATTAATAGAGAGAATTAGATACATGGTGAGATTCACTGGATATGTATTTTAGATGCTGACTTTAGGATGAGATGGGTTGTGCTGTAGTGTCTCTATTTCTTCTACCAAAAGTGACTCGTTCAGAAATAGGAGACATCTAGAGTGGAGAAATCTGTTTAGTCAGATTAATCTCATGGCTATTATCTGAAATATTGCTAAGAAATGTTCCAGTCACAATGAATACTGGTACTTTTTATTGTCAATACAAGCTTAAATGAAGGGCTTGGAACAAAACTTGATGTAAATGAACCTCCAAAACAAATAACTGTAATCTCTGCCATTAGGGTGTATCAGACTTAGCTCTAGGAAGCTTTAAGTAGACTAGGAAGTGCCATTTAAGAATAGCAATTTTGCTGAAAACTTGACTTCCAGGGAATAAATTAATTTCATATATCCAGTTTGAATCTGATAACCAATTTTGGCCAGAGGAACGGCAGAAGGAGAATTTCAGAAGATCATTTTTCTTTTTTAACAGCAGTGGTGGGTGAACTCATGACATCACTGATTTATTTTCCTTTGTAGTATTACTATATTTTCAGCTTGGCTTTCCACTTTGGCTATTAGCTCATTGACATATATTGTTTCATACGTAATACTATGGGGAAAGAAAGATATGGGGGCTGATTTTCTGCTCAGTTATTAAAATGGTATGACCAAGTGAACAACTGAAAAGATTTGTGTGATTAAATGTATTGTGTAACAATACAGATATTTGTGGGTATGAGTAAGTTGGTCCTAGTTAACTTTAGTTTCTGGGACTTTATGTAGGATGGTGAATCTCGCTGCCCTCATCCTTCAGCTCCCAGCTGTCTGTACATAGGGTCTGTAGTGTATGGATTTGTGTTGCCCATGGGTGGCATCCACCTGTTTCATGAGCAGAAAGCTTCATGTGATCTCCAGGGTTCAACTGTGCCAATATCAGCTTCTGTTCAGTGTAAGCAAAGATTTAGTCACTTGCATTCCTTTGTGGTGCCTATCTGAACTGTAGAAAAGTAGGTCTAAGCAGGAAATAAGGTGGAAATAGGCTCCTGGCAGATCTTCCCTAACTTTCTCGTTAACTCCTCATTGAGCAATGAAAAACACATAAGCTCACAGACTTGTTAAGTACCTACAACGTACAGGGATTTGGCAACTGCCATGCATCAGAGGTAGGGAATCCCAGCAAACAGGGTCTTCTTTAAAATATAAAGAGGAGGATTCTGAAATACTTAGATTTTACATCTGCTATGAGGAGCAGCTGTGTCTGGTCGTAGAAGTTCAGCGTGAAGTTTCCTCTGCGTGGCTCACTTGAGGAAATAACACTTCTCTCCCAATGAATTTCCGGTGAGAAAAGTTAACACACCATGTTATAACACATAGAACCCAATACTGAAAAATATAGCTGTTTTAGTATATCATCCTCCCTAAAATTAAGAGGTCAGGTTATGGCCCATCCTACAACAAAGGGCCAAGACCAAAGTCCCATACGTTGCCCCTTTCAAAGTTTCTAGCCTAGGAATGGATTTGTGTCTCCAAGAGAGTTCCAGGGTCCTGCCCACGGATTGCATGAACAGCCCACAAGCCCTGGCAGTCCTGGAAAGCTCATTAGGGAAGAATGTGACTTGCCATGGGAGCCTTTCTTATATTAAAAAAAAAAAAAGAAAGAAAACAAAAAACAGTAATATGCCTTTGAGTGAGGGAACAATGTACTTCCTCCCTGGAGTAGCATCACCTATTCCTTGCTGTCTGACTTGTCTGGCTTCTGTCCTTTTCGCTCTACGTAAATCACAGTGATGCAATGAGCCTTATAAGCAAAGTTGTTCCTGTGTTCTAATGATGTGCTTTCCCACTTGGTCCTAAAAGTTTTAAATTCTTATTGACAGCTCATGCTGTTAGAGATTCCATACTTTCATTTTAATGGTGTTATTTACGTTTTTCATTAAGGCATTTAAATTAGGAAAGGAAGATACTCCATTCTGCAGTTTTCTGGGCAGAAATCTATATGTTACTGTATTTAATTGGGCCTGGTACCACCATTGAGACTGTGTACGGTAAGGCTGTATGGAGCAGAAGTGAATATGCCAAAAAAGCAGTCACCCCCTACAGTTGCCAGAAAAGGTGTTAATATTTTTCTCTGTTCTAGTCGAAGCTCATTGGGATATGCAAAACTCATTCGTTAAGCACCGCTGCAGACTGACAGATGCTGACATATATAATTTGACAGCTGCAAATACCAGGTACTAGAAAGTGTCATTTCCCATAAGTATAAAATAATGGGTCATTATTCCCTGACAGATTAAAAACCAAGTACTATGAATAAATGAATCAGTAATCCTGCGTACTTTAAAAGAAAAATAGAACATTCTTTTTCTTCCTCCAGAAATAAAGGTGCTTTCCTTTGTTCTCTTCTCACCTGCGTGCATCACCATCAATTGCCAACCCACTGAAGAGGTGGAGCAGAGGGGGGAGTTGCTCACGCCTTCTACTTAAGGCATTTTAAACCTTTATTTTTCCAGACAAGGGATGCTGGCTCCCTAGGTAGCCAGTGCAGAAATGGCACGTGCATCCAGCAGATAGTTCAGAGAAGAGGCTTATGGTATTTTTGATTGCAAGAGGGTCTCAGGAGCACAGGCTGGCTGCCTGATATGAAGGGCACAAATACTTGCCTCTTGAGGGTTACCTGTCCTGCTTTGTGCTGATGGATAGGGCACACGGTGTTACACAGCCCCCGTAGGAGGGTCTCAGCTGTGGCTGCTTCTTGCCTTTAATTCTGAGCCCACATTTCTACTGCCAGGTCACTGGCCACAGTGACCTTCCTCAGGCAGACAGCTAACAGCAGGGGACCCATGAGGTTTTGGAAGGACATGTTTGTCTTGCTCAGGGCTGGGGGAAATCTGCCCACTGGTTGGAAGTGAACTGCAGGTGGGGTGCAGGGATGGATCCTGCTCAGCAGAATTCTGCTGGGGCTGCGCTTGCTGGACTTGCTGGAGGGGATGCGGCTAGCTGGGGGCTGGAGCCATGCTCTGCCTAATATGGCCTGAGTCCTAAAACAAGCCACCAGGCACCATTCCTACTATGAATGCACTTAATGCATTTAACAGAGATCTAGCTGATATCAAATCAGTTTCCAGTAGTTGTCTGTGCTTGGCAGCCTTGCACGTACAAGTGTGACTATCCTGTACCCTGCGATGAGCAGCTAAAACACAGCTGTAATATTCTTTCCTGCCTCCTACCTGATTATCAAACCCATCCTCACAATAACAGTTACAAGGGGTAAGGGTTTTAAACTGAAAGAGGGGAGATTTAGATTAGATACTATGAATAAATTCCTTACTGTGAGGGTGGTGAGACACTGGAACAGGTTGCCCAGAGAAGTTGTGGACGCCCCATCCCTGGAGGTGTTCCAGGCCAGGCTGGATGGGGCTTTAAGCAACCTGGTCTACTGAGAGGTGTCCCTGCCCATGGGTGGTTGGAACTCAATGATCTTTAAGGTCCCTTCCAACCCAAACCATTCTAAGATTATATTGCACTAGATGTTGTTGAGATTGAAGGCTGTACTCTAGCTGAGGTGGTTGATACTGTCCAGTCACGATAACTCCACCTTCGTCATGGAAAGGAGCATGGCAGAAGCTATGGCAGTGACTTTGAGTCACTGGAGAAGTCACCTGAAGAGAGGATATCTCTTGACATCTAGTTAAGTAGGCTCTGATGATCCTTCCCAGCAGCTCTGCAAGAGCCAAACAGCTCTTTGTTGCTTGAGAAAAGTGCTCTTTGGTGTCTTTTGGGACAATGTTTTCTTTTGTGCATTAGATACTTTCAAAAAGAAGCATTAGTTATGCATTTATTTCAGCTTCTTTAAATCCATATGCCTCAGATGTAACACAAGATAGAGCCATTACATCTGACAAGTTTGAGCTCTTGTATAATGGAGACCCCACAGAATTTCACTCTAATTCCTGCATTAGGGACTTGCTCTTTTTTTTTTTCATGTAAGCACAACTGCTCACATGAAAGACAAATAAGTAATGTCTTCACCCATTACTTACTGAACCTGTGTTGGTAAGGTTTTTAACAAAATACTTAAAGCATTTCAATGGATTTTAAAATATGACTCATATTATACTGCCAGAGCAGTATAGAGATATAGATGCTTTGGCAAATCAAGCCATGTTTAAGATCTGTTCTTTGTGTTGATTTTTAGTAAGGTGTGCTTGCTACTGTCTTTGTGTGTAGCAGTTTAATTAGAAGGATGATAAAAATAGGAAAAACAACATTGACGTTATTGGGTGGATTTCCTATAATCTTTGGAGTTCAAAACATTTTTTCACGTCTTCTACATCTAGCACAGTACCCTTCTGGTCTGTGACTGGGCTCCTAGGACCTATAATCATATAAATAATAACTCGATGGAAGTTAAAAACAGCATGACTGTACTGAACAAATAAGCATAATTACAAATATGTCTGTATCAGTGGGAGTGAAAGAAAGTGAATATACTTCAAATGTTCAGGTTTTAATACCTCATTACTCAGAGATCATAAATATTTTTTTAAGGGATGGATTGAAGAGAACTCTTCCCCTTCCCCCAATCCACTTGCTGTTTCTCCCATATTTAACAACTGATGGCGGTTCAGAGATCTGCAGAATTTGTTGAGGTTTTCCCATGTTTTATTCCTAGAAGATTTTATCTTCAGGCTGCCAGTCATTGAGCTGAACTGGTTAAAGGGAACATTTCTGGGTGCCTCACACCAGTGTTTGTGAACTCAGCCTCATGTTATCCATAGCATAAGATGCCAGTCTTCCAACACTTAGCTCTGTTTAAAGACAGCTACCTGAACTGTTGGTTGGCAGTGGGGTATATTCTTGGCTTCAAGAACATACTTTTGAAGTCTTTGAAGACTTTGAAGAAGCATTGGAACAAGTTTGCAGCTAAGAGATTACAGACAAAGCTGTGTAGCCAGCATTGCAGAGGTGAAATGAGTCTCCAGTCTCTTAAGCTCCACATTAGTCAAGTCAAATATTAAAGAGCTGTTAAGTATTGTTATCAATGATTACTTAGGCAAGGCCCAATCTTCCATACATTTATAGCATACATGGGATACATGTATTTACAGTAACATTGGTTGACTTTCAGACAATATAGGTAACTTTTAAAATTCCTATATCATAAACAGTAGAGCTTTTACCCCTTCAAGGGCCAAGATTTAAAAAGGGAAGAAAAAAATCAAACCCAAAAGTAAGGTTAAAAGCTTTTATTGAGGGACCTGGGATGTATACCTACATATTATCACTTTCTTCTTTCAGTTTTAGGTGTTGGTAACTGAAATTTCCCTTTGGTACACCAGATGGCTACACTAACAATATGTCTGTCTCCTTAGTATTTGTTGGCAGTCTAGTTTGCTTTTGTGTGTATAAAGTAGAAAGGAGTTTTAAAGGCGGTAGCTCAGGATGTCCGGTGCATGAAGCGCTAGTAAAGTGGTTGAGACACTGCTGGCAGCAGGAGTCTGCAAAGAAACCATCATATCAGAATGAAAACAGCTGTCTGCCAGCACCATAAACTTTAGGAAATGTTGTGGGTGATTAGTTGCTGCTCCTAATGTGTGAAAGTTGGCCTGTCTGCATACAGGCAAAATAAACTCCCTTTTACTTCTTGCCTCTCATACACAGAAGTCACAGGACATTATGGGATTGATTATAAGCCATAAAAGCCAGGAAGTTCAGTTTTAGAGTGAAAACCATGGCTATGACTGTCTCTTTCTATTTGGATGTCATTGAGTGAAAAGCTAAGATGAAATGAAAAGGAACAGGAAACAAACCTCAAATGGAGAATGGGACAAAACTCTAATGGGAAAAGCAACTTGGTCAGGAAGGAACACTCAAGCATATAATATAAGGCACCTGGGCTCTCTGAAACTTTTGGGTTTTTTAAGTAAACCTCAGTGGCCCTGGAACAATAGCACAGGAATGGTCCAGCAAACACACATTCTGCTGAGTGCCACATAGTCTTTTTCCCCAAAGAAAGACCTCCTTCCCATTTCCACTGTCCCATTAGCTGGAACACTTTGGTTAAACTCCACTTCAATGAAAGCAAAAAAGAATCCAGACTGATAGCAAAGAAGAGTACATAAAAGGGTTTTTAGGTTATGAAACTATTCAGTTGCATTTGTCTGGATAAAGTGTTTTGCATGTTATTTCAAAACTGAATCAACTGTGGCTGTAAATCTGGGAATTTAACTTGCATTAAAATTATCCTTGTTCTGTGCTGCAAGGCAGTTTGAATGTTTGCTTTCTGTGAGGGATTTCTCTCACTGAATTGATTATGAAATAGATGTGAAAACCAAGGGCAGAAGGTGGGGCTACTTAATTTTTTTTTCTTTTGATTACCTCTGAGCCTTCTGCTTCAAGCAATCATAACAAAGATAAATATTTATATAGCACCTGCCAGTCTATGGCTTAAAAGCACTCAACACACCTTAAAATATACTATTGTACAAAAATAGAAAAAAACCAGTTCTAGGTTGAAAGGTAATTTGTTGCTGATAGCAATGCTGGAAAACAGAGAGTAAACAGGGTTTAGAGCAAAGTATACCAGAACTATTCAAACTAGGAATTGACTACAAGAGCAAAGCTAATACTTCCACTGCTGCAAAATTTGTCAGCGGGAATTTCAAAGCCTGATTTTTCTTATCTTTCATAAACAGGCTGCAAATCTTACGCGCCACAAAGTAAGTGGATGGTTTAGTACTTACTCTAACAAAGAACAAGATTTTATTCCCCCAATTTAGTCAGATACAGCCTTGGAAGAAATGGTAAGATTTGAGTCTAAGTGCCCGCAAGGGGTTAAGAGGGGCTGTAGAAATGACTAATGCTTTTGCCTAAGCAATAAAACTAAATTCTTGGGTGGGGGGAGACCACAATATTTTTGACTGCTTTTTCCTCACAAAAATGTCACAAAAAGATTTTCTTTCATTCAGCATGATCCGCTTCATTGTATTTGCAAGAAAGTAAAGGAAATGAAGACTTTTACTCTCGGAAATGCCATTTTTGCTTTTCAATGCTAGTCAGCAGCCCAGTGATTTAGGAGTCATCCTCAGGAGAATACCGGGACTAGCAGATGATATCAGAGGGAACTTTAATTTCTTCAGTTCTTACTGGTCAACATTAACTACATAATTACCGATTTGCTAAAGAAAGCTAGGGAACAATAGAATCACAGGCCCTAGGTAAAAGTCCTAGAGGTTGTTCCAGAAAGTCACTCTCATTCTGTGAAATATGTATTTAGTATTTGTGGAAAGTAGGACACCCCCAAGAGGAAGGCATGAAAGAGCCCTGCCTCCAAATGCCCTGTCTCACAGGACAGATTTATTTCATAAACATAAGCAAGCTGCTAACTTTTGCCTGTGTAACCTTAATTACAGCAGAATTTAACATTTTTTTTTTCTTTTAAGCCAGTTAGGAGATTTTTCTGCTTACTGGGGAGACTATTTTAAGAATCAATTTAAATATCCTAAATGATTTCTTATACATAGTACAAATATGCTAAATTTAACCTTTGAAGTAGTTCTTAGCTCTTCCTCCTCCAAAATGAAATCAACTGAATAAAAATTGCCCTGGATTAAAGAGGCATACTCTGTATTTCACTCTTAGCAGAGAGAGACCTCAGTCCAGGGCTGTAAAGGTACCTGTTTGTAATAAGCAGCTTTGGTCCCTAACAACTTCAAATGAGGTTTCCCAAAATCCCCATCACTTCTGACGTATCCCTCAGGGTCAGTAGGAATCAATGTACTCACTGCCAGCCACGTTGATCCAAACAGGCTGATCCAGGGCGATACATGTTATGTCAAGACACTAGCCCTGGTCCCAGGGTATTCTAGCGCTGCAGGTACAAAGCTTACCCTCTGGTAATTTTTTCTCCACCCTTCCTACAAGGGATGCTGCAACCTATGAGCCTGCAGGCTGACTAGTCCAAGCAATAAGTTGTGTTGCCTCCTGTTCTGGATCTGTATCTTTCAGAGCCGTCTAGAGGTCTTATTAAATGTATGCTGTGCTTTGCCATGACTCCCTAAGCTTTTGGAGACAGCCTCCAGCAGATGGGACAACTTGGTCTGTCTTAGCCAAGCCAGCCTCCTGGCTCCTGCCTTTTGGGGCTCACAAATCTGACCTCTCCCCAGCCTGAGCCAGTGCTCTGGCATTGCTGAATGTCACAGTTACATGACCCAAGGACCAAGCGATGCACCAGCAGAGCAGCACCTGGCTGTAAGACCCTCCTCAGCCTGGAGCTATCAGCAGCCACAGCCTCATCTCTCAAGGGACCGCCCTGACCTTCAGGCTAGGAAAGAGCAGAGAGGAAAGCAGCCTTTGCCTTTCCTGCTGATGCTGGGCCACAGTATGCGAAGGGAGACTCTAGCCTAATTGCTGTGGTGTTTACTTCAGAGGTGGGAGGCTTCAGTTCTGCCCTTGTTCCCAAGCCTGATGATAAATGGTACATTTAAGAAAGGTAAGTAAGATACATAAGCGGAGTTGGGAAAAGGGGTGGGACTGCAGTTTCCTTCTACTAACTGCGCTAATATCTCTCTTCTCCCTCCTGACTTTCCCACATTAATTTTGCTTGGGGGAGTGGTGGGACAGGGAAGGGGGGAGTTGTCAGCCTCCTGAAAAGAAGGGAGAGTGGGGGAAGAAAGCCCCGAGTCCTCATTTTCTGCTTTCTGCTCAATGCTTTAAGCACATGTAAGATGGGGGCCACAGCACCAGAAGCATTTCCACAAGTTCTCAGACATTTTTCACAAAAAGAAAATGAGCAAGTGCTCAGAGACTTTGCTCAGACTATGATCCAGAGGGACAGGAGACTCCTGTGATCACCAATACAGGGAACAGGTGAGATTTTAAGGTCTTCTCTGGTATTTTTCAGTAGCTGACATCAGCTTTTGCCTGCTCTGTGTGCTGGCCACAGTGAAACCCAGTCCTTAGCATTTAATTCTCATTATACTTTTAAAAGAGTATTTAAGCACCTTACTTGGGGTTGTAAATTGCACAGAAGCCTAAAGGTTACATATGGTAAAGCTGCACTCCAAGGGGCCTATGCTGTTTTCTAGATCTGACCAAATGTTTTACAGGGAAGCCCTTTTATTCAATTCTCTAATAGTGTTTATGTACGTTTTAGAATTACCATTGCGAAATAAGATATTTCCATGCTCTAAGGGCCTCTGCGCATTCCCTACACAGACCTTACTATGCCGGGGGAAATGCTTATGCAAATAGGAATGATGGTAAAGAAAGTGGAGAAGAAAAATATCAGGACAGAAGAACAAAACTGCATTTCTTCTAGCTCCATCAGCTTGGCTATATTTTCTTCCTGACAGCAACTTTGAAATGGCAAAGGAATTCCTTCTTCCAACTCTTCCTGTGACCCAAATGCATAATTAACAAAAATGTATTGGTTACTTGAAAGTCCCACAGAAATCACCAGGAAAGCATTGCAGATTATTTTTTCCTCCTTTTGCCACTATGTTTTTACAGATGTGATATGTGGTTTAGGAAGCCAAAGCAGACAGTTGTGCTTTAGCCCGGCCAAATAGTCCAAACAAAGAAAAAGGTTTCTTTCTTTCGTTCCTCTTCCTTTCTCTTCCCTCTCCCTCCAGAATATCAGTATATCAAGCCAAAAAAAAAAAAACAACAAAAAAAAAAAACCAAAAAAAAACACCACAAGAAAAAAAAACAGCCACAAAAAACACACAAGTATTAGCTTTTAATTGGCATATCTAAGAAAATTCATGAGAAAAACTACACATTTAGAGCAAACAAGTAAACAGTTTTGATTCCTACAAGAGTCAGAAGCCAGCGAACAGCAGGGACACCCCAGTGGCCTTTGTCAGCTTGTGCGTGGCTTTTGGCACCAGCGCTCCAGCCATGCCGAGGGTTTGATTGCCACCTAGTGGCCTCCACCACCTGGAGCCATTAAGTTAAATCCCTGCTCATCCCCCTGACACTGCCTAATGAATGCTGTGGCTGGATCTCTAGCGGGTGGATGACACAATACACCGAGCAATGGGTGCAGCAGCGAGTGGGGGGAGCACTTGTCCCGGCGTCTTGCAGGGGGGCTGGTGATGTCGTCTTCTGGGTCAGAGACACCACTGAGTGCCCAAGCACCACTACCGGTTCTCCTCGTGCACCGGGAGATGGTGGCCTCTCTCATGTGTCCTCTGGTACTTGAACACTCTTATAACTGATACGATTTTTGTCGTTGGTGTTCATAGAAAATGTAAATGTGAAGGCAATTGTGGGGCCCTTTTGGGGCTGCAGGAAGATAAGAGGATGAATGGTGGCTGCCTGCTGTGATAAACCAGCCAATTGTGCTTAGTGCAGATGGAACTGTGGTAGGTGTTGAGGATGGTAGATTTACCATTGATCTGGGAAAGGCAGACTGTGTGCATCTGTAAGAAAATAAGCTAACTACGGTTCCTGGTGTGGCGGTGTAATGTGATGCAGTTACTCCTCCCCTGTCAAGCTGTGAGATTAGCAGGAAGGAGTGGTGGGAAGGAAATGGCCAGCCAGACCTTCTGAGGGCCAGCCTAAAAGGTCAGTCCCAACAGGGCGGATCCTGGGCCAAATATCACAGTTCTTCACCTTTTCCTCTGGGTGTTTCTGTTCCCGGAGCCCTAAAGCACCAGGACAATGGAGATGGGAGGAGGTGGTGGCAGCAGTGGTGGCCTCCGGCTGTGCTGGGGAGGAGGTGTCCATGCTGCTGGTCTAACTGCTGTTTGCATGTCACTCCAGGTAGAGAAGAGCGCTTGGTATTTCTGTGCTTGGGGCTTGGTGTGGTTCAAGGGAAGGGAGCAGTGCAGGTCAGGCTTTGTGCCAGGAACCAAGAGAATGAATAAGTAAATATATTGGTGAAGGAGCATAAAGGTTGAAGGCATTACCCTGGTAGGGGTGGAAAGGGTCAACCATTTGTTTCTTGTCCCTCATCTTGCGTCAATAGTGAGTACCAATTCTCCATTTAAGAAAGAGTAAACTTCCATAAGGGGGTGGGAAGAGAGGGCTCACCCTTTTGCAGAGCCACATCATGCAATCCACAGAAGAGCAGGTCCCGTATTTGTCTGTGAGAGGCAGGCCGCCAGGCAGCTGCATGTGGTCTAGCCTGCCCCTTTGCCCTAGCAAAACATTTTAGTCTTTACCCTTGCTCCCTCCGTGTCTATTGCAGCTGTGCAGGTTTTTGTACTGGGGAGGACAGTCAGTGTTAAGAGGCTGATGTGAAGGGCCCACATATCCTATACGATATTTAGTATAACTCTGAGTACCTACTGTAGAAACTGATCTTTGCAGTGGGGTGCTGCTTGTTAGACACACGGAGGATGGATGTACATTAAACCTTGCACCCCCACAGGTCCCAAATGTCCAGCTGGATTTCACAACATCAGGGCTTGGCTCTTACACCAGCCACAGACTTACCTCTTGAGCACAACATCTCAATGGTTTTGGCACTGGGAGGCAGGAGCCTGGGGTTCGGTTCTTGCCTCTCCATCTAGTGAACAAATGTAACCACTGCTAAGGCGGCTGTTTTCTTCCCTGGCCCAATGAATATGTTCATAAAGAATGAAAATTCTTCAGTAAGAGAGGAAAAATACTTCATAGCCTCATGAATGGAGCATTAGAACTTCTTTACAGTGAGGGTGACAGAGCACTGGAACAGGCTGCCCAGGGAGGTCGTGGAGTCCCCTTCTCTGGAGATTTTCAAGACCTGCCTTGATGCAGTCCTGAGTAATGTGCTCTAGGCAATCCTGCTTCAGCAGGAGAGCTGGACTAGATGATCTCTAGAGGTCCCTTCCAACTCTGACAATCCCGTGATTCCGTGAGTCTCCTGAGAAAAAGGGATATTGGCAAAGGAATAACTCCCTCTCTCCCCCATGTTGTTGAAGCTTGAACACCAAGAAGCCAGAGTTATAACAATGAGCCAGAAGAATAGCAAATGAGAAGGAATCTGTTACTGTGGTCTGTATGTACCAGGTCATCAGATGAGCAAGCTAGCTTCAGGTCCTGGTCCCTCGACAGCTTGTCTTTTGCAATTCAAGCACTGAATGTTTATTCAGGGGAAATAATGCTAGGAACTAGACTGTTGCTTAGTTAATGACTTTGTTCCTGGCAAATTTGCATTCTGCACAGTAGTCCCACTTCAACAGAAAGAACAGATGTGTTGATTTGTTTGGGGTTTTGGGGGTTATTACAGAAAAAGCTGCAGCGGGGAGGCAGAGTGGGCTGGGACTGGAGGCTGAATGAAGAGAAAGGCAGAAGTGTTCAGAGCAGAGCAGGGAAGTGAGAAAAGGAGGAGGGAGCTGGGGGAGTTAGTTACCTGCACTACCTGGTTATCCTTATGCAGAGGGAAAACTTGGAACGGTGCCTGTGTATCTGGAAGGAGGCAGTCTGGCACGGCAAGGTTTGCTAAACAGGACTTGTTGTAGCTGTTGAAGGTGCAGAGATTTCTATTGCCCAAACTTGGCTTGGCAGAGGGAAAGGGAATGGTTTCATGTACGTTCCCTCAGGCTTGGAAAGGAGAGTTGCAGCGGAGATTATGACTTATTCCTTGTGCTTCTGTGACTAGTGCTTTGTGGTAGCTTTGCTTAAAAGTTGAGATGTGGCCAAAACATAATTCTGATTCAATGTTGAATATCCGCGACCTGGAAAAGCTTCAGCCAGACTATGTTTATACTTTCGCACTACTGCTAATTATAGTACCACTTGAATTAGTTAATTGAATAAATAAATAAATAATATGATGAAACAGGTGCTTAAGTGTAGGATAGAGACGAATAAGCCAAATGATGATTGATCTCAAGCAGTGACTGCTTAGATGAAGATTAAATATTCTGGGCAATGACAAATGAATGTTAGGTGTTCTGTTCTTTGGCTTTGTTTTTGTTGGGGTTTTTTTTCAACCATTTGAATATTCTGTGCCAACGAAATACCTTAAGGAATCTGAAACTGGCAACGAACTGTTTAGCAGTCTGGAAAACAGGATTTTCAAAAGTGAGGAATTTTAGCGGCAAACACAGACTTTGCCCATTCCGTTCTTGTAACTGTACTTTCATGAAGCCAAGTACTGTGTTCAGGCTACAGCAATGTTTAAAAATATGATGGACACTACCACCCACACCCCTTATCCCAGTATGGTAGGTATGAGAGTATAAACAGGAGCGTTAAGTTCCCTATAAAAAAGTTAAGATACACAGTCTGCATATTGACATCACTCAGAATAGCCAGCTAAAAGATCTTTAAGGAGAAGTCTACAAATGTTTGTAGGGCAATGTTCTTTCTGGCTTGCCAGAAACCCACCCAGAACAGCAGTTAGCAAAGAGGGCCCTGTGCTGGCATAAGTGAGCCATGCTTCACACCAGGAAGTCAGGTGCCACTCAACAGCTAGAGTAACCTGTATTATGGGAATTAGGATTTTTACCTAATGTTATAACTGCATTCCAGTCCTGCCAGATCCTCAGAGTCTAACCATGAGGCTACAGTGAAAAATGTGGGGACTGGTGACAGCACCTCTCATGCTTTGTTTTCTTCTGGAATTCAGTGTTGACTGGGGCCATTTTGGGGCCTTTGGCAGAGTTTGTGTCCTACCCCCTCAACTCCAAATTACAGCAGAGCTTAGGTGTCTCTTTGCCCAGGCTTGGAGACTGCAAGAGTCTGGTTGTCCCCTCTAATTCATTCAGAGCTTTTGGTGCTTAATGGTCATCTAATCTGATAGTTCAGTGAGTAAAATTTGTCTCTAGACAAAAGGCAACTTTGGTAATGATCTAAACGTAAAAATATTTTAGAAATCATAAGGCTTCATAACATGGAAATGCCACCTGTTACCTGGTGGCAAATTTTATAAATAGAGAACTACAGTTATGTTTGTCTGTAGCCATCTCACTTTCATTATTTGGAATGGTCCTTTCCCATGGCACAATTATTGCAGCCACTCATTTCGACTGCATGTATGAGAGGAGAAACGCTCAGCTAACATTTGACCCAACAGCCCCGCAGCACTCCACATCAAATTGTGTGCAGCACAGTCACAGTCCAGTTCTCACTAGCAACTGTTGAAAGAGCGAGCTTACTTCAAAGGGACGAAAAGTTGTCTTTTAGAATACACTAAGAAAGAAAAATTATAACATTGGTTGTACTCAGTAGAAATAGAAACACATATGATTTTAGCTTTATTTTTGGTATTACTCCTTCCTAGTGGTGCAGCTAGCCAGTGAAGACTTCACAGGCGATGGGCCTCCTGGGAGTTAGATGCCTCTGTGGACATAACCTTGAGACAACAAAGCAACTCTCCCTAGCTAAAAGAGTCAACTGTCTAGTTTCCTAAGCAATCTGTGCATTTTTTCTGTGCCCTTTGTGGATTAAGAAAGGCTGGTTAATCTGTAGAGTATGTGCTCTCTAATGACGGCTGGCCCATGCAGACATCGCTCCAAATCCTGTGCAAGCCAGGAACAGACGACGGGGGCTTTGCAAATCCCTACATAGAGCCATGCACTGATTGTTCAGGCTGTAGAATCATTTCTCAAATGAAACACAGCTGAAGAAGTGCCAAACACTGACTCTCCCCAATCTGGCAGTTACATATGGTAGTGTCTTTCTAACTAGTTAACTGCTGTGGCTGGGGAAAGCACTGTATCTGTAGGAACACTCAGATTGCTTTGACCCTGACTATATGAGATAATGCTGAGGATAGTGAGGGTTGAAATCATTAACTGTGCTCAAACTGTGCCTATAATGTGCTCAAACTGAGCGTATTAATTATGCTCAGAATGCAAGAAAGATTAAAGGAGGGATGTGGAGTTGACCAAATGCTGCAGATACAGGTCAGCAATTCCCGTCTCATTCTGCCCAAGAGCCCACAACTGCTTCAGCATACAGTTCTCACAGTCATGTTCAAGCTCTTGTTTGCCTTCACCATGAAGTCACTAATTACTGGTTGAGTTGGTGAACATGTATAGATTGATCTGTGCAAATGCAGCAACTGTTTTTTTCTTAAAAGTCCATCTTTTTGATATTGCATTACGATAGGAAGCCAAAACCCAATCAAAAAACTCACTGCAGCATAGTGGTGCCAGTAACACCATGTTTGCCATGTGCCCCAGCAGGGACTAATACAAAAATGCCATGAAAGGGGCCCATCCACCACAGGTGCACTGTTCTTGTGTGGGATACAGTGTCTGTAAGGCTTTGCTTAATGGGCATCTGGGCTGCCACAGTGGAGAAGATTTGGAAGCAAGATCACGTTTGGAGTTGAGGAGCAGGACAGCACAGGGAAAAAATGCTGCTTGTAGGAAGGAGATGTTGCCTGGGGAGGAACGGCCTCCGAAGGAGCAAAAAGGCACATGGATGGCAATTGGATATTTGGTTTAGATGAAATGAGCACCTAGGTCAGGACACATGGTGTACAACTGTAACAGGCAGTTGAGAGGCATCCTCTCAACATTTTCCCTTCCATTTCCCATCTGTGCAATCACAAGTGATGACAGGTAGGTCTAAGGCTCAGTCCCTTGTGACCAACTGCAAACTACAGGAACTATTACTACTTATTTAAGCTGCTGCATGCCTGATGTCTCCTGGTGTTTCGGTGTGTGCATTGGGCCGTGTTAGGGCCGCAGCAATCTGTGGAAGAAGATGGAGGCCTTAGGTCTCCAGCACCAGCTTCTGAAATGAGTAATTTAACTTAAACTAAGATATTGCTGATATATCATTTTTATCAAACTTGCTCTCTGGAGCATGTCTTGAAAACTGTATTGTTTGTTTTGGATAAACTATTGATTAATGTCTCGTTTGCACAAAGCTGTAGTGCCTTTCTACTTGCTTGGTTAGTACGTTAATCAGGATGAAGCCCATATTCTTTGCTACTACCTAAAAGTTAGCCTCTGACAGAGATTTAAGGGATGTTTCACCCAATTAAATGGGCATAATTGAACCTGCTATTTTCAGTCGTTGAGCTTAGCTCTGAAGTAAAATGCAACTGAAAAATATATACAAAAACTGAAATCATAAGGGCTTTGCAACATCTAGGTTTAAAGAAGCTTCATGACTATCATAAACAGAACAATCTGGTAGGAGAATTCTTTTTCCTTCTCTTTTTAGATTTCTTTAATAAAGAATTTATGATGCTGAAGTAAAAACCATTTCTTTCTGAAAGTAAAACAGCTAATGGTCAAGGCTGATTCTTTGAAGTCCACTGCATGAACTTTACTAACTTCCTATTTAATATTAGCTAACCCATAACTGAATTAGATATCCTAAATCATTCATCAGGCTCAAGTTATCCCTGTAGGTGGGAAAAGGAAATATCAAAATCATACAGAGACACTAAGTGAAATACTTCTCCAATTAATAAGATGCTCAAGAGATGTTTCCAGTACTTTAAGTCAGTTTTATTTAAAAAATAGAGTCCAAACATCATTTTTGATAAGGTGCAACTTATGTACCATTTTCTACAATTAAAAAGAAAAAAAACCAAAGCAAAACAATATTCATAATTATAGTGTCATTCCAACACAGAACCAGTGGGTCTCCTGTAATTCTTAAACATTCTTTTTCTGCATCCTCAAAGCATAAAAATTAATTAGTATCACTGTGACAGCCAAAGGGTCTGGCTAATGTCATCCATGTTCTGTACTTTAATAATAAACTGTCTGGTACAGATTGCTTCAAGTACACATCAGAAGCTGAATGTAACTGAACACAGTTCATGCAAAACAAAGGTACAATACTGAACTTGCATCATCCAAAGACGTTTGCTCTCGTTTAGTTTGACATCTTCGAAGTCCAACTGGTTGAAAATGAGGATTGAACAGAGGTTGCATAAAGTGAGCACTTTATACTAAAGTACTTACGTAACTCTCAGATTGATCAGGCTACGTGACTATCTTGAGCTCTAAAAATTCAAATAAATACTTAAGGCTGAGATCTATGCCTCTTGGATTCTATTCAGTAACTTCTGAGATATATTTGGGAATACAGATGGAAAACAGTGACTGATAATGGGTCTGTTATAGGGAAATACATTAAATCATTACATCAGAACTGCATTTTTTGAGAAAAGCATGTTATTAATTTATATTGAGTGTTCCCCATTCAGCCACTCAAGCTAAAAGAGCAATGAAGACTGTAGCACGGAGGGAGTTCAACAGACAGACTTACAGCCAATTACTGTCTCTGAAAGCATCTCAAGTGCTAAGTTTTATAATTAGCAAAGTCTGTCCAGTTTCAAAACCCGTCTTGTCATTCTACCATCACCTCAGCCTTGATAATGCCAAGCAGCTGAAGTTAGCTATGGCTATATCTAGCTGGAGAGCTAGATATCAGTCACTGCTCTAAGGGGGTTCAACATATTTTGAACAGATGCCGGAACAAGGAGTTGCAGTCTAACCACCTGCAGTTACACATCCAAAGCTTTGATAGAAAAAAAACGGACCTCCATTTTCCTGCCTTCTGCTTGGAGGGTACTCTCAGGGTCAAACTGCACCCACAATAAGTGCATGAATCTCAATGCCATCTGCTGTTTCTTACAAACATGCTGGTTTATGGATCCTGTTCTTAAGTCCTGAGGGTTCCTCATATGCAGTCTAATAAGATGAGGTGACAAGCTATCAGAGGGCTGACTGTTGGTTTTAGTGGATCAGGCCTCTGGGTATTAATGGGAATTAGCCAGAAAAGTTTATGTCTGTGCACAGCCACGAACTGAGTTTAGCTGATAACCCAAGACAATACCCAAGTGAGTTTGTATTCATGGCCAGTTTAGCCTTAGTTAAGTGACTCCTTGTCTTTTTCTCAGAAAACAACAATTTTTTTTCAGTGTTGATATAGTATCCTGATTCCTGTGAGCAAACATTGCCCTCAGTACTATCAATGCTCTTCAGAATTAGCTCTGCCGTGGACTACATGCTAATACAGCATGGACTGAAATTTCTTTGGCTAATAGAGAAGGCTTTAGATCTCTCCTTTTCCCTGGCACACATGAAGCATTGAGTTTGATTTCAAATAGCAGATAAATTCACTTTTCAATTTATTTCTCTTGGCTTATGAGCAAAAGCAGTATTTTAGTGTTCAAGTGAGGAGTACACACACTTGCTTCATATATGAACATAAAGGAAAATGGAGAAAGTGTTCATCAAACATGTATGTATTAACATGCTATAAAAGTGAAGAGTAGAACACAGTCCTTCAGTTTTATTCTCAGAACAAGATTGCCTATTTATCTTAGTCCAAATCCCTTAGATTCTAGTTTTGGGTAGGAACTGACATTGGTACTAAGCCCCTTTTGGGTTTAGTTCTGGAATGAACTGATTTTATTATGGCATCTCTGTTCAAATGAGGGAATCCAATGTTTATGAGCTTGGTTGTTGAATTGGCTGGTTTTTTATGAGTTTGGCTGACGATAGCTTCACAGAAAAACAGAAGAAACAACAATATTATGTTGTATTTCCTATTTTCAGAAGGAAATAGTTGCTCAGTTCTATAGTTTACATAGTTTTAACAATATCCCTTTAATAATACATTGTACTGCAGATGTTCAGTTAACAAAAAGTATACACTGAAATATTTATGGGCTTTGGCTGGAGCTGCATATATTTGTGTCAGTCTGTTGCAAACACTATTGTTAAGTGGAGTACTTAGCAGATTAAAATTATCCCTTTACTTCCGTTTCTTTTACTTAAACAATTTGGGCTGTACTTTGTGTGAATGCAGTGGGACACACGCCAGGAGGAAGCAGGGTCACCGGAGATAAGAGGAGGAATTTGTGACATGTACCTCTGGGCATCTAACTTAGGGTGCACCTGGCTAGTTGTCTCAGTTAGGGACACAGCGATCACGCACATTGCCTACAAGTTGGATCAACAGTCTGGCTTTTGTCTGGAGCAACAGGCTGTTCTGGCATGAAAGGACTCCCAAAACCTCTGCCCAGGAAGACCATCTGGACGCAATGGACTTGAGCTACTGGCTTCTGTATGAATTTGAACAAAAATACCAGAGGTCTTAGATGTCTAAACAAAGGGTCCAGACTCTCAGAGGGTCTGAAGGGGATTCAGGGCATCTCAATTAGGATGCAACCTCTCTCCAATCTTTATGCGTATAGTTATAAACCAGACACTGGGCAGTGTGGATTACATGTTACTGAGAGTAAAATTTGGTCTTCTGTTACTGATAGCAGTATTGACTAAAGTGCTAGTATATTAACACAGACAACGTTGAGTCTGTGCATCTTACATAGGATCAGAACAAGGGTTTAGGAAAATTTAGCATTTTTACCTGAGTGGCTTGGAGGTCCCTACCGGGGGCTGCTAAATCTTGTGTTCTTGCTGCAAACAGATCAATAATTAAAGCTTTGCTATTGCTGTTTGCATTCTCAGTCCCTTTGATCTTATCTAGCCACAGTATTGTGGGGATGGATTCCACAGTCCTATGACTGGGCAGATGCATAAAGAGTAGATCTGCTACAGAATAAATGTCTGTGACTGTTAAATTAACTTCAACAATCTCTTGGCAGGTGCAGACAAATGCCAAGAAATAACAATGACCAAAAGGAACTAAATGGAGAACCAGGAATCAATGCAGAACTTCATTAGGTCATGAAAAATGATGATGTACACAGGGAGAGACAGGTGAGGGTTTCAATCTCTTGTCCCTAACCTCTAGGAGAGCTGGATACCAGTCTCCCTTTAGTGCTTTTGAAAATTCCTCCATGAGCGTCTATGTTTTTTCCTGTTGTCACTATACCACATAATACTAAATATTACAGTACCTGTATGCAAAATTGCATAGAGAAATAATAAGTCCTTACAAATCAGTCACATTTCAACATTAATAAAGGGAAGCTGATTGACAGAAATGCTAAACTGCATAAAATTCAAAGGACTAAAGCAGGGAGCAGGGGACACTGTGTTTTGAAGTGAGTTGAAGTGTGTTCTTGCTCCTTTAACTCCAGTCCTGATTCACCTAACTTTTACAAAAATACATGAAAATGACAAAATTTTTCATTTTAAAATACAACAATATTTTCCCTCATGAAAATGGTATGATTCAGTAGCAAATAAATAGCCATGATTTCAATAACAAAAACAACTGAAGTTACTCAGACACACTCTCCAGTTTGGAACACAAATGTTTATATCTGGTAACAGCTTATACATAAAAAGTGTCTGTTAGTCTTCACACCTGCCTCATGAGTTACTGTGAATGTTGATGCATCCCACTGGTGCTCCTGGCTCTTTGTCTTTAAGCACCACATCACTTCCACCCACCAATGCTGTAATTGTGCTGTTGGGAATCTCATTAAGGAAACACAGCTTGATGTCTGCAGCTGCTCAGAGCTTCTAAACTGCCTTCCTCATTAAATAAGTGCCATCCTGCATCCACTCCCTCTGTCAGCGGCATATTGGGCCATTCCTCATACACACCACATTTTCTCTTTAAACAAAATGAAACACCGAATGTAGCCTTTGTGTTAATCTAGAAGGGATTCCTTTGGGCTTACTTTCCTCTTCCTTTACCAGTCTAGTTAAACATGATAGATTCAGGGTCCTGGTTTGCCATTTGAGCCATATGTCTTAATACATCCTTTTTAGTTATGATACCCAGCAGCCTCCTAGAGGAGAAAAGGAAAGGAAAGGTCAAGAATCATTTCATATATCATGTGGTTTTTTTCCCCTGGTCAGCTGCAGGGACATTTTGTGAGTGCTTCCGTATAACACTGTCCATCCCATCCATTCCTCAATTATTATCTTTCATAAAAAGCATTCTCACATCATGTATTTTTACGACTGCAGCCATGATCATTAAGTTAAATACATTGGGTTGTTATCTCTTTTTGTTGGGAACATGACTGAGTGAGGAGCTACAACTACTGACACTTTGTACAACAAAGTATAGAGTTTCCTTAGACTCAGGCTGCAGAGAACGAACAGCACAAAACCAAGGCACCAGCGCCCTGAGCTAACGCGTGGGATTCAGTAATATACAGACTAAGCTAAAACACAGACTTTCTGAAACTCTCACGTTCAGACAACATAATTCTTTCAACTTTAAGTGATAATTTATCATTTATATGATCCTAAATTAATTATATCCATCAGGAAAGATGAAGCCTATAAGATGTCTGGCCCTCAGAGTAAAAAATTTCCTAACCCTCAGTATTCAAGGGCTTTATTTCCAGTCCTTGAAGGCCACGAGACATTGAATTTTGAAAATATCTCATTGTTACAGTTTTTCCACCTTTCATTTCATGTAAGTGCTAAAGTTCAAGATCAAAATTTCCAAATCCAGGCATCTAAAAATCAGGATCTAAATCTGTGTCCTGATAGTGTTTATTATTTTCTTAATGCTGAGGACACTGCACTGATAGTAACAGCAGATATGCAATATTTTTGAATAACAAAAATTATTTTTGCATAAGACTGAACTTTAGTCTTCTGCATTTGAAAATGGTTTTGCTGTCCTGTTGTTCTTCTTGCTGCTATATTCTGGGATAAGCAACAATCTCAAAATAGCTCAGATCCCATTGGATTTATGGGATGTTATTTCTGGTGCACACCGTGCAGCTTTTTACTCTTCTAACTTTATGTTTGCCCACACTTCTTCAGCTGGTTTTTTGTGGACTTCTGTTCTATATGTCTTTCCATTTTCCATTAAAGAAAGCTGAACAGATTAATTTTCCTCCACTAACATCTTTATCACAGTCTTCACAAGCATCTAATCTAGCTGGATGTCTAGAAACAGGCCCATTCTTTGCAAACAATACTACCTGCCAGATCTGACTCTGTTGAAAACTGAACTATAGTGGGAGTCAGAACAGTTTATTTTGTATTTATCTTTACCTTATCTAAATGACAATACACTAAGGATTTGGTAGAACAGAATGAAACACTCGGCAAGGGCCGTTTTGGTTCTGTCTGACTTCTTTTGCTGCCCTGGAGAGAAACTGGGCACGCTTCCCTTATTCTTCCAATCACAAAATAGACAAATAAAAATATTCACTTGACTGTCTCAAAGGTGCTGATTAATTAGTTACTGTCTATATTTGTCTTTAAACAGGAAAAACAGTGGGTTTGTTAACGCTGAAGAAAAATCTCCTGAGGTTCTCTAAGCGTGCTTGACTCAGCATCTACTCACCCACTGCGAGTGACAAGACACTGCCGGAGTCCGAGTTTCCGGAAAATATCTACCACCGTCTCCATTGGCGTGTGATCAGTGACAGTGAAAGGGCTCAGGTTGAGAATACGCCGCAGCTTCAGTGGATGGGGACTGTTGGGTGGCAGTTCTGGGGGGTCTTCAGTGAAATACACAATGGAGTTGCTCACCACCCCATCCTGACGCTGTCTTGCATTCTCTGTACGATAGAAAGATCGAGGTAGATAGTGAGTTAGGCTTGATAACAAAACAAAACAAAATATCCTCCTTTGGAAAGCAAAGGCAGTAGTAGCTTTTTGTCTTTAATGTACTGAGGTCCCAGAAGTTGGGGTTACAGAGCAAATTTGAATTTCCTTGAGACATTGTTGCCTTGAAGCAAATGTAAGTGATAGCTTTACAAACACATACTTTTGCTTGGTTGGGATGCTTTTCTGAATAAATGTGCAGCTCATTGCCTTCACAAACATCCTTAATTCAACTTCTATCAAATTCAAATGATTATATGTCATTTCCTCCATTGTGAGAATCACAACAGAAACCTCTATTATATGGCTGAAGGAGTGGCATCAGCAGCCTGTGTTTGGTCCCAGCTGGCTTGGAGCAGAATGTTTGTTCCCAGACTTCTCACTGAAGTGAATGAATTTATGAACACCAAGCTGGGGGTAAGACAAATTCACATCCCAGGGATCTGGGGGAGGTGTAGACGTTGTTCTAGACCAGCACACCTCTCTGGTGTGCAGGGTGAATTTTGTGGTTCTGCATTCAATGCCTTAAATAGAGTTTGCATATGCAGATTTTAAAAGGGTAGAAAAAAATAGTATCCTACTTAAAGGAAAATACATTTTATTGTTTGGTACGTTTTTCTCAACAGTACATATTAGACCACTTTCAAAATTTCAAAAGCTATCATCCATACTTTGATCAAACTATGAAGTGAACTTTACACTACATCTGGATTTACACAATCAGTATAAGCCTTTTACTTTGAAGTATGCTCCAAAAAGAATTCTTACCATTTAAGTGGTTTATTTTCATTGTAGTGTTTACCTCATTTCTACTCAACACTACAGGGCACAACCAACATATGAGATGGATTTCCAAATGATAGACAACTCTTTCCCCAGAATAAGCATATCATACTTGGCTCTGAGGGTTTAACCCTTTCTTCTTTTTTGTATAAATTCTTGGCAATGGCTGGAATGATTATCTTTGATTAATATAGGTTGCTTCTGTTCTTGAGAGGTACAGCGAATCAGACATACTCAAATGTATATATTCTTGGAGCTCCTTGCCATCAATCAAAGTGCAGAAACCTGCTCCTGTGACTTGTAATGTGTAGACAGTAATGGTTTCCAACGTGTTCCAGCTGCATTTTTCTCCCTTTAACGATAATTGTCTTGTAATATTTCTGGAACTGGAGCAGAGCTGGCTCAAACCTAATATCAGTACAGTACATGCTTTTCAACCTTCTCACCCCACATATTACAAGCCCTATTGCAATTTATAGGAATGACGCTAACTTTGTCTCATCTTGTTTTGACTCATACGTCTAATTTCAAGTGTGAACATGCCTGTATAGCTCTTTGATATATGACCTGCGGTAAGAGGTAACATTTATCAAACTGAAGGTAACTCCCACCCTTTGATAAAAACCCTTGACAGCTAAGTATTTCCTGCCCGAAACTGCACCCAAAGCAATAGGCCTAAGCATTTCAGTTACCACATTGCTGCTCCCAAGCCAGCAGTGACCCTGGGCAACAGCGATTAGCGAAAGCCATGATTTCACTCTTCAAAGTCAAACACCTCTCTAGAGAAATTTGAATGATATAGTACTATTGAGCAAATTCAGCAACATCAGAAAAATGGTGGACTTTGCATGCAGTCTCACTGGATGGGGGAGTTAGAGTAAAGGTAAAACAGAAGAACAGATCATTTTTGCAGTCAGTGGGTAAGAAAAGCAGATATAGCTTAACAGAAAGAGCAAAGCAAATGGATGACGATGTCTGGTTTTACAGATTAATCTACACAGAAAACCCTTGTCATACTTAGAGAGTGAATTAGTTCTCCCAAATGTGAAACGACCTTTCATATTCAGGAGTTCACAGTTCACAGCCTGTATTAACTATGCTGCTTTCTCGACTCCATACTGGGAAAAGTACATTATACAGGCCACCTGCCTTGTTTCCAAGACTCTGCCTTTTGTACGATGCCTCTGAAGCTGGTCAAATTTAAGAAGAGATTTACAGGGACAGATACTCCCCTTCGTAAGACTGTAAAGTAGGTGCCATCTGAAATGTAAACACCTATTCCCAGAGGGTGACTCTGCCCACCTGACCTGCGTGCCTGCTAAACAAAGACCAGTGGAAGGACAGAATCCTCCTGAAGGTGCTTCTGAGTGATCCAGAGTGTCATTGCCATTCACTCTGCAGAGACTGGATGAATTTTTAGAATATGCTTAGTGCTCCACTTAGTAAGAAAGAACATAGGTAGGCATAAATCACGCGGCAGAGAGCTGTGTGTAAACAGGTATTTGATGTGGGACTCAACAGCTATTGCCTTCATCCAAGTAGTGAGTTGTATGAGGGAATCTGAGTAATTCCCCAGCATATTCCCTGGGCCACCACACTGCTGATGCACAATTTATAGGGCCAGAGAAAGAAGCAGAGACTTCTTGGTTGAAAGCACGTCTCTGTGTAGTGCAACATGTTGTCATATAGAGGTATAAAACAATCCAAACTGAGGCAGAATTCTGCAGGGCACAATAGTGTGGTGAAAGAAGAGATACCGATGTGGACTTGACTCCACTTTTCAGAATACCTCATTCCCTGGCTAGAGTGCTGTGCAGATGGGGTTTATACTGCTCCCAGGTATAACTCTCCAATATCTCTGGATGCTGTCAGGCTGAGCAGGAAATAAGAACCTGAACAAGAGAATAAAAGATGCTTCACCACATGTGATGTTTAACTTTTGGCAAGTAATTTTATAGTTTGAAGAGACTTAGTGTATGGCTCCATGAAGACACTATGAAGCAGGCTGAGATGAAGGTTTGCAAGTCATTAGCTACTCTGTGGCAATGATGAGCAGTGACTTCTGCAATAAATGCAAAGCAACTTTGGCCTTCAGTGAAAGAGGACTAGCTATTAAAAAGTTGCTAGCATGGTACAAAACCAGTGTTTTGTCTGCCCTGTACTGGAACAATACACTGTCTTTTGGAAAAGTAAAACCAAATCCATATTTTAAATCACAAAGACACAAACCATACTGGAAAGATTAACCGTTTGTCACAGAGTCAGCAAAGAATGACATCAGGAGCTGTCATACTCAACCCAAGAGAAAAAGGCTCACTGAAGATCCCTAACAGCTGAGGATTTTAGGCAAACTTATCTATGAAGAGAAGTTTTTGACTTTAAATCTCAGTTCTGCCTCAGATCCTATGAAAGGTGCTCTTAATTAGAGCTGTTCAGGAAACAGTACTTTTTCCTCTGGAAAATGTGGATGTCAAAGAAACAGGTTTTGAACAGGAAAGCATTTTGATCTAAAATGTCTGCTGAGTTTATTTTTAACTGATTTCTTTGTTATGAGTGCATAGCTGGACATTTTCACACATGTCTTAGAAAGCCCATTCAGCTATGTTGCCATTTATGACCTGAATCAAAAGACTCAGCTCCTCAGAATTCTCTGACTTGCTTCAGACGGCATCTGATCTTTCTGCTTTTAAAAATTTTCCCACTGACATACCTTCCCGCAAAGGAGACGTAAAAGGCTATAAAGTTAGGATGGCAGAAAAACATTACAGCCATAACATGGTATAGACAGTGTAAAAGCCAGACACAAGGTAGGCTAAATACATCTAATTAAGGTTTTTTGCTTCTCAAAGGGGAATGCAGAAGACATTTGAAACTCATTAGCCAAAGCAGGATAAAATACAAACTATTTTATAAATGGTATCAGCTCTTGGCATTTACACATTTGGTGGAACTTCAGACACATATTTACTTTCCTAGCTTGGCCATACCAGGCATCTTTTGTTACTACCAAAGGAAGATTAGCCCTCTGAGAAAATCAATTGTTTGAAAAGGGTATTGCAGCTAGCACCCTTGCACTTCAACTTGGTGTCTTTAAAATCCTCTTATACTGAGATTGGTATACAGAAGATTATAACTTCATCGAGACTTTTTTTTGCTTGTGTTGAAGGAAGGATGAAGAAATAACCAGTGATAGCAGGCTTTTAATGAAAAAGTTAGATTCCCACACCCCTTGGAAGTTACATTAGAATTGTACAATTAGAGGAACTGTAGAACTGGCAGTTCTGCTTTCCTATGTTTTGAGAAATTAGTGACATAAGTAAATACAAAATGAATTCCGCTCATAAACTATTTTCTTTAATTGAAATGACAACTTACACCACAGAAGGGAAAAAATGAGAAATTAATTTCATCCCTGAAGAGAATTCCACACTATATTTTAAGGGGAGAAAACTGAGCTCTGTCATTTCTTTTCTTCTTCTGCATGTAGTATAGATGCAGTGTTGGTGACTTTCTGCTATGGGTTCAGAAGAGGAGAATCAGGTAACAGCTGAGTGTCCTTAAATAAATGAATATAAATTTTAGGTCTAATCACTTAGACAGGGTCTTTTTACATCGAGAAGACAAAAATAAATATGCATTAAAAAAACAAGTGCTTTAAAGAGCACTGTTATTTCAAATTTTATTTTAGCTTTATGAGAAGTGGGCAGGAAAGTGGCCCTCTAAAATAGCCCTGATTTTCCATCTATGGATTTTGTTTTCTGAAGAATAGGGGAGTTTCCATCTGAGACAACAGCTTTTTAAAGGTCCTGAAGTGGAGGAATGAAACAGGCCCATGCAGAGAGGAAAAGTTCCATGTCAAGATTTGGGTGTGCCAGACATTCCACTCCCCTGCAAAGTATAAGGCAATCATGCCCAGCCAGCCCCCTGCCTGCCCACCCAGCTGGCCCTCAGCACCATGGGACTGCCAGATTTGGGAGCAGACCATGGGATTGATTTGCCAGGATTGCAGACCTCCACAGCTCTGGATGCCCTGGGTACAGGGAAGGTGGGAACGCTTGCTTTCATCCTGTCTTTTCAATCCCCACGTAGCCAACAGGGCAACAAGAAAAGGACCTGATGGGTGAAAACCTGTAAAGACCTGGATCAGACTCTCAGGCAACCAGCCAGCTATCCACCAGATGCTTGGCAAAACTCAGTCATGTTTACCAAACAACATCTTCCACTGAAAAGCTTTCCACTCCTAGCACAAAACGCCTGCACGTGAGAAAAAAATGAGATAGTGCAACAGAAGGAAGCACAGGGGCTTGCATTTCATCACAGGGTGACACAGGTTGATGACTGCCCCAGCTGCTACCAGTGGCCCACGGATACTAGAGGAAGCTCAGCACTGCAGTGGCTTTTCATCTGGTTCTGGCAAAACTTCTGGCCATATGAGTCAGGTTTACCTCTGTTGTCTCTAGCAAAATTGTATTGTACTGTTGTGAGTGACAACAAAATTAAGCCCACAAAAGTTAAACCCACTGAAGTCTACCAGGTGGTATGTTGCAGTAGAAAAGCTTCCAGCTATAGGTCCTCGACCTATAAAAGCCAGACTTGGGGAAAATGTTAGGGTTTGTTCTCATTTATCCATTCTTCAAGGTGAATTACACTGGTAACATCCTACCCTATCAAAATCAAACATATGTACACCGACACTATCTACTCACTTATTGCAAGAATCAGCTCTCGTCTCTGTGCAAATCCAATAAGTCTCTCTGAGTCTTTTGAAACGACTACTGGGAAGCCATTGTAGTCAGTCTCCTTGATTAGTGTCTCGACATCCTCCACTGTCATGCTGTCCTGCGTCAGAACAGAGAGAGGAGCTTCACCACGCCTTGGTCTCATGACATCTGTTGCCAGGGTACGGTGGGTGAATTCATCCTTCACATCCAGAAACGGGTAGCCGTTCAGATGAATGTGAGCTTCATAGATCCCTTCTTTCCCAAAGGCGTCTGCCACCCACTTGCTTGTGACAGCTGCAGCCATAAGAGGTACGATGTACTCCAGGCCCCCAGTTAGCTCAAACATAATCACCACCAGAGAGACCGTCATTCGGGTAACACCACCTGCCAGCAAGGAAAGCAGTCAAGTTTCCTTCGGTGCTCTTTAAGTATACATACTAAGCAATTCATCTACATTTTTGTATCTTAGACTCAAAAAGGCATGAGATTATTTAAGATGAGTACTTTGCCCTTATACTTTGTGAAGTAGTTTTGGGCTTATTTCACTAAAGAAAGATTTTTCATCTGATGCAACTGTCATCAAAAAGATGGAGTGAACTTGCTCAAGTCAAAGATGCTAACGCTGAATAGCAAATAATGAATGCTAAAAGACAGCTGTCAAACCAGAAAGCATGCCCTCCCCCCCAAAAAAAAATCAGCTATACTGGATACTTGAGAAACTAAAACTGAATCCTGTCATCAGCCCTCTAAAATGACTCCACGAATCAACTAAGTACCGTGGCTGGGGCAGGTAGGAGCAGTGAGAGCTGGCTGTCACGTTGGTTTACCTGTCACATCCATGCTGAAGAGAAAGCTAGGCATTATTTTTGGGCATGCAATGGTTACAAAATCCTATATAAGGACAGTTTGAGGCCACTGCAAGAGCTACGTTACAGCTTAAACCATGGCTTTTGCTATCAGTATGACAGCTTGAACTGTATACAACTTGGTTCGAGGCCATCTAGGCATGCAGCTGTAGACAGGATTATAGCTGTATTTTTCAATCTAGTCTTTCTGTATTAATTTCATATGCAAGCTCTTCATTCCTTCAGTTTGCTTTAAAGGACAAAAATAATATAACTGCATACAAGTGTGTATGTATCACTGAATTATTAGGTAACATTTCTTTGCCTCCGTTCAAAAGGTAAAAGTAATAAATCTGCAATTTTTAGGCCTCAAAATAAAGCACCATTTAAGATGAGAGAAATCAGCAAACAGGTCATTAAAAGATGCTTTTAATCTAGCAGCATACTGGAATATTAAATTGTTGATTATTTAACACGATGATCCAGATATGACTTTCATCTGAGGAATGCCTTAATCTTCCAACTCTGAAAAGCTGGTACCAGAGCCAGGATCACTTAATATTTACTCTACATCTCTTACTCTAAGCAAGACAGGTCTTGGGCTTAAGAATGAGCAGTGATCATTCTGCTGTATGCCTCACCATACTATTAAAATCACTGCACCTTGATTTAGACCTTTTAAAAGAGGAAGTGATTGCTGGCTAGCAGACTGCTGACTAACTGGAATATCGTAGCAAAGATTTGTGTATAATTTCTTTTATGAGCATTAAGATCATTTATGGACAAGAGGAAGTGCTTCACTCTTTTTTGTCAGTAAGATTCATAGCAGCTATTTTAATGTGTCTACACTGCTGTAGGTGTTCACACCCAAAGGGGTGATATCCAGATTGCCTTTATAATCTCTGGAGAAAAAAAGGCACCTTTGAGGTCAAATTAATCTGCTCATTTGCCTGGTTTTAGATGTCTGTTGCCAGATGAGACTGATCTTTCCAGTATCTCATTTTTCTGTTTTGACTGTGAAGGGTACCAATACAGTGAGCTCAGATGTTGATGTCTACATTATATATATTAAATTTAGACAAGCAAATCCCACCCTTCCTTCCTCTATGACTGATAGCACAAATTATCTTATTTTTCTAGCAAAAGACTCTGAAACCGAACCTTTTCCAGCTCTTCCCTGGGTACATCCATTTAAAACCTTTCATTTCAAATCTACCTAATTGCATTCATCATGTGCTATACATCCCCACTATTATTTCCTCATCTAATGATGGTATCAGCGTCAATAACAAAAGGAGGTAGACCATTCAATTACAGAAGGGCAAATATATGGCAAGGCAAAAAAAATGTGTTCAGATGGTGTGCTTGTAACATTCCTGTTGCATCTATGACTAGAATTTTGATATGTGAGGTATTATTCAATGATCTTGCTTTAATAGTTAACAGATCATTCCTGTTATATCCAATAAATCCCATTGATTGAACATAACCAGATATTGGCCTATGGTCAAAATGAAAATCAAAAGACAGCTCCGTTGAGCAGAGTGTGACACACAGTCAAAATAAGACCCAGAAATTTTACCTCTGTGTAGCTTAAAATTTGGCAAGACGTAGGAAGTTTGTTCCCTGCACTGAGAGAGAGCACAGTCTAAACAAGGTAGTAGCTTTAGTCCAGCTACAATGAATTTCATTACATCAAAAGGGGGGAAAAATCAAGCAAAAGCTCCTTCTTGGAATCCTGTAGCCTAGCTTTAATTTTTTTCTTTCCTTTTATGTGCTTTTTGGTGGATTGCAAGGAGTGGGCATTGGTGACTGCAAGCCTCTCTTTTGTTGACTACCTGTCAGATCACTGGAGAGACCATTTGAGGCAGCTGCCCATGCTTTAGCCCACCACATCTATTATGTCCAGAAATGCCGGCATAGCACCCAACACAAACACAAAGCCCCCTTAAACAATTTGTAGGTCCCCACACATCAGTGTTATCCATGCACAAAGCAATGACCAGCAGATACTGTACCCAAGCAAGCTGCTGCTCCCACCATAGCATAAAGTCCTGGCGTGACGCAGTCTGCCCCAGGCCTGCACCAGTTCCTGAAGATGATCCAGTCATGATGGTGATATGCCAGCTGCTCTACTCCAATCCCAACCATCCTACCAGCCATGGCTCCAACAGCCATGCTGGGAATGAAAAGGCCTGAAGGGATCTTGAATAAAATAGAGAGACATGAGCACCTTGACAAAAATGACTAGTAATGAACTTATGGATCAAACAATTTATTATTAGCAGTAAGAGAATCCAGTTTCCTTACTAAACGCTAGCTCAGAAGGCCATAGCCTTATGGAAGCCTACAGTGATGTTGCCTGTGGTCTGAGATGGGTTTCTGCAATGACTGAGTTTGTGTGGCTACGTGCATATGAACAGCTTTATAAAATGTTCCTTTTTTTTTTTTTAAGTAATTTTGAATCCTACCTGCTGCATCGCAGTGAATTTGATAGATAAATGGTGTTTCTGAATAATAGCCTGCTTTTAAAGTCAAGATGCTCCTGGTTTTGCCTTTATTGCTTTCTCAGCAGGATGTCAGGAGCTGCTGATGGTTCTGTCATGGACTTGAGAATAAGCTTAACTGAAAATAACATCTTGATTTCACCCTCTATCACATGGAGTACTTTATAGTTTTATTACTACTCTTTCAGGCTAAATCAGACCAGATTTTAAATTAAATGTCAAATGCAGAATAAAAACTCAGAGAAAAGAGGCTGACTACTCAGACGTAGCTATTTCTTCATCTCAGTTTGCTATATATTTTCCAGGAAGCTCTATGAATCATTACCTTGTTGTCTGCTATACAGACAAGTCACAAATCATTCAAAAAAAGGTATTGAAATGAGAAAGAAAAAAAAAAATTAAAATTCACTTTGCCTTGCCTCTTAGATGTAAAGTACACCTGAAAGTTGGAGAAAAATTTCCTGGTGGAGAAGAAAACTCAGATCTGTGGTAATGACTTGCATGGACTTTTGTTGGGTCTAGAGAGGAAAGGCTGTTATATCTTTTTACTTCTGAAAATACACCTTGAGCTTCCTAGACAACTAAAGTAACAACCTCAACATGGCCCAGAGGCATTAGGGCTGATAACAGCAGTCACTATCTCCTCCACCATACAGTCTTAATTTTGCTGATACAGTTGGACTGAGTTTTTTAGATTTGGTGTGTAAAGCTATTTTGTCTGTTCTTTTACAGAATAGTTGAAACTGTCAATTGCCTCTAACAAATTTTAAAAACAGAACAAATAAAGAAACACACATTAAATAAAGAACCAAACTCAGAAGTCTTTAAACAAATGAACAAGCATAACAGCCATAGATCAGTTTCTGCAGTGATGGACATCTCATTTCAAGTCTTCCTCCAGAAATATTACACCTGCAACATCCAAGTGCTATTAAACTCCCACTTGTTCTCCCTGCTTAGGAAACCAGCAGGACTCAGGTCCTGAGCAACCTTCTACTGTTCAGTAGTTCTTGTCATCAGATGGAGAAAACACAAATGAAAAGCAAAACTCCAACAACTTGCTACTATATTTTAGGTAAAAGGCCCTCTGAAAAGATGGATCCTCAGTTCAAGCACAGTGTTTAAGAGAAAGATGAGATGCTTTAGCTTTGAGTGTGGTATAAAATATAGTGTATAACTCAGAAAACTTCCCATCGTCTGCTGCAATCAGATCCAGAACTAAATGCTCAGATAATGGGAGCTGTAGACAGACAGATATGTGTTTTATATGGGCGCCAGCAATCAGATACATAAAACTCACCACAAACAGCTTTGTATATGTTGAAAGCTTGGATAAATTGTTCTTGGACCTTTCATCACCCATTTATGGGGAGGAGGAGGAGTGGAAGGAAAAAGTTGCAAATCCAGAATAATCAAATCATACATCCGTCAGTCCTCCCACTCATTCCCTCTTTTTTCCAAACTACAGTGCTTAAAAAGAATCAAAAATAGAATTTTCTGCTTCTTTTATATTTTTATGAGGTTTTGAATATGTAAATCAGTAAATTTAAAGCTATTACTTCCCTGAGCATAGCTACCTTGAGACACATTAAGACGTTAATCCAACAAGACAAACAGCAATGTAAATAGTCCATATCCCTGAGAGAGCTGAAAGGCAGCTGCAGTGGGAATCATCTAGAATTTGCTTATTGGCAACAGTGGATTTAAATTCCCCCCCAGATTTCCTTTTTTTCACTTAATAAAACCGCAGATGACTAGAAGGTGGAAAAGCAAGGTCATCCCTCTGCTATGATGGGGGACTGCAGAGCAAGATGTCAGGTGACGGGTGAACCAGCAGGTATCTCAACCACACCTGCATGGGTGGATGTAGGTCAGAGGCACAGAAGCCCTGCCAGACAGACCACATCTGTGCTTTGTGCTCACAACAGCTTCTGCGCCTGTCCCCAATTTACCTTCATGCCAAAAGTGAATATCGTGATGACAATTTTAAACACCAAAGCCAAGGCGAGCTGCCACATGGCGGTGTAGACTCCAGGGCCAGCAGGTCTGTCAGGAATGTCATCCACCGGCCGGGTCATGTTTGGATCATTGATATAGTCGCAGAGCTGCGAGGACTCCAGGGCACCGCAGTCATTGAAGAGCTCAGAGATCAGTTCGCTGGTGCTCCTCCGAGTGTAGGGGTTGGGGTAGGCAATGATGGCAGTGATAGCTGTTATCACTATGACCTCCAGGACTGGGTATTTCCCAAGTCTAGTGGTTTTTCGCCTCCTGCACCAGGCAATGTTGCATCGGATAAAGAGGGTCCCCCAGAGACCACCGAAGACGCCGAGCAGGATGAAGGGGAAGAGCTCGGCCATATACCAGGGGGTGTGGTACTCCACGTAGAACAGGACCAGCCGGCTGTTTCCAAAGGGATTGATGGACCTCAGTGTGAAGGCAGCCACCAGAGCAGCAAAAAATGATCTCCAGAGGGTTTTTAGAGGAAAGTAGTAGCTGACCTAAAAGCAAGCAGAGACTGTAAACACTTCACTGAGTGTGAGAGAAGGTGTTTGCTTTAATTATTCACTGGAGCACTGTGCAGAGTAAGCCATCGCTGTGTGTTTCATCTGTGACTGCACGTCTGGCTTGCCTGGGAATACCAGTCCTTGCCACAGCCAGAACGTGTTCAGAAAGATATCAGAGAAAGCATTTTCAGATTTCAGATAGGGAGCAGCAACCAGTGAAAAAATATATAATTCTAAATCCGAAGTTGCTGGCTAGAGACGGTAAGACGGGTGCTCAGCAGCTTGGCTCATGCAGCAGAAAGCCGAAAGCTGGAAACAGTTCAGCACAGTGATCCATTTCCAGATTAAATAATTTGATTTATTTCCAGAAAGCCAGTGCTCTTCTTCAACTCAAATTATGCTAAAATACCTGGTTATTTCTTATTACTAGCAAAGATCATTTTTGCTTTAGAAGAAAAATAAGCATATAAATATTTGAAAAATTAAGATGAATATTAGAAAAAGGTATCAAACAAAAATATATTTATTGAAGTGAACTTCCAGGTCTCACCTCTTCCAGACTAAAAAGCACACCTCCAATCGGAGCCCCAAAGGCAACAGAAACACCTGCGGCAGCTGCAGCCGAGAGCACCTACAAAGCAAATATTTAGGTACAAGGCATGAGACTTTGAAACACCAAGTAGCTGGACAAGGAAATTAGAGATGATTTGAACCAAACTCACCTCTCTCCTCTTTCCTTCATTCTTGCTGTACTTTGAGAAAAGGCTGCTGAAGAAGTTTCCACAGCAACAGGCCACATGGACTAACGGCCCCTCTTTCCCGAGGCTGAGGCCTGAAGATACCACCAGAACCAAGGTGACTGTTTTGATTAAAAGTGTCCACTTGCCCAGGTAGCCCCTAATAATGAACCCACTCAAGATGGTTTTTATCTGGAAAGCAGGAAGAACATGTTGAAGAGCTAGAGAAACCTCTTCTACTCTGAACTTGCAAACTGAGTTCAAACCCCAGCGGAGTTAAAAAAACAAATGCAGACTGCTTGAAAAGAGTCAGTGATGGAGAGAAGGAAATTGTAGGTAGGGTAACTTCCCACAGCAATATCAGAGCAGGGGTTAAGCAGACCACATTTTTACTGTTGTTACGGGTGGTCCCCTGCATCAGTAAGGAGTCTTACAGAGATCAATAGAAATACAAAACTTTTATGTACCTCCTTGTCTTACAAGATCAGAGTTAAACTAGACCCAACTTTAACAAAGCAGAAAAAAAGCAAATAAACAGCCACAGACTTTTTCAAGTTAACACAATAAAAAAAAACAGTTCTAAATTTTTAGAATGGTCATGCCATAAAAGCATGCAAGTATGATGAAATGAGAAAGTCCAAGAGATCTTGTTTTTAGACATTTCCTTTTAATTTTGCATGTGAGTGGCTAGAATAGAACACAATGCATGTGCATGACACAGAGGCTGCAGGGTAGGATTTGGGTTTGGACTGGAGCCCTGGAAACAGGCTGGAGCTGAGCATCACCTCAAAAGAGAGATATATCACTTGGAAACTAAATTTACAGTTAACTATGAAAACTTTCTAAAAACACTTACAGATATGTCAAAAAAGTAACACACATGACTACATTAAAACATGGAAATTATTTAAATACTTCACATAATTTGTAGTGGGTTTTTTTTTTCCTGATTGGCTATGAAACATTTGGTGCTTCTCCTACAGATGAAGAAAAAAAGTATGCCAAGATTTCTAAAATTTGTATGTTTATTGTGTCTGCCAGATTCCTAAGTAATAATCCCAGTAATTATACAGCACTTTCAGCAAGAGCCTGCCCTGATTTCAAAAAATTTGAGTAGCTGTGATGCTTGAATTACAAGGTTCCTCTTTTAACAGCTTAAATATGGACTGAGGATCCATATGTAAAACATTGAAACCCAAGTAGAGATTTTGGCTGCCATAATGCTGTCATGTCAGCATGACATTCTGTACAAGGACACAATGTCCAGAAGATGGACAGCCAGGCACTTTTCAGGCATCTCAAACGATGGGCAACTTGCATCTTCAGTAGTTTAGGAAACCTAAGCTTTGTAGTCCTCCCTCTTTATTTTATTTTGGTTTACTTAAAGCCTAGCCTAGAAAATTACTGATTTTGTAACTGGCCCAAGCAGTTTTGTCCAAGGAAAATTTTCTACAATTTTCTAGTGAGTATGTGTCTCGGCCACAAAGTGATGTCCATAAGGTGATGACTGGGAGTCGTTGATTTTTAATTCAAGCACTGGCAATGAAGAAGTATGTACATTACCCTGTCACAGTGGCATTTGAATATGAAAAATTTAGATGGGCACCATAAAGGCATGTCAGACAAAGGAATGAAGGCAGATGAGATGGAAAGAAAATCTTCTGGTTCCTACGCTATCTCATAGTACAGTTCTGGAATGGGAAAAGGCGACACTTTATCTTTTCTTTGTTTTGTTTGGTATTTGGATATTCATCCACAAAGAGAAACTTACCTCAGGGATTCCAGAGCCACAGGCGTAGGGAGCAAACACTCTGACCAGGGAGACTGCCAGGAAAGCAAAACATAGAGCCCACATAATGTATAGAAAATAGTTTAGAATGTAAGCACTTGCACCCTAGAAAAATAACAGTAACAAACATTGTTAGATAAATGCAGGTTGGTAAATCTCACAGTTCTACTAGGAATCATGATGGTATGGAGCCTGGTCTTTTCATTTATGTGGTAGCTGCTGCTTTTCCTCAGGAAGGACAAGTGACTTCATACACTCCAACAATTTTATTACTGATGGAAAGAAGCAGCCTACCAATATATACCCAACCCAGTCCATACAGTCTGTTTGCAAGGGACCCAAACACCTTCAACAGAGCGTCTTTCAGGCACTAAAAAATTAAGCCAACCACAAAAAGTTTGAAAACGTCAAACAAATCTGTCATAAGGGAAAAGTAATTGGTGATAAAAAAGCACCTCATGGAGGAATCTGCTGTTTCATCCTATGGCAGGTGACAGGGGATGAGACCCTGATACATCTTTTTCTGAAGGCTGGCGTTCAACGGTCAGCTGTCCACAGATGCTGATCTTTTCTAACGACATCCCTGGGTATATCAGTAGCTAGCTCAGTTCACAAATGGGAAGGGTAAAACCATAAATAAATCCTTTCCTTCTCTATGACGCTATCTATGACATGGGTGGAAAATCATTAGAAAACACAACAGCTTGGCAGATCCCACTCAGACACATCTCAGTCATTTTTGCCCTGATATTTTAAAAGTATCCCAGTCAACAATAAAACCTATCTTCGAAGTCAATAGTTTTACTTTACTGACAGAATGGAAATGCTAATGACCGTTAGCGATGGTTGACTGTGTAGTGCCATAGTGAAAGCATAGTCAGCAGTGACCTTCAAGGTTTCTACCTGTCTCCCATGGTCAATTCAAAACTGCTGTTAAAGTCCTTCTTAGAATACCCCTCCCTCTTCACAAACATAATTTTTTTGATTCATTTCAAAAATCCTACCTACACAGACAAAACAGAAGCTAGTCAGAGGCATCAAATTGATACAAGGAGCTTAACCCTTCAAACAATCTTCTCCAGCGACATGACATTACAGAATAAAAAACAAGATGAACCTCAGTGCATGAATTGGTATGAATCCTTCACCTCTAAGTGAACTCTTCCTACCGGATGCAATCCCAGCTGCTCAAGAACATCAGGGCCCCTGTCTTTGCTCTGCAGGACAGCAGCCTGGATATCAACGTTATGATAAATCAAGTGGGAAAATAGGCATTAATCAGTTGTATCGTGTCTGCAGTTAACAGAGAGGGCCAGGCCCAGTTCCCAGTCGTAAAAAACCTAGAGCTGAGAAGTCTCTCTGTTTGCAAGCCTGCCAGGAATCAACCTTTAACTGCGTGAACGCTTGCTAGCCTCATTTCCCAGGTCTGTGTCCAATTGAAAAGACAGTAAGGGAACCACTGCCCTTAACCTTATGGATATATTTGGAAGAAGGGCAATTTGTTAAGGTTCTCTTGCGCTTGCTGAAATTAGCAACTGGCTTTGCTGATAACAGCAGAAGAACAATATGATGCCAACCCCCAGTGCCTTGAGACTAAGCAGTCATGGATCACACGCTTACAGTGATTGACACACGTCTGTAGTAACCATGGGTCTTTGTTGCTACAGCTGAAGATGGCCTCATTTCCTCATGAATGTCTTCTCCTGGTGCTTTCAATTGCAAACAGCTATGGCAATATTTACTCTTCCACTAGAGAAAACTCTGGATACGTTGCCCCAAGGCAAAATTCTCCTGTCAATGTGAACCTGGAGTAATTCTAAAGACCAATGCCATTATATCAATTTGCCCTACAGTATTGAGCAAAAGCTGTAGTTTTGCTTCTAAATTCACTGGAGTCAAATTAACTTTGTTTCTTTTTACTTCCTCTTGTTTCACATCTCAGAAGTCACATGAAAACTACATCAGCTCGTTACTGCAATCACACGTACACCTACAGCATTGTGGCAGGACCCCACAAGTCTATATGGCCAGTTCAGCCTTATCCATTGGGACAACCGTCATTGTTACATTTTCCAGATACTAGGAATTCTGCAGGTCCAATTTCAGGAGTTTGTAATGATTAATAATAACAAAACCTTTGGGAAGTGAAGCAGTAGTAACTCAGTATAGCAAGTGGCTCATTTCTCATTTATTGCATGCCATTAATAAGGCCCTGAATGAGTAAAAGTCTTAAGCAAGTACACTGAAATCAGAGACCAAAACTGCTCATCAGCAGAGATGATTCTGCTAAGACCTTTTCCACTAGTGGCTCATAGGACTCATCATGGCAGCAATAGTAATGAAACATGCAGGGGAACTGAGAAAAACTTTGTATTTTAGTTTGCAAGACCTAGCAGTATTTTAGATCTGATGTCACTCATATTTAGGTAGAAATGGACACAATTGAAAACGACCCTCACGAACTCAGAATATACTGAAATAAAACATCCCTCAGGATGCCGTACATGGCTGACCAATGTTTTTTTTTTTTCCAGAGGCTGAGAGCTCTACTCTGACTTGTCTTAGGATCTCACAGCTTGCAGAATCCCTGCAGTGAACGTTACAAATTGGAAAGTGAGTTCCAGGTACAGAACTTGCAGGTCTCAGCTTAATGACAGGAGATCCAGAAGCCCTGGGATGAGAATCCAGTCCATTGCTGGATCCAACGTCATGAGCTGTGGAAGACATGGGGCCCTTTCCTCTGCTTTGGATAGATGTGAGGCACTAGAAATGGTGTCCTCGGCTCCAGTGAAGTTGAGGTTAGGACCAACCTGGATCTGCAGAATAGGGAAGCTCCAGGGCACCAGACACCGGCTAGAGATCTAGTTGAAGTGGATGACACCTGATGCGCTTTAACACACCCACACCTCCAGTCACTTGGAGGTTTGTGAAACTCTCTTGCATCACAAAACTCTTCAATTGCTCTTTGGAAGCAGTTCAAGACCAGAAGGATGACGATTACCATTGGCCCACAAAACAGCTATTAGGGAAGTAAACATAGCCTGGTATATTTCAGATGTGCTATTATGTTTTCCATTATAATTTATATCAAGATTCTGCTTTGGGCTCATTTTATAGGAGGACTAGAATGAAAGCAGTTTTCAAGAGATGCCGTAGGAAATGTCACAATTCTTAGTGAGAACATATGTACACGGTTTATCATAGCCATAAATCGACAAAACCACAAGGAAGAATTGATCTAAATCTTAGTCCTCAAAATGTCAAATTTAGTTGGCAATGATGAGAAAGAGTCACAGTCATGCATAAAATGAAGACTCATCTGACCAGAGAACCTTTAGGGAAACTGCTCAAGTACTTTTTATCTAAAGTGTCCTCCAAATTAGTCCTTCTGCGCACTGTGCATTTTATAGGGCTGTTACGCAAATATCAGGCACAAATTGAAGCAACATACCAAAAAAAAAAAAAAAAAAAAACAAACCAAAATTATCTTGAAATGCAGTTAAATTCAGTGTATTTTGATCCCTCCTAGAGTCCTCCATAGCTACAGGAACCATGCAAAACTTGCCCATATTATAAGCCTTTTGCTACAAAACAGACTTTTTTACTTTCCATATTCATATTTTTGTTGGGCTTTGCCTGGGATTTCAATGTAACAGTAATAGACAGCTATATTATTAATATTTACAGCATCCATTGGGCCATGGCAGCCAGAAACCCACAGATCTTAGGGGCCCATTTGTTTTGAGAGAGAGGCTAAAACTAAGCCAAGATTAACCTTTCTTTCCACTGTGACAGTACACTAGGGGTTGAGAAGCCCAATTTGAATACAAAGTGACTAAAGTTTTACAGTGCTCACCTACTGATTCCTTTCTTACAGGCCACAGCATACAACAGCCATGACTGCTGATTTCAAGTAGCAGGTGAAAGCAATAAATTTTCTTAAGGATATGCTCCCTTTATATATTCCAGCCTTTCAGGAGTAACAGTATGTCAAACACATGCACAGGATTTCCAAATCCCATAACAATTGTAACATTCCCCTCTTTTTTCCCTTCCCACATTTTTTTGTTCTCTTAAATTACAACATCATCCCAAGTCCTGCAACTTTATACCAGGGTAGTATTTCTTCACTGTTACAAAGACACAACCACCCAAAGCATCTGTTGATGAAGACCAGTGCAAACCTCTAGCAAAGGGGAGCTTGGCATTGCGGGTTGGCAACCATGCAGAGAGATTTCTGCCTGGGATCAAATGGTGGGAATATGCAGGACCAGCGAGCATCCTGCTATTTTCACTACAGTTAATTAGAACTATGGAAAATTGGGCTATACATATTCACAGACACTCTCATCTAGTACTACTTGTACTGTAAACCTAAAGTGAAAGGAACATGAACAAAACTTGTACGGCAATGAAAGTGCCCTCAAACACTTCCTGCAGGACCAGACCACCTCCACACTGGAGGAAGATCCAAGACACTCTCTCCAAGTCACCCATTTTTTCATTGCCTGGCTGGAGACTATTTATCCCTTAGAAGTATATATTTTCGTGTCCTATTATTGACCAAACTGCATTATTGGATATTTTTTAAGAAGTCCCATTACATACTTCAGTATCCCATAAGCCAGTTCTCTTCAAAACCACATTCGTCCCACCTCTATGTCATATTCAATTTTTGTCATATTCAAGTCACCTCCAGAAATGGGGGATTTCTTTCAAGACAATAATTCTGCCCAAAAATTCAAGTTGCGAAGGGATCAATATTATTTAATACATCAAATAGCTCAGGTTGAAAATAAAATGTCCTTTTCATATTTTCTATAAAAGTATAATCTGCTAAAAGGAGTCCAGAAAACCTTCTTTTGATGTCTTCAAAATGAAACTTTCACCTGCTTTGCTCTGCAACAACATTCTTTGTATTTAAAATTTCTACAGTTTAAAAAAAAAAAAAGGGTAGGGTAGGGTAGGGTAGGGTAGGGTAGGGTAGGGTAGGATAGGATAGGATAGGATAGGATAGGATAGGATAGGATAGGATAGGATAGGATAGGATAGGAAAAAAGTTCTTAAAATATAAGTTTCATGTCAATCCAGATCAGCTTTTTCCCTTTCTGTCCTCTCCCCCTGCAATTTTTTTATTTTGGCCATCTCCCAGGGCACCTATTTTTTCCATAGCTTTCAGTGCCAGCTAAATATTTTGCTATCTGGTAAAGAAACTGATTGCAAGGGTATAACATGTAGTTCTAATGCAGCTCCCACTACTACTCACAGCATTTGGGTACATAAAAAAACATCTGCAATCACAAAAATTTCCATTTAAATGTATTTGTCAGGGATCATCTTTATTGTCCCATAAAATAGTGTTTAAAAGAAAAAAAAAATTGGATAGCAGCTCAGGTCCCCCAGTGATTATATTATGAGTGTTATGAAACACTTTTGGTTTAATATTGATAAAGAGCGAGAGCAATCTCACAGTTTTCCAATTTCCAACATACATGACACTGAAACAATGGGATCTCTCCCAAGTTAAGCAGATATTGCTTGTGGAAAAGTCTTTTTTTTTTTTTTTTCCCCCCAATGCTTTCAGTTCATTACTTTCTCTTTCAGAGAAACTCTGTGGAGGGAACATCAGCAAGTATGAAAAAAGGGCATTCCCCGGCCTGCTGCGACCCCAGCCTAATCAGGTCTCTCGTACCTCAGACTGGCTTACAAGAAGTTCAGACCATTTCTGCCACAGGGGACATTTGTCCCTGTCATCGAATGTAGTTTCATTAGATGTCCAGCAGCACTGCTCGTGGCTGTACCAGAAGGCAGACAGGCAGACACCCTCTTTCAGGTCTGTCATCCAATCCACAGCTAAATCTATCACTCCGGCTAATGTGCCTGGAAAAAGAAGTACAGAAAAAGAAACCGTGGCATTAAAAAATATTAAGTCGCAAGGAAAATGTGTCTAATTATAACATCAGCAAAACCCCATGATTTGGGGAAGCAGCTGCAATGTAAGCACAAATATATCAAACAACAGGGGGTGCGAGTGACTTCGCAAACAGCCACACCAACCTGTTGTCTGACCTTCAGTGTTCTCTCAGAAAGCTTTTATTTCAAATATTATTAGTTTCATACTGACTACTGTCAAATAGGGAAGGCACAACTGAGATAGGGCCTGATCCTGAAGTTTTTCCCAGGGAGGTGCACCATTTGACTGAGATCAGCAGGCCTTCATGTGAGGTCTCCACATACACACTAAACTGCGGGTCTCAAACCATACTGCATATTTCAGGGGTAGGGAGGAGGAAGATACGTCACTCTCTCCAACTACCGGACAGGAGGTTGTAGCGAGGTGGGGGTCAGTCTCTTCTCCCAAGTAAGAAGTGATAGGACAAGAGGAAATGGCCTCAAGTTGCACCAGGGAAGGTTTAGGATGGTTATTAGGAAAAATTTCTTCACCAAAAGGGTTATCAAATATTGGCCCAGGCTGCCCAGGGAAGTGGTGGAATCACCACCCCTGAAGTATTTAAAAGATGGGTAGACGTGGTGCTTAGGGACATGGTTTAGTGGTGGTTTTGGCAGTGTTAGGTTAATGGTTGGACTTGATGATCTTAAAGGTCCCTTCCAACCTCGACTATTCTATGATTCTGTTTTCCTATGCCTTTACTGGTCCCAGCACCTTTTAGAAGGATGATTTCAGTACAGAAACAGTACAGATGCCAAATTCTGACCTATGGAGTTAACGGAATCGGGTTCTTGATGTATACATCCATTAGCAATGCAAACATGCAGAGCAAAATTATCCTTCAAATCTTCTCTGTACCAAACTAACCCTTATTTCAGTTTTCCCTGGTAATTACACAGAGCTACAGCGACACTCGGTGGCCACCGCACACAGACGCGGGTAAACTTACTGTGGCCAGACCCCGGGGTAAAAAAAAAAAAAAAACAAAACGAAAAACAACAACCTGCTTTTCTAGGACATTTGCTCATCAGCGATAAAATCCTGCCCCAGCACCCTCAGAGCAGATGTGTCCTCAGGACCGCACCACCAGCAGGAACAGGGAGGCTGGGAGCAGCCAGAACACACAGACAGCAGACCTGCCTTCTGTCCCCAGGCGCATGGTTTCTGGAAAGCATTAAACCACCAACTGATAGAAAATTTACTTGGTGTTTTCCAAACCCTAAATACAATGGAAAGTAGAAGCCAAAAGCATTTTTGCTGATAATCATTAATACAATTTCAGGAAACTGTTCATCATTTTGAACAGAATTTATCAGTACATTTCAGTAGGATTAAAACACTGGGGGGAGGGGGGGGGCGGAAAAAAGTGGTTTGGAGAATGCAAAATGGTTTGGTTTTATGTTTCCAAAACTTTTAGCTTTGTGGTTCCTGCTAAGAGTGCAACTACACGAAGTAGGGGTGGAGGCTGCTCCTCTTTTCCCTAGCAGCTGGGGTACATAGATGGGTTAAAGAGGCAGTTTATTTGACATTGAACTAAAGTTTTCTGCTTTTCAGTTCTGTGAAAGAGGAAAAAAAACCCAAACATTTCAAATAATTCACACAAATATAACGTGTTTTTTATTCCATAGAAGAGAAAAAGTACCACCAGTGTTCACAGAGCCTTCCACATAAGTGTATCTTCACACTCCCTTAAGAAGGATACTTGTCCCTCCACGAGAGTGATGTCACTCAAGGTAGCAGTGAAGAATATTTCTTGTATAGGAATGATCTGAAGAACTATACAGATGTACCAGACAAGATGCCCAAAAAAGGCTGCAGAAGGGAGTAATGATGTCTGTACCAATTATTTTCTTTCCTGAAGACCTTGCCCGTCTCTTGCTTACTTTTTTCTATTTTTCCAAGTTTCTATGGAAACAACAAACTGTATTCTTAGATGATGATAAATCACTGCTAGTAATGTCAGCAGGTGTAGCTTACTGAGTTTTTGCAGTTTCAGGAAACTGTACAAAGAATCCTCACCCCTTGGACATGAGCACCAAACGCTGCTCTTGATGGACCTTTATCATTCTCTGTAATTACCCCAGTCTTCAAAGCTCACATCACACTTACCCAGGCAATTGAGTATTAGTGTCACCTACCAGAAGGCGCAAAGGCAGGCAGGCTTTTGAATGTTTTTCCCTGATAAAGTTAACAAACAAAAGTTTAAAAATCCCTTTTGCCAAATGCTTTGGGATCCGCACAAGGAAGAAAATGCTACATGTACTTTACTACACATGCCTTACAGAGAAGAAAATCATGAGAGGGGAGGGGCAGCACTTGCAGGATAATAGTGCAATAGAGAGTGCTTCACAAGACACATGACTACGGCTAGAAATTTTCCAAGTTCTGAATCTTTTCAACTTTAAGTGAAATGAATGGAAGTTGCAGACTGTTCAGCATCTCAGAAAATCAAGCCTTTAATTTCTTGTGCTTACCATGGCTGCCCAGACTGTAATAGAGCATAAGTTTATCTCCCTACTTCTTCCATCAAAGGAACTGAACTTCCCCCTTCTATGTAACCTCCTGCCCAGAATGAAAAATAACAAATCACTCCAAACCCAGGAAATGCTGAGCTTCATTTTCGTTATTACCCTTTTACCTCTCTCCTTTTCCTTTGGTTATTTTGGCCAATACTCATTTGTTACAATGCCCTAATGAGAATGCTAAAAAATTTGCTTTAAAAATATAGTTTTCCTGATGTACCTGTGCCAAAAACCAGCATCACCCAAGTGGCACAGCACTGAATTACAAAGGATATTTTTGCACATCCAGCTCCAGTACCAGACCATTTTAGCATTAGTATCATAATACTTTTTGTCACATAGCTTTAGAAAACAGAGACTCTTTTGCTGATCTATAAATAGCATGTACCTTCAGTTGCCTAGGAGTAATGGTTAGATTGAGGGATGGCCACTGGTCTGCAGGCAAGATAGGCACAGTAAAAACTCAGAATTCCTTTTAAAAAAGTGCCTAAAAATTTGGGACCTGCACCTAAAGTTTTTAGGTTCATTTCCCCATACATTGCTTTGTATTTCTCCAGAAAGTATGCAAACTTTCTGACTGAGACAGGCCCAGGTAGTGCTCAGCATCTTTTTCTGAAGCATCATATGAACAGTTTTTATGTCATCTGCATACCAAACAGCATTCGTGGGTGTTACTCCTCCTTCTACCTTCCTGAAATGAGCAGGTTCTGGCTCCCAAGACCTCATTTCCAGAAGCTCCTTAGAGCCTTTCCAGCCACTTGACAGTGTCATACACCATCTTCTCCCTCCATGTAACACCTGAGGGTTTGAGGCCCTGTGGGTACATGGCTCTGAAAGGACTGTGGTTGCAACAAGGGGCTCTGCCCAGGATAATTTATGTGTGCACACTCTCACAAAACTTTGGTCTGATCCCAAATGGCTGCCATTACATTCTTAATACACTTTAGTATTAGTCAAAACATATAGCTCTAACTCAGAAGCTGGCCCTGCTGTGAGCAGAAAGTCAGAGCAGACCCCGTCCAGAGGTCCCTTTCCCACCTATGCTTTTCTGGGACTAACACCTGATGCAGGCTCAACGACACTCCAAAAATGACATGAGTCATACTACCACATGGGATGGTCCTTTCCTCCCTCCCATCAGTAATATTTTGATTGCTTGTGGCTCTGTGGTGACCAACCCTGCTGAGTCCACTGATCAACTGAAAATTAATGTGGCCAAAACCCATTTTTTCCACCAAGTCAGTTCCCAAATTTACCTGCCCTGTGCAGCTGCACATGCACAAGGCAACGGGGCCCGATAGTGGGGACACTGGAGGGCAAGGATTGCTCCTTTTGGACACATCAGTTTGTGTTAGCTGTGGAGGTGCAGGCTGTGAAGTGTTGCAAAACCTGAAAGATTCAGTTGACCAAATTGATGAGATTTAGGCTTTAAGGTCAGCTAAACTCACTTTAAACTCCTGGACCTGGGTAAATCATCCAAGTGCCTTTGGAAACACATGGAGGCTCCTGCCATCTTCTTCCCCAGGCATCCCACCTTGCTGCCCTCCATACCCAGCAAGGGGGCAGCGGGGGCAGCAGGGGCAGAGTACTCCCCAAAACCCTCACACCTTGGGTACTGCTGCTTTCCTCTTCCTCTCCCACTTCTCTACCCCTCTCTGCTTTTGGCAGTGCCTGGACCCAGCTGTCCAAGAGCTTACCCTGTGTCCATGCGGCTGAGCCTGGCTGCTCCTCTCAGAGCAGCAGTAGCTTCTGCCTGTTCAGCAAGAGAAGAGGGACTATGAAGAAGTTGGGCTGGTCCATGCAACCCCATGAGATCACACGGGTGCCCTTGTGGCAGGCTGCCTTCTCTGAGCAGGCAGAATTTCAAGTAGAGAGGGAAACAACACAAAGTGCCTCTTGACTGCACCACCAACCTCACCTCCTCCCTCCTCAAACCTGGTTAAGAAACCTCATCCACTCATCAATAACCTCCCCCCCCACAACTCATCACAGGGATGTTGAACCCCTCACTGAGTTTGAGATGGTAACTCTCCGTCTTTGCACTGTACCAGAAACGCTGAAGGCATACAACACGTGTCGTTTCAACATCAGGCAGAAAGAGTCTACAGGGCTCAGCCCAGATGACGAGCATGCAGGTAATGTTCTCTAGCTGATTCACAAGTCTTTATCCCAGTTTAAAACCAGACTAATTTGATTTGACTCTTTGAGGTAAAAAATGTTGCTCTGCACCCTTGTTATTAAAAAGGTTGCAAAAGCTAACACATCTCAGCTGCAGCTGGCCCTCGACCTCTGTTCCCAAGCTGGACATACCAGCATTAGACCTTATCAGACATCAGCAACTTCGCTTTCGACAACCTTGAGGATTTCAGCATGAAGTTTCATTGCAAACTGGAACTAAAACAAACTTTCTGGGATATTTTTACTAAAATGGGAGTGTTTGAGTGTATACCACATTCTCTGTATTAGTGAGGGGATTACTGACCAGCTTGTGGGACGTCACTAGAGGGCTTGCTCTAACTTTATTTGCAAGCAGAATTCTCCATCCCAGATGAGGCCAACACCAGCCTTTAGGCAGGCTTCAGCTGCCCTGGTAGTACACAGTCTATCAGACTCTCTTCCCATCTCACGCTCCCATCAAAGCTTTTGTGGAAACAAGTCTATCTCTACAAAATAATATAATTTGCCGAAACTGTCACTTCAGCTGTGTTTTCTCAAGAACGTTCCAAGTACTTCTGAGGCTCCTGAACAACTCTAACAAATGTATTAACTTGACAGTTGGTAAGCAGGAAATCCACACCACTTGGAAACTGTGAAACTTCACATTATGCTTTTACCAAGCAGTATGATACAAGAGCCCCCTGACATCACTGCAAAAGCATAAAAAATGGCAGCTGTTTCAACTTGGTAAGAGAACTGCAGCTTTCCAAGTTGGAAGATGTGCTAAACTGAGCAGAAGACAGGAGCAATTCGGGGAAATTAATGAATTTGCCATCTGAGTTTGAGCAGGCTGTTAAATATGTAATGTCTGTCTGGCCTGGAAGCAGATCTGAAACTGAGTCTGAAACCGTATTTTCCCTTCATGCATATATAAAGAAGATAACCCATTGGATATAGGAATTTACAAAGCTCCCCTTTGAGTGTCTGCAAACAAAATTTTCCCCACATCATAATATATACTTGCAGAATTAAACTAAGTGAAGATAGGGAAAAAAATCCTACCAATAAAATTGACTTCTGTGAATCAAAGATTCAGAAAATCAAAGTAGCCCATGGAGTGTAAAGCACTCAGATGTGTACTTCCAAAAGGAATAGAAAAATCCCTCTACTGGTAAACGGTGTTTTTTCTAGGTCAGCACTCAGCAGGAGAGTTTGCAAGTGGATATTTTTATTAAGGATTATAACTGCAGGGATGCATAGCTGTCTTTTTAGCTTGAAACATCAGTGGAGAGACAAACAAGTAAAAAGAGAAGCAGATGGCACTGCATCAAACTTGGATGAGATGGTTTCAGGCAAAACTGTAATGCTAACACACACATACCTGCCAGTAGTCCTATGAGAAGCATTACAACCCATCCTGACCAGGCATCCAGCAAACTCTTGATGAACTCCCATATGGACTCCTTACTTTTACTTGTAATCTGAAATTAAACATATAGAGAGACATGTTGCTGATTCAGGCTGACCCAGTTTTAGTGTATAATGTTTAAAACAAAAAACATTTAACCTCCTAGAAGGTATATACAGAAGAAGTATATACTAGTATATAGTATATACTAGAAGTAGAAGTATATACTAGAAGTTTCTCTACACTCCACTCCCCCCAGTCACAGTCATTTTTCAGGAATGTTCTGCTGATTAAGTTGCCAGAAGCCCTTCCATATTTACAAACTGAAGATGTACCACTTACATATTTTTTAGAAGTCCTGAAGTCATACAGCAAGGTAGGAAGCAGTAAACTCTGGAAAACTGCTTGTTTTTCTCACCACCAGAATGTCTGTAACCCAGGGGCTGCGATGCATCAAAGCTGGAGACCTTTACCTTTCTGTGGCGGTCAGTGTCGCGTGATTTCTCCCGCAGCCAGTCGATGGTGTGGAAATCTTCGTAAGTTCCAACGTCGGGGAAGGGCTCATCCAGAAAATCCATCAGGTTGCCAGAACCATTCATGTCGCCTGCATTGACCATATTAGGGTCTGTATGTAGAGGAAAAACAAGTATGTCAATAGATTCATGCGGCTTTGCCAGACATTTCAGAATCAAGTTTTCCAAAATATCTCCACAAACCACAAAGTCAAGAGAGCACAAGTCAGCAGTCCTGGTGGGCACTTACTGAAATCTATGCGTTACCACTAGAAAAAGTATTTTGCTGAAGAATACTTCAACTGCCTAGCAAACCCTAAAAAGTACATACAAAAAGAACAGTGTCCAAGTGCAGAAATACCAGCTTTCCTGAAAACAGAGCCCCAAACCCCAGCATGGTTCTGGGCTTCTTCTGCTATGATACATCCTGATCACAGGCCAGAAGAAGTGCCCTGCCTGGAGGGAGATCATCGAGTATGGAAGGTCACCAGCCTAGAAAACAAATGATAATACACTAGAATTTACCATTTATCATGAACTTCAAATTTTAGGTGGCACCTTTAGTCATAACACAGCAGTGTTATCCAGTTTTGCATGCTCAAAGCTCCCTAGATTGATCCACCACTCAGAAGGCAAAGCTTGAGTTCACAGTATGTCTGTGATCAAGTTTGCTTCTCAAGGGCTAGGAGCAGAGCTATTCTTGGAAGAACCTAAGGGGTTATCTTCTGTCCCATATACAAACTTTCCAAATTTGCTTTTAAGAAAGCAGGGGGAGAAACTTTCACCACATGTCCTGCTAGAGGACAAGAGGAAATATAAAGATACCTATCCCCAAACTATAACAAGTAGTTACCAGGGGCATTTGATAGTTAAAAAGGAAATCAAAGTAGGCTGTGAAGTAATATGTACTCTAGAGTATGGCACACAGGCTGAGTGGACATTTTCAGTCCAGAATTTTTTTGGGGACATGCTCTCTGGGTTTGCAGACTACAGATATGAAAGCAGAGAAACTTCCATGCCCATTGCTCTGAAGCCCTGGAAACTATATCTTGGTTCATGTCATCCACACAAGCAAAGCGTGAACTCATAACCACCATACCTCTCTCTCCCACAGAGAGCTCAGCAACATCTGACTAGGTGCAAAAATGACTATTACCTCCTTTAAAGGTCAGGTCCCAAAGTAGTCACTAATATGACAAGCTCCAGAAATGGCTGACATCATTCCTGATGAGAGGAGCCTTTAGTAGCAGGAGAATCTATTAAATTAAGTCGTTTAGGCACACAGTGTTGGATTCATCTAACAACTTCAATCATCCGAAAGTTTTGTCTAGACTGTAAGAACCACCTAGGCTGCCTGACAGAGAAAAGCATGTGTGGCAGGAGAGTGCCTGCTCCTTTACAGGTATCTGGTCAAGGACCTTTTTCAATGCAACAAGGGATAACAAGCAAAGGAGGAAGCCTGAGCAAGAACATATAGGGACACAAACCTGATGCAATGATAAGGGAGGCTGTAATGGGAACCAAACCTGGTCAGTCACACTCACATGGAAGTGTGAGAATGTCTATTCCAGGGCAGTTGTCAGATCAGGGACCTTGTCAATTGGGAAACTATGGGAAAAAGGGGGGGAACCGGAAACAAAATACATGAGACACAGACCTGACAAAGCAAACATGGAGATCGTGACAAGAAACAAACCTCACCACTCACACTAATTGAAAACCTATTAATTGTGTGTGTGCCTCTGGGACACATGCTCAGCTTTGCTGCTGGTTGAACCTGCACATGGGAAAGTGGCAGCCGTGTTCCCCAGCCTGGGCAGAGAACCTGGGTCCACAGGCTGGGCTCCAACTGCTGGGCAGGAGAGTCCTGGGCCAGGGAGGCTGGAGGAGGCAGCCGTGTGCTTATAAATCACTTAACAAAGTGTTGCTCCAAAGAGCGATTAATCCTATCCATCCTAAAATAGGTGCCTGGGAAATGGGGTGTTCCAGAGAGTACCTAGGGTTCGTAATCTGAAATGGGAAACCTTAAAAAAAGAACACCTAACAGGGGATTACAAGAAAAACAAACAAACAAACAAACAAACAAACAAAAAAAACCACCCCAAAAATCAAATAAGAAAAAATGGGCACAGAAAGAGACTTTACAGGTTTTATAGAATTGACCCTGCAGAGCATGTAGCTGCTTGACAGACACAAGATAACTTTTGCAGGTCACTGACAAGGCTAGCATGGTACTAATGACTGCTACTCACTTTCCTCCATCAGGTATGGAAATTTCAGGAATTTCATGAGTACAGAATTTGGATCTTTGGATCTTTGAATCTCTGAGGAAATGTCCCAATTCCATAATTGGAACAGGCAAAAATATGGCAGATAAACTTCTAATCAACTGTCCATACATCCTGCTGCTCTGCTTGACCCCCTTTATTTACTGCCTTTTTTTCCCCTCTCTCCATTTTCAACTGTTTTACTTGTATCCTCTCCATGTATTTTTTTTGCCCTGGTGGTGTCTTTAGGGATGCAACAAGCGTGAATATTCAACTTTGTCAGGGTCCGTTCTTTGCACTCCACCAGTAGGACTTTTTGGATGACACAAACAATGTGCTCAGCACAAGCAGATGAGAAAAACATCATCTTAGAGGCAACCGGCAGGTCACCAATATAATTCTATGGAAGCACTTTTAAGTGTGGAAATCAAGTAATCTCCAAGGACCGTGGCATGTTTGTCTGAAAGAGAATCAAGCAAGGGAGTCACAGCCCGGGGAAGGAAACCAAATGCAGAGCAGGTGTCCCACACAGCACTGCTGAGCACAAATTAGCTGCCACAGGATTGAGGCTATTTAAGAAGCAGCAGTTAAGAGGAGTGACAATTGAGAATGGCAACGCTTAGCCAAACAGATGAGAGCACGATCCTACATTTGCTAAGGGGAATGAGAGTCTGAAGATGGGGTGCTGTGGCTGACACCAGGGAGCTGAAGTTGCAAGTGGACCTTGAGTTCAGCGTCTTGTAAACCACAACCAAGGACTGGAATGGGAAGCTGAAATGAGGTGAAAGGATTGGACCACGCTATTTTTTTGTAACTCTGATATTCTGCAGATCATTTACTTCAACCTATGTTTCCCATACAGCAAAGAGGAGCTGTAAAGAACATGCAGTGCAGACTGCTTCTCTGCACAAGGCAGTCCCCCCTGCTGCAAAGAGTTGCAGTCAGTGACTTCATGTCCAAGTGGCAAGCAGTGATGAGTTGTGTTCCTCATGTGCTGGTACTACTGGAACCAGTGTTTTTAACATCTTTGTTGGCAACATGGACAGTGGGATTGAGTGCACCCTCAGCAAGTTTGCCAATGACACCAAGCTCGGTGGCCCCCACACTGGAGGGAGGGGATGCCATCCAGAGCATCCCCTGAACAGGTTTGAGGTGGGCCCATGGGCCCATGTAAGCTTCATGAAGTTCAACCAGGCTAAGTGCAAGGTCCTGCATCTGGGCCGGGGCAATCCCAAGCACAAATACAGGCTGGGCAGAAAATGGCTGGAGAGCAGCCCCAAGGAGAAGGACTTGGGGGTGTTGGTGAATGAGAAGCTCAACATGAGCCGGCAATGTATGCTGACAGTCCAGAAAGCCAACCGCGTCCTGGGCTACATCAAAAGAAGCATGGCCAGCAGGTCACAGGAGGTGATCTTGCCCCTCTACTCTGCTTTCGTCAGACCCCACCTGGAGTACTGTGTCCAGCTTTGGCGACCTTAGCACAAGAAGGACATGGACCTGTTGGAACGAGTACAGAGGAGGGTCACAAAGATGATCAGAGGGCCGGAGCACCTCTCCTATGAAGACAGGCTGAGAGAGTTGGGGTTGTTCAGCCTGGAGAAGAGAAGGCTCCGGGGAGACCTTGTAGCAGCCTTTCAGTACTTAAAGGGGGCCTATAGGAGAGCAGGAGAGGGACTCTGTCAGGCAGTATAATGGATGAGGGGTAATGGTTTTAAACTGAAAGAGGGGAGATTTGGATTAGATGTTAGGAAGAAATTCGTTACCGTGAGGGTGATGAGGCACCGGAACAGGTTGTCCAGGGAAGCTGTGGATGCCACATCCCTGAAAGTGTTTAAGACCAGCCTGAATGGGACTTTGGGGCAACCTGGTCTAGTGGGAGGTGTCTCTGCCTATGGCAGGGGGATTGGAACTAGATGGTCTTTAAGATCCTTTCCAACCTAAACCATTCTATGATTCTGTGATATAAAGAAACTTCTGGGAACTCTTATGCTGAAAACATTGGCAAGTTTTCCTTAATACTACGATAAAACTACCCAATACGCTAGCTATATCATCTAAAAAATAGCTTTTAAAATATGTTGTCAATGCCCAGCACATGACAGTATTGTGATGGATAATACCAAGCCAGACCACAAGTATGTAGGATAATTACAATCTCAGCCTGAATCTACCCCAAAAATATGTGCTACACAACACGTCCAGGGAGAGAAAAATGTGCTAGAGACCACAGGGCCATGTAAGACTAAGAAAACAAACAAACTTTGAACTCTAGGTAGCGTACCAATACTTGAAAATTGCAGCTAGCTGGATGATTATCAGCTGTAAAGTTCACTTCAGGCACTATGCTTTTGAAAGCAGAGATGTGATACCAGATTACGCAAAACCCAATTTTATTAAATAAAACCCGGCTACAGTATTTTTTAACTGAGTACTACAGAGTTCCCATCTTATGTCCTAGAATTAAGTGACATAAGTGTTACCTTCTTTCTCTTTATTTGGAATTTATTTCTCTCACCTTATTTTGTCATCTGAAATAATCTCCAAAATTTATTTCAGGATGAGTTAAATTGTCCTCTTAGAGATGCTTGCAGAGATGCTTCTAGTTCTGCCAGCAGAACTGTAGCCTTACACAAATAACTCAGTTATAGATATTTTAATTTAATACATATAGGTTAAGAGCACATGAATCTTCTCCAAACATGAATTATGGCCAGGTGCACTGCAGCAATCCACTCTGATGATGGCAAAAGTATGAGTATTCGTGGTGTGAGCTGTCTCATCTAGCATGAGGAATCTGCACTAGACTCTGGACACTAAAATCTGGACTCCTTTCATAGCTGATGAGGGGAAGTAAACTCTATTCAGATGTAGTTTATCTCATGCATATTTACATTAGAATGAGACAGATTTTTTCCCAGAAGTGTTAATTTCTGTCTACAAAGAGGTGTCAGAGGTAGACATCCATATCTCACCAAATGAGTCTGACACTACCAACTCAAAACATTGCAATACCATTACATGCAGAGTAAATATCAAATGCAATTCATAGCCACTTCTAACACCTGAGCATCTAAAAGATTTGGATACTCTCAGAGAACTTACATACATTTAAAGGTGTTGAATCTTGCTGAGTAACTGTTTGACATATGTATTTTGTAGCTTTGTCTTAGATGCCCTTGCTGTCCCTTCCACTACTTTTCCAGATGCTGATGAAACATAATCTGTGTTAGGGCAAATGTTTCCTGCTTAGTGCCCTATTCTTTTCCCAATAATTCCTGGCGTTCCACCAGATTTTCTTAAGGCAGGCATCCAACATTTTCACTGAGCTGCAATGACTCCAGGCTATCATCTGCCATGAGAGGCAGCAGTGGTTTAGAGTCCATCATTCTGTGGTCTCCTAGGGTCATTTTCCCTATTGCTTTGCCTTTATCGACTTTGAATTACATCTGCCATTTTATTTTCTGCAATTCAGTTGAGAGCCTTCTTCAGCTCTTCACAGTAAGCTCTCATTTTTACTGACTAGCTTAGTATATTTACAACTGGATATCTTTGTTGACACTTTAATAATTCTAAACAGGTTCTTGCTAAAAATTGAGTGAGGAAACAAATAAATCTGACTGAACTATGTCTCTCTTGAACTGAGAGGGTTCTGGTTAGCAAATTTCCCTGGATTTAGACCCATGTCAGACTACTGTAGTCCTGTAGATTGAGCAAGATCCTGGCAGGGATCAATTCACAAGTCGAGAGAGGTCACAGTGCCAGACTAGCAATCGGGCCTCTTGATAGAGGCTCTCCTGGCTGCCACGTAACCCTAGACATCTTCCAGAAACTTTGGGCCATGTCAACCTGATGTTCAGTCCCTGATCTCCCAGCTAACCATGCTTGGTGCACAGTATTCTGAAGCCAGAAAGAAAGAGGTGTTGCCCTACAAACATTGGAGGCGTTGCATGAGAACAGCAAAAGGTAAGAATCAAAAGCACAAATCCAAAGACTGGCCTGTGAGGCCTGCAGGAAGGCAGATAATTTTTAAGTAAGTAATCACTGAAGTCTCATATGTAGAGAAAGCAAAGAAGAGATCAGTGCAAACAACCTACAGAAGCCAGGGTATGAACACAGTGAGCTGCCTGATGGGCTGGGACATGCCAACAAGCCCAGCAGGTATCCTGTGGATTGCAGGTCCCTTCTGTTACATTTACTTATTTTTTGTTATTTTTTAAAAGAACCAAAAGGAGGTATAATCATCATATTTAAGGTCAAGTTTTTACGCAGTGTCTCACAGTAAGTAAACTCATCATGTGATTCAGACCAGCTGTATGATACACTGCAGCTTGGAGCTAAGTTTTATAGAAGAGTGATAAATTACATTTACAATGGAAATGCTGACAACCTCTCAGCTTCCTAGCACTGTTACAGGATGTGCAAATGTAAAAGCCACAGCTAGAAGAGCTCTGTCGGTGAACTGACATTCTAGGTATTATGTTGACTGACTGATCGGATCTGAAACGCATTTGACATGGCAAGCACAGACCAAAACATCCCACGGTTCAAAGAAGCTGAAAAGTATACTGATGGGAAACAACGAGCTGAGCAGTCATCAAAGGAAAAGTCTTGGCCCTGGCCTGTTGCTACTAGACATACTAGTTCCATGCTACGTTCTTCTCATCCTGTTTTCTGTTTTAATTGGACACATTGCGCTGGGGCAGGCAGTACCTTTTTTAATGCAATTCCAACAAGTTTCAAGTTACTTTCAACAGATCATAGTTACTGAATTACTTCAACATTTCAAATGTTTCTAGCAGATGAACACTCACCTACACACTTTCATCTTTATGCTGTTTTCCTTGAAGAGAGTAGTGGGGTGCTGCTATATGAAACGTAACAGTGTGCAGGCGGCAAAACATACCTCTCTTCAACGACTCCTCTGCTATAGCATAAGGTAGAAATGAACCTGGCAAGAGTCTTGCAGCAAGAAAGCCTAAAGACCTGTTGCAAGTTCCTCAATTCACATTTGTTTGGAGTGACTTTTCCAGGGCATCCAAAGCATCATCTGTTCCATCTCTTCCCAATGTGGCATGAGTTAACTAACACCCAAAAGCAGAATACAATGCTTCTCAGGGCTTTTCTATGCTCTGGTACCATACCAAAAATGGGAGATCCTACTTCAGACACAATGTTTTTGAAATGATTCATGGTCATTTTAATCATGACTCCATCAGAGGTTGAGCACGCTACTGACTTGAATGGTTGGTCAGATTAGCTGTGCTGATATTACACAACATGACAGCATGCACAGAGCAAACTAAGGAGCATGGGGGCTGTGAAAACCCCTAGGACTTAGTTTCCATAGTACCCAGTAACGAACAATTCAGTTTTACTGGTTTACTAACTGGCAGTCATCACAAGACCCCTTTGTGCTGACAAATGATTTGCCACTCTCTAACACCCTTAATACTTGTATTGACTGTTCCCAGTACCACGTTCTGAAAAGAGCCTAGTGTGGTGCCTAGTGTTGTCCCCCAGCCTCATGGCCATGAACTGCTCAACAGGATTTGTCGAGCAAAGGCATCTTGCCTCGAGAGCTGGGTCCTCTGCCAGCATCCATCCATCCATCCTCCCTCCTTCCCTCCCAAGGGATTGAGAACTAGTCACAGAGGTGGACGCAGAGCACTCTTCACCCAGGCCTCAAATCCAGGTAAGGAGGAAGTCAGTGCTGGCCGCTGAGTGAGCTGAAGAAGTTGGTGTTCAGAAAGAGCAGTAACAGGATAAGGCTAAGGGGGAAAGTTCCCAGAGCTGTGCATGGTTACACCACAGGTCCTCAGTACCACCTGGTGGGAGAAAATGGGCCTGATAGCTCAGAAAGTCAGCAAGATTATTAACGAGGTCACTTGAGAGAGATGAATGAAAAGTACAGAGAGATGATGAGGTGCATACACCTTTTGGGGAAGGGTCGGAGAACGAGGTCTATTTATCCTGAAGCCAAGAAGGCCAAGTGGAATGTAATTCTCCTTCTACCACTCACCGCATGGGAGAAGACGATCTAGAAACGGCAATGTGACATCACACCCTACAGGATACAGGCTGCAGGTAAATGATTATGAAACTTTCTCCTTAACAAGAAGCAAGGTGCTGTTGGGTGACGATTATCGCAAGGAAGATGTCTTCAGCAAAAGCAAGCAGGCTGAATCACTGGCAAGTTAAATGGGCAGTTTTCTGCAGGTTGGAAAATATCCATGGGCAATTTAAGACTATTCACCTTAGAAGCCTCAAGACTGAACAAGCCAATTGATTTATTGACCTTCTGTCTTAACAATGGTGTTCAAAAAAAAAAAAAGTTAAAATGGCCTTGGATCAGAGCAAGGTTCAGACTCCTGGAAAAATAAGAAAATGCTGAACACAGTTACAGGCCTTTTTTGGAAACATAATATGCATAGAATTGTGAAATTGGGAAAATACAGCGGGAAGGTGGGATATTAAAATTGGCAAATGCCTTTCTTCCAATTGAAGGACTAATTGCTCAGCCCCCACATGTGAGCAACTAGCACCGCAGTCTCCTACCACACAAGTGCAGGCTGCACTTACTGTAAAAACCTTACTGTAAAATATCGCAGTGTTTTACTGCATGGCCCCACCATCACATACTAAGGAGTTTCCTGCTATGATAGTGTGGGCAAGCTAAATACAGTCACATCTTTGATGTGCAGCTTTACCCTGAGTAACCTCTGTGGAAAAAATGATGAAGCCACAGCAGAGCTCAAAAAACACAGGGCACCAGATCACAGGGGAGAGAGCCTGGGAGAGGAGGGAACATTTGGGATAAATGGCAGAAAATTGAGGCACAAAAGTCTCCTCCGGACCAAACCACAGTCTTGGACCACCCCTCCTTAGCCACCACACGTGCTCATGGGGTGAGATAACACCAGAGGAGAAAACAGGGCTGGCCAGGAGCACAGGCATTGGGAGGCACTGGGAGACATGGGGCGCACAAGTGCACCCCAGGAGCTAATAAGCAACTGTCAGGGCTTCCCAACCTTTTGGCAACAGCCTGACTCTCTCTTCACCTTTTCTGCTCCTGGGCAGTCCCTGAATCACCACCGGTTCTCTTCCCCTGAGGGGTGAACCCACCAAGAGAGAGCACCTTGCCCCAGCATCCCACTCTTCACTCCTTCCCAGCATGACTCTCCCTTTAGAAACCACTTCCTTTAGGTATGAAATATCATGTGTCTGGTCTCTATTCGAGTTTTCTTGGAAAGTCTGAGTAAAATTAGTTCAGCTGCTGAGTTATGTCAGAAAGGGAAGGGGGAAAAAAAAAATCCCAGCTCTTTCCCCGCGAGCTCCAAGTGGAATTTTTGCACTCACATAACTCAAAATCAGCTTGGTATAAAAAAATGCTAAACTCACTTCTCTGTTTCCAGTGAGCCTTAAAGGTCCCTCCAATAAATTTAGTTAGTGTAGATGTTGGGGATGTGGAAGAAGCAGGAGGGAAGCATTGCCGGCTCTAGAACATTCACCTGCATTTTTTCAAACTGAGCTGAAACATCTCTTTTAAAGGATGCCCCTCTACCACCAGCCCATCAGCTCGGGCAGATCAAACCTACATGTCCTTGCTGCTTGAAGGAAACAATATTTGATCAGATAACATTCAGAAACCCTTCCGCATCTGGGGTAAGAAACTAACCTTCAGAAAGACAGGACAGACTGGAAATCAGGCTACCAGCGTAGCAGCATGTATAATTTCTATTCTTGATTTCCCTCTAGTCCCTCACAAAAAAGAGAGGGAATTTTCCTCCTGGAGCAGCTGTTTTACTGTCCCAGAGCTCAAAGCCAGGGCTGAAGAGTCAGAGGTACTGTATAGTTTTCCTCTCCACGCCACACACAGCCGAGCTTTGTAGCACCAGGTCTGGGTTTCCAGCGCTGCTCTTTGTCCCCTTACTCAGAAAATGATAGGTTTAAGGTGGTGGGGACGGGGGGAAATGGTTCTTGGACTGCAAAACCAGAAAATACATTCAGAGAGGACAGAGCTGCACTGTCAGAAGGGAAATGCCCAGGTATATAGTTACTCCTAAAAAGCTCTCCCCTTAAATGGGGTGTTTAATGGCATTAAACGCACCTCTCACGAAAAAACATTTTTAAGCCTTCAGCTTGAAATAAAGCTGATAAACCTGCAGTAGAGAAGCCATTAATCTGTTCTGCCATGTCACTCCTCATGATCTGAGTGGAGGCAGTGAGTCATTTTCACACAGATGGAGGGTGATGTCTTTCTGTTCGCAGGGCACTGGTTTTTACCGCTGCGTTTGATGCCGATGGGCTACGCGCTTACAGAGGGATTACTTCATACCACCGCGAGGAAGCTCCCCCACCTGCAAGACGAGGAAATCTTTTCCGTGGGGTGATGTTTGAGAGCCACATGTTAAAAGTGGCTTAGGAATAGCAGCCTACCATAAGCCTGCCAGAGTTCCTCTTTTGGCATTAATGATCACATGTGATTTTTTTTTTTTTTTTGATTCTGCCGGGCTAGAGATGAAGAAATCAGAGAAAACCCGACACCTGGCGTGTATGTATGCACATACACACACACAAGAATTAGACTCTTACTCTACAAACCGATTCCCTTTCACTAAATGGAAAACTCAGCACACACATCCCCACCTCGGGCACCCTGCAAGCTGCAGCCTCATGGCGAGAGCGACCTGGAGAAGGACTGGTACCTCTGGGCACTACGCCGCTGTTTGAGGGCCACGCACCACACTGAGCGAAGAGCAGGTCAGACCTGAGGGAGGCCCACACGACAGCACCACCGGCGAGACGGCCCTGCGGGGGGTGGGATCCTCCCCTTTCCCCCTGCGCAAGCACTGGGCTGCAGTCATCGTCCCACGCGCGTTCCCCTCCAGCCCAACAAACAACAGCTTCACGATGAAGCAGCTCCCAGGCCGGGGAAGCTGTGGCACTCCGGAGAGCCTGTTGGCTCCGGGCAGATGGTAAGGACCTAACTCCAGGGCAAACGCTCCCCTCCAACACCGTCCCTTTCATCTCCTCCTCTCCTTGGTTAAAAGCCGGCAGCCACTACCTTTGAAAAGGTGCCGGCTTTACAAGACAGACCCCGAGGTGTGCAGGAGCTGAGCACCCTGCAGCCACGTGTTGGGGCCAGGGCACGGCACCCCAGTGCCACGGGACAGAGAACCCACCAGCTGGGGATGTTTCCAGGGTCACCCTTTTATACTAAATAACTGTTAAAGGACGTAAGTCCTTAATTTCTGAGTTGCCCCAGCATGCATTTAAGGCTGACACCTTGTCTTCCATTGCACAGAAGATGCCTGACTCAAATCGGGAGACCAGGACACCCACCACCCTGCACATATTTCCATAGGGCATTCAAATATGATCCTGGGTCATGGGGGGGAACACCCATTATATGCCTGTACAACCCACGTGTGGCAGCCCCACTGTGCACTTCGCGTGGGCAAAGAGCCAAGCCTCAGGGCACATGATGAGGAAGAGCCCGGCTCGACTCACTCCCAGTCCTGGAGTAAACTGACCCAGCCTTGACTTCCAAGGGAGTCGGGAGAATAAACCCAGCATGGGCGCTGCCAGGATGCAGCCCTCGCTGCCACCTCGTACAGTGACAGGTTTGTATTTCTATCACTTTTGAGGCTCAGTCTTGGGGTAAAAAAAACAAACAGACATTCTGTTGGAGGGGGAAAAAAAATAAACAGTGAAAATGATTTTTATTTTCAAACAACCATTGTTCTTTCTTACTTCATTTCAATTATTCATTATATACTTCTCCTCCCTTTTCATCTGTTCCTGACACTACTGCATACCCCACCGCTAGAAACCAGAATTCATCTTTCACTAGGACACACAACCCACTTCAGCACAGAAGATCCAAAATCTCCCTCATGAGTGTATGGGTGAGCACACAAAGACCCTAGGCCTGCCAAATTTTCAGATTTTTCCAATAGTGGGAAAAGTTTATTTGAACAAAGAACGGGATTTTCAAGAATAAGAAAACTTCCTGCAGACTAGGAGTGAAAAGTCACCTGACTCCCTGCTTGATGAAGCTGCAGCTGAGTCATCCTCCATTCTCTGGCAAAGGCACCAAATTATTTTTCAGAATTCTTAAAAAAGCAAAAAAATAAAAAAAGGTATACTTTTATTTTTCTGACTAGTATAAGCTCAAAAATTAATTTACCTTCTTGCATTCTAACATTTACATTAGAATCATTTTTTAAAATATTTTTTAAAACCCTAAAATGTATTTTAAAGCAATACAGGAAAAAAAAAAATCACCCCAGAAGAGTCACCGTTTTTCCCTCCACAAATATATGTCTTCATATATTTGTATAGAGTGCATAATTAAACACCCACACCAGGAAAAGAAAACAGACTCTGGACTTTGCTTAGATAAATACGAACAGTCCAAAAAGCAGTTTAGTGTGGATTTTTCAGCCTTTTGGTGATTGGCATTTTGTGTAAGAAATAAAAATTCGCTTGTCACTTCGTATGTCCCTTCTGGAAAAGAATTTTTCATGCATATATTGGACAGCAAGCAAAACCTACCTACCTTACACTACAGCGCATTATGCAGGAAACCTGCTGGACTAGGTACTTTCAAACCACGTCAGCAAAAATTAACAATAAAGGAAAAGCCTCTTTCCCCAAATATACCTACTAACCCCTAAGCAAGTTAATCCTCATTCCTTTATAAGCTTAGACACATCTCTCTGTACAACAACTCCTTTAGGTATCCAGAGGGGGAAAAAAAATAAGCAGTAGGGAACGCAAGCAACACAGTGTCGCTGCTCTCCCTCTGCACGACTGGATGATGATGGCTGCTCACGTAAATACAGAATTCAGCAGACACCCGAAGGAGCCATAGCAAAACACAGCGACAAAAGGGCCTTCTTCAGCTTTAAAGCTCCATCTGGCAGCGTTTCTGCCGGGGATGTCAGCCGGCAGATCAGCGCGGAGCCAGCGGGCAGCCTCTGCACCTGCAAACCCTCTGCTCGCAGGGAAACCGCTTTATTTTCCAGCGGACGCTCTGCCCGAGGGAGCCGGGGCCGCAGGACGGCGGCACGAGAGCAAGCAGCATATCAATTTTTCGAAGAATTACATGGCTTACCTGCAATGCAACATCATTTAGCCCAGTCCCAAAGATTTTAATAGCATCCTTTCTTGGGTGGTATGGCCGCAAAAGCAGTGATGTCATGGGGAGGAAGCAGTAACAATCATGTGACTGCATCCTCCGTCTATAGAATATCTGATAGGAGACGGGGCCCGGGGGAGACGGACCAGGCTGTAATCCCGCAGGATTAAACTGCAAGCCTCTTTACCCTGCCCTATCTATTCGGGCACCATCAGAACATGCGTTGCTTTTTCCACCCCCTTAACCTGAGTTAATTATTTTTAAAAGGGTTTGTGGATTATTATTTTTTTTTCCAACAGCAGCAACGAGCACATTTTTCCTGAGGAAAAAGCATAGCAAGCATGCTGCCTGCAAACCAAGAGCTGTTCCTGTCGACTCTGCAGCAATGCCCAGGTATCATATTTTCTTTCATCTCTGTGAAATACATAATCACAGCACCTTGGAAATGAGACAAACCACAATTTCACCATCCCTTGCATTTTTCCTTCCCCTGGTGCTCCATTTCAAGCTTATCCAGACTGACTTCCCTCCATCTTCTCTGTCGCATTCCGGCCTTGCAAGCTCACCTCAAAGGTTTCACCCCTCTTACCTTCCCTTCTTCATTCTCCCCACCATCTGTCCATCCATCCATCACCCCACCTGCAGCCTTATGCCTTTTCTTCAATGCAACTGTCACTACTTGAAAGATCCTCTCCTACATGCCAGCCTATTTTCCTTTGCAAAATTTCTGATTAAGTTTTCCCATCAAATATTTAAGAACTAGAACATTCTAAAACTTTTTATTTAGAAAAAACCAAACAAACCAAAACGCCAACCAATTACCCTGACTTTCACATTCCAGTTCACCGAGTATTACATCTCAGAACCATATTTTTGGAGGATTTTAGTTTTGGGTTTTGTTTCGGGCTGGAGTTTTTTTAGAATTTTATTATACTCTACAATGTATTTGAGTCCTACAACAAAATAATTTCAAAAGTTCAGATTGTAGACATTTTGCACAAGCCACCAGGATCACGTTCCGCAAGGCAGAGGTTGTATCTGTTCTTTGTGAAGATCACGTACATGTTTGCACACGTGCAATGTGTTTTATTTCAGGACGTTCACCTTACTGCTCATTTTCCCACATTTGAATATTGTGCAGACTGGTGTCAGCCTTAAGGGTATCCAGGGATGTGCTTTGCATTACACCAACCAGACGCAACAGGTAGGTAGAGGGAGATCTTGCACAATCACCCATGAAAATATCCACGGGTGACTGAAGGCGCACACGTGACTTCCACTCACTCCAAAGGTTAAGGAACACCGTTCTGGAAGACCTTTTTGTCCCAGTGCGTTTGAGCAGGTGTTTATGGACACGCTGAGCAAGCAGCCTGGCCCGGCAAAGCAAACCAGTTGATATAGAGTGTACAAAACCTTTTTTCAGAATGGCTACACAATTCCTCCAAATCTTGTCTGTAAGCTGAAGAAAAAGTCCCTGCACTCCTTATTTCTGATATGCACTCCTTATTTCTGATATGCACTCCCCGTACAGAAGCCACAGATTTTTGGGTTTTGTCATGGAATTTGAACACTTAGCTTGCTTCACCCGAGGTTCCCACACCTTTCTGGAGCAAGCAGCGTGCCTTCAGAGAAGAGATTTGATTATGCCCTTCATACACAGCACTGCAGATGGCAGCCCTCTACCACTCGTAGATCAGTACCAGCCCCAGGCCTACTATAACCATGTCACTGAAGTGTCGAAAAGTGAGAGTCCTAACTTCCTGCCACGTCTGCTCTTTGAGCCCGTTACAATCAGTATTAATAACAGGCCAATTGCATTCTGTGGAGGAAGCTAAACGAACACTGAGCACTTTATTTATTTTCTTGATAATGTTACCTGCAATTTTCCTTAATCAGTTTATGAAAGGGAAATAGGGAAAACCGGCAAAGAGCATTTAGTTGGTCAGACACAAACACCTCTACCTGGGAACGTCTGTGCCACAAGACACACTGACACAAACACAGCTGTCCTAGACACACAATAGTGTGTTCCTCTTTTCTATCACCACAGCTGAACTCATCAAGTCTCTGCTGAATGTGTATTTTTAGTTGGATGGTCTAACTGCAAACAAACTAAAGGGACAGAATACCTAATTCTCATTAGAAAATGTGATTCTATAACCTAGATATGTACGTATAAGCTTAAGACATTATTAGAAATCATAAGAAGTCAGAAACAGCTCCTAAGAAGCTTTTAACTCCAAGAATACCGCGATTTTAAGAAGTGCAAGCAAATCACCTAATTGACATTTACAGATGCCAAAAATAAATCAGCTTTATTCTTTGGTACTTTTTTCCAGTGATAGTCACTTGAGTGGTCTCAGGAAAAAGAAAATACTCTTCACATGATGTTTTGGAAAAGGCTGCTCTTGCTTTTGCTGGCTTGCAGTTTCTCAAATCTCTCTGTAATTACATTTTTCCTCCTCTCAAAGATATACAACTCTATAGTTAAAAAGGAAACTGGATGCAAAACAAGCTGCAAAGTGCCCTCGTCCCTGAAAATTCAAGCTTCAGTTTAACCTCCACTGAAAACAAAATACGCAAGTCATTTAATTCCTAAAAAAAAAAAAAAAAAAAAAATTAAAAAAAATTGCTCTTTTTATACAGCACTTACCTTTAAGTCTTGCAAAGTGCTTACAAGAACTGCAGCAAGAAATACACATAAGACTTCATTCTTACAACGGAAAACCCATACCGACATACCCATTATAGCTTTTGTTGTTGATCCTGATGGTAGTGAGACAGAGACGGTTGGTATTCCAAATGACTATTTCTAGCAGACTGTTTAAAAATAACCGAAACTGTCATACCCTTAACGCCTTGCACATACTGGACAGAGACAGGAGTCATGTGTCAGCGCTATGATTTTGCCTGTGCTCCTGCAACCCAGGGTTCCAGAGAGAAACTGAGAAATGGCCTTTCTGCAACTACGCAGGTTTAACATTTCCTTTCTAAAAGCAGCGAAGCGCAGCCTAAAAAAGTTAACCCATATTCTTTTGAGCGGCTTCCACCTTGGAGTTAGTCATAACTAAGATATTACAGAACTAATAACATCAACTTCATTCTAGTACAAACCTACAAAGTACAAACTTCTGTTAGAAAAAAAGGCAGTTCAATGTGTTGTAAATGGAGCTACCCGTGAATTCCAGGAATACTCAACTATGAGCCTCTGATACAGCTGCCAGCTTATCGTGAGCAGTACGCACATGGGAGAACATACCTGCCATTCCTTACACTCTGCAGCTCTTCAGTGTAACCTCTCTAGCATCTCCGATCTCATGGATTTCCTCTCTTACTTTTATTTGAAAATTCATTACATTCACCTATATGACAGTGTTATTCAAAACACGGTATTTCTTTATGAAAGCAACGTGAATGTGGCAAATATAAACCACTAAAAAATGTCTTATACTGTGACATATAACAAAACTATTTCTGTTTATGGCAAATTATTTTATTTTGTAGAAGAAATACTTTCAAATAATACAAAAATGACACAATCATACAGAACTGTGACAAAAACAAGAGAGATGAATACTGAATATGATAACTCATTACCACATCAAGACAGAACTCATTACAGCAGTCAGAATCACGGACCCACAAGATACACCAACGACATCTCACAGAGGTCACTCTACTTAAAAACATCAACTGAACCCCCTGACAGAGAGGCCACCAGACATTGCCCCTTTGTTATACAGTCACAGAACAACTTCGGGTGGAAGGAAGGTCCCTACCCCAACTCCTGCTCAAAGCGGGCCTAACGCAACCAGGATGCTCTGGGGCTACGCCCAGCGAAGTCCTCAGCCCCTCCATGGACAGAAAGCTCCACCATTCTGGGCAACCTCTTCCAGCGTCTGACCACCCTCATTGGAACACGGTGTTGGCTGTTCTTAGAGTACAGCAAGTGCTTCTGGTGGCACTGCATGGTAACTTTTGATAAACACCACTATGTAAGGGCCTCCACTGAAAATGAGACATGAAATTCTGACAAACTGGTCTTTTCAAGTAATGAGCACTGAAAAGCTTGCTGTCCCTAGGCTTTTACCCAAACACTAAAAATTTCTTACGTGATTTGGGTTTTATCTGCATAGTTCCTGAATATGTCTACTTGTGCCCAAGGAACCCAATATACGCCCACCAAAGCTTACTGGCAAATAGAGACTTTGGGATGGTTAGCATGATAAATGCTAAATATACTTTCATTTCACATATATCGCTATCTGATCAAATCACTTGATGCCTTCAATGATTGTAGGCCACATCAGGTAACAGGGAATTCTACCTTAGAATTAAATGTCTGTGTTAATCATCCTCATTAATGATTTATGTTTACAATTTTTTTTCCCCACTATTTTTTGCCTCAGCTTGGACGAGTAAAAGCAATTCCGTTTCACTTTCAGGTTCTTCCTGGTCTTTGACAAGGTAACAGAGTATAAGCTCTTGAAACTCATAAAGAACACTTAGTTACTTACAAAATATTTGAAAATATTCTCGTTGGTTCTGGTAAGTCCATTTAGTTTTTGGCTGCTGTTTTGATTTCCTGACGTATAAAAATCTGAAGCAAATTTGACCTTTACTTAAATTAAGAGACAGCATCATCTTCCTCCTAGGCTATTCCAGCAATTTGTGGAATTGTGTTGGGCACCTCTCTTTGTAGGTAATGTATAATTAGAAAAATATGAGAAACTCTATTATAGTAGCTTAGTAAAGAAGTATTTTTACATACTTGCAGGATGCAAGGACACAAAACTGGCATTCTCGGGAATTTAGGGTGACGGTCTTTCATTAAAACGCACGGTCACAAGTAAAATTACTTCTTACTGGATTTTAGCTGGTCCAACTAGCAATCAAGTAAGCTCTACCTTCCAGAACTACACACCTTCCTCCTGGAAAGCGCCACTGTTCAACAGAACTTGTATGCAGTAACCTTAAAGCACACCCTTCAGAATGAACATCTGCTTAACCACCCTTAATGCAGCGCCTTTCTGAAATCAGGACATATGTAAATTTCCTGAATCAGATCAGAAGATTTAAAACCGCAGAAATTATAATATTCCTTTAGCGGTCTTTCCACACAGCCAGCTCACACCGCTCTTTTAACTCCCTTTTCATTAAACAGCAAAACAAAGACTTTGTCACCCTTTTCCTTCCTCCGTTTAAACTGAGAATCTAGTTAAGAATATAAAGATACTTTAGACACAACCAAAATGAAAACAATCTATTAGTGCACAGTAAGAACATGCAAATGAATTCTGCAATGTTTAACGTCACTTCTAATCAGTGTTAAACACATTGCAGGTGATAATATTTTGCTATAACACAGACAGTGCTAAAGGATACAATGTACATAATAAGCTACAGATAATAAAGCTGAAAAAAGTGACAATTTTAGAACATAGTATTTTCATTTCAGGTATCAGAAACAAAACCAGCTCAATGGTTCCATTCTACTGTATGACAAATACTGAAGAACAAAATTTCAGTCTTAAAATACATCTTAAAGTAGGTATTTTCCTTCAAGGAAAAAAGGCACTATAAATAAATTACACTACAGTGAATTTGCCTGAACTCACTTTGTTTCTGTCTTCCAGCCTTTAAGTCAAATAAAACAGCATAAAAACTGTACACGCTCTTAACAGGATAGTCGATCTTTTATAAAATAAGTTGTCTTCAGAGATGTCAGTTTCACAACAAGGAAAAACCAAGCCTTGTTGCAGTCGCTATTATAAAATATATATATGTATATATATTTATATATATGTTTTTGTTTACTTTTACTTTTTTTACTTTTTTTATTTTTTACAAAACGTGTATATTAGCTTTTGCCCATTTTTTTTTAAAGAAACTTGGCTAACCTAATAACTTCATTAAAATAAAAGCGATAAATACTTCATGTTTACAATGCAACATGTCATACATCATCAGCTGGCAGAGGAGGTATGTTAATCCTTGGTCTTGTAAAAAAAGCTATCTTCTCTCTGTGATCAAAACAAGATAAAAAGGAAGACAATCAAATATACGCCTACAATTTTTTTTCCTGAAGAACACAGTTTCTTTACTCTGGTTAGTGGTTACTGTTTGTTACTTACATACTGAACTAATGGTTTATTTGAGTACAAGAAACTTACAAAAACCATTAAACCTCGCTGAACACTTTTTGGCAACATTCTGTTGAACACAATTACTATTTTTGAAAATTTATAACTTGTTGAACATCAGTCACAGTCGACTGTGAAAAGATTTCACAAGGACAAGCCCTGCATAAGCCCCTTCTGTAATACAAAGCCCACCCTTGTACATTTTGCAATAATGCCTTCAACAAATGGGGGGGAGAAAAGGACCACGTTCAGAGACATCTTTTTGCTTCTTCATTGAGCAAACAGCATATGCTGAAACGTAAGCATCATAAGAAATGGATGTGTACATAAAAAGGGCAAGAATTTAAACAAGGAAGACAACTTTTACTTCATTTTCTACATCTCATTTTATTCAATTCCCTGTATATTTTTCTACTGTAGTAGACAAAGCATTAAAATCCCTCTCTTACTAATAGAAATATAAGATGTAAAAACAACCCTAACATTTCCATTCCTCTTGCTTCCTCCGTACCTTTGTGAGAAAGGCCTTTCCAATATAATTCAAGCAAAAAAATTGCATTAAAGGGCCAACAGCTTTTCTATTTCACTTACTTATTCCCTGCAAAAGAGTTCTAAAAATCTAAACACTGGACGAAATAGTAAAATGTAACATTGTAGCTGAATGTCCTCCACAACTACACTGCACTAACATTTTCTTACTGTTACTCTCCCAATAAAAATTATAAAAAATTTAATGCTGAAATAATGAAGTCTTCCTGTGAAATGCACATTGTTTATCAATGTCACTTGTACCCAAAATAAACCATCAGAAACAAAATAAAGCTAAAAGAGGACATATGAGTATGTGTGAACATGGATGAAATAGGAAAACAGTCCAAAGAAAAGGATTCTTGAGAGTGGTAGAATATTTGTGAATAATTTTTAGGGAGAAAGTGTTACTAATAATGTATATGTATTAAATTAAACAAACTATTTATGCCCACAGGCTTGCACTGAAGAACTGAGATATCACTGGAACTTAATAGTGACTAGGCTAAGTTAAAAGAATCACTTAAGCTATGTTTGCACTTGAAGACTTTATTTAAAAAAAAAATATCGTATGTTTTAGAATTGTAAAACTGCAGTTTTACCTTAGCTTTGACTCTTCGCACTACAAATAATTCAAAGGAAACTCACGTGTCCAAATCAATATACAGTTAAAAAGTACTGACTATATAGAAGCCACACAGAATTTAAGCTAAATGCTTCAGAGAGCTTTAATTTCTCTAATGAGCTTTTGCTATGCTGTTTCAGCACACATTACCACTTACCTAAAAGTCTGCACCTGAATAGGCTCCTTCTGATTTTGCCCACGCAACTGGTATATTTCCTTTGATGCTTTCTTTAACATCTTTTCAGCTGCATGCTCTTGGTGATGTTCAAATTTGGTCTGTCTGGTCTGAAAACAAGAATATAATGCTTGAAATGGTCATGTGAATAAATAAAACACAGGAATAACCCAGGTTAAAATAATGGATTTTTTTCCACTCATTTTTTTTTTCCCCACTCATTTTTTTCCACAGTAAAAGCACACAAGTACATTGTCTGAAAGAGCTGATCACCTATGAACTACAAATTCAAAAGACTGGCATTATTGTTTCATTTCTTAATGCTCTTCAGACAGATATGTATTAAATTAATGAAATTTACTGCACATATATCCATCAAACAAGACCTTAATATAAATTTAAACTCACTCTATGTCTCAGATAATCCAAAAGCAATTTTGTTTGTTGTGCTTTTACCTGCCTATAATTTCTTTCTCCAAGAAAAGGAAGGGTCATATACTTAGGAAATATTCCAAATACTTGTAAAAAATGAAATATCGAATTGGCAAAATTTCTTTCAAAGATCAGAAGGAAATTATTAAAGTTCCAGTAATAAATATCTAAAAAAACCCTCAAAAACCAAAACAAAAAAACACCCCAACAACCCAAACCAAAAACTGCTATCGATAAATTGTGCCATTGTCTAGGAACTCTTCAAATACATATAGAGTTTGGTAATCATTAATGCAATCATTTTTACTGTGCTAAATTCAAGACTATAGAAGCAACATTAATTGTTTGAAGTCCTGTAAAACCGGCTCTTTAAACATCTTGTCACAATCAAGACATTTTGAAACCAGAAGTTTCTGGAAGTGTTGAGTGCTCATCTCGTGTTACCATACCTGCCTCTCTGCTTCCTTCAACAAGTTTCGGAATCGCTCATCCCGAAGGACCCAGTGGGGTAGATCTGTCTGCCCTCTGAGTTGGGCATCTTCCAGACGCTGTCTCAACTCTCTTAAAACACATATCTCCTCGTTCAGCTGTCTCTGTCTAGTTCTGGATGCCTGGAGATCCAGCTCCAGGTCTAAGGACGTCCTTGCCATAAGCTCAGCCAAAGATGATCTGCAGGACTGCTGAGTTATTAGGATTCAAATAAAATGCAAACATATTACTCTCAACATGGTATACTGGTGTATTTTTAGCTATATAGAGCATACATCTTCTGTACTTACTTTACACACAAGGTTTTTCCCGATACAAAGTTTTGGAGAGATTATTTATATCCCACAGTGAATGGCTAACTAGCTGTAGGGGTTTTCTGTACCACACAAACTTCTTCAGTCAATGCTTTCTACTGCCTCCTTTTACAGTCTCCTTTTGGCTTATAAATATTTAACTAATTTAAGTTTATGGACTAAACTTTCATGTTACGATGATAATAAAAGTGATGCAAGATGAAAAACTCATAACTGATTCAGGACATCAGGAAATACTGTACTGAGCAAGATTTCCCTTAAAGGGCTTCATTCAATATTGGTTTTAAGATACATTCTGAATCAAAATGGGAGGCATGGCTGTCTACTTGCCTACAACAGCACTAAATTAACTTCTGCTGACCAGGCTAAACCATATGCCATTTATACACAAGGCAGTAATGCCTTACCTGCCCTGCTCTGCCCACTACTTCTGCAGGGTGCAGGGTGGCACAGAGAAGAAAGGAGAGCTTAACCTATTCGTTCCTGAATACTCGGGCCTCAAATACTTCAGTTTGCCAGGCTGCATAGGAGGCGAGCTCAGTGTTTTACTGTCACATTCACACATACTTCTCTGGAGCTGCACGCTGCATCATAAACTAGATTTTAAAGATTTAACCAAGTCTACATCTAAATCATTACAAATTCAGTCCCCTCTTAAACTAATTTTTGTCTGCCACACTTTTTTTTCTCCTCAATAATTTTTCACAACTATATTTCACTTCCCTGTATCTGTTTTTTAGCTTAAAAAACCTTAACCACATCCAACACACACATCCCCCATCCCGTCCCCCCCGCTTCCACCTTACAGAAGCCTCATACACTTCGTAGAAACATCATACTGTATCAGTAGACATCTAAGCTTAGGTATAAAAGTACCAGTATTCTACCACCTAAGTGAAAAGTGAAAACCAGTTTCCTAGGTATACCTGCTTATACCGTAGAGTACGCCTCTCCAATGTATTCCGGACAAAAGGGGACTTCCTTGGCAGGGTTGAACTGTCACTGTCACTGCGATACAGCTGGTTAGAAAAGATATTGAAAATACAAATTGCTTACAAGGTCATCTACATTAAGAAATCTGGATATTTATTTTTTTTTGCTTTTGAGACTTATTTTTAAAAGTACACTGAAACTGTCTTGGTTTAAGGAACTGATTTATTTCAGCTTTAGTTATTTATAAAGATTTATATATAACAATGCTCATACTGTATAGTTACAATAATTCAAGAAAACTTCAAAATCATCCATCTTTTACTGCTAAGTTTCATCATGCATTCTACTGAATATCCAAGAACACATAACCTAAAAAAGGGGGAGAGGGGAGTTAAAGGCAACAATATTTCTTCCTAAAGCATTTACTGTTATGGGCACAAACGATACAGCCTCCCACGTTTTTCCCCCTCCTCTGATTTTAAGTAAATGTAGATTAAGTGAGGGTGTTTAAGAATCTTTTCCTTTTTGTACTATCTTTGCTCTGGTGCGTGAGTGTGTTTTACTGGCATTGTCATATACAGATACGGAATCCAGAAATCAAACTGAAAAATTTGAAGCAGTCCGTAGATGCAATGTATGTAAGAGGAAAAACCAGAAAATCCTCGTTTTAGGAAAAAGCATAAAAAAGTTAAAAATAACTGCATTTTCAAATTCAAGCTCTAAAAAGCTTATAAGAGTACAGTTAAAGTTATGTGCATTCCACCAATATCGCAAAATCAGTACCCATGTATTGATCTGCAATACCATGAGCCAACTGCTTATAAGACTTTTGTGGTTGAACACAGCAACCACCTAACACGAGCCTGAAAACCGCCGTGCCGGTCCTCAATTACTTGCACCAGTGCATCCAGGAAGATCTCACTGTAACAGGCATCCTATGACTGACATTCATGACAGCAACGAGAGTCATTAAGAATATTTATGCAATAACCCTAAGATTATGCATTCAGTCCCCTTTCCCAAACTTCTGGGGACCTAAAAGTTAAACGTGGCTTCTAAGCTAACTGTTTACCCACCTCATTGGACAGCACTGTACCTCTAAAAATCAGTCACCCTAGCCTAACATCTAAGGTTGCTAGGGAAAAGAGCTCAGTATCTAATTTGTCATAGATTCCTAAATTTTAAATGAAATAAATTCAGGTTTAAAGTCTTAAAAAAGAACCAAGGGACCCCTTCAATGAAAAATTATTTTCAATGAAAAATCAATGAAAGATTATTCATAAGTATTAAAAAGTAGTATTTGTTTCTTAGAAATTTAATAAAGTCTTAAGACGAAATTATTTTTAAAAGTACAAAATACTTGTGTGAAGCCCCTCCCCCTCCCCTTCTCTTTAAGCCTTACTCACTCTGCAAACATATTGACTTCGTGCTCCAGGCGAGAAGGTCTGGGAACGAACAATAGTGCTACTGCGAACAAAAGCAGAACCCCGTGGCCTGCGGCTAGTTCTCTCTTTTGGAAGAATAGCAACTTCTTCAGGAAACAGATCCTCAGTGTTAGTTTCCTTATCCACCTAAAATTTCAATGAAGGAATTTTTTTTATTTTTTCCTTATTTTCTCTTTCTTACAAAACAATCAGGTATTTCAACAATATCAAAAGTAAACAATTTGCCCTGCTAGCTAGGTTCAAGGTTTAATGAGCACTGAGGACAGAGGATGAATTGCCTCATTTTTTGAGAAGTTTTAAAACTAGGTAATTTGAAATTATAAGATTACCTTTCAGAAGCCTTTGCTGGAACAGTAACAATTATGAGATGCAGTTAGAACACGAATCATAGCTGCAGAGCACAAAAGACTGCGTTCAGCATTGGCAACTAGGCATTAACCAAGCTACCACCTGATCTCCAGCCTCAACAGAAGAGCACCGAGTCACCTTTCAATAAGCAAGGCGACTCTGAAGCAAGCAACCAGCTTAAAACTGGAGGAAGTCAAATGAAGAGAAGAAACTCAACAAAAGGGAACTGAAACACTGCTAAAAGTGATACATGAACACTAAAATATTTGGAAATACAGAAAACAGATGCTACTCTAGCAAAGCTTCCAAAGTTTAAGATAACTCACTCCTCAATAGGAGGTATGATCTTCCCTAAGGGCAACACAAACAGCTTATGTTCCTCTACTTCAACGGAAGTGTGCTGATTTCAGCTTGTTCAGGATTATTTTCCATGTCTCATATCTTGAATACAAAAGATTTTAAGTATCAGTTTCAGCACAATTGTTCTGAAAATTTCAGCTGTATTTATCGTAACACTGAAACAGCAGTGCCAGTCTTAAAACATTAGGCCACTTTCTTTACAAATCCTTCAAAAATTCTAATTTCTACAAGCACTGGAATTTGATCATGATCTTTTCTGTTACAATTTCAGATCAACACAGACATTGATAGGAGCGCGTATTTGCAGATTAGATAAGAGGCCACAGGCCACATTAAAAATATGTTCCCTTTTGATGCAAAAATCTAATTCTGTCCAGAAATAACTAGCAAGCAAACAAAAATACCCAGCCCTAAAGAGGGTATTTTTAACAGCTCAAAAGGCATGCCACAGCCACAAAGGCAGTGCTCACAAAGAGCTGACAATGCATTTCTGATTCTTTTCTCTCCTGATCCATGCAGACTCAAACTCAAGGAGCAGCAGTAGCATACTGTGTGCGCACCAGGCAGGATGGCAGTTTCTTCCCTTGTTACCTTTAGTGGTGGAGGCTGCATTTTTCCAGAACTGTACTGGCCTGCTTGAGCCGCAAACAAGTGTCCAGCTAACGAATCCCCGCAAAATGGCTCTGGGTAAGGAGGACTAGTCTGGGTGCAATTACTGCATCCACTGTCAACAGACTCTGCTTGCCAACTCCTAGAGGCAGAACATGACAAGAATTTTGAAGGTATTAAATAAACTCATGCAATTATGCATCATGTTTATATATTTCGTTATCCAGGTCAGTTTGTCATTTTAGACTATTATTTCTCCAATAAAAAACCCAGAATTTTGAAAAGGAGAACATATCCCGCTTGCATTTCTGCAGATGCACAGACAAGCAAATACATTTTATGCAAAAGAGAAAAAAAGTCACCTTCCCTAATTTTACTAAAGCATATGATCTGGTATCTATAACAATACTAAGAAGACAATAGCAAAAACTGATGCATTATGGTCTAGACAAGCGGTCTGTGCAGTGAGTGGGGAACTGGCTGACAGGCCCCACCAGGAGGGTGGTGGTAAATAGCTCCTTTTCAAACTGGCAACCTGTCACAAGCGGGGTCCCCCAGGGATCGATACTGGGCCCAACGCTGTTTAGTATCTTCATAAGTGATCTGGGTGATGGGATCAAGTACACTCTGATGAAGTTTGCAGATGACACCAAATTGAGTGGGGAAGTAGACACTTCAGAAGTAAGACCCACCCCACAGGAAGACCTGGACAGGCTGGAAGAGTGGGCTAACAATGCTAACCTTATCAAGTTCAACAAGGACAAGTTTAAGGTCTTGCCCCTGGGAAAACATCATCCAGTCGTACAGCACAGGCTGGGATCTACCCTGGCTGGGGAGCAGCTCTGTGGAAAGGGACCCAGGGGTCCTGGTGGACAACAAGCTCAACATGAGTGAACCTTGCACTAGTGTGGCAAAGCAAGCCAACAGGATGCTGGTTGCATCTACAAGGACATCACCAGCAGAGATAAAGAATCATTATCTCACTCTACTCAGTACTTGTCAGGCCACACCTGGAATGCTGTGTTCAGTTTTGGTCCCCGCTATGCAAAAAAAGATGTGGACAGGCTGCAGAGGGTCCAGAGAAGGGCCACCAAGATGATCAAGATTATAGCAATAGTATAAACATCACTCAGCTGTTTGATGAGGTATTTAAACTACTATTTTTACCTTTCAGATATGGCTTCTGCTTGGTCTTCCTTTCTTTCCATCTCCAGGATTTCCTCCTCTGTGTACTCCAGTTTCACTCTCTCTTCTGCCAATTCTCTCTCAACTGCTTCCAGCTGGGCAGTGGTCCTAGCTAACAGAGCTGTCACTGCATCCTGAAAGGTAAACTAGACTTCAAATAAAACCATTTGAACAAGCCATTGTATTTAATGTATATTATTCAGAGAAAATAAAAATATAAATATAGCCATTGTATCTTCCTTAAAAAGCCCCAAAACATCTACCCTGAATCTTAATGATCAAAAAGTACATGGTGTTCCATGAATGCAACTTCACACAGAAACCAGGCAGACTTTATCTCACTGTTGAGCATCATCCAGCAAGTTATATAAGAGACCTCTGGAGGTCACCTAGTCCAATGTCCTGCCCAAAGCAGGGCCGGTTTCATAGCCACATCAGGATGCTCAGGGCTTAGTCAAGGGCTGAAAAATCTCCAAGGATGGAAATCGAACTACTTTTCTTGACAGCCTCTTCCACTGCAGTGGCAGAAATTTTTAATGAGTTGGAAGTAGCTGGACTGAAGCGTGCATACAACAATACATAGTACTATTTCAAGCACCTGTCCAGACATGATCTAGTTTTTAATTATTCTTTTAAAATCGAGCTCTTGCCACAAGAGCTAAATTAAGGTATCACCTTCTGTGCACCTTGAAAACAAACTGCACCTGAGATATGATCACAAACAACCGTCCAGCAGGTCAAATAAAGTAAACAAATCACTTTTTCAGAGCCATACTGTTTTAACTGTAGTTACATTTCCAGAAGACCGTGGAACACTTTCTTCACACTGGTTTTTGTTCTTTGCTCTCTGGGGGTCAGAACCAGTGAAGATCTGAACAGAATACCAGTGAAGCTGCATCTCGCCAGAACTCTCTGCATCAGTCAGGTTTATCTGAGCAATGCCCTGTAAACAAGAAAAAAGCATTCATCACAATAAGATAAATATACACTGCAGAGTAGACACACTGCAGAATAGACACATTCTCATTTAAAGAGTATTTTACTTATAATGTAAAAAAAACCCACTTAATCAAATACTAATAGTGCCTCTTAAAAAGAGATGGTTTTGTTCTGTTGTGTTATGATGTCTAAGATACTGAATTTCTTGCCTCTTGCTTACTACCACAAAGGATCAGAGTAGATATTCAATTTTTTGTAAGTTAAAAAAATAAAATTTCTATGACTGATGTAGATATGATTGTTAGAGCTAACAGCTCTTACTATCTTATTTAAAAACTCTATCAATTACATATCTGTTTTCTCTATTTGCTTAAGTTAACACTACTTTAACAATATTACTTTAATCTGTTTTCTTTTGAGAGAACTATATTCTGAGATATCCTTCCGTTCTCTCATCCTCACAGGCACCTTCCAAAGGGAAAGAAGTGTCACGTAAAACAATTTTTTTTTTTTCTGCCTAGTTAGTGAGTCAAATGGGTCACAACGCCATTTTTCCACTTTCCAATCCATCCTTAAATCTCCCAGATTCAGATGAAAAAGGGTTTAATGAAGTCTTCCCACTAAAAGTATTCCCTATTTTCAAGAAGCCCTACTCCATCAGACAGTGCTCGTGTAAGAAATTTCTGAGTCGTGTTGACTAAATGAAAAAGAGCTGTGAGCAAATTCATGCCGTTTCCTTTTGTTTTTTTCTTAAATCAGTTCACTAGCTGGACCTAGCAATGATTTTTATATTAGCTAGCTTTTAATTACTGTTTTTGGCTTTACCTGGCTCTCTCTACAACCCTTTCATTTCCATGCTAATGGACCACCTGCTAAGAATATTTTCATTTCTATCACTGGAAAAATCATGTAAAAATTGTTTTCATCTCTCACAAAACAAATAGCTGAATGCGATGATTCTAATTGTAAAGGTAGCAGGAAATGTACACAGAAATTGCTTTCAACTTTAAGCAGGTAAAGAAACAGTTAATTAAAAAAATAATAATTTTTTAAAATCATGTATTGTTTTTCCAAGATGAATGTTCCCCAGGGCTCTGTTTAAACAGGTGTATAAAGGACGATGAAGAAAAGTTTTTGAGACTAACAAAAGAATGTCATATCGGGATACAACATGTTACTGAGAATGTCATTTTTTGTCAGTATATTGGATGCTACAGAAAAGCCTCTTTCTTCTACATATAGAACAGCGATGTCTTCTAATTATCTACTTTTTCTGACACAGTGTAAGAGAGAAAAGTGTGTCGAATGCTCACACTTCTGCATCAGATTTGGAAAATGTTTAAGACATGCTGGGTTTGGTTTTAGGGGTAGAGGGAAAGCTGTTTTCCCCGACACCAATATTGGAAAAAACATATGTTGATTCTATTCTTAAGATGTCTGACACTGCCCTACACACAACATTTATTAAGCCGCTAAGAAGGCATGCCAAAGAAGCTGTTCCTACAAAGTGAATAACTAACTGGGTAGTAAAATCACCAAACCCAATTAATAATTATTGGTACTGAAAGGACTAATTAATATTTCACCTCCACCTCAAGATTTGGAACTTGCTCAAAAGGATGAAGAAACCAAGGTGGGTCTGCTAGCAGCCTGTCACGTGTCTGCTCTGACACATTTGTTAACAACTTGCATGGTGGAATAAAAGTAAAATGAATTGAAATGTATGAATTTCTCAGTGACGTCAAATGGAAGGATTGTAAAATTTATGAGAAAAGGGTCAGAATTTAAAATGGTGTTAAAAAAAATTGGACAGATGTTTTGAGATAAAAACATGAAATGCAAAAAGATACATGTTACACTTAAAAAGAATTCAACTAAATTAAGACAGGGAATAACTGGTTGGTCAGGGCTGTAAGAGATCAGAAACTGGGAGTGAAACAGCAATGCCATCTGACTGAAAGAAAGGCAATCCCATTTCTTCGATGTTTTAACATAAGCAATATATGCTAATCATGGAAAATAACAACTCCCTTATCTCAACACTGATGAGGCCACCAGGGAAGAAATAAGCCAACTTAAGGAAGCACAGTTTCAGAAAGCTGTAGGAAAACAGAAGAAGATCTTTCAGCAAGGCAGGGCATATGAGTAAAGAGTTCAGGGAATGGAAAGACCATCTACAAGTTAGTAGATTCACTTCTCTCTGTAAGTGAAGTTTAGAACTATTTGCCAGAATATTTTCCTTTTTTTTTTTCCACTCCCTGTTATGTACAAATATTTGTTTAACTTCAGATAGACTCCAGCCCGAGTTCTGCATTTAGGAAAGCATTAAACTGGCATAATCAAATTGAAAAGAAAGCAGTCATCAAGAACTTCAAAACTATACGGATGATTAAATAGATGGAAAAAAGCCTGCAATCTCTGTGGAAGAGATTTTTAAAGAAAATTAGAGAGGTCATCACAGCAGCTTCAGAAAGGTAGCGAATGACTTCTCAGTTTGAGAAAATGCTTATTTTCAATTTACAGCAAAAGAGGACAACGATCATAAAGTTTAAATATATACTTCAATGCACTTACCTTAAGAAATCGTGGCATTGTTTCTCTCTTTTTGAGCAACACTTAATTTACCCTAAAGTATGTTACCAACTACTGTAAAAGAAGGTATTTCTGACAAAACTACGCTAAGACTATGAAAGAAAAAATTCCTACCAACGTAATGTGAAGACCTATCTTTTTTTGCTAACTCAGTAATAGCAGCTAAAATACAAGTGCCCTAAACTTAGATGTACTTCATCCATATAAAGACGTTTTATAATGAAATAGCTATTTAGCTTCCTAGACAAACAGGCTATATCAGGATAAAGCATTTTCCACTAATATATCCAGCCCATTCTTGAGATGGTTTCTCTTTCACTAGGTTGCAAAAAAGACAAAACTTCCTACTGCAGACAAGATCTTGGGTCTGCTTCCATCAACATTTAAGACCGCTGTTTATTTAAGACACTACCTAGTTTTAAAGGTGGACTAGCAAACATGCACTCTTGACCAGGTTTGCTCAAATGAACATCTCTTATCCACAGTCCAGCACAACAGTGAGATGCCTTGACCTACCCCTTAACTACTTTGATAGGCATAATAAAATTTTCACTAACCCATTCAAACTCCTCACTGAAATGCCTGCCCAATGAGTTCAAAATAGCCAGGACATCAGCCCCAAGGCAGACTTTAAGCATATTTACATTTGACAATAGCTAAATAAAGCTAACATTGAACACATCTAAAGTTAACATAGTTAACACATGTAAACTATTTAAACAACTGCTACATTTACTTGTATGCACCTACATCAGATATCTCAATGAGTTTAAAGTAAAAGATGTAACAGAAACCTGCCAGGACCACTAACTATTATTCTGCAACGAAGTTAAGACTGATATAATCGTAATCTTCTTTGATCACTGTTTAATAGCAACAAGGGGTTTATATTTGTTATCACTTTATTAAGAGACTATTTTACTGACACTGGTTCAGCATGTACATGTCACAGTGCCATGCAGGAACAGAAGTCTTGAGCACACTGTAGTCTAAAAGCTGTAAGATGTAGCCTTTGGGGAAAAGTTTAATTTTTACACAATGCTTTCCCTCTTGCACCAAAATTTAGCAATGGCAGATTTTTCAACTTTCCCCAAAGCAGACATTTGTTAGAAATGCATTAAATAAAAAATTAACTCCTTATCTACCAAATCCCATAGCAATGAATGTAAACCTCGTATCAATTTTCAACATGCAACTGCAATGTAACATAAGTAACAGTACAGATAACATTACTTTCAATACTGCTTAAAACGCCCCAATTCTCCACCTCTGCTAATTTTACTAATTATTTCCAAGACTTTATGTAACCTAAAATGTACATATTTCAACTTTTTTTAAAAAAATCACACCTTTTTTTATTAACAGAATCATACTTACATATGTGAACAAACAGACACACAAACATATAGCTCTATCAGCCCTTCTTATGCAAAAAAGAAAGTCTTCACTTTCTCTTTTTAATCTTGGAAATTACTCCTCAAGTAACTTTAGTTTCCCATACCACAGGGCTTTTAATAAAAAGGACCACTTACCAATAGTTCTTCTTGCTGCTGATGGTCAACTGAACAGATATACAGCTGCAGTGATTTTAATTTCAAAACACTTGAATGCACGGGGATTCGGAAAACTTCATTAAATATTAACGGAGTTTGGAATTCCAAAGCTCTAGAGCAGTAAGTGGTTGGTGTGCCTGACTCAAGTGGTGGCAAATAAACTCTCACATGACTGGGAACAGCAAAATAGACAAACAGCACAATTCAGACAAAGGAAGCTATTTTGCATTTCTCAAAATCAAGCTAAGCAAAAACATCAGTGTAACTTCAACACCAAGAATCTGCTCTGGAATCTCCTCATTGCAGGAATTTACTTTATATTCCTAACACAGAAGTACTGCAAAGCTGATTTAGAAACGCTATCTTTTTCTAACTAAAACAATGGGTTTTTTTACACTTGGTGCTGAAGCGGAGGCACCAAGTGGCACTTGAGATGCCCTGAGGTATCCAAGGCATCTACATGTGGCTAGAAAATATGACATAGGATCTATGGGAGAGCTACAGCTTTCCTGAGCAGCAACAGCTGGAGGCCAGGTGCTATGCTATGATATTTCAAATGGAAACACATGCAACTGAATTGCCCCGTAAGTGTCACTGATCCATTTCTTCCTTCCACCTACCCACTAAACATACCTCTCCTCCCACAAGAAACTCAGCCCAAAAGGATGGCAAAAACCCCTGTGAACATTGCATCCACCTGCCATCTTAAAAAACAATTTAAAATACCTGGTACCATCTCATTTGAGACTCCAAGCCAAAATCAAAGTCCACAATCATTTTAATCTGACAGAAGGCAGCAGGTCTACTTAGAGAAGTGTTCCTATGTTCTCTCTCTCCTGACTGATTGTCCAGCCCCTGCAATATCCTATTTTTTGCCATACCTTCCCTTGTGCCAGCAAACAGCTTCATGCAACTGTGTTGTGAACCAGATTAGGCAAGCATTTTAACCTAGATAAGTTTTCTAGCCAAATAAAAAGGCTCCTGCACAAGGAACTCTTCTGCCACCATCAGAGAGGTTGACACTGATGGGCAAATAAATGGTTAGAGGACAACTGGAGAGCTCACTACGGTGGAACTGCAGTGCTGTAATGTGTGAAGCGTAACAGCTGTAGAAAGGGAGCAAACTGACTCAGCTCCCTGGCTGCTGCAGGACGTCTCCTCCCCACTGGCCCCAGCAACTGAATCAATGAACGTACAGTTGCATGGAGGAGTTTATTGAGCTTTTAGCCAGTTTATTCTGGTTTTGGTAAGATAGGCTTCTTTTTCAATCAAATGCATTGGTTTACCCCGCAGCCATGCAATTTCTTGATTCCAGTCCAAGTAGTTAACTGAGTAGGATGGGGAACAGAACTGCCTTTTTAAGAGTCACTTAGATGCCCGATTGCCTCAATGACAATGTCCAAGAAACTCCCTGGAGTTTTTTGTTGGTTTTTTTTTTTTCCCCCCCTTAGTGAGGCTACTTTCTTCAGATGACACCAGTTTCTTTTTCTAATCACAAGGCAACATAGTTTAGTACTACTCAGTAATCATGTTTTTTTCCTTATTGCGTGCCCTTGCACTCAGATTGAAAAAGCAAAAGCCCAACACTGATGCACTGACCCATATGAAGAATTTCCACTAGAGGTTTTGCAGGATTAGCAAGATCAAGTGTTCTCACCAAAGATCAACTCATTCTCTGAGATGTATGTCAATTTAACAACTCTCACAGAATGACTTGTTTTACAATACAACAGTGTTATCGCATCTCCATTTTCCACCACAGTTTTCAAACAACCTCTCCCAGAGATAAAGATCAACAATTTTCACGTGTCAAATTTCTTTAAAATATGTTAAGACACATACCACTAGATAAAACTGTGTTTTATGTCAACATTGCCATTATTTAAGAAACATTAATTAGAATAAACTAAGCAGTGTCCTATATAATGCAAGATGGAATTTGAAAAAGTAGCATGGGCTGCCAGAGGTTAAAAAAATTAAATTGTTTGTACTGATTCCCATCTTGTGTTAAAATTCTCTTCAAAAGTTGTTCCACCGATAGTGGTCGGGCATTGGAATAGGCTGCCCAGGGAGGTGGTTGAGTCACCATCCCTGGATGTGTTTAAGAGCCATTTAGATGTGGTGTTGGGGGATATGGTATAGGGGAGAACTTTGTAGAGCAGGGTAGATGGTTGGACTCGATGATCCCAAGGGTCTCTTCCAACCTAGACAATTCTATGATTCTATATTCAAGGAGAGCTGTTATGGCCATAAAAATCTGCAAGTGTCCCGGCTAGACTTTTTTTGTTGTTGTTGGTTGTGTGTTGGTTTGGGTTTTTGTCGGTGGTTTTTTTTTTTTGTTTGTTTGTTTGTTTGTTTTTTTTTCTTAAGATAAAGGGCAAGGTATCTCTTCTTACTGATCAATATAGACGCAACAATAGGAATTTCAGAAAATTACACCAAGCTTATTCTGGGATACATCACAGATAAGCTGTACAGGAAATAATATTTCTGGAATACTGCAAATAATGTACACAGCTTTTTGGCCAGAAGGCATGGGGTGATGGAAGCATTACTTTGATGTTTTTGAACAAACTTTCCTGTACATAATAAACATGTAGCAACACGGGTCATTACAGACTATGCTAAATACCTGACCGTTATGACAGAGATTCTATACAAGGGACACTTTGTGTCCATAAAATTAACCCTTCCCTCTTGTAAGCTAAGACATACCATCTCCTCCAAAAATGGCTTAATTTTGCATGAAAGCAAATAAATGTATGATATTTATGATTGTGGCACAAAACAAGCAATGATCAGACTTTAGGTGCAATTTAAGCTTACATTTTGCAGTTTTCTTTAACAACTAGGGTAGTAAAGTTCTTCAGCTGTAGTACATGGACTAACAGACATTCACTTCCACTGTCATGCCTGGAAAACAAATTTCTTTTATTAGTCACCAAGCATCAATACTTTGCTGAAGAGACAGAGACGAAAGACTAAAAAGACTTAAAGAATGTAAAAGCACATTTTGCTGTTAAACAAATCTCTTATACAAATCAAAAGCAATTACAGATCTCACACAGGTAATAGAGCATGATTAGTAATATTAGCTACAGTAACCAAGTTATCAGAACTAAGAGAATTAAACATTATCCAATTTGAAAAGAATAGTATTCCCTACTGTGACTCTTGATGGTGAACATTTTATAGAATACATTCCTTAGTTTAAATAGTTACACCATTTGTGTGTGTGCGCGTGCATGTGTAACAACCTAGCAGTTATATTAGAAAAATCAGCCTGCATTATTTTCATGGGTTAATGTTAATGAAAATAAACAAAAAATCTCTACTCTTTCACATCAGCATGAATTTTGAAATGGAACTAACAACCTGATTGAGATTTGAGAACTCCTAGGCTTGTGAATTAACTTTCCAAGGGGTAGAGATGATTCTGGAGGGCTGTCTGAGATACAACACCCTGCCTTGCACTGCTATTATCCGCCCTTCCCCAAGCTACTCCCACTACTAACACTAGCATGCCCTAAACACAGGATTTCAAAGCTATATCTGAGATCTGTATTTGTATTTGTGTCTCTTCAGTTGTGACTTTCCTAAGGTAATCCTTCTTTATATGGTATAAAAAGGATCTCACTCACAGAGACATATCCCTATATCCATACTCACACTAATGGCCCAAACAATGAAAATAAATGCTACTGAAAGAAGTAATCAAGGTCCCTTTATCAGCCAGCATTGAAAGGACACTGAATGAACTGTGGTTAAGGCATATCCCCAGCACAAAGTAGCACATGACTAACCTGTACATTCACTAAACTTTAGCTTTCAGTTCAGAAACTTCTTAAAACTATTCACTGCAGTTAAGTTTATAATAAAGTTAAAAAACAAACCCAAGAAAACTAGTGAGCAACTCCTGCTGAGTTGACTCAGAGAAAGAAGAGTAACTCTACTCACAGAAATCCAACATGTATTTGTGGTTCTTCATTACTGGCATCACCATAAACAGGCTCTTCCAGATCTTCATTCCTGCAGGAACAGAAAGTACTGTAAACTACATGCTGACTTAAGATGTTAAAACATGATGAAATGAACATTTCTTTTGTGATTTGTGGATATAAGCAATTGTTTGACAGTACAGGAGGGACTGGTACTATAGAAGGAACTGAGATTTAAAACCACAAAAAAGTAGTAATTCACAATTTTAAAAATTGAGATTTTAGAATACCTCTTTCAAAATATTTAGTTTATTTTAGTATTTATTCTGCCTCCTATTTCTCTTTAGCATCCTCACAACCTGATCTTCTTCCCAGTTACTCTTTATTGTGTTAAAACAATTGTATAAAGTAATCATAGCTTCACCCACACTTCAATCACTTGGTCAAGCGACACATTTTTAGATTTTCAGCAGTTCATGTATTTCTTCCTTGCAGTTATACTTTTATCACACGCTACTCAGAATTGTAAGTCACACTGAATAATTTTATTTTGTTACAGATGACTGAAATAAAATTACTGATTTATGACTAAAAAGCTGAGAAAAAACTATCTCAAGGGAAAAGCATATGGTGTTAAAATGTTAGAGAATAAAGCAAAAGGGTCTTGGCACTCATGAAGATGACAGTGGAACTGCATGTAAAAAGCTTATTTCCTTTAAAACATGCAATCTACTACTCTTACGTAAGAATTAGCAATTTTGAAAGCCTATTCAGAAATTTACAACTAATTCTTTTGGACCATGTGGTAGAACAGGAATATTTCCAGCTTATTATGCATTTATACACCTGACCTTTTGCTTAAAGCTTCAAACACGCCACTGTCACTAGCCAGTGAATGATCTGAGAGACATGCTGAAACTCGCCTGGCTCTCCTCTCCGATCTTCTACCACTGTCTCCTCGTAGAGTTACAGCTGTCACGGAGAAAAAAATGAAGACAACATCAGCTCAAGGCAACCTCTTAAAAATTAAACAAGAAACACTTATTGTATCAGAACTAGTGGCAAAACAGTTGGCACAAACACAGTTCATTGCTTTTTCATCTAACTTTAAGTTAAAAAACTAGAATACAATTGACTGGAAGTTTTCTGCGGGAGAATTAAGGAAGGAAGTTTGTGGCTAATTTCTCTCTGACAAGACTAAGTGTAAACCAATTGCACTGTTATTAAATGCTTTTCTGGTAGAATAATCCCTCCTGAAGGAAGACTTACATTAATTCAATATACGTACACATGATATCCTAAACTTTTAAGATTTACCTACTGAATATACAATAGGCTGAAAACAAACACAGAGACTAATTCTTTTAAGAAGTTATCTGATAACACAATGTGAGGTTTTGTTCTCATTTGTTTCCTCATACAAAGTCTCAAAGCATACTGTTTATACCATCACATAACAGCAGCTTTTATTTACAGTCTGAGAGGCATTATCAAAAAGAACCAGAGCTTTCCAACTCACTCAGACCACTGTTTTTCCAAATTCTTGATGAATTACTTTGAAAACTGACTGGGGGAGGAAGCATCAGTATTCAACCACCTCTTCCACCCCTTCCTGAATCACCTAGCAACACCATAACTAGCGACTCAGCAAATATTTTTCATGTTGTAAGTGTATCAACAAAAAATGATGTTACACATCAGGTTTTGCACAGGCAAGTAGGTATAGCAGCTACCAATCCTTTAAAGTACGTGCACAAGCAGTAACGCTCAAGAATTGCATAGGTAAGGTTTCGACACTTCAGTGACAGCTTGTAACATGAGGTTGTTTTCTTTCACATCCTAGAGAGAACCATTAAACAGACTTGTGGAAGTGCAGTTGCTTCACTGCACAGTGAAGAACTTTTGCCAACTTTCCCCCCTTTTGCTTAAGCCTCAATGACTGTCCTCAAAGCAGAAAAGCAATGGTAAAGAGGTGCCATTTCAGAGGTGGGGAAAGAATCTTACTTGCTTCTACCCATGCTCAGAAACTGAAAACGGAGAGCATGGAAGTATTCCCAGTTTCAGCAGACACCATTTGGAGTGACAGTAGCACAGTGCACATCACCCAAGAGGCAAGCATCAGCTGACGTGTACTGCTTAGTACCCCTAACTAAGGATAAAATATACCTTGCGCAAAGTAAGCAACAGTCGTTAAGTATCTCTGTTACGTGATATTTTAAGGCATCAAACATAAAAGGCTGGTACCGAAACAGTAAGTTTCCTTCAGCAGAGCGCCAGCCAACAGCCTGAGCTCTACCTGCAGAGCCCAGCCGAGGTACAATTGAGCCACCCCTCTGCATGGGACCCATCTCACCTCCTGTCCAAGCACCACCAGGACAGGACATCAGGACTTGAAGCTTGACTAAAAAAAAAAAACAAATTAACACAACTACACTGCTGCTGTCAATAAAAGTGTCTGTCTAAGGTTAGCTTTAACCGACTGTGATACTGGCAGACAGGATGCACTGAGCACAGCAGTCCTGCACTGGCCTGAGGTACCTTCCTTTTACGAGGGCACCAACAGCACAAAATCCTAAAAGACACTCCAAAAAAACGCAGGGTCCTGTTTGGAGGTAAAATTCTCTGGTTTTGTCCCAGAACATCTCAAAAACCAGAAAAGATGTCCATAAACTGGATAGAGCCAGTGCAGTGCTCTGTCCTTTTGGATCCATAAGTAGCCCTATGGACTTCCCCTCCAAATTCAATGCAAAATTAAGACACGTTCAGCTGTGCAGTGAATTTATCTGCTGACCAGGGACATAGCAATCTGCATTTGTCTCTGTGCCTGGATAAAGAACTGCCCTTTTTCCCCCCGGAATACGGCATTCCATCTTTACTGTCCATCACACATCATGGTGCAGTATAACACATTTCATCCTCACCGCAAATGAGAACCAAGTCCTAGGTAGCTCACAGAAAGCAAAGAGACTGTGTTTGAACTGCGCTCTCTTCCGTACCACTTGTACAAAGGGGTGGGTTTGTTTCACTTTGTTTTGTTTTATTTCATTTTTAAGACCTTTTAATTTAGTGAGCCCAACTCTGGGAGTGCTGTGACTGAGTATACAGAACTAAAAACTAGCAGTCTGTAGGGACATTTTTTCGTACCAAAATTTCCCAATAATTTTACATCACTGGAAGAAGGATGAACTTCAAAGTGTACAATTTTTATACAAAAATGCCTCTATAATTTCTGTACTAATTTCAACAAGTTACACTTTTTGTAAATAAGCCTTTGGCTCACCCTTCTATGTGAACACTGTATAGATGTAGGAGACGAAAGACCTCATGGGCTCTCTCCTTTGGAGGTTCATGTTCCCAATTCGTCTGGAAGGAAAAATTGGTCTGAAGCACCAATATATCATCATGAAAATAACTGACATGTTACAACAATGTTGTAACTTGACAATGATTTGCCTGCTGCCTGCGGGCCATGGAAGCATCTGATAACATCTGGACAATCCCAGAGAACTTGGGAGGGATGCAAACACCAAAACATGCCCTTGACTAGAGAAATAAAAAAGTCAGCAGGAAAAATTGGTCAAGAAGAAAGTGACATCAGATTTTGGTTTAAACAGAACAAGGTTTAGCACGGGTTACAGACCTTCCAATGCCAGCAGCTAAAAAATTGTTTAAAAATGAAGTTTAAGACAGGCAATTACCTTTCATTTTCTTATTTAACTAAAAGAATCAGTGAACAATATATATGAATTTCCAGAACTACTGGGTGCCACAGCTTGATAAAATAAGACAGCCCTGATTAAAAGAATATTCTCAGGTGTCATTAGCTGAAAAAGTGAACTTCAAAGGAAATTCTGCTGTCCAAGATTTCATTAGCTAAAAAAAATACATAAATAAATCTAACATGTTTCACATACTTAAGAGACTACAAATACTGCACATCAGCTCAAAATGCACTAAGAAGAGCCAAACACTCTCATAAAGACTAAATCAGAGACACAAACAGACCTCACCTACCATGATGCTGTCAGGCATTACTATGATATAATAAAGCTGAAGCTCACAGAACACTTTTTCCAGAAATTTAACTACAGCCATGAAGATATTGTTTAGTTGACATAGCAAAGATTAAGTATGCCATAATGATTAAACAGATACAGCACAATATCAAACAAAACCAAATGTAGCAAAATCTCCTGTTTCTTCACATGCAACTCAAAAAAAAAAACCCAAACCAACCAACACTTCACACAGAAAAACACACTGGGAATTACAGGCAAAAAGAGCACAATAAGTAATTTCAGGTTCACTTACAGGGAATTTTTCTGTTGTGCCGCATGAGAAACAAGACAAAATGAAGAGCACACAATGATAAATCATCTTTTAGATCGATGACAATATTTTGCAAACAACAAATTACTTCGGCATTAAAGGAAACTTAGCACTTGAAAGATTATTTTAGGATAAAGAGAAAGAGATAATAAAATATTGGGCTTTAATATCTTCACTAACATGTTTCCTCCCACTCCCAACTTTATAAATATGATGGATTTAACCTCTCAGGCATATTTCCTTCATTCACACATGCTAGCATATTTCACAGTATGTCCCTGAAACAGATGCAGAACAATAAAAGAACAGATCAGCAACGGAACATCAAAACTGCAGTTCCTGAAGAACTCCTTGAACTTGCTCAGGTGCTGCTTCAGTGCAAAGTATGTGTAGCTTATTCAGTGTTAAACCTCCCGCCCCCCTGAATTTGCAAAGATTACCCCATGTTTTGTCTAGTGAAGGAACAGTCAAAAGATTTGTCTGAGTTGATACTTGCTGGTTTTCCAGTGTCGCGTTATGCTACCAGACCATTGGGTGGCAGTAGCAAAGCACACTGCCGTACCTTAGGGAAAACCAAAACTCCCCCAACATCTGGGGGGTCCCAAAATGTGACATACAAGCTTGATGCTCCATCAAATTCGTCAAGAAAAGAGTACAAAACCAAAATAATTTTGAAACTTCCAACTGCTGCTTGCAAACAACTGCATTATAACTGCAAACCCACCAGCTAGTGAGTGTGGAGATCAAAGTAGTCATGACTCCAGCCAAAATTCAGAAAGGTTAAACAAATTTCTCTTAAGCGATTGTTTTCAAATTCAAATATTTAAAAAAAATAAAATACAGCCTGGCTAACTTTTAACCCTACATTTTTCCTCAAAAAGCATCACAAAGCACTCTGTTGTACACAGAGGACAGTTGTAACCCCCGGACTAGGAGCTTGAGCTGGACACCGCAGCAGTGACAGCAGGTAGCACAGACATGTTCTGCCAGGGGCTTTCAGAGAAACGTGTAAAAGTGTGACAGAGAACGGAGAAAAGCTAAAACCAAAGCGGGAACTTGACCCTCACTCATCCTATCACTCCCCAGGCCCTCAGACCATGCCTTCACTTCTAGGAAACACATACGAGCTATAAATGAACTACTAACATAGTTTCACTTACCACAATGAGTGAAGACATGCTGTGGTCTGATCTGAGGTTTAAAGAAAGCCTCAGGAAGCCTCTTCATGGCACGAATTTAAGCATAAGCTTACATGCTTGTCTCTGGAATTCTGTTTATTTTGGTCTGAATGCTGCAATATGGGCACTAGAAATGTTTACATCTAGTAAACGTAAATTCTGCAGCAGTATCTCCTGGCAATGCTAGTGCATTAGGGAAAGTAGGTAAGTCTAGACTCAAACGCTGTTTGAACAATACAGGCTTTTCAGCACAGTAGTGACACTTTCTATTTAAAAATTAAAAAGTCAAAAGCTTTTCCTTAGATGCTGCCCATGTTCCTTCTCATTATCACTTGGTGATAATGAGATTTTGGTGGGCTACTATGACACATTCTCTGGTTGTATTTCAAATTACTCCTGCTGTTGTACGTCCTGAATGCAACATTCTACACAACTACTAACAGAGAATTTTGGATATAGAAATGGGACAGGAATTACAATCTTTAATATTAAAACTATCCTCTAAAAGACCTTCTCTATTGACATAGTTCTATTAGTAACACAAGCAAGCCGACACAGAAAAATGTCATCATGAAGGAATATTCTTTTTTGTTTTAACGGCAGTTCTTCATTTGATTAAAACAGGAAAAGAAATTTCTCATGTGCCTGTATGCTCAGGTTTATTAATTTATTTGTTTGTTTTGTTTTTTTAAAAAGGTTTGTTTCCTCTTTTGATCTTTCTGATTTATGTTTTTCATCTGTAGTGCCTCAGAAGCTTGCACCAATGCAAACTAAAGCAAGTCCATCAACTTCACAATCAAGTAGGGAAAGAAAACTCAACAATATGTGTGCCGTGGTAACTGCACACATCGCTCCTCTGTGACCACACAGCACAGATTCTGTGAGACAACCGCTGAAGTGGATGCTTAGCTTCCCATACACCTCCAGCAAAACATGCTCCCAGGCTGACAAAGCACTCGTGAGCACAATGCACCACACACTCAACATTGGTGTGCCACTGGGGATTCTGCTCCATCGCAGAACTCTAACATGGGAACCTGTTCTGGGGCATGTACGAATTCAGCATGGAGTCAGCCAGCCTTCAAGTGCTGTTGGCAGCATCACCTCATACCTGGTTTTTGCGTTTGGGTGGTTTGGTTTTTTTCCTTACCTCTCCTGGGTCTGTGTGGCTTTAAATTATCAGAATAATGGCAACATGGGCACAGCTGACTTAACTAAACCAGGTATGTTTTCACTAATTCCTGATCCAAGACCAAAGTATTTATTCCTTGATGCACTACACTCCAAAGAAAGCCCATATTCCATTCCCCTTCTTCTACCCAATTCACCACTATTTTAAGATTTATTTACAAGAATTTCTCTACTCTTTCACCTCTTTGCCCTAAATCTGAAGCTTTGGGTTTTTCTGTTTGTTTTGGTTTGGTTTTGTTTTGTTTTTTGTTTTTTTTTTTTTTTTTGACAGCTAACATCTACCATGTAATTTTTAACTGATGGAAGTAAAAGAAGCCAAACTGAGGAATAATCTCTACTGTGCTAGTATGCTTAGGTCTGTGTGACGTCTTCTGTGATAATCTGACAAAATAATCATGTCCAGAAACTCACCTCCACCAGTTTGGACAGCAGTCAGCTGTGGTCCCATTTCTCGCAGCCCTTCACTGTCCACGGGGTAAGTGGATGTCTGAGATGAGCTCGTTCCTTGTGTCTCATCGTCACCCAATGCTGTGGTCTGAGCCCTGAGCATTTCCAGGGCTCCTATGCTTGCCATCTCCTCAAAACCTTCTGACATCTGAGCCAAGGGAGAATCTCGAGATGCAGAGAGAAACGGGGTGTCCAGAGGCGAGCTTGGAGGGGACAATGATGACAAGGAGGACCGTGATGACAGGGACGCCAGGGACTGCGGGGTATCCAGAGACCTCCGCTGCTTATTGAAATTTGAGTGTCCAATAGGGTCAGCATATGGCACATCCTTTGTGAGAGACTCGAAGGGAATTATGTCAAAGCGTAAATGCTGCCCGTAGTCTGTAATGCTGTCTGATTTGTCATACTGTGGAAGGCCATAGATGTCCGTAAAGCTGACCGAGCTGAGGGAGCCTCTGCTGGAGGCCAAGGATCCTCGACTGGAGGCCAGGGATCCCCTGCTGCTGCCAGAGGACATCGTGAGGGTGCTAGCCGACAGACTATGGCAGGCAAAGAAAGAGAAAACAAAAAAGGCCCTTTCAACTATAATCAGAAACACCAGTGCAGACATAAAAACATCAATCAACACTACAAAAGCAATTTTACATGTATTCAGCACAGTGACACAGAGAGATGATTTGGCATTTTAAGATCTAGCTCGTGTCTCTTGCCCTGGTCTCAAGCACAACCATGACTGGAACAGTGTAAGTGACAACCAAATCAGAATCACGTGCCTGCCAACAAAGGGTCCAACAGGACAAACCTACTCTTTCCTCCAGTATGTAAGCAGCCATAATTTGGCAGAAAAGAGGCCAGAGCAGGATTCGGATCAGTGGACTCAATATAAAGCCAGGAAGGGTAGATTACCATGATCCAGCCTCAATTTACATTAATGATGGGTCATAAACATATCAGGGAGAAGAAGTGAGAAGGGATTTGGAAAGTCCTAACAAGCGCCATGTAAGCCTCACCGTCACAGGTTTTTTTCAGTGTAAAGTAAAAAACGCTTTCAGACAAATCCTATTCCAGTTCCTCTTACCACTCTCAGACAGTTAGGGAGACAAGAATATAAGTGACGGCGAGAGATGAAGTGAGACACAGCAGGGAACTGAGCTTTTGATGTTGGTGTGGTGTTGAGCTGAGGAATCCCCAAGAGCTGCATCAAAAAAGGCAGCTGCGAGTGTGAATATGCAAAACACTCTGGGCTTCTGTGTGGGTCTTAGCACATTCTCATATTTAAATGGCAAAATTTTGTCATCTCACCAGGGATCAAAAACCCCTCCTTTGGAGAAGGTATCAGAATATTAAACCTCACAGAACTCAAACGAATTTTATCTTCATGCAAGTAAAATTGTAACAAGATTACATTTTAAGTACATCTTCTTTTCAGAAAATAAGATAACTTATAAAACTCCCCAAATACACATAATAATCTAGCCCAAATAGCCATCACTAATGCTATTTATAAAACTCCATCCAAATCATCACTTCCCATACACCAAATTGTATAAATTTGGTAAAAAAATTAATTTACTTGGCACACATACTTAAAGTATTAAAAGGTAAAATAGATTATTAATAGTCTTCTCTGCTGCAGTGAAACCTCGAAATCTGCTGGTTTTACATAACTCACCTTTTTAACTGGGAGTGTAAATACGAGGTTAAACGTGTAGCTTCTTCTAGTTGCATAAGCAAACAATTTCTCTTTTCCTGTAACAGTATCCTATAATTAAATAGATACATATTACTATTTTTCTTCATTACAGCAGTGCTCAAGAAGTGCTAGGACCTTTCCAAGTACAGAAAAGTATCACTGCATTGCAGTTTGGAATATAAAAATAAGTTTCCCCATTTAATGCAAAGTTTTAATTTACGCAGCAATGGAAATTCCAGCAAGAACACAAGAACCAAGACTCCAGCAAAATTCCCAGACAAGAAAAGTAATTGAGCACGATGTAAGAGTCATGACATTGAAAATACATTACAGCAATTAGTGAAGTCATTAAAAGTGCGAGGTAAAACCACCAGGCTCTACAACAAGATGTTTTCTCCCTTGCATCAACCTGATTGTGCCAGTAAAATACAGAGAACTACTATGACTTCCGTTGCCTTGGCAGGAAAAAAATATTCCAAATAGCTCTATTATCCAAGCTGTCAAATTTCAAAGACAGAAAGAAAATTTTTGGAGAACTTCTGTTAAGCAGTAACCATAAAACTCAACTTCACGTTCTAATACTAGGTGTTTCAAGTACATTTATGTATCATTATATTTAAGCAGGTGACACAGCATTTTGAATGCTAAGGTATGACAAAAATCTCTCACCACAACTTACTTTTTATCCATTCTAACAACAAACAGCTGAACTGCCACAATGTATCTATAATGTTGTCAGTCTCAAACACCTATAAGATATCTTAAATTCTGTATTTTGAGATTATTAAAACTTCAAAGAACAGCTTTTATCTATTGATATCGCATTTATTCTTTTCTGGAATTCAGAATTGTAAGTATTCCCGGTGGTTTGTTTTTCCAAGCTTAATCACTGAACTTCAAAATGAAATTGAGATTGTAATCTGTTTTGTGTTGTACATTTGCATGTCCAGGGAAGTTCCAGCCCTGCACTCAGAAGTTGGCTGGAAATTGGGATTCTGACAGACAGTTTGGAGAAAGCAGTTGAAATGTATTTGAGGGCTTCAGACCTTTCTCAACTGCAAAGACAGCTGTTAGAATTCACATGTTAAAGGACAGGATAAAAAAAAAAAAAAAATCAACAAAAAAAAAGAGGAGCCCTTCTACATAATACAAAATGGCAGCATTAGTTTCAATAAACGTTGGATAGTTAAGACACGAAAAAAATATGTTTTTGTTAGCAGTAAAAACATAAATCTCTCAACTTCTTTGGCCTCCAACTTCATCAATTCATATGCTGGCAAGGAGCTGTAGCGCTAGACTCCAGCAACCCCACCACCCTCCAGGGAGGCTCCCTTCATTGCAACCACCGGGCAGAAGCTGCACACCCAAGCGTGTGCAGCGCTGAAGCTCTTTTCCTGCTTCTGTGGACCCCAGACCAAGTTAACCAAGTGGTGCAAGGAAGGCTGAAGCTCAGCTGTGTAAACTCACATGATAAAGGCACTACCCGCAGGAACTAAAAAAAAAAAAAAGACAAATGGATGCAAGAAACTTAACTGATTCAAAAAGCTTGCAGGGGAAAGAAGAGGTACCCACACCATCTACTTTAAAAAACAAACATAGGAACCTACAACTCCACAGTAATCAATGCTGTAAGGTAGGTCCCTACACTAAAGAGCAAGAGATGCCTCCAACTACGGCTGCCAACCAATCTTAAAAAAACAAAAGCCAAAAAACACCCCCAAAAAAACCCCCACCTCTGTCATACAGATTTTAAGTTAGTTCTGATCTGCACATAACTCAGTGAGTTTAAACTCAGTAACAGAAGTGGTTATTATTTAAAAAGAAAACTTCTTTGTATTTCATGATTAGGAGAAAGTGGAAATAGAAAAGCAGATCTAGGAATGGCTTTGGTTATTCCTGATCCTAAAACAAACAAATAAGTAAATTAGGGCTACTAATAGTTAAGCTTTCCTCCAATTTGTTATACAAAAATAGAGCGCCCTTCAATATTATTCTAACTTCTACTCAACTTTTTGCTAGCATTTGAAATATCAAGTGTCACATTGGAACGCTGGTTTCCACAGCATGAACTACATGGAAAAATAGCTTGGTTTTCTTGCCAACATAGTATGCTCTACCTAACATAAGAGCCCAAAACCAACAAATAAAACTTACTACACTGCAGTGTAAAGTGAACTCCCTTTTCTGTCAGTTTAAGCTGGAAAGCCAATGTAACAATATTGCAATAATTGCAAAATATCTAACATTGGACTGTACGTTGGCTGTGAATTTTCTATTTATTGCCTGAACTTACTGTCTGAAGTAAGCCTTTTCAAAGGAACTGAAGTTCTCAAGATTTGTACATGGAAGGCACTTCCAGATATTTTAAAAGTGTCTTAATTATGTAAATATTAACCTTTACACTGATCACACTAAAGCTGGTTCATATAGTTTTCCTCAAGTGTCAAACCTAGCTTTTTACCACTATTTAAGAGAAGCAAGTGTGGGAAACAAGTACTTTCTCACTTTCACTAGAAGCAGTCTATGGTAACAAGAAGAGGTTAACAGGTTTTGTCCATTTCTTTGGCTACAGGAAGAACTGGGCAACTTTGAAATAAACACAGTGTTTCCATTAATATGTTCTTGGGGTTGTTTGTTTTGACATATAACTTGACATTTAATTTTTCAAGAATTACTCCATTTACTATGTTTTCTAAATCTCAGATGTTGGGATGTGCTCCCACTGCTGAAATTGCAAAATAAGAGGAAAAACTGTATACAAAAGGCAGTAAAAAACTAATCATTTAACTTTCCTGTTATAAGGTAGAAACCAAATATCGGAAAGGATCTTTGTTCTGATGCTTTTAGAGATTAATATTACACTACTGCAAAACAACAGAAAAATCTTTCACCATCCAGGTCTCTATTATCAGACAGTATCACTCAGACTTTTTCAAAGCATCTTTAGTGACTCTATTCTGATCTCTTCTTCCTATTCAAACTTTTTAGACAAATGAAAGGAGAACTAGTCAACGTCAGTCTAACTTCCCTTCAAGAAAACTTCCAGACAGACAGAATGAAATGGCAATCAGGAGCAGTCTCTTCCTTTTTTTAAACCGAATTACTCTACTAACATATTATTTTTTTGTTTCTTAGCCACAGTGAAATTCCCTACTCTTCCTTCTGAAACTACCTATTTGGATCTTACAGTACATAAGAAAACGATTTAAGTTCCCAAACCTTTCAGTGGCCCCATGAGCAGATGTTGCTCTAGCCCGTTGAATTTCATCCTCCAAGCGTCTTTTTTCTTCTTCCAAACGTGCAATGTCTTCTGGGGATCGTCTCTGCTGACTGATGAGCTGTAGCTCCTGAAGAAGAGCCTCCTTCTCTTTGATGAGCTGAAGACGGTCCCTGTCCGCTTCAGCCATTCCTGGCCAAGATTCGTTGTCTAGCAAGGCCAGCTGCTGTTGTATATTCGAAACTCTTTAAAAGAGGACAAATATGTTTCAAAACTCAGAAGAAATAAAGATGACGATAATTAAGAGGAAAAATACCAAAAGGTGCAGCCCTTTGACTTCTGTGGCTTTTTTCTACTAAATTTTGAAACAAGAAAATTTAGAGGAGTTTGGAAGGATGATTTGTTTATGGGGTGGTTTTGAGGTTTTTTTTGTGTATTTTTAAAACATCAAAGAACTGTAAGTGCTCCTAAGCGTGTAATTGTATAAGAACTGCAAGGCGTTTATCTATCACACAGACAATTTCTGCCTTCACAGCTTTCTCATTTTGTAATAAACCAATTCATATTTTGGAGCTCTTGAGTTTGCTGCCTGTACAGATGAAGTTGAACATCCTTTCGTTCCTCATTCTTCCACTATCAGATCTTAACTTGGGATTTCAAAAGTGCAGTGCAAAGTTGAAGGCGATGAAGGGGGAATGCTCATCTAGTGACAATAGGTCCATATATTCGCGTCCCACCTCAGTAGATGAATGGTTCAAGGGCTGAAAATATTAGGCAGTCCTGACCAATGACAAAACTTTAAGAATATATAAGCTGTCAGTAAAAAAAAAAAAAAATAAAAAAAATAAAAGGTCTGGAAAAAAGACTTACTGGCTGCAAACCACAGGTGGCTTTATATGGGTCCATATTTGATCATCAAATCAAACAATTAAATAGCTAATTTGATTTTTTTTTGTAGTAGGCTTTATAGCCAAAAGTAGTTTCCTGTATCAATATGCTAACCCACTACACAAAACAACAGTTTAAGAATTGTTCCACAGTTGACATTTTAAGAAACTGTTCTGCTAAAAACAGATTTTGAACTCTTATAAATATTACAAAGAACGCTAAAGCTAGAAATTTCATAAATGTTTCTTTTGGCAAAATCAAAAGGTAGATAAGCATAACGGGGAAATCACCCTTTTACTGCTAGGTATTTATGCTTGCCTTAAAATGGGCAATTTAGACAACTTTAGAATGCTACAGTTAAAGTGAGAAGTAAGTAAGAGAAAATCTACCTTTCTGATTTTTGAACATTTGAAACTAAAGAACTGTACAACAGTTATGCAGTCGTACACCTCAGTTTCATCTTCACTTTGAAATGGTAGGATTGAAAGTTCAGTGCACCATAAAAGATTATCACCCTTTAAATAAATAAATAAATAAAAGCACATTTAAAGCCAGCCATAAGAGCGGGATATGCATTGATTCTTTTCATAAGTTAATCTTTTTTTCCAAAATATTTGGTAAGAAAAAAGAAAATAACAAACAAAGCAAGGTAAAAGCACATAACAAACAAACAGATGATCCTCAGTGTGATGTGTTTAAAAATAAAAGAGAAGGCATAGACATGACAAAGGCAAGGTTTTCCCCATCTAAAATCAAAACCACATGCAATGTTTATTTCATACTGACATCTGGAAAGTATTTGGCCATCTTATTATCAGGGGAAGGGAAATAAAATATCAATATAAGTCATTTTGCAATGACTGTATTCATATATGGATAGGAATTTTACTGTGAGTTTTGTCAAAAATATTTTCCCCCCTTAGATTTCATTTACAGCAAGTAAAGACCTTGGAGATTATGTTACATTTTAGTCTAAAGCAGAATACTTTATCAAGCCCCTCAATACCATTTCCTCCTCCTTGCATTAACAACCAACTTCCTGCCAATAGCTACTGAAAGCGCCATTGTGAATCGATACGTATAGTCTACATATTTCATGCCTCAGCTATTGTGCATGAATTCCAGATGCAGCTTCCTGAAGAACACCTCGCCCCATCGACCATGCATCAGGGCCAGGAGGAGGAAGTAGATTCAGGATCCCTTCTCTCCCCTACCCAGACTGCTACGGTTTTAAAGATTCAGTAAACACTCCTGGAGGTGTATACAGCTTGATTTTCAAGGGTTCGGTGCCAAATGAAACAAATTGGAGCTCAAGGTCCTTTCAACAGGATTACAGAACTCAGGTACAATTGGGCTATCATAGCTTGGCAAGCAAGTGTTAATCTGATGAGCCCTGGCAATATATTTGAGTGATCATGTTCACAAGCTCTCACACAGCTTGTGGATGAAAGAAGATGAGATGTCTGGTGAAATCTCTGGGTTGCTTTATAAGATAGCTGAGGGACCGACTCTCTCCTTCATTTTAACACTCACAATTATTAGCTATTTTTCTAATACAGGGTGAGCTGGTTAAAGAAGCTGATCATAGGAGCAAATAAACGCTAACACAGGCAACAAGGGAGAGAGAAGTACCAGCAGGCAAGCGGGGAAGGTTAACCACGGAATCAGCTCGGCTTGTAGAGTAAAATACCACCCTTAAACAAGAGATTTTAATTTAGACTCTTGAGGTTGCTGAGAGCACGTAACTCCCTTTGTGTATGACATTCCAGTTTAAAGTTTGTTTTTGCCCCTCTCATTTTCTGTTATGGTGATGCTTTGAAAGGAGGAAGTTTTATACAGTAACTTAATTATACTGTTATTAAAGGGAAAAGTACTGCTGTGGACAAGGTTTGTATCATTGAAGAGTTCCAAAATCTGATTAGGTGTTTATTTTGATTCCTTGATGCTCTTAGCATTTCAGCTAGCTCTTCTTATCTCTACGTTTTCCCTTTAAGCAAAGAAAAAGCACTCACAAAGTGCTACATAACAAAGGAATTTGTTGGGAGGACCAGTAAGCCAGTTTTCTGCAACCTGCATTTCCTCCAAATGATCCAAAGTTTTCAGGAAATTTTTTTGCTTGCATTCCACTGAGGGACTCCCTTTGTATGGCAAGTTGTTACAGAAAGCTACCAGTGATAATTTTTTTTAAATTTATCTTCATGTCTAGAAAACATCTAGAAAACATCATGTCTAGAAAACCTTTTATGGTCTCTCTCATTCAAACCTAAGAAAAATATCTGAGGAGTCATATTCACATTCAGTTCTCCTAAAAACATAATAAAAATCATCTTAAACATGTTCCATAATTGCAATTTGTCTTCTCCCAAGACAAGCTCTTCTTCTCAAACGCAATAAATGCATAAATAAGCAATTTCACTGTGCTTGTCCATGCCAGATTTTATACCTATTCTCACTGCTGGTATGTTACAAAAAAGTGGCTGTTTTGCATTTTCCGACTCAGTGCATATATTCACCTACCTTAAACACCCACTTAAATAAATTAATGACTGACATAGATTGCAATTTAAATGGAAAAAAAAAAAAAAACAAACCAAAAAGAGATATTCAGAATCCTTTACGAAGCCTCTGTTTTTCAAACACATTTTTCCTTCCTACTGGGTATTTTAAGATACTACTTCTTAAGTGTAAAAGAGTACTTTTATCTGGCCTAATGCCAGATACTGAGATCCCTACTGATATAGCAATTTAACATATTCTTGGGGAAAAAACAGTTAATTTTGAACCATCAACATTCCAGGCATTTTGCCCATTCCCATCCTTGCATAACAAGTGCTGAGGAGCCTGCATTCCATGCTCGAGTAGGTGGTATCAAATGACTGGTTTCCTAGGTAGGCAGACCAGCTTGCTGCTTATTTCAGTATTTCAAAATTTCAAATGGAGATGAACATAACAGGTCCTGTTAAGCAGAAAAGCAGGAGGGGCAGAGATGGGATGACAAGGGTTTAACCTGCTGATTTAAGTAAACACTGATTCAAAATGGCAGATTTTCCCTGAAACGGCCATATTAATGCAGCTAGAATGATGCCCAGCCCAAGGTACTGTAGACATAGGATGAGGGTGGAGTTCCATACTGCCAGTGGTTTACTACACAAACTACATCATTGGGGCAAAAAAGCATATATTTTCAGAATTTACAGCATGTCTGAATCATTATATGTCTACACAGACCCTCCTAGGCAAAATAGGGCAATCCTTCCATCATTGGAAATATCTGGGGAACCTAAAAGATTTTGTTAGCATCTAGAACCTCATCTTAAAGGCTGCTCTCCGAACCCAGCACTAATGAAATTATACTGCTGAGCTCGGTAACATTTCAGTTTAGAAGAGGTTATTTATTAAAATTTACCATGAGAAGTGAGACTAAAGTAAAAATCACTTTTTGTGAGATGAAAGAGTCTGATTTACAATTAGCCACATGTTTAGACCATGACCCAGATTATGAACAAGGCAGGCGTCTTTAAGAGGGAAATACTCTGAAGGAATACAAAGGTCCTAACCCACGCTCATAAAAGGGACAAATTATGAGTATCCTACAACTGGCACTTTTTAACCTACAAGCTCTAGACTTTCTAGCTTAAACAAGTTCTTTGAATTTACTTTGTTTAATTCTTCCAAGGGAAAAAAAAAAAAAAAAACAAAACAATATCCCCCTACGTTTAAATGCCTAGACTTTTGGGTTACGTATCACACCACTCTACAGCTGAGGCCTTTGTTACCTGCGGAATGGGCAGACTGGTGGGGATAAAATAAAGAAAAAAATCCACAGTTACGATTTGGAGGAGAACGGTGGCTAAGGTCACACAAGCATCCGGAGATGATCAACATAAATCAGTCCAGCTCACTCTTTTGCTTAAGCTTCGAATGGGCTTATAATTGGACCCAGTCATCTACCATTTCAGGTAACAGAGAACTTCTCCCACATGCAATACCCACCCAGAGGTGGCTGTGGGACTGAAGACACATAACAAAGGGTGCAAGAACTTGGTAATTTCTGGTATTTATGGGCCCTCAAGAGTGGATTATGATTTATATCCGAAGAGGGCAAGGCTAGAGAAAGGGGAAGAAAGAAATGGAAAGAACAAGAAGCTGGGGAACTCAGCCAAATGCTCACAAAATTTCTCCACTGTGTCTACTTTGGCTGTTCCTGCAAGTATGTGCCACTGTGGCTTTGGCGGACTACACGAGTACGCTCTGTAGAATATCCAGCCTTCCTGGCAGCCAGACTCAATAACAAAAAGGTCTTAAATTGGCTAAAGACACTCATGAAATCTTGAGAGTTCATGGCATTTTGCAGATAAAATTAGGTATTCACCTTTAGGAAAATTGCAAAGCCTGCTAAAATCAATGGAGGAGAGGAATCAGTATTTTCCCCTATTTACAGGTAAATTGGTATAACGAAAACTTTAAAGACAGTTCAAGAGCATATCTCAGCTCCCTTTATAACTCAAAGAAAAATTTTTATTTTTAAGAACTGGGAGATTTAGGTTTAGCTGACATGCCTAAGCCAGATATTTATGTGATATCAGACAAATTATTTCATCCCTAAATCAGATTTTCAGATTAGTTTAGCAGAATAAAGCTTACAAATCCACTGAATTTCACTAGAAACTGGGCAATTAAATCTTTAAACCTGCCTGCCCCAGTCAAATTTTAACAGGAAAATACTTGAATATGTTATGGTATCAGTACTGGAATGTTGCTATCAATATCCAACCAGCATGTATTTTTGTCAGTACAAGCACAAAATGCACTGACCTATTTCTTCTTGTGCTAGTACTTTTAAAAGCCCAAGTGAAAATTAATTTTGATAATGAGACAAGTCTGCAACAAAGTAACTATTCAGCAACTATACTGAAAAGAGTGAAGTAGCATTCTTAAAGGGAATGTGGAAATATTAAGCATAGCTGAGGAGGAAGCTTTTTCAAGGCTAAAATAAATCTGTTGACAGCCACTGTACAATTTCAACAATTGAACTGAAAAATAACATCTTTGAATTCAGTTTTACAGAAGGCATAAATAAATTACTGCTTTTGCACCCAAATTAGATAAACTGGTTGAAGATGTTTGGATGTATTAGTTCATTAAAGTCAGCTACCATCAGAGTGGATTATTAAAAAAAGTAAACAAATTACAGTAAAAAATTTTGGTGCTTCTCGTTGGTGGCATCATTTTTCATCTATCGATTAATACAATTCTCAGGATATGAGACACTGCAGCAATGACATTTCATGATCATTTGCTAATATACTTCATGTAGCCATTATACTGATCTGCACAACTTAAAGAGTTATCAAAGAAAAACAATTTGCTTTTGATTTCTCTTTCTGTGAAACAGTCTATTGAGAAAAGTGCTCCAGGGATACACTTTCCAGTGTGCAAATGCTTTCATGAGAGGTGGTCTCACTGAAATAGCAACTGAAACTAAAAACTGTATTTATCCAGGCAGCTTGGGGCTGTCTGTTCAAAAAGACCATCCTCCCTCCCTCCTGCTTCTCTAGAGGGCCACACGGACAGATCTGAGAAGAAATTTCACTGAAATAAGGTATAGTTTATTTAAAAATAATGGCGGGGAGGAGAACAGTGAAGAGTAAAGAGCAGAAAAGTGATTGAGCCTCTCTTCAGCATGACTGGCGAGTTAAAAAGTAGAATTTACATGCCTCCTCCCAGAGCCTGGATCAGACACAGGAGAGAGGACGGCTCCCCCAGTGTGCTGAAGATATCAGAACCCACCCACGGGAAAAATTAAATTGCAAATCATCCAACTTCCTTCCAGTGGGAAACTGAACCAAAAAAAAAAAAAAAAAAAATCTATGTGAATGTCTTAATCTATGCACACGCCAAACCACTTGGTAATTAGAGAGATTTTTCAAAGAGGAATTAAAATCAAATTATCTTTTATGAGGGAGGAGAGGTAATTTGGGAGTATAAGCCAACTTTTCTACTATCACACTGGGTTTCATCTCCCGAATTCCTCAAGACAGTTCATTCAGAAATCCCAACACTGCATTTGCTTGCTAAGACACCATACACAGAGAACATATTTTTATTTTTAAAAACTTCTTCACTACATATGGCAAATATTCTGCTCATATCTACAGCTGTATGATCTTCTGGCTAGATTCACAGGAGTGACTAAAACACAACATGCTACCCTTCAGTTTGTGGAGCTTTTTTCCTGCTTTCCTTTAAGGCAAAAGACATACTTTTCTCCTATACTGTATTTTAAAAGTATCCCATTAAAAGTTGCAAATAAAGACAGATTTTCTGTTGTACTTATTTGTTATATGTTTCCACACCCCGTTTGACAAGCAAGTAGTCATAATATACTGCTTTACAGTTGTGACATACTGTAGCATTTTAATTTTCTACTTTGTAGATTTTAATCCATCGCAGCACATTCCCTCACCCACACTGTGCAGTAACAGTAGATATTTCACCAGCCAAGGGAGAACGAACACAAAGATATTTAGTAGAGACAAAAGCCCTACAGAAATGCCAGCAAGCTAAGGGGAAGGAATGCATGATAAATGAAGAATGCAACCACAGAGATAACTGGTAGGGGCAATGAGCTTTGTGCAGTTCCACTCAAAAGCTGAAAGCTGATTACTTCCGTACAACATACTGGGCAGAATAAGGCTACTATTTTAAAGCAACTAACATGCTTTTGCTAAATAACGAGCCATTGACAGAGCTGCTATCCCACAACAGCAAAACTACCCTTACTGCAATCACTGTTTTCAAGTTGGAAGGTTAGTTACCTGGATTTTCTACACGTAATTAACATCAAACCTCAGCTCACTTGTGATGTTCAGAAATACTGCATTCCATGCATAAACAAGAGTTTGGCATTTCCAGCTGAGAAATGCTTCTGTTAACTTAAAAAAGAAAAAAAAAAAAAAAATCACACCAAAAAACCCCCCATCTTTTTCCTGCCGTAACACACAAGCAGAGAATTGTTTTGAAAAACACATAGAAAAGGTATGTCAAAAAAACGAACTAAAAATATTTAATATAATCTTCACAGCACCAGAAACTAAACAGTATGAGACTAAATTCTATCCTCCTCCTTTCAGCAACTGTCATGAATCCCTAAATTATCCCTGCACTATTAAAAGCTAAGTGTTAAGCCTGTTGCGAAACAGGACACTGATGGGTTTTTTGTTTTGCCCTTTTTTTGCCCAATTATTTAACCTTTATTAGGTAAAAGTCACTGGTATTCACATGCAGTATTTTACAATGAAGACTTTCATTCCAGTAACAAATCCTGAAGATTTAGCTGTATCTCTAACATGCTTGCAGCAATTCAGTTTTTTTGAAAGCCTGTATTGCGTCTAAATGTGGGTAAATTTTCCAAGAACAACAAAATGGCGAATTGCCTATAAAGCTTCCAATCCCTGCCAAGACATATGACAGCATTACAGTTTCCCCCAAAGAAAAAGTCACCACAATATGGAAAAAGTGAGGCAAAAGTATTGGGTTTTTTTTAACCTGTGTTCCGAGAGATGTAAAAAAACTGGCAAAACAGACAAAGTTGAAAAGAAAAAAGAAAAATCCTAACTTAAAAAAATTTTAAAAACTAAGGTTTTTCAAAGTTAACTACACAGAATCTTTTAAGTGTCAGTCAATTTTAATAGGAGAACGTTCTATCAACACAAATTAAAATAGTCATAAGTGCATAAAATTACTGTGTTAAAGTCATCATCTGTACTCTACTATTGTTCTGAATATGTGGCAAAGAGTTTGAAAGCAATGAGGTTAAATGAGGACCCACTAAACTGTACTAGTAGATAGTATTTTTTAAATAGTACTAAATAAGAATAGAATACTGTTACAAAACCATGAAAAAACACTGCAAGACTGACCTTCACAACAGAAATACTTATGAACAGCAATAATTAGATTGGAAGACATAGTGAAGAATTAATCTATTTCAAGAAATATTTTTTCCCTTTTTATTAGATGGTGGTGTCTTTTTTCCCCCCCAATCTCAACACTTATGTTTTATGTACCCTTTTGTTCAGCTCTGAACATCTTCATTTATCTCACAGGAAGTTCTGCATTCTCTCTTCAGACTGAGTTCACGACTTCTCTACACTGAACTTAGAACACAGGTACGGAAAGCTCTGAATGTACTGACAGAACATGCTGATAAGTGTAAATCTAAAGACTGTTATATATTGAGGTTTGAAAAGAAGGAGAAAAAAAATGTAAAACAATTCAATTAAACTACTGCAATTTTGTGTTTATACAAGTGCAGAACAGGGCTGACATTTAGCTTTATCTCTGCAAACAAATAGAATAATCTTATGATAAAGTCTTATGTTTACCTAAGCTTTTATTATCTGTGAACTACTCAATAGTAAGCAAATCAGTCTTCCTAAAGACATTTCAGCTAGGAGGCTGGTTCCAGTTCTACTTTAAAAACTTTAATCACAAGAGTAAAAATAAAAGCCAACAAATTTATCTTTAATTACCTTTTCTTGGCCTCTTCATATTGCCAGTTCAGTCTTACTTTGTCTACAAGTCTTGTTTTGTCATCAAACCCAAACTTTTGCAGAGTTGAAGAGCCAGGAGAGGGGGGAAAAAAGAGAGGGAGAGATGAGATTTTAAGAACACTCTCACAATAAAGGAAGGGATAAATCAGTCTCACTACAAAACCTCAATGCTGTAAATAATAACATAAAAATCAATTTTATGCTTTAGAAATATGAAACTGGTTCATTGCTAAAAAGACAGAAGGCAGATGAGCCCTTTCAATAAATTATGATCCTGGAAATCAAGGGTTAGCAAACAGAATCATTGATCAATGATTTGACAGCTTTAGAACTTTATCCAAACACAAGGAGCATTTTTAATTGAAATATTTTAGTACTTGATACTGCTATTTATGGATAGTTTAATTAGAAGTAATTCAGATTACATTCCCAGTACTGTGATGTGTTACCCAGCACTTAGATCATTAGTGTGTTTTATACACTATTACAAAAACAGCACCTAATCCTTGAACCAGTCATAGAATGCACATTTATGCTACAACTCCTACTGTATACAGTCCAGTTTCTACAGCAACTTCTCTCCATCTTAGGGCATCAGCAGTTCCCCTCTTCAGAAGTCTGCCTACAGTCTAATCGTTAAAACCCAAGTTGCCACTTAAGCGCATTGTTGCATCTCTGGATTTCTCAGTTAACTGCTGCTCTTGCTCTCTTCATCACCACATGTCTATAAAAATCCACCTTTTTTTTACTAACATTCCACTACTAACAATTCAGGAAAACAATTTACGTCATTATGTATTTTATTTTCCTAACAAAAAAAAAAAATCTATACCTGATAAACACAATTTTCAGACTATATTTGGCTTGTCTTGGGTGGCACTCAATGCATATTGTGAATGGGAAAACGCTGCTGTTTTCCTTTTGGTAATTCATTTTGGAATCAAATAATCACATCCACCACCAATCCAAAAAATGACATCCCAAAGGCATCATCTGCCTAACACACTGAAAGACAGCCTGGTGTTAGCGAAGCTTTTCTAGATGCTTTAGGAGTTTATCTTTTTAAAACCATAGATTTCCTCTTCTGTAGAAGTCCTCTGGAGACACCCAGCTTAGCAACTACTCATCAGTGAAAGATGACAATAGAGGAGGAATGGGATGATAAAAGCCTACAATTAAAAAGTTATATAGCTCAACAAAAATTTCTAACCAAACGTGTAATAACACCCATAGTGCTACCAAACAACAGGTTGTCGTCTTCTTGCTTTGTTGTCAATCTCATCCACAGAAGCAAACATTTTATTGCTCAAGAACAGCTAGGCTGTCACAGCGCAAGCCAAACTTTTATTATTCGGAATACACAATTTCATTCACACAGAACTACTTCCAAGGAATGATAATATGTTCCTCTCAAATACCACATTTAAAGGCTCGTTTGAGCATAAAGGTATGACAGACTAGAGCAGAATTTTTTTTTTTTTTAGTTTTTAAGAAACATACTTTGGGACTCTTAACACTTCCCTTATCTCAGTCAGGAGAAAGGAACAGACGTCTACCCTACATCTTTAATATGCATGAAGGATGATGACAAGCATGATAAAAACAAGATTTAAAATAAATAAATCAATCACTACTACCAGTAGACTAACATGGCACAATGTTGCACAATCAGGTCTCTACTGCAACTTCAAGATGGCCAAAGTGGTTCTTTCCTTCCTGCATCACTATGAGAAGGGGTCTGCGGACACCTCAGCAAAAGCTGAGATGAACCTGCAGTCACCAAAGTGATGATGCGAGAAGTGCTCTGCCGGGCTGGCTGAGTCTAGGAGCTGATTTTACCTGTCACTGACCTTCAAACACACTCCTGTGCCATGCTCAAGTAGCAGAACCATAAAACCCACCACTCTTAAGCACTGTTTACATGCTCTGGAAACAATAAGCAAATGCAACTCCCTCACCACCAATATCGCTTTAGTTTTTTCGTTCTGCAATGGCCAACACCTCTTAAATTACAACAGGAAATAACGATGTATCACTATAGTACAAAACCAGGTTATTTTCTACAGCAAATGTCTCACGTAGGAACACATACCTCTCCAGTGATGTCAGTCTGAGAACAAGCATCGCAGTGTTGTTGAGGTAAACAGGAGTCACTGAGTGAACTAGAATTGTGCTGGAGATCCTGCAGGGAATCTGTAATACAACAGCTATTCCTGAATCCATCTGTTAACTTGGCCAGGCTCTACAGGAGAAGAGATTAAAAAATAATAATTAAGAAAAAAACCCTAATTTTATAATTATTTTATTAATAAAAAAATCTAATTAGAAATATGACAGGTAGCTTGCCTATAAAGAGCTATTTACAGAATGTAAAATTCATCATTTTGTTACTAACATGCAGAAGCTTTGCTTTGAAATAAACCTCTCCTGTTAAAAGATGCATCTAACAGTAAACAGGGTTTTTTTCCAGTTATTTGTTTTAGATCTATGAATGTTTTAACTTTTGTATGGCTTACAGTTCTTTAAAAGTAGCAGCTGTCAATTTTCAGGTTAGCTGATAGGGAAGACAAGTATGATTCACCTGCCCTTTTGCCATCTTCTGCCCAGGTTACATTCCTTAGCCACTACTGCCATCACATTCAACTTGATGAATACCTTGTATTGATTGTTATTTTTATGACAGCTGATTTCACCCTTGTGCTCCCCTACCAAACTCAACTAATGGAGTCAAGAAGATGAATCTCTATAACAGCAATTGGTTGCTGCTCACAGAATGGCAAGACCACCTTGCAGATGAAGGTATCCAGATTCAGAGCCTAGGAAGCATCTGTAGGAATTGCAGTAGGACTGAAACTAGCCAGAAAAAGTAGCTTTTTCTGGTGGCCTCCATTTCCAACATACATACTCTGTCCCTTCATTCGCATTATATACTGGTCCCTCCCTCACGCCTGCCTCCACCAGAGACAAAAAAGAGGGAGAATACCCAGCCTGGTACAGGACACAGGAGCAGGAAGGCTCCCTAGACACAAGAGAGGGGAGCTTCTGCTCCTCCCTGCCACCCCCCTGAATATATACTTTGTCTTCTGCCTACTGGAAAGAGGCAGGGAGAGATGTAGGTACCTAGTATGTCCTTAGTATGAAGGACAAACAAAATAGTTTCCTCTTAGTCCCCATAAAGCAAAATTCAAGTTCTATTGCTGAGAAGTCCCTAGCTAGTGTCTCTATCCTCCAAGACTTGTTGCCAAATGAACTACTCCACAACGTGGCAAGAAGAAAACCAAAGTGTCTTCCACTTTATGAAAACTGAACCTTGCAGAGTCCCATCCAACACCCTTTATCAAAACTCACTGGAAATCATCCATCAGTCTCCTGCTCTATAGAGGATCAAAATGGAACCCTAATGGTTTATAACATGGAAATAATAATTTCAAATCACGGATACACAAACATCAAACATTTAACTTGTCCTCTTCCCAGTAAAGCTGAGCCAGTGAATTGAACAAAAACTGAGCAAACAGAAAGTCTGAGGTTTCTCCCAAATAAGCTATGTCACACCTGGCACCTTTGGCTAATGTGTATTGTGTTACAGGCATATGTAACACCAAAGGCCCTGATGCCAGAACTTCAACCTAAACTTCTTCCCATATTTCAGCTATTTCATGCACTCCTGCTGTGCTCCTGACACCCTCCAGCATCTCCAATTAGGTAACAAAAGGATGCTTGGCTGCTGGCCAGGCTTCCTAACCAGGCACAGCTGCTGAACCCTGGATACTACTTAAAAATTATATAGCATTTGGCAGGTGGCAATCACCAAGTAGCATCACCTTAACTTACATCTACATGCATAGGTGACTATGCTCTAGGATAAACATATATGGTTTGAGTTCTAGTTGGATGAACTCAGTGAAAGCACAGCCTCCAGCAATCCCAACATGGGAAACTACAACCGGAGTTAACATACTTTTAGATAGAAACAATTTACATGAACTGCTAGGAGTAATATCCTCCTCCCCAGGTATATGGAGGAATCCATCTTTCATCTGGGGTTTATGGATTGTTCATAGCAATCCCACAGAAACTACCAGATCAGCCTATCATATGGATGTGAAGTTCTAGGCAGAGCAGCCCCGACCTCCTCAAAAGGAGAGAAATGAGCACTGTCACTTCAACGTTGATCTCTTGCTATCTGATCTGGGAGCTCTCTGCCATATACAATTTCAGTGCAGTTCCTATCTAACCTAGTTAGCTTAGTTAACTGGTAAGGAAAAGAAAGGAAAAGAAAAAACAAATTAAAGAAAAAACAAAACAAAACAAAAAAACCAAACACAAAAACCATACTCTAATGCTTCCTAAGGATAAAGGACAACATTTTAAAAGCATATGCACATACTGAACAGAACCAAAAGTATGAAAGGGTTGGGAAGAGAGACCCATGCTGCTTCCAGGAATCTAACCAGCACCTTGATTACTCAATCTTGCATAAAAAGCTCACCCACTTTTTTTGAGCAGTGAGACCGCATATTTGGCTTTATTTGTAACCACAGCACCCAGTTTAAATCTGACCACCCTCTTCTTCCCCCATCAGCCTTCTCTCACACAACTCAATCCAATTATCAAATTTTTATGACAGCTACAATTTTCCAAGCACCTACACAAGACTGAGTCACTTCTGTGTTTAGTTCTGTTGCTTACACTGGCCAGATTTAAACTAAGAAATAGTAAGAAACTGTCTATTTCCTTTCTCTGAAATAAAAACCTATCTGTTTACACAATACTTCAAGCTCCTCTATAAACAACTTTCGAAACAAAAAGTTTTGCATAAGAAAGCTTGTCTCACCAACAATAGCTTTACAATGTAGCATCTGGGAGGACAAAACAATTTCAAAATTGATAGGAAATTAAAAAACTAATTCTGAACTCATTAGGAAGATACTTAAAATAGACATGCACTTGTTCGACAAAGCTAAATAAATCCGTAACAATAATCTTCAACTAATTATAAAAAGACAAAGCACAGAAAAGTTTGGTGACAACAAAAATTACTTAATTTTTTTTTGGTCAAAATTTTTAAAAAATATCAGTCAGAAAGCTGGATATTTTTGCTGAGCACAATAAGTTGGCAGTAATACACAATTCTTACAACTGTAGATGAGGTAAAGTACAGCATTACATTTACTTATTACAATTGCGACAAAACATGCAGAACTGTTTTGCATGCTAGGCCTGCGTGGAACAATGATTTTCTAGATTCTCCTGGATTATATGTCTATTATTGGATGCTATCACAACAGATTGTCATTAATTATAAAAATGATAGCTCCTAGACTAGTATTTCCTCTATGTCACGTAGACCCATGAAGAAGGATGGCAACACTTTTCATTTTCGCTTCTGTCTTGTGCAACCTCTACATTTTGGTGCTGCCAGCATTGTCCAATCCCTGATGCTAAGCTTGATCCTAGACTTCTAACTCTCTCAATACCATATTTAAAGGAACTGTAAGTGCACTTAAAGTTTGATCTGATATGATTTTTGAGGCACCTCAATGTTTACAGCTGGATTTAGTGCCACTGAAGACCGAAAATGTAAGGAAAAGGGGGGGGGGGGGGGGGGGGGGGGAATCTAGTGGGGGAGTCAAAACAAGGCCAGTAGTTAAAGCTGCTCCAAGATCTCACACACAAGTCTTTAAATTACAAGTTAGTTTCCTAAAATGTGCGTCACTGCATCCATGAAGAACTGCCTTTCTAATCATTTCTTGCTAGCCAGGCGTGTGGAAGACTGAGAATCACTTTAAAACTTGGCCAACACAAAATACCAAATATGTTAAAACTTGCCAAGGCAGAAACTTTTCATAGTGACTTAAATGTTCTGTCTACTTGAACAAGGATTTGTGGTCCATCAGCTGACCTTTGGCTAATGCTTTGGAGACTGAATAATTGTATAACTGGAAATTCATTATATATATATGCATATACATACACATATATATGCATATACATACACATATAATATATATGCATATTACAAGCTACTCATATCATTTAACAATTAAAAAAAACCACAACAAAACAGCAAAACACTACTGCACAGAAAACTGAAAGAAAATGTTTGAATGACAATATTAATTTAGTACTGTCCCGAAAAATTAGGTTACAAAGATGCCTTTTTCCATATAGCAGTTTGAAGACTGGGTGAAGAGAACTGTCCTTGTCCCCCCTCTGTACCTGCAGTGTATTTGAGCAAGTCTATACCGATGTCCCTGTAGTAGTAGAGGCTCCTGGCTCTTTGATCAAGCTCCCATCCCATGAATAACGCAGACATAGCAACTGAGAGCTCAAAGCAGGATGAAGAATCCATTCAAAAGTTAGATTACTACTCAGGCACCTATCTCCCCTCAACCCTCATGTTCTGATTCATAAAATAATTTAAAGCTTGCATGATGGTTTCTTTATACGTTGTATCTAATCATACGCTTTGAGGTTTTTGAGAAAACCTTTGAAATTAACATATGTCTTGGTATGGGTACTTAACAGGAGAGTTTGTGGTGAAAAAGCACTAACTGCAGCACAGTGACATAGAGATCCAGTTTTGTGAAATACTTATAAAAGGGAAACCATGGCAGACAAATTGGTAAACATTTTAGCACATGAATTCTCAGTACTACTTCATTATAGGTGATACAAAGAGACATTGAACAAATACCATTACACTTAAAGATATTTTGTTTAAATGCAGCACAATTACACCATAGTAATCTTTGATATAGTCAGCAGTAATGGAAAGCTATATTCAATAAACATGATCTAAATATAAGGATAGTAGATTATCTAAGAAAAAATTATGAAATGTACATGAAAACTTGTGTTCACAGTACAAACCGTGACCACTTATGTCTTTTGAGATGCCTGCTATTGGCAATTATCAAACAGAAAAATCAGTTTAGGCCACTCCACTTCCTTATTTAAAGTCGGTAGCCACAATGCAATCACAAACAAGAAAACAGAGGTAAGTTATTACTTTTTGGCAGCTATTTGTTCAGTAGCGTATTTTTACCTGCATAAGGTCCTGCCTTTCTTTTTCACCTGTGCATATAGCTTTCTTTATGGTTCGAAGTTCACTCATTATAGCTTGTGCTTCATCCAGTCTGTAGTTTGTATGAGCACTTGACATCTTACGATCAATCCTGTTGAAAAGATTAAGACACATTCAGGAATTTTCACATAAATAGGAAGCACAAAGATGTTTTATAACCTCTTGTTTATTCATGTACCTCTTAATTTCCAGGAATAAAATGATACTCTACTTGGAATTAACAAAACGGTGCCAACCAAGTACACTCTAAAGACAAAGCAATGCAATTATCTACCCAGGTTTTGCAGAACCAACAAATTTCCTGGTTTTAATGTCCTAATACAGAACTTACTTACAGGCAAGGTCTGTGGACTACTTCACATAACAAAAGTAAAATCAACCTAAAACTAACCTACTCAACAGTAACTCAAAAGATAAAGATATTAGCTGTCACATTTTCCACGTAGCACAACATATTGCAACACCTCCTCCAGGACTTCTATCTGATCTTGCTTTAGAAGTTTCTAACAAAGGTGTTTCATTTTCTTGGGAATAAATTTTTAATTCCTCAAATTTTATTGCAAACACTTTCCTGCCATTACAGGCAACTTTGAGTATCTTTTCTAGAAGACATCATCGTCCTGCACTAAGGAACATCACATGGGACCATCCCAGAAGATTTCAAATGCAAACTCAGCAAGGAGCAAGAGAGCTACTCGCTACATCAGGTTGAAGCACTACTACCGTTTCCACCTTGACATAAAAAAATATCTCATCCTAAGTAGGATATCCACTATCTCGGTTCTCAACTTTTTTTTCCCAGCAGTTCACGATAGTAAAGGACAACAGATCAGGACATAGAAGCCTAGTCAAGTGTATCACTTTGATAACCTGCTTTGATTTACAGATAAAGAACAAGACCAGAGACTCTGCAGAACTTAGAGAAGTACCATTTGGTCTTGGATTTATAACAAATGGTTATGGGATTTTAAACAGGATACCCACACCAATTAGTGAAAACTGTGCTAAATTCCTGTTAAAATACGAAAACCTCAATTTTCCTGCTAATCTAGCGTAGAAAGCGTGTATACAGAAAAAAAGTGGTATGGTCCCTAAGCCAATGCTAAGAATGAACATCTCCAGGAAAAGGTGACTGCTTAACAGAATTAACAATAAAACATACATCAGTCATTACATAGACAACAGTTTATAAAAAGATGTAGTAGGAGACGGTATGCTATACATATATGGCAAGAATACTCAAACTCTATTTAAAATATTTAGAATAACTAAGAGTTTCAAGATAGGCATTATATAAAGCTACGAGTGTCAACAACACTCACTCAACATGTTCTTCCAGTTAAACAAAATCAGTGACATTCCACTTGCAGCAGGTTACTTGCTTTAAAATTAAAATATTAAAATGAAAAATCAGAAGGCTTGAATGAAAATCCTGTCGTTTTATCATGCAGCTCACAATATTTAGGAAAAAAAAATGCAGGTTGGGTTTCTACAGTTTTGGTTTGTTTGTTTTTCTGACAGTTCCTGCTTTTAGAGGCAATGTAAAATAATTCTGATTAAGCACAATTTTCCCCGTGTTGCACTAAAAAAAAATAAATGTGTAAGCCTTTATGATTTTTGGTTCAAGAACAAGAAAGGACTTAAATGTCATGTGCATTAAAGCATTTTGTTTGGTTAGTTTTGTTTTCCTTTTAAGATGTTTATTTGAGTCTTCACTAATTTTTAGTTAAAATCCTGAAAAGATTAGATAAACCACGGTAAAACAACTAATCCAATTCACCAAAAGTTACATGAAAAAGGTAATGTGGTTTTATCTGAAGGTTACCTTAATGTTAAGAACATAGATTCCACCCAAACATTAGACCTGAAAATGCCTCCTACACAACTGCTCATTATACTGTTTGCCAGGTCCAAGGTGGCATTTCAGGAAAAGGAAATTATTTAATTTCAACCAGATTTTTGTCCAGTTAACCACATGTTCATGTTCCTGGACGTCACTTTGGAGCCCAACTTGTGAACTGATACTTGTTTAAGGAAAGAATCAAAAACGTTTCTGCTGCCAGAAATATTTGAGTTTAAATCAGTATTGCTGTCAACCCAAACTGACTTAAGTATCTTACAAAATTACTTGTTATTTATTGTCTGGTTGCTCGGGTTTTTTTCCTGCTTTCATAAAGCTCTAGTTTTGAAAGCCACAAAGTGAACAGGACTCTTCCATTTTATTAATGAAAACAGCATGATACAAATACAGATTAGACCTTTGTATGAACAGAAAGAACATTCACCTACTACACAAAACTATGAATAAAGTACACATTTTCTGAGGAAGATGTTTCTAGGATACACAGACTATTAATACACTCGCAATAGTGTCAATCCTATAGGGCAGTTTCCATGTTCCTCTATTTTCCTTCACATGCTTTTAAAGATGCAAAACTCCTTCCATCCTCACCAAAGCACAGGTCTGTAGTTGAATTAAAATCTAATTTTAAAGCTCTTGTCAGGTCTTATATCCTCTTAAACTAGTCTGTAGCTACAAATTTTAGTCAGTCCTAATTCCCTGTCTCTCCCAACTTGTATCAGCATTCCCTCCGCTCTCGTAGCCAACTAGCCGAGTTCTCATTTCCTTTGTTGCTAAACGCCTTCTTCCTCCAAAATTCCTGCCTGTGATCAGAAGGGTCACTGAAAATACAGGCGAGGAGGAACTGCTCCTCGCTCTCAACCCCTGCTGCCTGCTGGGTCAGAAGAAGGGATTCATTCCAGGAAAGGCTCATCTTTAACCCTGCAAATCTGGACTGCAACAGGACCAGCCACACCTCAGCGCAGAGGCGCCTGTAGAGGCTGAGGAACATGGTCACGCAGGGTGGGATCTTTGCAGGCTTTAAAGAGTCAGCTCTAGAAAGCCTCCAGTGGGCAAGGACAGACTGTGATGTCTAAAAGCTTATCACAACATTGCCAAATTTGGATGAAACTGTAGGAAATACAGCCCTAACAAAAAGCCGCAGCACTACAAAATTTGAAATTCTGACTGTATTGGAGTTGTAGAGCTATTTAATAAAAAAAAACCTTCAATCCTCTCTCCCCCCATAAAACCCCGCTTTTCTCTAGCTGTTTTGTGGGTTTGTTGTGTGGTTTTTTTTTTTTAATTCTCCTCAAAGATGGCTAAGCCATTTTACTAAAATTGAAAAGAACAGAAAACAAAACACAGTCCAAGGCAGACACTGTACGTGGAAAATGTCAATGCAAGAGATTTGCATTTAACAAAGGCATCTGAATCAGGCAGCAACATGAAATGATGGAAATACTGAACAACTTCACCATCCCCACCATAAAATTTGTCGCTTCTCTGAGAGCTCTACTCAACAGAAACTGGAGAGGGAGTTGCACAGCAGCAGGTTCTGATACCTGCTCATAATGCCATTCTGGTCAGACTTTCAAAGCAAACATTCAGCCAGATGTGAAGCCCAAAGTGTGACAGCTCCTAATATTGTTCTTGGCTTGTACTTGAAATAAAGCAAAGAACATGGCTTTAAAACAGCTGAACAGGATGCATGCCATTCTAGTTTGGCAGTCACTTGAAGATTTGACCTAGCACAAGAAGGAAAAAAATTATACAGACCAAAAATGTAGAAAAGGAAACAAAAAGGGGAAATGTCTGAGATGTAAGAAACTTTGTTGTGGGGTTTTGGGGTTTTTTTGTTTTAAAGAAGGCAGGGGGAGGGGGAAGGAGACCCCAGAATTTTTGTTTTAAAGAAGGACCAATGAGTTTCTTTTCATACAGTACACTTACTTTGTAGATATGCAAAAAATAAAATACTTCAACTTTAGTACTCGACTTGGATAACCCTTTTCTCCTGACAAATAAAAGGAGTAGGGGAGAGATCGCCCAGCGACAACCTAGAGCACAGTTAGGCCTTTAGCCTGATTTGTCTGGTGACTACACAAGGAGGCTAGAGAAACTTCTCTTGAAGAGAAGAGTCGTTAGACAGTGCAAGAACACTCCAAATTGGCTCATTTCACACACAAGGCAAAATACTCAAAAGAAAGCACGTATCTTAACCAGAAAGGCAATTAAAAAAATACTTAAACACAAAACAAAACCCACAAGCCTCTGGTTCACAAGTGAAGAAGTCACTGCAGAGAGCAGAGCTCTGCAAGGCACAAACACTGACAAATCCACTGCAATCCTGGGTAATGCACAGGCAAGACCTTCTCCCCAGCTTCAGTAAGCAACAACAAATGCCCCCCAGTGCACCAACAGGACAAGAGTGACTGTAGCAACAGCAGCAGTGAGCAGCACCAAAGTACTAAGTTGAGTTGTCATGCTTGAACTTTTAAACTGGACGATTAGAGTGCCCACTGACTAATGAGATACACTTTAAAATAATTCTTGTCTTGAACATCTCTCCCTTCTTGAAGTATCCGTATACTCTCCCCTCTTGGAGTACAGGCAACTTCACTTGGGCTAAAATCCAAGACTAACATTTGCATTCTTAATCATTCACAGACTTTACTTTTCAAAAAGTTGCACTACTTTGCTGGACTATCTTAAATGAATTTGTTTTAATTAAAACAATCTCGAGTTTCAAATGGCTTTCAAATACTTTCATCATCCTAGTCAAGTTGTCGGTCCTTTTATAAAACAATTGAACCTGTACCCTTAAAATAACCCAATAACCAAGAGAAGGAAAACAAAGTAGAAAAGGCAAAGCAATTCTTACTTACTCAAAGAAAATACAATTAAGAATCTTAAAACAAAATTGCTTTTGCTATGTTACTGCTTACGTATTAGGCCACCATCCTAAGATGTTGACTATACTTAAAATATTACTTAAAATATTTGCTGTTTCAATATACTCAGTGCTTTGCTTCACTAACTTTCAGTTAAATACGTTAACAATTCCCCTAAATACCTGTAAATGCTTCATGTAGTCAATAAAAATATATTAATGCCTGAAAACAATTGCAATATATCTGCCAATGAAGGATTTTAGTTGAATAATTTTTCTTCTCTGAAGCTTTTAAAATGCATTATAAAACAAAAGAACCTTGTAAGCTTAAAAAAAAAAGCAAAACCAAAAACCAATATGAAGTGCATGGGCTACTCCCTCTTCTTTAAAAGTAAAATCTGAGTTTATATTTTTTTGTTAACGTAATACCAATCAAAAAATCTAAGTTGGAGAATAAGTAACCTAATTGCTCTGGGATCCCCAGAACATTGCCAGGATTCCCGGAGTGAAAGTGTGCACCCATGCTTTGTAGCACCAGTGCAATAAATCCAAAGCTTCAAAATATTTCCATGGATACTGTACTGACGCTGCAAAACACATCAGAAGCATTTCAATGTTTTCAGGAAGAACCTGCATTAGGCAGTTGGTCCACATGCATGCTGGTAAAAAGGCCAAGATTTGTAAATGCATGGCCACACGTCCAAGGAAAATCCAAGAACTGTTCAACATATGGTCTAGCCTCTAGCCTTGTTGAACAGACCTGGAAATCTCAACAACTTCTGTTTACCTGCCATCTTTCCCACAGCCTAGCAACCCCTCTCCCTATCCCACTGGGCTTCCCGCATTTGTGCTGCCTGTGTAGGTGATTAAGCAGCGCACAGATGGAAAGCACTCAGTTCCCATCTGATGGCCTGCAGGAAGAGTAGCAGGGAGAGGGGCTACCACAACACTTCACAACTTTTGCCACCACTGAGAGTGATGGAAACAAGAGCATAGGCTACCTAATAGCCCTGGGAGCAGTGGCAAATTACCCCGAGCTACCTTTCCTCCCAGGGAGGAGACAAGGAGTCACATTTATATCCACTGATTCTGCAGACACGCAACAAAATCCAAGGTCTCACAGATGATCAGATCTACTGTACAGACTTATTTATAAGGTATAATGTGCAGAATGAGACGGCCCGACCATCAGGTAGGAGTAGAAGCAGTGTTGTAGCGTACAGCCTCTCCCCCAGGAGAAGTATTGTGCCCAGCCACAAAGCATTCATACTCTTCACGGGATAACTGCTCCACTGCATGGTGCTTCTGGCTGTACTCCAGGTGGTAGGTAACACCAGAAAATGTTTGAAAAATATTTTTTTTTAAATCTAATTCCACCTCAACCACATTTTCAGGAAGAGTTAAAAAGCAGGGCCTATAAACTGGTTTTGCATGTGGATCTATGAAATCATCATTCCAACCAATTCTGTCCAACCCTTCTTCCATCATTTCATACTGTTCTCACCCCACATCACTGTCATAGCAGAAACTCTGAAGCAAAGCAATTAAAAGGTTTCAAACTTTTCTTTTTTTTGCAATCGTTTTCTAAGAAATTCATTCCAAGGAGAATAAATAAAAAAAAAATATCCTCCCACAAAGTCTTAACTTACTCTTGCAGAGTTTCCACTCCTTTTTCCTTATACTGCAGCTCCTGCTTCATCTGTGCCAATTCTCGTTTTAGCCTAGAAAGCTGAATATAACAAAATAAAGTAATAATATGTAACAAACTTTCATAATAAAAATAATTGTTTTTCAAATACAAAACCTTAAGTTACTTCAAAAAGTGGAAATTATAATCGAAGTTATCTTTTTTTTTTGCTTTAAAATTTGCATTAAAATAACAGAAGACTTTCTGAAATACATGACCAATCAAACAGCAGTCACAACATTCAACTTTCAAAGTATCAGTTTCCTCATCTATTCTATTGGTTTCCTACCTCCCAATAGCTTACGCTAACAGCTCACAAGTTTCAATCCATATGATCTTTCTTTTCCCCTTGTACCAGACAAGCAGCTCTCAGCTGTCTTCAACTCTTTAGTCAACTTAAGAAACAACTGAACATTCAATCCTATTTATTTTTCAATCCAAGACAAATTGACTGGCAACAGAATTGGCCTTTCACCCAGAAATGGCAGCCTGGTTTCCCACAGTAATTTTCATATTGTCCTGCCCTCTCAATACCCCCAACAGTTACCTTGATCCAACTAGTGAACACAAATCAAAAGTGACAAAGCAGCAATGTCTGCAAAAACATATTTTTGTGGTTTTATGAAAAGTTACCTGAGTAGGTTGGGCAGACCTCAGAAGAGCGCTATCAGCACCAAGAATGATCTGCAAAGAAATAGCTTCTTGCCCTCCAAAGCTGACAGATAACCGAGAGCAACAGGGGGAGGAAGATGCAAGGGACTATGGACAAATGGGGGGAATGGAGGTGTTTTGGCATGGAGTAGTGAGACATGACTGAACTGAGAGACCAAAAAAGGACAGGGATGGAAGAAAAAAGCTCTCTCATCTAAAGCCATCAAACTTGGTACCTTTTCTAAAATTTACCTGCAGTGCTCTTGATTTTCACATGTAGGTCAATACATGACAAAACTATTAGTAAAAAAACAAACAAACAACAAAAAAAAACAACCACACACATTTCATACATATCCAGGATAAGTTAATTTTGTCAGCTCTAGTCCAAGAGTGAGGGGCTTCACAGCAGTTCCAGGGATGCAAACCAGGACTGTCAGAGTCCCACCATCCTGCATGGCCCTCCGCTTCTCTATGTGTTTTGAGGAAAGGACAAGAACACATCACACCAGCTCCCAAAAAGCTCCTACACCCTCATCAACACTTTCAACACTCAAAAGCAAAACTAAAAAAAAAAAAAAAAAAGCATCACTAATACCATGTACACACACTTCATAGTGCATATTTTATTCTATTACCTGAACCAACTCAATGCCTTTGCACACATTCAGTTGAAAGTTATCCTGTGCACTTAGGAGACCATTATGTTTTAAGATGCAGAAACAGAGATAAATAGTCTCATAAGTGAAAACTTTGTTTATTTTCTTTAAGTATTTTTTAAATAAATAAGGCTTGTTTTCTTGTTTAGAATATGCTGACATTTAGAGCATGTAAAAGAAGCAAACACTAGTCAGCATGTAGTAAACTTATACAGATAGAATAAATGCCTTTGAAGGGTGGTGAACGGGATTTATTTTCAGAGGCACTCGTGAAAAGTGGTCACTACAACAAAAATGGAACACTATCCTGCAAAGATCAGTATTTTTTGTTTATTTTGTGAGCTGAGTGCCTGGCATGCTAAATCCCGTTTTATCCATTAATAAAAAGAAACATACAATTTAGAAATAGGTTCTAGAGCTTAATATTACATACTGCTTTTTATAATTGTTTATGACTGCTATATCAATTTGCTTGAAACGAACATGCTGACTTCAACGCTTTGCTAAAGCAGCATGGGAGAAATTCAAGAAGTCCGCTATTCTTCATCAAAAACCGTGCAAAAAGAATGATTCTAGTTTAAAAATAACAATGGAACATTGTTAGTACAGAACTGTCTATCACTGTCAGAATGCTTGAACTCTCCTCCCCTCATAGGAGCCAAAAAGTTCTATTTGGCCAACATGTCTACTGAATTGTGAACAGATTTCCATATAAATGGCTAAATCTAGAGTTCAATGACATCCACGGAACCCCACTGAAAATGGGCAAATGGGAAAATATGAAGACAGTGGTTTTGAACTGCACTTAATCATGAAAGAATTTGGCCGTAGCATATTTACTGCTTGTAGCAGTTCGCACAGAGAAAGCAATTTCTGAAAGCCTGGTTGAGTTTACCTCTGATATCCATGACAAAAATCTTTATGCTTGTAACATGGAAAAAGCATTACTTTGCAAATCACTGAAATGCAGTAAATATAGATTCATTTTAATAGAACAACATGTAAGAGTAGAAAAGCAAATTTTATTACTTCCAAAAATGCATGTAACGTCCAGTGTAAATACTAAGGTAGAAGAAACACACATAGTTTCCCCCCCCACCTTCCCTTCCCCGTGTCTAATTCATATTTTTACAAAATGAAAAAAGATTACTCACTCTGTCACGACGGCTGGCTATTTCTGCTTTAATCTGATATGGATCATACTTGGTGTTAGTTGAAAATCCAGAGAATGCTAAACAGATGGAGAACAGCATTTTACATTAATATTTTTTCTTCTTTAATACACTTGTTAAGATGTGGCACTACTTAGAATGAATGTAGTGGTCTATTATGTGTTAGAAGTCACTAGGTTTTAAAATAATCCTCTGTGCTGAAGTACAACTAAAGAATTACCTTGGCCTGCCTGAATTTTTTCTTTTGTCCTGAACAACAATAAAAATTGTATATAGCAGCACTGCATATTGCCTAAAAGCCACCAGCTTCCATGACAGGATGGTGGTATTTACTGATGCAAGCAATTTGTGTAACATTAACAATTGCTAATCGCTTCCTAGGTATGTTGAATTGACAGTACGATAGGGACCAAAGCAAAAAAACTACTGTCAGAACAAAATTCAATCAGTTACAGAGAGAAGTTGCCACTTAAAGCAACAGTGCAGGGAACCGACATACATATCAACCTCTGGCAAGCGAGCTCTTAACACAGTGTATCTCAAGTCAGGAGATGATTTCAAGCTGTGGCATCACAAGCTAAAGCCCAGGCAGATGAAGTAAAGGTTCTAGAGGACAGCCTGGGCAAGACCAACCATGATTTATTGAGTGAGCCATTGACAGCAGCAATGACCCACTGAAAAATTCCCGGTATGCAAATGGATGGGGTTGTGCTATTAGACCTACCATCCTTTTGTAGAGCTGAAGGCTGCTGCTTTGAAACCCATATCCATGTCTGCATTGCACTGAGCCTTTCAACTCTCAAAAGAATACTGCAATGCCAAGGTCATGTCAAGCATGCAGAAACTTGCCAAAATGAGTAGTCATGCCTGGACTAATTCTCTAAATCCAGGATTTTCTATGGATTTTTTTTTTTTAAACAGCACTGATCACAACTGAGTCACAAAACTGCTGCATGGGCACCTCCCTGCCAACCCACAGCTGAGCTCACACCACCTCCCACTCATGAGCACACGACACTGAGTCAATGGCAGCACCCAGAAGCAGAGAGGAGGAAAACAGTTTGTGAAGTTTTAGTTCTTTTAACGCAACAGATTTAAACAAGTGGTGGCGGAGTCAGGTGTAAGCACCCAACTTTGGCCATCTAATTGCACTTGAACTAGGAGCCTAGTATTTCTGTACAATAAATGGAGAAGCAAGCATCCCAGAGTGGAGCGAAGGAGTCAAATTAACAAAAATAAGTGGAGAAGCCCTGGGGAACCTCGAGTTGACAGCATGATTAATCCCCAAAGGGATTTCATTATTTTTTTTAAAATATATCATCTGACTAATCAGCCCATCCCATTTTCTCAAAACAGATGCATATGACTTTAAACCAATATGAAATATATTAACACATCTGTAGAAAATTAAAATATTTTTTCACCTCAAAACAAGACGTTTTATTTAAATGATTTTACATTATCAATTCCATAGATATATCTAAAAAATAAAACTATCAGAAGACTGAGAAACATAAAAGTCAATTGACGTAGCATTTGCACTCACACTACAGATAACCTCTAATTTTGTCATTTTCAGTCATATTTTGTTGCTGTTTCAAGCAACTTGTCTTTCCAAGAGCTGAAAAACAGTTTATATTTTTTGAGTATATTATCTTCAACAGAAGTTTCTTTCCATATATTCACCTGAAGTAATTCAACAGAATAGCCCACAGAAATATTGCAATTTTTCTGATAAAATACTGGAGACACTGTCATTTACTCTATTTCAAGTCTTTAAAGAGTAGTTAAACACTTGACAAACAATAATTCTTTTTAAAATTTTTCTTAGTAAGAAAAAAAATTATCAGTCTTAATGGTTTTTAAGAAACTTGAACATAACAGGGAGAAATGAGACTTGTCACAATCATGTGGTAGATCAATTCACAGAATACCTATATTAAAAACTAAAGAAAAGATGAGAGAATCCCAGTTCAACAGTAAAAGGACACTTGGTCAAGACCATCTGGGACACTTCAGTCCTAGAAAATATCTTTTATTCAGGATTTTGGCATACATAGGAATTACCCTGGATTAATAAATACCACTGGATCACTAGCTAAACACTTCTATCCAGATGCCTGCTTTAACCCCCTCTCCACGGTCAAGTTTCTTGAACGTCTTCAGTAAGCGCTAAGCAGAGCTTCCCATATTTATCAAGTACTTGGCATTTACCAGCCAATCCTGCAGTCAAACAATAGCTGTACACATGGCAGCCACTGAGAAGCCACCAGCACAGTGAAACTCCACTACATTTCTACGTGGCTCATGGGTATACGCACTTCATAGAATCATAGAATGGTTTGGGTTGGAAGGGACCTTAAAGATCATTTTCTTCCAACCCCCCCTGCCATGAGCAGGGACACCTTCCACTAGACCAGGTTGCTCAAAGCCCCATCCAGCCTGGCCTTGAAAACTTTCAGGGAAGGGGCACTTGACACACTTCTTTGAACTAGACTGTTTTGACTCTTCAGTAAAGACACCTTTTCCTGCTGCACCAGCCAACAGCCATAACAGCAGTGCAACAACTTCATATTCCAGAAAAAGTCTACCATCTACTCCAAGTTACTAGAGACACCTGAAGAACGAAAAGGGCAGGAAATCAAGGCTCTACACCACCTACACCACCAGCACTAGCATCAGAGGCAGGCATTCAAGAATGAGGTGCACTAATGAAACACCGCTTCCTACATCAAGAGGTACTCTTGACCACAACACCATGTCCCTAACTCTATAAAAAGTCGATAAACCAAACACAGATCTGCAGAAGGCTTCCACTAACTTCATGGTTCCTGCCCCCCCATTGCTGAGGATCAAATAATCTATGAATTTAGGAGTGCAAGTAGGTGGCTGGTCCAGCAACGTTCAGTCTTCAATTTGATGCCTTTCATGAAGCATCACTATGGTTAGCTTCAAGATGGCTAGAAATGCTAGCTGGGATATATCCCTGTTTAATGTCAAAAAGGCATATTCTAATAGACCTAACAGGAAACCGAAGTCCCTGAATAGCAGAGTCAAAGGATGGCGCATCACTTCTGTAGTCAGGTTCTTCATTCAGAAGAGAACTGGATGATGGAAACCAGCTTCACACTATTTCTTACACCACATATTGTAAGAGGTAGGTGGGTAAATCACAAGAAGGCTAGTAAACTCACAGCTGGCGTAAGAACGGCTGTCATCCTCACACATTTTGTGCAATTGTTGATATTCTTCTTGGGCTAGTTCAAAACGCTGCTGCTTTATTTGGTAAATCTCCTTCTTGGCATTGAGTGCCTCCTGGGCAACTACTAAATATTCCTTTAGCATGCGTTCCTGCTCCCTTCTCCATTGCTCCCTTGGGTCCTCAATTTGCGTGAGCTCTAAGGAGAAAAGCATTCAAAAAAAAAAAGTAGTAATTTGCAAGACACTTTATTACACAAAGTACAAACTATTTTGTTAAGAACTGTTCTCAACTAGCACACCTAACACTTCAGTGCTCAAGCCTGGACGAGAAGGAAGGACACAGTGGAAGAACAGGAAAAGCCCTTTCAAATATAAAAGGCATTTAAATTTGATTCTTTTCTTTACCAACTAGAGCAAACCCAATCAAAACAGCGTTTTGGCTCTAACCTTCCCTTGGAGGCAACTTGAAAATTCTGAGAACTATCTAAAAGCCCAGAACCATGTAAGAGAGTAACAGATATTGCAATGCTTAATCCATAACTTTATAAATTATTGGAACAACCTTAAGATACTACATATAACTTCACAAATATAAAATCAGTAAAAGGTCAATGAATATACCTGTGTAATTAAGAAGAATAAGGTCACCCAACAGAAAAGTTAGTGTTTTAATCTCAAATCCATAAAAGAATTTAAATTGCTTCTTTTTTTGACTTAAGAAACAGCACTCTCAGACTTTCCCTTTCCAGGGTTTAGAACAGTTCATATTCAAACACAAACCAAAAATAGGTTTCCAGCACAAAATCTTTCCCGTACATAGTGATTTTCAAAGTTATGACCCTACAGCAATCTCTTTGCAGTTGCAAAGACATTTAAGAAGGACACATGCTTTAAAATCCTAAAAAATTATTGATTCATTTATTTGTTTTCTTTTTGTGGTGATGCTCAAGCTAATAAATATGTTTTACATGAGGATGTCCACGTAAAGTCTCATGTGAATGTTAATTTCTGATGATTGAGGCTCTAGTGGTAAGGAGTTGCTGTAGATGCAATGTCAGTGTTCAAAGTCGTGGCAGAACCTGCAGCACAGTCAGGAGGTAAGCACCTAGTCATTTTTTCCAAACTTTGTTTCTCATGAGATGAAAGCTGGTTATGTTTTGTATTAATCTTGTGTACATAATTCAGTATATTGATGTCAGTGATGAAATAAGAAACTCTAAAAGATTGAGCCCAACATATTAAGAACTCTAATGGCGTCAAGGTCACAGTAGCAGCTCTACCATTTGAGAGTCATTTGCAAAGTATATAAGCAAAAACACAAAGCTCATCTATGAACAGTACTTCCAACAGATTTGTATATTAGGTTCCTAATAACCTTTTCTCTCAACAGCTGTAACTTTTCTCTCCCCACAACTCCTCACATTGCAACAGTATAAAGATCATGTCTATAATTCTGCAATTTCTCCCCACATCCCAGGGACACCCTGGATTCCCAGCAGCACCTTCTAGCTCCAATGCCTCCAAATGCCTCTGCAGCCCAGGCCAGCATGTGCTGTGGCTTGTTCCAGGCTCCATAAATCCTGCTCTGCATGCAGGACAAGCGGAAGAAAAACAGACTTCACATTGCAGCCCATCCTTTACCGAGGGCATGATAAATTTGCAACACTACTTCATCTGTCCTGAAGTACTCCTGAAATCTGTGCAAATACAATATTCCTAAAACTGCTAATCCTCTATAGAAACTATGCAGAAATTAATAAATATTTGTGATACAGAAAAGCTGGGTCCCAGTAAGTATCTCTTTTTGAATAGGAAATTAATAGTTCTAATCTCAATAAACAGCCAAGGCTAGAACATTATCTTGTATCACACTTTAAGCTTCTGAGGTCCTATACTACAGGACACTGCATCCCTTCTTAAATTATTTCAGAAGCCTTCTCAAAAGCTAGCAGCATTCTTCTGAGGCAGAAAACTTCTTCAGTACGGTAGTGACGTCCTTTTCTGTTTTTACACAGTACAGAGGCTTCGCTTTGCCCTGGATTTCTACACAAGTTTGCCATGTAAGAGCAAAACTAAAGCTACATTGTAAGATAAAATTCACTTCCTTCATTTCTTTATAACCAATTAAAAAAAAAACACCAAACAAATCTACAGTAATATAAGAACAGCCCCAGACAAACGCAGAGAATATATTATTCCCTCACTGGGGAATGCCCAACTGGTTAAAGGAAACTTCAAAGGCTCCCGAGACTCTGAGGAGGAGGGAAAGGAATTCTGCGGCTGGCAGCCACCAAGGTTTTTAAGCAATGGTTGGACAAAAGCCAAGAGCAGCTTAGTAAGGGTGTCAACAAAGTACTGAATTTACAGAACAAGATGGAGATCAGGGTTGGAAGCACCATTGAGATTTACAGAAGATTCCTCTGTTCCTGGCGTTTTTCAATATAAATGGAAAGTTATTGCCTAGAAATCTTTTTATTACTTTCTGGGTAAACAAACATAGCAAGAGGCTTGGAAAAAATCAGATGTATTACTGTTTTCTTTTAAAAGGTGCAAGGGCAAAGAGCTTGAGATGGTGCACAAAGCATGAGAGGTCCCTGGTAAGCATAACTTCAGAAATACTCCCTTTGAATTACCCCTTGCATTTTTCTCACAGTGTTTCTTGAAACCGAAGCACTTCTGTTTTGTCAATTAACACAGAACTCCAATGCTGTATAAAGCATTTAACCTGGCCAGCCACAAAAGGCAGTCTGAATGTTTTCACGTAGAAGTTGCTGTTCCAAGTATTTTAGACATAGTTCAGAATATAATGTAAGGGACTCATTTCAGAAAAATATTTCTTCAGTTCCTATACCACCTCTGCCACTTGCCTGACACCATCTCATGATGCACATGATTGTCAATTCATTAGTTCTTGCTTCTACAAAAGAGGTTAATAGTCTTGATTGGTACCTTTGTTGTCCACAGTTTAAAATTGGACAGAGTATCCTACTAATTTTTGAATAATCATTATCCAGCTATAATATCAACTCTGTCTTCCCTCTGAATATAAATCTTGCTTGTATATGCAAGCACTGTATTAGCCTCAGGGTGACAAACCCATTTTACTGTGACGGTTGAATTACCATTTAGGATAATATCTGTGGGCTGCAAGTAATTAGTTATCATGAAAGAGACAAATTTTGCAACCTTGTTAATTGCAGAATGATTCCTTTCACTCAGTTCAGCACAGGCCCTATGAAGTTTATATCCCTCTGTTCATATATTACCTTTATTTAATTCCTAATATGATTAGCTTTACTTTCCCAGACCCACTTATATTAATCTTCTTTCTGTGCCTTCCTATGGAGCATTTGGGATTTCAATTTCTCTCCGCAAAGACTCTTCTACAGTTTTTGCTCCCAACTGCACAGAAAAAAATGCAAGCCAGATCTGACATGCCTACAATGATTAATATCCCTTCTGTAAGTGCAAACTTGCTGTCTGTGGTAAAGCAGCTAATAACAAAGTCTGAAAAGCAAAAGGGAGTGATTTTTTTTTGTATGTGATGATGATTGTTATTCCTATCAAAGATGCCTATCAGTAGAATGCTTTAGTAGCTTTTTTCAGTCACAACATTGCAATGGGAGTTCTTGTTCTACTCATTATCTACAGGGACTCCTAAAGCCTTTTACAAAGTTCAAGATAAAAAAAGTTGCCAAGATCCTCGTTTGTATTTTTCTTATGTGCATTCACACACACGTACGTATGTTGGTGCACATGCACTCCATTGCTGTACTCTGATGTAAACCTCACTTTTTCTTCAACTTCAACATTAACTAAAGTTATTGTGACAGTTTAAACAGCAATCATTAAGCTACTGTATCTTTTAAACAGCATTATTATAAGAATTACCTAACAGTCTGTATTTATTGCCTTTCAATTGTCTCGGCTATCTATCCTGGTGATCAGTGCACTAACAGCTCTTTAAAGTTGATTATTTAATTTGTGATCTTTGTTAATTTCACAACAAATAAGTGCCTATGTGGGTCAAACAACATCACGGGAACATTTCTTATTCTGTTGGAGTTGTTTAAAAATAAGTAATTGTGAAACCACAGTACACAAGTAATTCCAATGATGGCACGAAGCCAAAAACTATTTCTACACTTATATTTTTTAATTGACTAGATTTCAAGTAGATAGCATTGAGGTTGTTTTTGCAGATTATGCTATTTACCATTGCTGTGATAGCCCATATAACCACTTTCTTCTTTTCTCCCTCCCTGCCAACTGCCAATTCCCACAATATTGAAAGCATTCACTCGATGATAAGAAGCTTAATGATAGCAGCACAACAGTAACAGCAGCAGTAATACAAAGCTGTAAAGATAAGACATTTTTTTAAAAGCAGAACTGGCAAATGTGCCAGACAGTGGCGATACAAAGCTCAGCAAGAGTCCAAAAGGGAAAACACTGGAAATCTCTCCCTCCTAGTTTCCAAAAGGGACATCTGTTGTCTTTTTGATAGCACTTTGTACTATATTAAAGCATAAAACATACGTTACTTAAGAGAGGACGAGATTACTATATCTCATAGTGCTCCTAATTAAAAGTTAGCACTTTTCTCTCAGAATGCAATACTGAAGAATGAACTATGGATAACTGGAAAAATAGGAAATACAAAAAAGTATAGTATAAAAATCTTAATTTACACATGACAAAAAGCAACAACAAGATTACCGATACTTCATAGTATGACAAAGCAAAACAAAATAGTTTTATACGCTGTAACTAAATCATAAGTTGCAAAATTCTTTACAAATGGAAGAAGGATTTTGCTCCTATTTGAATGATGAGAAAATAGGTACTAACTAGATGAGAAAATAGAAACTACTTGCATGCATTTTCGCACTGTAGCATGAGGTGAATAAATGGTATCGGAAACAAAGTTAGTGCCATCAGTTTACATCATCTTGCTACTATTCCTCAAAATAGTCATACATCTACTCACGATTTATGTGGTCCATATAATAAACTCCAATCTGTTGATCATAAACAGTTTCCCATCCTAAAGGAAGCTCATCACCAACACAGTCAGCAAATGTCAATGGCTTTGTAATCCTGTAAAAATAAAAATAGCGCAAATAAATACAAGAGGTGCAGAGTTTACAGTGCAATGAATGTTATTACATGTTTTGAAGATACCTCCCATCATTTGATAACAAACTAGTTATGCTACTTAGGAATGTGCTAATAACTACAAACATACAGTTTCAAAATAAAATTTCATTTAAATATGCTGACAGATACTCCCCAAGCAGGTATGACAAGCTTCTCCCTTCAAGTTTCTATGTTTAACAGTTTAATTACAATGGCATGCAGTCCTACCAGTTTTTCTCCCATATTGCAAAGAACACAAATGTAAAGCTGGAGTTCACCACTGCTAAAAGCTACTAGAAGCTTTATAGGTTTTAACTTCTTCAAAGTGTCAAAGCAGCATATTTGTTTTCCCCTTAAAAAGAAAAACTAAACTTTAAGAAAGCACTATATAATAGATGTCTCCTCTTTTCAATTTTACATGTCCAACTATTAATGATATTCTCTTGGTGCAGACCCACCCAAATTAATTCCTGTCCCTCAAAAAGAACAGAGGCAAACAAACGTCTCTAAAAAATTCTGAAGCCATTAGAGCAGAAATAGTAACTAATAAGTAACAGCATTACTATCTAGCAGCTTAAAAGATCACATCCCTTGCTAAGCAAACGCTTCATAGACCAGTGGGTAATAGAAAACCAAAACAGCAATTTCAGTATTGTAAGGAATGTTGAAAACACTGGGTTAAAAATTCTACAGAAAGACCCTTAAACTAATACTGTTCTAGAACATCATATATATGGAAGAACAAATGCTGCAAATAAAAAAATCCTTAACATTCAGTGGAATAAAATCTATTTCCCAAATCATCATTTTAATCATTACTTAACCCCTTTTTCCTCTAAAAACTGCCATAAAATTCCTTTACAGAAAAGCTATTAATATAGTAATTTCAATTATACATGAGATACCGATCCAACACCTTCAATGTTTATTTGTTGAGGCATTTCTCATACATAGAATGATGACAGCTTTGCAAAGATAAAATACATTAATTTAGGGACTGATTTACATTCAGCATAACCTATGGCATAATACTGTTCAGCATAAAATGGAAATTCTGTTTGTATGTTATAATACCTAATTAAGGTTTCCTTATACCAGATTTGGCCTATACTTACAAATACACTGCAGAATTGAGAGATCATTGGGACTGGTAATTGCACTTCATCTGATAATACCTGTATAAGCCAAAAACTTTGTCTGAACTGAAACACATCTGTCCTTGAACTAGAAGTCTTTATCCACTCCAAAACAAAGATGACCAGAAGAATCCAATGGTAAAGACTTCAAATGACAGAAATACTACTATGGCTACATTCTAGCTATTCCAACAGTCCAGTAAGTGCACCATTCAACCACTAACACAGAGCACATAACTTCGCACACACCAAACAGGAAAAACTATATTTAACTGCCTCCTAAAACTACTTTAGTATTTTTGAGATTAAAATGTTTGAAATTAACTGTAGTAGAATAAAAAAAAATCCTCACTAGGTTAAATGTAATGTTTAAATAACTCTGTACAACAGTACAAAGATCAAGTCAGGTAAAATAAAGAGCTTGATCATATGTTATGGATTCACAAACATGTATAAACAGTTTAATAAGATGAAGATGTACATAAACTTGTGCGCCACTACTTAAAGTAAAAATTTTCCATTACTGAGAAATACATAGCTTACATCATGTAATCATGCAAATCCAAAGCTGCTCTATTCAAGAAAGAAAATGTTACTACAGACTGGTATATGCTTTCTTTCAGTAATTCATCTAGCAGTCAGGCAGACCAAATATTGCCAAAATACTTCTGATCTCCCTGGAATTCAGTCAAATATTAAAAATATAACGTGCAGCATTTTTTCGTGAACTCTCATGGTTTTGTTCTGAAGACATCATGTTTACGATTTCTCAAAGTAGTCTAGACATCGGCTCCTAAATTACCACACTATAGACATGATTTTCTTTGGAATGAGTTATGAGACATGCTTGCCTTTTATACAAACACACCCTCACCCTTTACTCATAAATAAAACCTACACATGATACCCTAACCTTTCACACTACAAGAACTTTAATTCAATGCTCTCTGTGATCCCATCAGGGCTCAGACTTCCAGGACAAGGACAACGCTCACTTTCTGGAAGAGAGAGACTGAAGAAAGCCAATGCATCTGGTCTAACCGGTTTTCATTCAAACGTTATAAAGCATGCATGAACAGCTTAATTAATGGTTTTGAAGGAAACCTTGTAAGAAACAGAACACATAAAAAGCTGTCTTCCAGATATTCAGGTCATTATTAACTCCATGTTGCTCACTTTAAACTACATTCAAAGTTGCTCCAAAATGGATTCCCTTCAGACAACACGTAACATCACACTGATTCTCAATTCGGTCACATTTGTACCTAATGTAGCTTGAACCTTCTTCATTCAACTCACCTAGGTCAAAACATGCAGAGCTTAAACTAAGAACTGGAAGTCTGTCCCTGTGTTTTGCACTGATTTAACTAAGTCAACTAAAAAAAAAAAACATTTCTGGTTTAACCAGCACAACTCTGAGGACAAGATTATTTTTTTTCCAGTTAGGGAAACTAAGGGTTTCCAGAACAACAAAGACAAAATGGAACAGATGCAGATATGGATATTGGAGGTCAGCCACCAGTTACAGCAGTAGACTGCTGAAATTAAGTATCTTCTGGAAATACTGCTTTACCCTCTGTTTTGTTTTTTTAATTAGGTTAAGCACTGTAAAATAGGACAGGTCTTTCCTGCTTCTATATAAAGCATTGTACAAGTACACCTGTTAAATCAAAGTATTAAAATAAAGATAAAAAAAACCACAAACACCTTTCTGAAACATTACAAAAGACAGAATAAAAATGCTGCTGCCTCTAATTAAATAAAAAACAAGGCTGCCCTGAACTATGCTATTCACAGTAGTAAAGAATAACAAAGGCATTTTATCTGTCACCGGTGATCAACTTCCATCCCCGCCAAGACAACTGGTAGATACTAGTAAGAAGGTTCTGAGCTTTCAGCTGAAGACAGAACTCCTCTGGGACCAAGTTTACAACATTAACTCATTGTGACCACTGGATCTACAGCCCAAGTACAAGTGATAGCCATCCACAGGAGCCAGTTTTGTATGTATCAAAGAGCCAACTATAACTTCAGAATAATGAAGAATCAGCAAATCAATTATCTCAAAATGTTTATCCTTTCCAAAAACAGTGATGCTCCTCAGTCATTAGGCACCCAATCTTTTGTGACTTTGAAACCCTTCAAAAGCAAACACAGGAACACAAAAGGGGTAGGAATTAGAGATCGGGACAACAAAGGGAACCTTGTGGTAGGAGTCTACTACAGGCCCCCTGACCAGGCAGAGCCTGTCGACGATGCCTTCTTACTCCAGCTGGAAGAGGCATCACGATCACAGGCTCTCATCCTGCTGGGTGACTTTAACCACCCTTACATCTGTTGGAAAAGCAACACGGCTGGCTGCAGGCACTCCAGGAAGCTTCTAGAGTGCCTAGCCGACAACTTCTTGAGACAAGAAATCACCAGCCCTACTCGAGGAGATGCATTGTTGGACCTGTTGGTCACAAATGCAAGTGAGGCCATCAGGGATATCAAAGCTGAAGGCAGTCTGGGCTGCAGTGATCATGCTCTAGTGCAGTTCACTCTCTTAAGAAGTTTGAAGCCCAAGAGGAACACCATCAGGACGCTAAATTTTAAGAAAGCGAACTTCCAACTCTTCAAGGAGTTAGTAAATAGGACCCCATGGGAAACTGCCCTTAGGGACAAGGGAGAAGAACAAAGCTGGCAGATCTTTAAGGATGCTCTCCATAGAGCACAAAAGATCTCAATCCCAACATGTAGGAAATTGGGTAAGGAAGGCAAGAAACCACCATGGTTGAGCTGGGACCTGCTGGTCAAACTAAGGGGTAAGATGGGGCTACACAGGAAATGGAAGAAGGGACAGGCAACCTGGGAAGAGTATAGGGATGTTGCCCGGCTGTGTAGGGATGAGGTCAGGGAGGCCAAGGCACAGCTAGAATTGGACTTGGCAAGGGACATAAAGAAAAACAAGAAAGGCTTCTACAGGTACATTAATCAGAAAAGGAAGGTTAAAGAAAATGTACCCCCCCTAATGAGCACCAGTGGGGAACTTGTATCAACGGAGGAAGAGAAGACGGAAGTTCTCAATAATTTTTTTGCCTCAGTCTTCACTGGCAACCCCTCTCCTCCTAGCTCTTGTATTGATGGCCCACAAGTTGAGGATCCAGGTGACAAAGTCCATCCCACTATAACTGAAGGCATAGTACGTGATCACCTAAGGAATCTAAAGATATACAAGTCCATGGGACCTGATGAAATCCATCCCAGAGTCCTGAAGGAACTGGCTGATGAAGTTGCAAAGCCACTTTCCATGATATTTGAAAAGTCATGGCAGTCATGTGAAGTCCCTGCAGACTGGAAGAAAGGAAACATCACACCCATTTTTAAAAAGGGAAGAAAGGAGGACCCTGGGAACTACCGACCTGTCAGCCTCACCTCTGTGCCTGGGAAGATCATGGAGCAGATCCTTCTGAATGCCATGCTTGGGCACATGGAAGACAGGGGGATGATTCAGGACAGCCAACATGGCTTTACTAGGGGCAAGTCCTGCCTGACTAACCTAGTGGCCTTCTATGATGAAGTGACTAGGTCAGTAGACAAGGGGCGACCTATGGATGTAATCTATCTGGACTTCTGTAAGGCCTTTGACACAGTTCCTCACAACATCCTGCTTGCCAAATTGGAGGGATACGGATTTGATGGGTGGACGGTTCAGTGGATAAGGAATTGGCTGAATGGTCGCACCCAGAGGGTGGTACTCAATGGCTTTAAGTCCAGATGGAGAGCAGTGACAAGTGGTGTCCCTCAAGGGTCCGTGCTGGGACCAGTACTGTTTAATATTTTTATCAAAGACATAGACAGAGGGATTGAGAGCACCATCAGCAAGTTTGCAGATGACACCAAGCTGTGTGGTGTTGTCGATACACCGGAGGGACGGGATGTCATTCAGAGGGACCTGGACAGGCTGGAGAGGTGGGCCCAGATGAACCTCATGAGGTTCAACAAAAGCGAGTGCAGGATTCTGCACCTGGGAAGAAACAATCCTCAGTATAAATACAGACTGGGGGATGAGGTGTTAGAAAGCAGCCCTGAGGAAAGGGACTTGGGGGTGCTGATGGACGAGAAGCTGGACATGAGCAGGCAATGTGCTCTCGCAGCCCAGAAGGCCAATCACATCCTGGGCTGCATCAAAAGAAGTGTTGCCAGCAGATCCAGAGAGGTGATTCTGCCACTTTACTCTGCTCTGGTGAGACCTCACCTGGAGTACTGTGTGCAGGTCTGGAGCCCTCAATATAGAAAGGACATGGACCTGATGGAGCGGGTCCAGAGGAGGGCCACCAAAATGATCAGGGGGCTGGAGCACCTCTGCTATGAGGACAGACTGAGGGAGCTGGGGTTGTTTAGCTTGGAGAAAAGGAGGCTCCAGGGAGACCTCATAGCGGCCTTCCAGTACCTGAGGGGGGCCTACAGGAAGGCTGGGGAGGGTCTGTTTACAAAGGCCTGCAGCGACAGGACGAGGGGCAATGGTTTTAAGTTGGAGAAGGGGAGATTTAGATTGGATATTAGGAAAAAGTTCTTTACCATGAGGGTGGTGGAACACTGGAACAGGTTGCCCAGGGAGGTGGTTGAGGCCCCTTCCCTTGAGATATTCAAGGTGAAGCTCGACGAGGCCCTGGGCAACCTGGTCTAGTTGGGGGTGTCCCTGCTGACTGCAGGGAGGTCAGACTAGATGACCTTTGGAGGTCCCTTCCGGCCTGGACCAATCTATGAATCTATCAAAAGAAAGTTTCCACACTGCAAATCCTGTACACCAAGCTGAGAGAATCTTTGAGCATTGTCATGCACCTGTCACCTCTAACTCTGCCCAAATTAAATGTTTTTAAGAAGAAATGGAAGTCTAGTATTTGCATGCAGTAAAATAGACATATCTGAAAAGCCAAGTTTTATTAGTATTTTCTCCGCATCAGTTATGAACTAAACAGAATACAGAAATCAAACTACAAAATAAAACCCAACAGTTGAATAAAACTGTTTCTAAGAGGTGTTTTCCCTCCTTCTTGTGTACTTATTTAATATCTTTAGCCATTACCTATACACAGATTCCAGAATACATTACTGTAACTTCCTGAACATGCAGCAGCATCAAATATTTCTTGAATGCATCACTTCATGGCGGGGAGTGGGTGGGAAGGAAAGACGACAACGCAATTAAAAAAAAAAAAAAAGGCAATGGCAAAATACCATTTTAGATAAATTACTGCAAAAATGCTCTCAGGTTTAGTATACTTTGTTAACAGAATCTAATTTCAACCCCCCCAAAAAACATAGAAAACCTTGACCTTTAAATAATAAAGAAACACTCCAGGGTTCAAAGAAAACACACACTTTGACTCTCCAAAACACAGTTTGACCAAGAGCTTGGGGCAGCAATTTAATTGTCATGGATTTTCAAAACCAGAACCAGATCACTAAAAACACAAGGCATCAGAATATATTAGATAAGATCCTCAGTCTTCCACTAGCCCTGAATCAGAGGGCCCTGGCTGATTGAAATCCCTAGGTCTAACTGAGCAAATTTAGTTCCTCCCAGGGGAAGTTTAAGACAAACAGAGCCATGTTTTTGCAAAATCTTGAACAGGAAATCAAAAAGGTGTTTCCAAAGTAGAAACGCTGCTGCAAGCTAGCTGCGATCTCTCAGACAACATCTAGATGCCTATATTACATCCAGAGTCACCTTATCTTTCAAAGTGGTCCTGGATTAACAGGAAAGCACTAACCACAAGGGCTAAATATGAGAAAGAACCACCAAGTTCTGAAGAAAAGCCACCATTTATAAAGGAGACAGAGGGAAGGATGGAAGAACAGCAACTGCCCACTGCTTTTATTTTTGTTCGTGATTTTGTGTAGGTCCAACAGCAGAGGCAGAAAATGTGTAATAAACTTTGGTACTCCTCAACAGACAACTAGGAGAAACATTCTCTTAAATCTGATCTCAGTCTAAATAGTCATCTAACGGGATAGATGGTTTTGCCTGACAAATACGAATTACAGGCTAGGAAACTGTATTAATTCACATTATGGATCTGAAAAATACCAGGCAATTTAACAATGACTAACAGTATAACTAGAAAAGAGCACTCTGGAGTGCACCATGGTTTTCCTCACTGGCTGTCCTCTTATTACGGACTCAGCTCTTCTCAAGTAGCCAAGTCATAAAAACGAGCTGGATTTTGAAATGAGGTTTGGCAAATTACACACTGACTGCTTAGTCAAAAGTACAACAAAGTTCAACAAACTATATGTATATTTTCAAGATAAAAATCCCTCATAGCTTTTTTCATAGTCCAAATGATATACCTTCATTTTATGGCATAATTTATCCTCAACTTCTGAATAAAACGTTACTGAACATCTACGCAATCCTTCACTAAAATAAATCCACAATACAGATGGCCAGACAGAAACTCGCACAAATGAGATTCTGTGCTCAGGACAAAGACTTAAAGAAGGTAACTTGTATTCAGAGTAATTGCTGGGATACATTTCCCTTAGAAATAAAATGCTACCCTACAGCAAGGAAATAACAGCACCAGCTCTTCTAAAGGTCAATTGAAATCCAGTCTTTTGAAGCCCACACTGTATTTTGCAGTAATTTTCATTCTTTTTTTAAAACAACTGCAAATAAGCATAGGAAAGACTACTAATAGTGTCAAATCAGTGTACTTGCTTCAATTAATTTTACAGTAACATAGGCCAACATAGCATACATCAGTGTGCAAAATGGAAGGCACAAGACGGCATTAGCCAGCTACAGTAATGCATCAACACCTTTAAGTCATCTTTTTTCCTGTGTTCTTTACTGAAGAATTTTTTAGTTGTTTGTTTTGTGGGTTTTTTTAATGAAAACAAGTGTTAACTGCCCTTAACAGATGGTATCACAAACCCAGACAACCTATGCCGAGACAGCTGACAAGCATGTCACTTCCACAAATATTTGAGTTATTTGTTGATCACCACCTCCTAAGCCATGGTTTGCCACTGCTTACAGCACGGCAAACAAGCTGGTGGCAGTTCCTTTTAAGTCCACTCTGTATACTACAGTGCTTCAGGAGCTGGTTAAAAAGCAGCTCTAACACTGTGCAACAGGGCAGCATAGACAGTAACATCAGCAGCCATCCTAGTCTCTGTCCATAACCGCCCTGTGTTTTACTGCTACCTGAGCTTACATGGGTCAAGCAAAGTAAGCAGCATCAGCTATCTACTTCTCTTGTCACCTCGTGCTGAAGAAAAACATTCAGGAAAAATGGAAATAACATTATAAACACTCAGCGGGTTGACCCGAATGCATGAGCACTCTATTTTGGCACCCAAAACCTAATGCAATGATTTTGCTTCCTAGAGCATTTCAGATCATCACATCCTGTGTTGTGCGCTACATGGAATCAATTGACTCCAAACCAAAAAGAATTCACTTTTTCATGCTAGGCAGTCTCTATGGTTTTTTTTTTTTAAATCTCACTAGAACTTTTCTGATGGGCAGGGTATTATACATGTGTTAGACGAAAACTGTTCATCATACGCAACATATTCGCTGCTACATGTAATGCTAATAGAGCAGATGGCCATCAAACCCCTGAACAAGTATATTTTGTGATGCAAAATGTATACATGTGAAACTACATGTATAAGTAAAAGATAACTTATATGATTTGTTGACTTATAAGTAGTAACAGAAGTTTATATTGCCTACAAACACCTGTGAGAAATGTACCAAGGCCACCCTTTAACCTTCTTTCACTATTCCAGAAACAATAAGCATTTACTAACAAGCAACAACAGAGAAATAATATTTTGTTTTTATCCTTTATCATAGTCCCTAAAAATCGAAACAGCCAGGAAATATTCGCTTAGTATGTTGAAACATAAAATAAAATGCTATGTCAAACTGCAGCTCTCGCGTAACTTGTCTGGCTGCTCAGGAACTGCTGAAACAGTTCCACACAGGCAGCCAAGTCTTCCAAGCAGCCATCCATTTCTTAACAGCAGCTATGATTCATATCCAAATTCAGAACGCAAATATTATGGGAAATTCTTGCTGAAAATATACCCACATTTCATCAAGATGACCAAAATTCCTCCTTCAAAAATCATAGTCAAGTTAAAAGTCAGTGCTTTTAAGAAAACTGCTTTTGTTTCTATTTATTATTTTTTCACAGAGGGTAAGCAATAAAAAAATGGGGGCAAAGGGGTTAAGTAAGACTGTCCGCAAGTGCTTTAAAATATTTTGTTTGTGTATGCACAGATAGCCTGAAGTTACAGGCAACTGTACAAAGCCACCAGCAGAACCTAAGATCAGTGGCAGGGCAGAGGCAATTGCTGGAGGGGCTGGCTGAAGGAAGGCAGGCTGGGCAGCAGGTGACTTGACATCGAGACCAGAAAACAGACAAAATTTCATATGGCAACTGGGAATAAGCCATAAGAGGACAGCAGCAATATGCAGCAGCTAAAACAGTTAAGAGGGTGAGATTAGACTACAGTCTTACTATACTGATGTCAAATTGGACCTTGCTACTGCATATGTTCTTAGCTAGAAACAGTAACACGCAAGATATTTACGACTTTTCTTTTGCCAATCCTAATAAAGCTGCCTTTGTTACTCAAAATCTCTAAATATTTACAAGATCTTCTCAAGGACTTGCATATTGGGAGAGACTTCCAAAAAAAAAAAAAAATACCACCAAAAGCCTAAGCTAGAAGATAAGGGAAATTTAATGGGGAGCTTCAGAATCTAAGAAGCAAGCTGAATTCTTCCACCTGTGTGTGGTGGAAGACCACTACACCTGTCCAGACACAGCACAGCTTTACAGCAAGCAAGCAAAGCAGTGTTCTAGTCTCACCAATTCTGAATCATTTATAACTTTGGCACCAATTTCTGTGAATAACAGTGTTCTCCAACTACATGTTATTGGTAATTAAGATCCCAGTTAGTAAAGGCCAGCCCTCCAGTTATTTGTTTATTTCTTCCATCCTGCAAACCACAACTCTGCAACCTTCTGCTGGAGAAGAGCAAGTCATCCAGCTGTCAGATTTCTACATCCTCAGTATATATTAAAGCCTATTTCTATGTTCAATTCTGTCCAGCAAACTTCTTGGCAATTGTATCCTTAGTTTTGTAATTACTGTTCTGGTTTGAGAAAATTTTCTGACTAGCTTACTTGGCCACAATCCTGCCCACCAGTTAACTAAACCGTTGTAGTAGAGTCACTGGGAGAGGCGGTGAGTTGCTACACCCTTACACAGAGGACTCTGTATGTGCCTGTGTGTAAGCGTATGCATACACACACAAAATTGTTCTCTTCTGACTGCTGGTCACAACTTCTGTATGCAACTACTACATGAGGAGGAAACACCTGTACTTTCCAAATGGAAGTCATCTGAGCAAGGGTGAAGAAGTGCATCTGCAAGATCCTACCACCAAATTCTTTGTAATAAGCCCTTTGGACACGAACAAGAATAACAGGAGGAGTTTAAAGCAGGAAGAAAATGAAGCAGACAGGAAAAGGGAGGTCCCCAGCAGGCAAGGAGGAACAAAAAATGGGACAAAATTCCAAACTCAAGTCCATGAAGTTCCACATGTTAGAAGAAAAGGAGGCATCAAAAGACACTTTAACATCTCAATAACAAGTAACTAAAATGGTTGTAAAGGCGGAAAGACAGTATCATGCAGGGGAATACTTCCTGCAGACTCTTGCAGGACTGCTTCAATTTTACATCAAAAAAAGATTAGCACATCCTCACTATTACCTTGCCTCTTTAATTTCTAGTTTATTACGGTATCTTGACTGTCTCTGGAGTAGTACATAAGCAAAAGCACCAAGTCCTTCAAAACTGTCTCCCCATCTACTGTGTTCTCTCACTAATCCCATATGCACTTGTCGCGGTTTGGACCGGGTTGGCCAATGACAAGATGACAGATGCTCTCCCCCACCTCTTGCTCCAAGGAAAGGAAGGAGAGAGATAAAGAGAGTTATGAGTTTAGGAAAAAACTAAACTACTTTAATGAAATATTAATAATAAAATAAAAAAGGAAAGAACTAAATAGATACAACATGTACAAAACCGTATCAAGCGCCCAGGGAGGTATCACTGTCAGGCACTGGAAAAGTTCCAGACTGGACTCCAGAATTGGATTCCGGAACACTCTGATCAAGATCAGAGGTAGGCAAACTGACAGGGTCCTCTTCAGGTATCAGTCATTGAAGCAGCAGTCATTCAAGAAGGGTCCATTCAAGCAGAGCCAACCCGACCCCTTTGGTCCCTCAGCTTTTATACTGATCATAGCAGATGGGACGGGATACCCTATTGGTAAGTTTGAGGCACCTGACCTGCCCACCCGTCCCCAGAGGTGCAACCCCTCCACGGGGTAAACAACCAAGTCAGGTAACCCTGGTTGCCATGGCAACAAGTGTAAGCAAGAGCCTCTCTCACTGAACAGAAAGTTGGCTCTGCTCCACCCCAAACCGGGACAGCCCTATATCCAGAAAGATTATGTCAGCATTTGTTGACTAGCTTGCTACCCTTAAGTCTGACCTTGCTAGACTAAACGTTTCTTCAAAATTTTGAAGTCTATGTGATTATCCCAAACATTTTGGCAGAGATTTCTCTAAAACATTCTAACAGCCATTAGTAATTCAAGTTCCTGAACATCTGTAATGGTTATCTCTGCACTGCTGAAGGCCTGCCCCGCCTTAAATTTATCATTCTTCTTTACCAACTAGCCAGATTGGAAATAACTAAATATATATGTGTGTATGTACATATACACACACACACACACACTTAATGGTATTTCATAAAATTATAAAATGGTTAGAGCTGGAAGGGACCTTAAAAGATCATCGAGTTCCAACCTCCCTGCCATGAGCAGGGACACCTCCCACTAGAGCAGGTTGCTCAAAGCCCCATCCAGCCTGGCCTTGAACACTTCCAGGGAAGGAAGTTGTCCTTCCAGGGAAGGACAACTTCCCTGGGCAACCTGTTCCAGTGTCTCACCACCCTCACAGTAAAGAATTTATTCATAGTATCTAATCTAAATGTCCTCTCTTCCAGTTTAAATTCCGATTTGGACAAATCAATACAAGTGTCAAAATGACAGAGGCTTAACCTAAACATTCTTCAATAAAGCAAGCATTATAAAATACTTGTGAACACTTTAAATCACTTTAGACAAGCCTCATTCGGCAAAACCCAGAATCTTATGTCAACTAGTAATCTTTGGGCCAACTAGAAGGCAAGTATTTGAAGACGCACAGAGGTTATCGCCAGAATCTCAAGATATATATGCAATTACATCTTGATGTGATCTACAAGCACTCATTAACCAAAGAAAACCCTTCTCATACCCTGAGAAAGCCCGTCATGCTAGAAAATGTGCCAACAAACACGATGCTAAAGGCATTTTATACTTCTGTAGTCTGGGAGAAACAATGTTTTAGAATAGGCTATAGCCAAACTACCTAATTACTAGTACTGCCCTAGAGGTAAACTGAAGTTTCATGAGATTAGAAACAGACATCTGTCATGTCTACTTGCACAAACAAGCTCAGCACTACTATCAGTGAAAATTTAAGTAATTTGATGTTTTACAATATTTTAAGTGCCAATCCTCCAAAAACTTACTATTCTTGGAGTATATTCAATTAAATTTTACTGAAATTAATTTCATGAAACTATTTCCACCAATAAGTATTACCCAATGATACTAATAAAAGAGAAAACACATGTTAGAAGTTACCAGAAACCATTTCTAAAGAAATGAAGCAGAAAGTGACAAACAATGGAAGGAAAAAGTAAATGCAACTGGACTGAGTATAAAACAATGGTTGGAAAAGTATATATTCAAGAGACCATTCTTTTCAAGTCTCGGAACAAAGTGATGTGTAGATAAGTGCCAAAAGAATATGCATACCATGACTTCACATACATCCTATTAAAAACAAATTGTGAGGTAAAACAGTAAACAAATGCCTCACACCCAGAGAAGTCTACTCTGCCAGCTAATATTAGAAATTCAAGACAAGAGTTTCTCATTTAACCTTTCAGAACAGCTTTGCTCCTCCTTCTCTTCCAGCGTGCTTGAAAACAGTGTTATATTTGTCCTGTATTTTTCCTAAAAGTACCACATATGGCATTTCTTAAACATGCTCAATTATCACATTCCTGGAAGTTTTATGGACTCTTATACCATTTCTGTGTAATGTCTTCTAACGTGCTACTGTGCCGTCACGCACCGACGTTGCCTCTACAGCGGAGAAATCGTGCCTTGTAAAAGGCCACAGCCCCAGCCCCAAGCCCCACTCAGTGGAGTAGAGTGGGTGCCCATGGGCATAGAGGGACACCTGCGACCAGAGAGGGCATTGCACTGCACTCCAGCAGACCCCTGCCCAAACCATGCCACAGATCTGTAAGGCAGGCTTTCCAGACTGCTTCTCTTCTTAAGTTTCTGAACTACATTAATAAAGCAATACTTTTTGCGGGAGCGAAGAGCACAACTAATATGACACACACACGATCCAAGGGCACTGTTTCAATCACTTGCCTGAAAATTTACTAAGCTCGACTTAGCTCTAAGCAACTGAAGTGGAAATATGTTGACAGGATCTTTGATGCTTTTGGTTTCAAACTCCATTTCTTGCAAGCGGTGATCTATGGCAGTCACCTCATTATTTAAGGTTTTTCCGCTCTTCCAGGAGTTAGAGACCCTTAGTCAAGCACATCTGGGCGTATGTTTCAGCTGGCTAGAAGTGGCGATGGACAAGTCATTAGTGAATACTGTATATATTAGCATACACATACAGACATCCTCAATCTACCTACTTATTTAAAAGCTTCAGTAAACCATATTTTAACTGCTATTACAAAAAAAGTTAACAGTTACCTTCAAAGTATTAAATGTGGTCTGAAAATAAACCCATTAAAGAAAACTGTGCTTAAAATGTGTCTTTTTTTTTTCCCAGACGTATCAGGAGATGTAACAAAAGAAACTATCTCCCTAAAAGCTTTGCTTCTTTTATACCACTGGAGTAATAACCCCCTCAACTAAATAAAATAATTTCTCTAAAGTCGAAAAGCTAAGAAAAAGTAATGGTTCTGCAATGATTTGCAGCCTTGCTACATTGTCTTCTCTACAGCTCACTCTTTGCCTTTACTTTAAGTTTACAGACATAGATGCCAATTATTTACACTTTATTACATGATAGGTTGAGAATGTTGAGAATCAAAATCTTAGAAATGATACAAACTATCAGTCATGAATACAAACTAATGTAAGCTACAAATATATAACATTAATGCAGCTGCTGGGGAGAAGATTCTCTAAAATATATACTTAAAATCTTACAATTGCTTCCATACTCCAGGTCGACCCCCTTGTCAGCCAGTCATTTCCAAGCTTTTAGGAAAACTTAGCCCCTGTTTTCCCAACATTTAATTATCCCAGTATTATTACTGTTCCCCAAATACACTTATGTCCTACAGTCGTGCTTAATGCTGACTTTGCAAACTAACAGTATATTCCCCAATCAGTATTAGTAATTTAGTAATATATCCTAAAGAAAAAGACAGTTTCACAGATTTATGTTCATCTGAAATTTTTTAAGAGGTTGAATTTATCAAGTTTGATGCTATTACTTCCATGGCTGCCAGTAGTTGTGCAATATATTATATTAAAGCTTCAAGCTAGACCAATAAAGTACCTTCCAAGTAAGTAATATGAGGATTTATTCATAATTTCATTGTCACGCTTTTGGTAAAATACAGGAATAAAAAAAAATGTTTTTTGTGAAAAATCCAGAGAAAACAAGCCAGATAATGTAGTTTTTATGAACAGTAATAGGGCAATAAGAAAAAAAAAAATAAATCTTAAGACAACCTGCTCAAAACCAATGTAAAAAATACTTATAACTACTAGAAAAATTCATTTTTGGTATAAGAAGCTAAATCAAAGAGTAAGATAGTGTAATTAATGTTGTTGGGTTGGTTTTTTTTGTTTTTTTTTTGTTTTTTTTTTTTTTTACAGTATAAGATTTCAGATCTACCCAAAAATGGGAAAGTAAAAGAAATATCAATCAACAGGAGATACAGCACAAGTATAGAAAACACACCATGTCAACAAACTTACACTGATCTTAAATTGAACATAATTGAACATCCACAAGTAACAAATACCTCTTCACTAAAACAGCAGTGGAAAGTAGATTAAATTTATACAGTAACATACTACATTCAACAGTAGATGGCCTCCTCTTCTTCTTCCCCACCTCCCATGACTGAGAAGGTTAAAAATAGAGGTTTCCGTTTCCTTAGATTATTTTGCTTTAAACTTCTGTAGAGCACTGAAATTAGCTACTTTGCCAGCTTCCTACATTTGTGTTAGAAAAGAAGGAGTGTTAAAAACGCACTTCCATTTACAGCAACTCAGGAAACCAACTTCTGTGGTTTGTATTATTATTATCATTCTTAAATGACAAGTCCCTCTAGAAGTTGAAGGTGCCTCTTTCAAAGTTTCCCTTCAGATTTCCCTCACCCAAGCACCCCTTGCACCACACAGTCACATATGTTGGACGTAATCTTCTGTATTTGCATATTTTTCTGTATTTGTACATTCCTTTGCAGTTAGTAAACACAGATATTTTCAGTGCACAGTGTTCAATTTCCCGTATCCAAGAGTGGCTCCAGTACTGAGAAGGAGAGCTGAAGAAAGCCAGCTTCAGCTCCCTCTCTCCCAGCCCTCGAGAAGTTGGAGCTGCAGGAAGCCTCTAACTTCCACCATGGCAGCAGAGAGTGGCCCCAGCTGACCAGGTCCATATTTTAAGGTCAGAAGGAACCACTGTCATCATCTAATTGATCTCCTGCATAATACAGGCCACAAAACTTCAGCTGGTAATTCTTGCATCTAGCCCAACATCTCGTGGTTGACCTAGAGCATATTTTCCATAGTGGTAAGAGCAGCATTTGTTTATATTGAAAAAGATGTACATCGCAGAGTATCTGAACTGTTTATCTGGAAGTATTGCATATCAACAAACAAAAAGTAGCAGTATCCAAATACTGCTCCAGTATAAAGTTGTATCATCTACACATTACTATAATGCAGTGCCACCCATTCATTAGGAAGTCTGGCATGCTTCGTTAGGCATTGCCTCATTAGGCAATTTTTTGATTGCTTCTAATTTTGCTAGACTGAAATCGTTCTGGCTGAAGTTCTCCCTCCTGAGGGTGTGCCTCATGAGAAGTTTCAATTAAAACAGCTCAGCCATTTGAAAGAATAAAGCAGAAGAAAAAAATGCTGTCCCTCCCCACCCCCATACTAGAATTTCTACAGCAGTCTCCCAAATAATCTCAATGCTACTAACACCAGGTCCTGAATTTTGTAGGTCTTCTACTATCCCCATGGAAAAACATTCAAGTTTGGTCAAGGCACAGGGGGAATATTGTTGCACATGCTCAACATAATTCCGTGAAGTATGGAAGCCCTGTTCTTTGCGGATTTAATCCCCACTGACCATGCGCCAGCTTCTCAGGACCATTCCTGGCTGCACACCCACCCAACCCCAGTGTGCCAGGACATTGCACAGAGCAGCTACAGAAAAACCTTTCCAGTATGACCCTGCTCCTTGTATTCCAGGAACAGAGACTAGGAAGCCAGTTTCTCCTTCCAGTCTCAATGCAATCCCTGTTAGCACCTGAACACCATGGAGGAAAAGAAGGAAGCAGGCATGCCATGATATGGAAGGATGAGGAGCATGGGAACCAGGTGCTGGAAGAAGAGGAAATGGCAATCAGAAAGCAGTAAATGGTGCAGGGAGGCACAGACAGGAGAAGCACAGGGAGAAGGACTTGCAGTGTCCTACAGGTACACTAAGCCTCATTCTTGAGGGTGGGAGGACAGAAAAAAAACCCACCCAAACAAAACCAGAATGCAGCCACAAAAATAAAGACAATTTCACAATTATGATAATGCAGACCTTAATTCCAGCATTTTAGAATGTGTCTGTGTTTGACTACGCAACTTTAATAAACATGAAAAAACCTTACACGTGTCACAAAAAGTGTCTCAGTTAGGAAGAGTACCTTTAGGCACCAGGACCCATATCTTGAAAAGCATTCTTAAGTTTGAGGAAAGAACAAAGCCTATTTTAAAAGTCTGATTCTTTTCCGACAAAGCCAAGTATACACCAAATGAAAAACCTAAACCTCAAAAGCACCTTTGAATGTCTACTGCTACACAATGGATGTTGTTCCCAGGAACAGTAATCCCCAATATGAACGCTTCCTTCATTGCTCATGAAAGACTAAGACCTAGCAACATGGGAACTTGACACGGATACATGTTTGGAAACCACCTAATTAATCCATTTATCTGTTAAGATTGGCTAAAAAAAGAAAAACACCACACACTGGGAGCTGCTCAGGAAATAATTAGGTATTCATGAAGGAAATGAACTACTAAAACACATGTAATAATTGATTGACCAAACAACTACTAAAAGAAAGGTGTGCAAAGAGAGACAGCTACTGTGTTTTGAGACATATCCTCAACAGTATGCTCACTAAAAACTATTTTTTCATAGTAACTGCAACTTCTCTTCTTTTCTCAAGTAAGATCAAGTCTATCTTTAATACAGAGAGCACTTAAACGCAACAACAGAAAAGCCACAAAGACATCAGAAATGCAGATTAAATGAACTGCAGGAGAAGTGAAGGAAGAAGAAAACCATTTGCATTTCCAAGAGGCCTGTCTGGTACTGAGTAACAAACGTGTTGGACAGATGCCTTCAGAAGAGAAGTGGGGGCTTAGGAATGATGTATTAGAAATCTAAGTTCTTCTCAGTGCTAGCAGAAGGGACATAATGTTTTTTTTACTTAAAATACAGAAAGTTACCTGCCCACAGAAATTACATGAAGCCTTATCAGACTGTTCCCTGCATTTCACAGCCCTTTGGGCTACTAGCAGAGGAAGCACCTAAACTTTTAATTTCTTTAACTCCAATTTACCTACTTTCTTCAAAGTTGTTTATGGGTGATACCTAAGCATCAATGGGACCCTCTCAGTCTTTGAAGTGAGGATGGTAGGTAGAACTGTCTCATGGACTTAGGAGTTATCAGCAAAATTTGAGACAGGTGGCAAACTTTTCCCAACAATACCAGCTATTTCCAATTACTGAAAGATCTACTGATTCAATCTCTGAATGGCTTGAAAGAGGAAAAAAAAAATCCACAGTTTTCAGAAGTGTTGTAAGCCTGCTTGCTTAGTTGGGCTGATGAGCAATTCTTCAGGAGATCCAGTAAAAGGAGGGCATGAAGCAGACTGAACCACGATTATTATTCCAGGCAGCAGATGCCTAACGTGTGCCTAACTTTGTGACTAAAGTCTGTTTAAGAGACCAGAACTTCAAAATCGTACCACCAGCTCCTCAAACACTATTAGGAAGCAGGAGTGAACTGAAAGGGAAATGATGGCGCACGGGAAGGCAGGAGAATGCACAGGCATGACAGGAAATTCCCAGAAAATTGTGGTCATGACTCTTTTATGCACTTACTCTGCTCCGCACATTTTCATGCTGCATCATTTTCTAAAAAACTTTTACTATCATGCATTTAGCAAGAAGACAGCCTCTCATAAGACAGCTGTGGAAAAAGAAACAGGCGTTTAAGTAGTAGTATTTTTATAAGAAAGAAACAGTACTCCCTCCTTCCTCCCCCACCTTGTACTTGTGCCACAACCGAATAACTAATTTGAAGAAGAGATTTTTCTCACTGTTTCCTAGACTGCCGCTGCTGCCAGGAAAGCCTGTCCTCTGCCATCACCCTTCATCTAGCTTCCTTTTGCAGGTCGTACTTCCCCATAAGTGAACTCAGATGTTTACATACATCGCCACTCTCAGCATTAAATCCACAGAATTCTTATTCACAGGATTCGGATTTTCTGATTTCATCCCTTCCCTACTCATCATCATAGTTGAAAGTCTGATCCTAAATTTTTTAACATCCTTAAGAAGTTAACTTTCTTCACAATTTTGCCTTCAAATTCTAATTAGAGCACAATGAAGACACCACCGGGTAAATAAACTGTTATCATATTGCATTAAACCTATTTCCCCTACCCCCAAATTAAGAAGGTATTTTTAATCACCATTCAGCAAAACTGCTTTTCAGCCTATCTGACCACCTTCAGTCTATTTTCAGACCAGCCTTCCGATGCGAGGAGCCTCACTGCACGCCCAGTTAAACCCTGTTGCTGTGCTACATTTTAATGTAAGCCTAAATTTTACAGATATGACTAGTCTAGACCCCCTCCTTCCCTCTGACCATATATTAAGCAATGCATCTTACACACGAGTTAATGCTTCTAATCTCTGTAAAAGTTAGTTTTATGGAGACAATTAATTTCCTTATCTCCTCTCAACAAAGAAGCAGTAATGAATATGCTGATTTAAGACATCAGTCAAGTGGCATGCTGATTTGGGGAAGAACACTGGTCCCCCATGTCCTGTCCCCCTCCGCAAAAAAACAACCAAAACCCAAATGCTAAACTCTCTAAAACAGAGCAACACGCAAGGCAGCATATCAACTACCCAAGACATCTCTAAAACACACTGCTTTCTGAGGTGGCAGTACAGCGATGCTAAGGGCAGACATCCATGGACGCAAGCACATTTCTACTGATTGAAAAATCCGTACTTCTCAAAATTCTAGCAAACACATAAAAGGGGCACTATTCGGCATTTACTTCTTCCCAGAAAATGAATGCTGACAGAAGTGAAGGACAGGATGGCACCGTTGTTGCCATAATATAAATCCAGAATACTTAAAGGGATAACACACAATTTATTGACCACTGAGCCAAATCTCACAATGTAACATTTTATGTGATCCAAGAAGAGTATAAAAGTAAACAAAAATGTTTAAAGAGCTCTTGTATATGGACTCTAATTGCTTTTAAAAGGAAAACAAATTATACAAATGCTATTTTCAATAGCAGCTTGTCTAACACGTGGTTTAATTTAACAGGTATTAAAGATATTGTAAGATATTGTAAGCATGGACAAGATCTTCTGGAAACTTCTGGAAATCCAAACCTTAATGTTGAGAAGAAAGAAAAAAAAAAAATCACTGTATTCAGAGATCCAAGATTAATTTTATTTTTATTTTTTGCTTCCTTCAGAAGTTGCCATGAAAATGAACTCACCTTGTCCTCAATAAACAGTTCATCCTCATGTATTTTGTACAATTAAGCCCAGCACATTCTTCCATTGTTTTGAACCTATGCTGCTTTGATCTCCAATTTCCAAAAGAAGAGAACTACAAAAGCATTCTCAAACACACCTTCCAGATCAGACACGTGCTTCCTCATACACACACACACATTAACAGAAATTACTCCATTCCCTTTAAATTGCTGTTAATCACAAGCTTTTTTAAGTATAAATTTCAACTGTACAAAACACATAGCTATCCAAACAACAACAAAAACACTCCTTTCTTAGTACTGTTCCCATCTTTCTTTCCTGGAAGCACACGAATGCCTTCTCACAGTGCTGGGAACCACCCCACCCCTCCAGACCTGAGGGCAACCGGTTCCTGTGCCAGGGTGGCCAGCCCCACGCCAGCATCACCGGGCTGCCTCATGGCACACACCCCTCCAGCTCCTTCCAGCGCGTAGGAACGGACGCAGCTCCTGTCTCAGGAGCTGGCACAGGAGCAGCACATGCTGACAGCTTCATGATGCGATGTCACAGAGGAGAAACTGGAGGGTTACTTGACACTCATTTACAAATAGTTTTTCCTACACTGTCAATAGTCACTCGCATCTTATTAATTTCCAAAGTATTTATTCTGACGACCTTATGGCTACCGCTTTCCCCAAACAAAACCGCTACAAGCTAAGCTGTCAGCATTCTGTACTGTGGTGGACACCTATTACTCACCCCCATCAACCTAATACAAAGAAAACTTTTAACTAAAGCTACATAGCTAAAAGGTACAGCTTAACACATGAGAGAAAGTACACTTGCAGAAAATGAGAAACATCTACATTTATCATATGGTGCTTGGCAAGCACAATTGGAATATGAAGATCAATAAATTACCCCAAGAATTTTTAATGCTCCTTAAAAAACATCGTACCTACTGCCTTTGGTAACAAGGCAGGGGGAGAGGGAAAGAGGTAAAGAGACCACACCATTCCATCCTCAAATCAAGCTTGCTCACTGCTACATTTCTTCCTAGTCTCATCAGCAAAACTTTGTATCAAGTATCTAGGCAAAGTAATAGAAGATTTGGGAACTGAGGTCTTCTGCCTTTGGAAGGCTGTAACTGAAAGTGTCAAAGTATCTCTGATTTTAGGAAGCACTTTACAAAGAAGAAGCACGAACATTAGCAAACAAAGCCAAAAAGAAGAGAACTGAATCTTTACATCATTCATTTTATTTGTATTCATACAATCCCATTATTCATTTATAATCAGAACACCACAATCATGCCCCATCCCTGGAAGTGTTCACGGCCAAGCTGGATGGGACTTTGAGCAATCTGGTCTAGCGGGAGGTATCCCTGCCCACAGCAGGGGGGCTGGAACTCAATGATCTTTAAGGTCCCTTCCAACTCCCTTTATAGAATTCTATGATTCTATAAAGTTAAGAAATACTACCAACCTGAACACCACATACAAGGAGTTTAGAAGTGACAATACACAAAGAAAAAATATGGCAGAGCAGAGAACTGAATGCCCATCTCCCAAAACCCAAACCAGTACCACTGAACCATACTCTTTCTTGCTTTGGAGAGTCGCAATTAAAATAGGCAAACAACATTTTAGGACTGCTATTTCACAACAACTAGAAGAGGAGGTCAGAAAAGGCATTGCAGTAATACAGTTGGGAGATAGGGCAATGAATCTAAAGCAGGATTTTGGAGGACTGGGAAGAAAAACTTAAAAGGTGTTTTTCTGTTTCTATCAAGTATTTGAGAAGAGTAATTTAATTGTCTACTTTGAAGATTCAGCTTATCCTTCCAAGTAGCTATTGTAATTGGATTATAGCAGAAATCTTCCTGAAGTCATGGCTTTATTTCAAAGATCTCTGCTTAAGATAACTTTATTATATACAAAATGCTATACTACTGCAAATCAACAGGTAAGAAAGTTAAAAAACTAGCACTGGTGACACATCCTACAATAACACATATTTTATGTGTGCTTTCTAAATACAGCTCTATGAGAAACAATTAGTGACTACAACTTTCACAAAAAGAACATTAACTGATCTCTGTAAAGAAAGTAACATGACAGTAAAGGTACTGTAAATTCATACAGTCAACTAATTACTCCACACAAAACACTTCTAAAGTTTGTCTACACAGGATGTTTCCAGCAGACCCAAAGCAGCTCTGCCCTGGCTCCCACGCGTACAGCTACCAGCTACTTTGGTGTGGCACAGAGTTCCATCTAATATAACCTTGCCTACGCAGGGCTTGTTAGCTCAGGTTCGGTGATGAATTAACCACAGCCACCTGGCTCCTGACCAGCTCAAAGCACGAGCCGAATTTGCAACACAGCATTTAGACACAACTGAGAGTGTCTCATAATGAAATTGCTTACTCACCTTATTCACCTCACTTACTTCATCTAGTGGAATAAACTACTCACCCATATTGCTACACGAGAAGCACTCACATGGAAGATCTAGGGCCCTGTTTATTCACACCCAAGCTTACTGAACTCCAGCTTTTCCAGGTAGAAAAGTATGTGCTTAATGAAGGTCAAAACCAAAGTAAGCAATCTTTGCTGACAACGAAACCAAATGGCACCCACTACCCTTGACAGCATTTCACACGATACACCTCTGATCCTTATGAACAAAAAATGACTGCTAACAGCTCCAGGAGGTACATTAATAGTAGGGTATCTCACTGAAAAACCTGCAGGACTCTGGATCTCTACTCAAGCAGAAAACCAAACCTAAAAGCCAGTCAGCGTATCACAGGCAATGAAACCTCACAGCTACACTGGACATTTAAATCTGCCTAATGCTTTGTTTCATTTGTGGCAGGAATAGTGCATCCATTGCACACACACCACAGAACAACTATAGTCCAAGCCTGTAACATAAGATCCAGTACATTAATCTCAAAATGTTTTTCTATTACTTACTAGGTACAAACATTATCTGGTTTTTAGAAACTGGGTCCTGTTTCAATAAACTGGCTACATTTAAAAAAAAAAAAAAAATCAAGGCCTTATAGTCCCATCTGCTATAAAAATATGGATATGTGCTTTTTATTAATAACAATATTAATTCATAGACTTAAGTCTATTTAGTTTTTATTCCACTGGTAAGTTTCAAATTTTAGGGAAATCCCCTAGATAATTCAAATACCTATTGACATTTATGAAAGCAGGAGGCCTTGTAGAAAGCGAGAAGCCCATGTTTACACGTAATCGGGTATCAGAAAGTCTGCTTGGGAGCCAGTGGATGCAAATATCCCAAATGCAAGGCAAAAAGTGTCCGGCAGAACTTTCACCTTCCCAGACACCGAAGTCAATCAGCCATAAGACTCAAACCCACAGGAAACCAGACTTCATTAGTTCCGGTACTCACGGAAATACCTGATTTCTATAAATGGTAACATTTTCCACATAACATCTACTGCAAGCTTCTTTAGCACATCAAGCTCGGTACCCTGCAAGGCATCTCCCTGCCCTACCCTAGACATTCACGTGCAAGCTACCCAAATATTTTCCCTTCCAAATGTTATTTTCTTTAAAAATACATTAAATATTTCCTTTAAAAATCCGCAGCTAGTCCTATTTATGTGACTATTTGCTGGGCGGAACAAAGTTAGATGCTAAGCTGGAAATACCATAACAGCTGAGTATTTTAACTGGCAACACCCTTGTAATGACATGCCTGTGTGTCATATCAGCTATAGACTCCACAACCTTACAAATCTGACATCTCCCAGCTTGAAAAATTAATTTAGCAGGTTTATCAGAATTTTACATGTACATTTTCACAGACATTCTTGCATTAAAAATACCCAAGAGCATTATATAAAGTTTATATTCACAAGTTTGATGCTTGTCAGTAACAAATTCAGTAGCCAACAGGTCAATGCACTATCCCTCCAAAACTGGATGTGTCACGCCATGATAAAATTTATGTTAAAGTGATTTTTCTGTAAAATAAAAACCCAAAGTGGAAATCATATATTGTTTTCAAACGCTAAAATTTTAGCTCTTTCCAGATAAAAATCCATACCTTTATTACCCATACTGTTCTATCAATTCAGGTGTGCACTATTTACATAGATTAGCAGTGTTATACAAGGAACTTGTCCTAAATAAACATAAATTGTATAATAAGGATGCTGCAATCCCTTGTGCATCTAACACTGCTGGGCTTGGGAAACTTTTTTCTCCAAAATTTGAAAGCAAACATATGGCAATACCCAAGAAGACTATGCTACTTTTTCCTGAAAACAGGCACCAGATGTATTGAGAAAAGACAGGTTTATTCCCAATTTGAGTCTTTCCTGACAGTTTGTTGCTGTGTTATACACCTTGAACTTCGCTGAGGTTTAGAGGTTTATTTTGTTGCATTTTATAAATGTTGCAACCAGAGGGGGAGGTGGGGGACTGGAGAACTGAGGTAACGCTGAACTCAGTAATCCAGTAGATATCAGAGTCTTGATTAAAAATATTTCTCCCGATTAAAAATGACCCGCCCATGAGAATCAAAGAGATAGGAATTTGGAGACGTGCCAGTTCATACAATAACTGTGTTTATTTGTCTTAATAAATATTTAAGAAACATGACTTGTGGTATTTGATATAACTGAGCCCGTGGTTAAAAGGCCTCTCTCCATGACATAAGCAAATACAGTCTATCCTCTTTATTTGTCCAACTTCTCTTCGACATTCAAGGCTAATCTAGTTTTAGGTCAGGAAAACGACTGCGGTCTATCATTTTAAACAAACCATTGTAGTAAAACGTGAACAGGAAATTCCTAACTACACTGTTCAAAGAACAATGATTAGAAAAACAACGCAAGCTCACGAAGTACAAGGAGCCTGTGAACTATCACAGGACGGTTTGGGTGGACAATAAAAGTAAAAATCGAGCACACACATCTAGTTACCTTGCTCCTTTTTTCTTTCCCCCTACTGCCCCCCACTCCCCACCCTGTCCTCCCCACTGGGGCCAGGGGTTCTTTGGACCTTGCCCAGGAAGAAACCTTCAAATCTGAAGGGGGAAGAGAGCAGTATATACAGCTCTGTCTGATACCTTGGAAATATCCGGCCTGCGGGAGTTAGCGCAGGCATGCCATTCATTCCACAACATATAAATGCCCTCTTTAGAGCCTCATCTAAGCAGCAGTTTCATTTGGATTTTGAGGCACAGGTCTGCCTTGTTTTTCCAATAAGCTGCAAGCTATTTTTACCATTAAAAAAAAAAAAAACAGCCAACATTTTAAAAGCGTGCCTGCTAGCATACAGAGAGTATATAAAATGGGTAAAATGTGGACTCGGGGAAAATCTCCTGTATTAGCATTCTATTCATAGCACAGATTTCCCTCTCCTGAAGAAAAAAAAAAAACCACCCACAAAAAACCCACCCTTAAATCGCAAAAACTCCACCAAAACTCACATACTTAAAATTCTACCAGGTCTAGTATCTTTAAATGTTCAGAAATTCTTTAAGCAAAGTGCTCTGACAACTATTTGAAATTTATTCTCGTACAAGTCTGGACATCTGATCATCTTCACTAATAGGGAGAAAAAAAAAAAAAAAGATGTACTCCTAATTAGAGACAGAAATCACAGTAAAAGGGAATAATTTAATTTTTAACATAATGTACTAACATTACACTAAGAGCCTATTAATCTGTGTAACATTTCAAGAAAACTTTTTTCTTCACAGGAGACATATCCAAAAAATATCTGGATACAGTTATTAGTATTAAAATCTTCATCTACTTTGAAAAATAAACTTCAGAGCACATATACAAAAGGCTAAAGACAGAAAAATGAGCATATGGATCTCAAAAGACTTGCATTTTAAAGAACTCCATTCACGGACTGGAGGGCAGGGAGAAAATTTCCACAACCAGGACACTATCCACAGTTTTGGGGTGCTCCTAATGGAATCAGAGTTTTGGACACAGGGTAATTTATTTTTTAAAGAGGACACAAAAGTCTTTTATAAGCATTCTATAGATTCTAAATGTAAAGAAAAGAAACTTAAGGTTGTGATTACGGTAAAAAATAAACATGATTTTCTTTATTAACTGGCTTCAGAAATAAAACAAATATCTGAAGAACAGTGTGGGTAAAAAGTCATATGTGCAAAGCTTCAAAAACCCCAGATGTTCACATACCCTAGATAATTACACAAAGGAGATATTCAAGAAATTTATTACAGTAAGTTTTAATGACAAAATGATGCAGCTGTATTGTAAAACAAGAACAAAACTTTTTTAAAATTCTGAACCCCTTACATGCAAGGCATTAGGAGAAAAAACATTATCAATATCCTCTTTCAGATACTATTTCCAAAACAATCGGGTAATGGCCAAAAAGCTTCATCAGAAACAAGTCAGAAACCAGCAAAAGAGAGAAAGTCCATAACTCGAAGATCCAAACTGAGTCCTGGTCAATAGTAATGAAAGCGTACAATCGTCTTCCAGTTGTTTGGCAGACACTGTGAAACAGAACGAAGGACACGGCGCACTCCCAGCAGGCAGATGTCCAGAGAACAAGATCAGCTACATCATCGTGTTACCGAACAGAAGCCCTGAACAGGCACAGACAGATCTACAAGATTACTCCCAGAAGTAATTTACTTAACAGATATTACAGCATAATCTGGTACAAGAGTTCCCTCTCTACCTGTACTAAGGCACTTGATATTTCAGTGGAAGGAAGAAGTTCACAAAAATGGACTATTTTCTGAAATCACTGGAGCTTTACCTAGTCTGTGAAATTTGCAGAATATTGTGACAAATTTTATGAACACTTAAAAAATATAATATACATATATCTCTCTCTTCACCCATACGAACCTTCTGGTGTTTTGCCTTTTATCCAGTCATAGATGCCTTAGCAGGTTTACATCTAAGCTCAATAAAATGTTCCAAGTTTTTTTTTCCCTTCTGGGAAAACTTAAAAGACTTTTTTTCCTAAGAATATGACATACTCCTAGAAGAGAAAAAGTTGGGATATCAAGATTTGTGCAAAAATTCCCACAAGCTGTTTCTGAAAATGCATTAAAAATGAAGGTAACTGATAATTCCCTAAGACACCTTTGAAACCTTAAGAACAGATTCAGTACAAAGACTTAGGAGGTTCTGAGTGCTATTCACAGCCAATGATAGGAAACACTACTGCGCTTTTTCTTTTTTTTTTTTTTAAATAAATAACCAAAACCAAACCAGCAACAAGATTGATCATCGCTCAGCAATTCTTCCACAGATCATTTCCCACAAACATTTCTCCACTCCAACTTTCCAGAGTGTAAAGTCTGAATAATGTTTACCAACAGAAGCATTGAGGCTATAGCTGTAAGAAATCTCGTAGATGGTAAGCTGCCTGAAATTTCAGATGATTAAATGACATTGCACAAAACATTCGCATGCTCCTTCCTACATATTTGCGTCTGGATACCTGCCCATGGACTAAGAGCACTTTTTGCTCTGAAAGCTGTCTGTCATGTTTAACTGAAGAAATTTGTAACATTTCTCCAAAACTTCACATAGGCACATACAGAACACTATTGAAAAAGAGAACCAGGAATTCACAAAGCAGCTTATTTTACAATAATAAAATAATTCCTGGAACCGGAAATAGAGTATCTTCATAGCACCATCAATCAATCAGAATCCAAGAGTCAGCCTGATCATAATATCTTGACATTTTACTCCTAAAATAGGCTAAAGAAGATTTTTCTAAAGCAGAAATTAAGGGTTCATTTCACAATTTCTTTGAAAAAAAAAATTGTAGCTATACCCTTTTCAAAAAAAAACCCAAAACCATTCAAAACAAAAAAAAAAATCCCAACCTACCACTTTAACATTGGTTAAACCAAGTATGCAGGGTTCAGCAGTTAATTTTTTCCCTCAACATCATCACCTTCTCAAATAGATAGTGCTTAGCTAACACACTTCACGAACAGTAATCATGCTCCACACTGCAGATCAATTCAAAGAGACTTAGCTGAAACCAGCCATTCATTAAGATCCAAGAAAATGCCTCTTAAATTCAGTGTATTACATGGTGTTATGAGAAACCAAGAAGTTGTTTAGCTGAACCAGTACACAAGACTCTGAAAGTGCAGAGAACTATTAAATATAAATAATGTGAAGGAAGGATTAGGCCAAGCCCTAGGACCTCTTGTTCCATCACTGTGCATGCTCCCCTTGACTAAAGCAAAAAGTTTAAATCTGTTATTTCTTGGACTCTATATAAGTATGTTGTAGCTACTTCTGATTAATATAGGTAACTGGAGAGTTGCTTCTTTCCGAAGTCCTGGCTGTAAACAAATACATTAAAATACTGGACTATGTGTGCATTAAGCTGCAGTTTCCAAGGGTTGAGAACTGAGTGAAATCAAAAAGAAGTTTTCACAACAGTTCTTTCTCTTGATGACATGAGATTTGCTCTTAAAAGTTCCCCTAGAGCCAACACAAATTTATGGCTAACCAGTCCAGATGCAAAATAAAGCTGATCCAAAAATACCTGACCATTTTTAATTAAAACGCTTTTGCTTTCCTTTTGAGAAAAATAATTTTTTTAAACCTCTGAAATTTGGATTTTAAATCAAAAGTACATCTTTTGCCATACAGACGAGACAGAAGCATCAAAAAAATCAAATTGTGATTAAGAAGCTGGCTACAATGGATGACCAAAGTACTTCTAAAAGAAGAATTCATTGTCTGAAGCTTCATCAAATGAAGAAGCTGAAAGCTCACACGCGTCAGTGTATTTAGAGAAGGACTGTATTTGATTACTCAGAGAAATCTCGAAACACATGAGAAATTAGACCATCATTTCAAAGGACAGCTTTTTTAATCATCTGTTCTGCAAGCTGGTACTAGTAAACGTTTTTCTAAACAAATAATTCTGTAATTTAATTGGCCCAACTGAGCAGCTACATTAAACACAGAAGTGGAATTCAAATGCCCATGCAGTCTTGAGCACATGGTGCCTATTTATCACAAATCTCAGTACACCCATAACCACAAGAACACCGCTAGGTTTTTCTTTGAATAAACTATGATCTGGCAGAAAAGCAAAGATAAGACAACTCAAACCAACACAAAGTAGCGTACAGTTCTGTTTAAGTATCATCACTCAGTACACTGCATACAGTTGGAAACATGCATATGAATGTGCACTATGAATACACGTTCTTTAATTGAATTTTGATAAATTATCTATTGCATTTCCAGTCTTTACATGCATTTCCAATTTTTTTTTAATTATATAAAGGAGAGGCCACTTACACTTTCTCTAGCTCATAACCTGATGATTATCATTAATTTCTGTTAGTCATCAATTATAGAATTAGAGACTATTTAATTACTAGCAAAATTGATCTATGATCCAACAGTCATGATGGTAACTAAATCAATTTTTCTTGGGTTCTGTGGTTAACTTATTCTGAAGTTTTGGGTTCAGGGATTTTTAACCATGTGCCTTATTATTTCTTTCTACTGTGAATCTTAGTCTTATCTAAAACATGTAATCTGGGGCAAGCAGAAGACACACAAGCGTTTAAACAGTAAGTTCTGAAGACATGCGATACCTTCTCCATCTACTAGTTATCAAAAAAAACCCGCAATGGTAATTTACTTTTTATTCTGAAATTCCCTTTTAAGCATGCATGGAATTGCTGTTCAAGTCAAGTAACTTTGGACTGTATCCTACTTTGAGAAGTGTGTCACAATTTGTTTATGCTATAGAATTAGATAATTATGCAGCACTTCAGCTGCCTTCCCAAACATGGATAAGCCACTCTTTCTAACAACAGCTTGTGTATTAAGGTTTTTTTAAAAGTCTTATTTTTAGCTGTTTAAACTGTAATCCAAGATTAAATAAATCAATTTTGAAATATTATGCATTTTCAGCTTTGATAACAAACTTTGCATTTTGCCATCAAGAATCCTAATCACTGTGCGCATGAAAGAGCTTCAGCCTAAGTACAATATAAATCAAAAGAGTTTCAACAACATTCTCCATAGATATTTCATCTTGAAAATAACTCTTTCAGAAAGCTATGAAAGATAGCCTTTGATTCTCCGTTGCTAGTTCAAGGGTGTTGATAACACTGTACTTTATTTTTGTCCCATTGCCAATTAAATATACTGAAATATAAAAGTTCTTTGAAGACAAAAATAAAAAAACTAGTTGCTTCAGTTTTTGATATTTACTAATTCAGCCCTTGATGGCAATCAGCTCCTTCAGCCAAAAGATCTAACAGTACCGCACAGAATTGCCTCCATTCTGCAAACCACAGGGAGACCACCAAGCTCATCACTGGATGCAAAAGCCTCTCCTACTCTAGCAAACACCCACAAAAAGGCAGAGAAACAAACCGAGAAGCATGCCAGCTTACTGCATCATCTAACATCCGTCTAGAGCAAGCCTCCCAAGGAGGCTAGCTGTATTAAATGACTGACTCAAATGATTCAACGGGCCATTAAAAGTGACAGGTCATATCTTACCGTGCTTTTAGCTCACCCTAATTATACTGAGTCCAAATCAATTTTCCTATCTGAAACAGAATCAAGAAACTATCAAGACCCTTATAGCATGGCAAAACAAAACCTACATCCCCTTGCCGTTAATGACTAGTTAAGAAGTGAGAGCTTTATCACCATGAAACAGGCTTGGGATTGGTAGCAAGGCAAAAATACGACATCGAAGTCCCTGCTTCTCTCCATGAACAGACAAAAATCTTGTTCATCTAACACAAATATTACAACCTCCTCCTCCTCTACAACCTAGCACCCATTCAGGTACCTTAAAAAGTTCCCCAGTCAAAATATCACGATCTTTGATGGGCTATAGCTCCAAACACTGGTGACAAAGCCACACTCCAAGTCCCCTCAATAGCTGCTCTGGGGTTTTTCTTATTACCTTGACATGCCTTTCCACACTCCACCCTTCCCCAGTTACACCCTACACTTCTATGCACAACTGAGATCCTCCTCAGAGGTGCTCCGCTGTCAAGATCCTCCCCACATCTGGCTGATCTTATACCCAGTTCTCTCTCACACATGCCTCCAAGGTACCACACTGCTGATATCCTCCCCAGACATCAGTCTGGTCCTAGATCAGTTCGCTCATGCACCAACTTCACCAAACCTTTCATGAGCGTTTCCAAGCTGCTGCTGATACCCCAAACTCAGTCTCCAAATGGGTTCTGCTGCTTGTGGCCCTCTCACTTCTCAATAGCCACTTCAGTGCTGCTGCTCAACTAAAAAACTCTGACACCTATTTAATTAACTTCTGTTGGCTTTTATACATCTGTCTTATGTCTGAGAAGTGAACCCTTCCTTTTAAATGTAACTTGAAGCTTGTTTAGAGGTATGTTGTTTCTGTGTTTATGTTATGTTTATATCATGGAGGTGTTTTAAAAATCAGTAGTCAGGACCGCCATTCACAAAGAGGATTTACTCAAAGAAGGTTTTAAACTGACTCATCACTTTTGCCTAAGCCAGTTCCTTATTGAATTAAACTTAATTGACATAGGCTACTTAAATACCCATCTGCCCTGAAGGTTAAATCATCTTAGGGAACTAAACCAACTGACAACTACCCTCCCCAAAAAGAGGCAAATGAAATACTGCATAGGGTTTGGGTTGGGGTTTTTTTTGCTGATTTGTCATACATTAAGGTCGGATAAGCACCAGTACCAGTGCAAGAGAGGGGTGAGACCATGTGGCTGGCAGGGAGGACACTGGTGCTTTTGGCAGCAGCTAAGCAGTAGCTGAAGGGTGCTGCATTGTGAAACCCTGCTGAGCCTGCACCCTGCTCTGCCATGGCAGGCAGAGAAGTAGGAAAAGTACCTAGAGCATGTTTTCTTTAGCTAGCTTCTTCCAAGCAGAAACAAGACGAAGATTACTTAAAAGCTGCGATACTGGCTGGCTTTGCTGGTGAATGTGAACTGTCACATCTGCAGCAGATAAGATACTCAGGAAGTTCTATTTTTAACTGTAGGCAGAAAGAGTATTAGTTTTACTTTGTTTCACCAAAATATCAACTAAATACTTCTGTTTGGCCTCACACACAACTGTACAAAGCTCTACCTTCCGGTAAACAACACAAAATTATAAACCAACATTACATTTAACAGGCACCTCTATGAAGCTTGTTAACAGGACTTTGCTATAGGTAAGCTTCTAATATTAAGTCATTTATTCTTATGTTTGCACAGTGCTGTCACTATATTTACGTTCACTAAAACACTAAGTTGTTATCACTCAAACTGAACTTATCACTAGAATCCAAGCCTAAATAGGAATTTTTTCTCCAGTTAATAGAACTTAAAACCCAGCCCTAGCCTTTCAAATCTTGCATTCTCACACATGCAGATTATAGATCCTGAAAAGCAGATATTTCCTCCCAACACCCTTTAGAAGATATGTTAATGCAAATACCTGATTTTCTTTTAACAATGCTTGGTGCTGTTTAATGACAATAAACACAATCATTATGCCTATACTGACTAAGACATACATGGATTTATACATACAAGAAACAGGAAGGTACTTTTTCCAACAGTTTCAAGCACTGACAACATCTGACAGATCACAGTTTCTCGTTGTAAGATCCAACTCATACATGAGGCAGTCAATACCATTTCACAGAACCCTTCAAGAAAAAGCCCTCATAACATCTGCCAACACACTGAAGTCACAAGCGCTAATTTAGTCCTTTCTAGCATGCACACAAATACAATAAGGCAGGTGTCTGCATTCCTTATCTAATTGCTGAAAATACTTCCATTTAGATGTAAAAACTACAAACGCATATAAAAAAACCTTCACCTTTAACAAAACATTAAGAAGCTTAACAGCATTTTTTATTAATGAGGTTACCGTGGCTCAATAGCAGGTTTGATGCTTTAGCACACATGCATTAGTTTTATGCTACCTAAGCCAGATTTTCAAACTTTATGTATTTTAACCAGTAAAAAACAATTAAAAAACCATAATTCACTACTATTGTACTATAAGGAAAATCTTTCACCTTTAGGAAGAAACAGTGGGTGCCTCCCACCTCTACTTTCTGAGAAAAACTTCTGAAAAACTACTAAATAAAATGTATAACCCTCAATGACCGGAGAGGTACTACTCATTTTTAACTAAGTTGAACTACAAGAAAACATGAATGCTCACTTCATACAGGCACTGCTTTTTTCCAATCAACATAAATTTGACAAGAAATTAAAAGCTACCTTATTAAAATATTCATATCAGAGAGCTGAGATCAAGGGGGAAAAAGGCAGTAATTTAAAATTATTTACCATGAATCAGCTGATTAACATTTACTTGTTACCAGAATCTATCAATCAATCAAAAGACTCAACTTGAAAATCATACTTAATACCAACTAATAATAATTCCAGGACACTTGTGCCTACATTCATTTTTAATCATAAATGTTTTCATGGAAGTTGCTCACAATATAAAATTAAATACCTGCCTGTTTGAAGACCTACCAGCCAGCATGAAAAAAAATATGAATGTATCTCCCTCCTGAAAGGCAGAGAAGTAGATTTATCATGGCATATGTGAAACTTTCAAAAACCAATGTGAGCTACAGCATGCCTTTAAAAATATTACTGAGTTATTCTGAACAAGAACTAAAGCACAAATATGTGCAGATTGACCAGGGCACCACAGCCCTTTCTCAGCACCATGTGCTGCAGCATGTATTCCCAGTCATGTGCCAGGAGAGCAGTCACACAGCTGCGCAGCATTCCCATCCACACTGTGGCTGCATCCAGGCTTGACATTTGCACAGAAAATTCAAAACATCTGGATCTCAAGTCCTACACTATATGCAATGTTTTTAATATAAATTCTATCAAGTCCACTGTATTTACTGCTAACTTGAGGCAAGCAAATGATGCAACTGCAGTGACCCACATGCCTCAAGTGACAGGGATAAATTGGATTTCTTCCTTGCCGTGTAAAGAGAAATAATCAGATAGAGAAACTCTCCACTTTCTAATGAAAGGACGGCTGCTCTGCCAATCCTTATGAGATATATATAGCTATATATATTATGTATAGGTCAAATGATATATCACGTGATAGAGGCAGTAAAAATAGATGGTTGTAGACAATAGGACTTCAAGCAATAGCTGACTTAAATCAGGCCAAAAAAAAAATTAAGTAATTTCATCTAGAGAGCTAAAAGAGTGGAAAAATGACTCCAACATTTAATATCTCTTACTATTACAGCCATATCATATTTCTGGTTTCAACTTCTGACTATCAGATATTATTACAAGTTTACTAAACAAAAGAGCTCTGAAGTCTCCGGTATCATCTTTTTTTATGACCAGTACTCAAACCACTTCTTAAACACCTCTTCAACTGAATAAATTCAGCTCATTTGTTCTCATGGGAGAGCATATTTTCTAGATTCATACTCTTTTTGTTTTTCTTTACAATCATCTCCATCACTTGTGAACTTGGCACTGACAGCCTTGAGAACCAATTTATAAAATCACAACCAAATTAGTATTTCAGCAGTTCTGCTCCCCTTAAAACATTTTCAAAGCATCACTTCCAACAATACATTTCTGTACCCTACAGGTCACATTTTACGTTTTACATTAACAGTCTGCACCACAGTCAAATAAAGTACATCATTTAATTCTGTCCAGTCATCGTAATGTGTTCAGAGGCAATATTAAAATAACGATCAACTTTGTTTTCTTCCCATTCCAAAATAGCACTAGTTCATAACAAAACTGTGAGTTAACAAAGTTGATAATCACAACAAAAAGGAAGTAGACATAAAAAGTCTGAAAACACATACTAACTTGAAGCAAATTTTCAAAAATGGCAGTGGTACTATCTATTCTGTTGCCTTCATCTTTCTGATGCTTTGGAATAGAAGCATTTAGAAGAGTTCTAATACTGAATGACACTAACTGGGATTCTCAGTGCAGGGGCTTAAGCCAGGCCCAGAAAAATGCTGTTAGTGAAAAGCCTCTGTCTTTGCCTTGCTGAGGAACATCAAATGGACAGATACATTCCAATACTCAGGAGATATTCTCTTGCCTTGACAAAGAGGCCACTGCTTTTCCAACCGTATCACGCACTGCTACACCAACAGATCCTCCTTTGCCTCACTAGAGAGGGGCACATCTTCCCATTTCAGCAAAAAAACTTTAGAAGTGATTCTCATCCATTTCACAGCTCTCTGATCTGGCCTCAGAGTTGCTCCTCTCCATGTATCAAACAAGGCAAGAAAACATGTGAAACAGTAGTTTGTCACTAAAAATGCTCTTAATACAAAACAAGAAGTAATTAAGCAACTTAAGTCTGGAATTTTCTAGCTTTGACATGAATATTGTCTTGATTTAAGCTTCGTACTCACAATCTCCTATTCCTTTATAAAACCAAACTGGGGAAAGAGAAATCACATCGTGCAGCATCACACCAGCACGTGGGTTTGAACACCTCGCTTTGCCATTTGCCATAACTGAGGAAACAATAGTAGCAATGGACTTCGTCCTACCCCACAAAGAGAAGAGGCAAACTGAGTAATACTGATATTTGCTAAAAGCAAATATAAATTATGAGAATGAGTCGTGAAATAGTTCGGGGGGGGGGGGGGGGGGGGAAGAAAAAAAAGCCAGCACTTCTGGACTTTTCTGAATAGTATTCACTTGAACATTTCTACTCTGCACAGGGGGTGGGGGGGGTGTGAATAACATAGATACCTGCCTAGTGACTTTCCCAAGCTGACTCCTTGCTTCAAGCCCATAAGCCTTTCCTGCTTATTTCCAAGCTTTACAATTCTGAATTTTCACCAGTCTCCTTGTCCAGCACATCTGGTACTTCCTGAAACCCTGTCCTCTCGTTTCATGCATAGTTCTTACATTTCACCTTCTAACTATCTTCTCTTCTCCACCTAGACTTTGCACGCTGCCATGCATGCATATTTTCTGACTGAAGATTCCTCACCCAAACTCACCGCTCCTTCTTTCCCCTCTGGGTTCCCTGTACAGCCAAGAAAAGAGCTGACACTCTCACAACCCGAACCCTCACCAGACCGGTTTCTTCTTACCTGTTTTTCCCTGCCCTACTGGTTTTCAGTCCAGTTCCCCTACTTTTTTCTTCCCAGGCTTCAGGTGCCATCCTCCTTCTCCCTACCCCCAACTCCTGACTGCATTGCTTTCCACAACCTACTGAAATTTTCCCCACCTCTGTCAAACTCCAAGGCCAATCCCACTTGTTCTCGTACCCTTGTTCCAACCCACCTCCTCTACAAGGCCAGGATTTTTCTTCTGTGCTCAAATTAAGCAGCTTTTAGGTCTCCTAATTTAGATGGTGATTAGGACACAGGACAGAAAAAGTCCCTGATTTCAATTAACATACCAGCAGTCCAGCTTGCAGGAAGTTTCTGCACACGCAACTGCTAAAATCTAAGTCTTTACCCAGCCCATACTGATTTTTCAATGCCTCCCAAACTGGCCAAAATAGACAATTTCTCCATGCAAAAACACTGCTATATCTTACAAGTTTAAAATCCTCACTCCAAAGCAAGATGATTTCAATCTTCATACAAACAAGACAACTCACATTACAAAGCTGGAGGAAACACTCCCTCTCCCCTAGTGTTGTTCCAAAAAACCAACGCTGTGTTTTAGTGGAAGTTTCCACATACAACAAATCCAACAAAACTCACCAGCTTGGAAAGCTTTTGCCAAACTTCATTAGTTTTGGCTAAGCTCTAGTCACTTGAAAACAGTCTTGTAACAAACAGCAACAGATCCCTGGTGCCATGAGGATCACCAATATCAACCACAAACATAGTCAGTCTTTTACAAGACCATTTACAATCCCCAGTTATTGACCAGAATCTCAATATAGCAAGTACTGTGCAAACACAAGATAAAAAGGCAGTTTACTGCCTTGAAGAACTTACAATCTATTAAGATAAAAGACGACTACAACCGTGAGATGAAAACATGCATGGAACAGCTCCATTCTGAGACCTACAGGATCTGCTACACAACCATCTGCAATCTATTCATTACACACAATCCACGCATATCACCACAGTATATTCCCCAACCTAACCACTGATTTGATACCAAAGATAAGATGCTTCTCAAACCTGTTCATTTTATCACTCTTCTGTTAGCATCCCTCTTTTTTCTTCATTTACTCCACTTTTTTTTTTGTACCATAGAAAACTATATGGTATCCACTTCTGAGTCCTGTATCCCCTCTCCCTCCGTATCATTCTGACTTACCTCCCTTGCTCTTGTCACCTTTCCCAAACTCCAAAATCCTTTATAAAGCACATTTTTCCTTCCTCAGCTTTTCCAGTTAAACTTTCCTTCTCTTTCTGGCTTCAATGGGAAAAATAGGGGGGGTGGGGGGGTGAAACAGGGGGAGATTTTCTGTTTTTTTCTAATAGAATAACTGCTTCAAATTAAATTCACTAAACAAGCTATACAAAAGGCTGAGAAATCTCAGGAGGAATGCTGAAAAGAAAAACAAACTACTAACTGCCAGCCAGAGGGAAAGAGGAGCCCGTGGGGATGCTTATGGGACTACTGCCCATAGGAAAGCTTGGAGGTGCTGATCTCAGAGCCCTGATCAAGTGGCAGTATGGCCTGAGGTCCCATAGCTTTGTCCAATTCCTCCTGCGTACAAACAAAACCACTCCATGAATACAGAAATGGGGGGCTGATCTCTGTCACTCTATGCCAAACTCAAAACGCTAAGGTACATACGATACAAGTACATTATTCTGCCCTCCATTTTTCAACTTCTTTTTGCAAAAATACAGCTTCGGTACCACTTCCCTGTTGCTCTGATCTTTCTTTCCCAAACTTTCGCAGAACACAACTAACCTGATCCTTTCTTACTTTGCCGCTGCCTACAGGAATGTGAATAGCTGCAATGAAAACCAAAAAGACTGGTCACTTTCTGCTATGCAACACACAGAAATCTCACCAACATAACAACAGTAGTCTCAGATTATCTCTGCAATCATAAAACTAGCTCCTGCTAATTGAATTCTGTAGAAATTACTGATACATGCTCATGAAAACATCACATCTTTTCTATCTGCCCCTATGCGTCTCAATCTCTGCTCTACAGCCTGTTCTTACCCAACATGAAAAAAATCTAAGTTTAAACACTGGTGTGAAATATTTAGACAAATTTTCAAGCATCATGTGGCATTTCAATTCTTTCTTCAAAACACAAAGTCATAATTTTAGCAATACTATTTAAGTTGAACGGTAAATGAATTTAAACACTGTAGTAAATGGCTAATTCTTTTTCCTTATTTTCTGATGCAAGATATTCCAGAGGATGAAACTGCATACCCTCTGAAATTTAATAGAAAGGATAACATGCAGAGAAGACACAGATATGTTGTTGTACCTTTAAAACAGCGTATTACAAGTAAGCTAACGTTAAAATGCATATCTGTGTTGTAGAAAAGTGTGCTATCTAAAGCATACTAGCAAATATTCAGTGCCTCAGCAAAAAAAAAAAAAAAAGTATGTGCATACATAAGTATGTCTAAATAACAAGACAAAGGATCTTGATCTGGTAGGTAAATATTTAGGCTATTTAAACAGTTATGTATCATTGTGCAAGACGGGCAGGAATCGCTTAAATTACTACAGTCTTTAACCCAGACTGTGCTTAAATGTTTCTGTGGCCTGCTTAACATTCCAGGCATACTTCTGGCAAGGTAGCTCTGGCTGAGGTTCAAACTGTCCTTGTCCAACTTTCACTTACTATAAAAACATTGTTTAATATAGAAAAGTATACACGGAGACATATGTTTCTTATTTCGCCGACACCTAGAATACTGACACTTGTGTTCACTAACTCCGCGTGGAAATTTTTAGGCGAATGCTTTCCAGCGAGGTTGTGTTCACCGGGCAGACAGTCCACGCTTCCACCAGTTTTAAGCTACGACGCTTAAATACTGCTCATAAAGCAGTTCTGCCGAAATATGTAAACCCTGTCCGTATTTATTCCCCCTAATTAAAATGAAAAGGCCTAACCCAACCTTACCACGCACTGCCAGGCCAGAGAGACCAGAAAACGCTATCCCGAAACAAGGCAGCAGCCGGGTAATTTGTAGCAGACCGCGTATTTGTCAAATTAACTGCAGGAATTTACCGGTTTGCTTACCTCCACGCAGCGTTATCTTTTATGAGGAGGTAATCTACCAAATTACTTCAGCATGCCTCCAGCCTGCTGCTGCCAATTAGTTCAGCCCGGCTAATAAATCAGGACGGCCAAGCCATTTTACAGTGGGGCTTCGTCCAGGATTCGAGGGGTGTAAACAGAGGCGCCATGGTCCCGTACGCCCCATCTCTCCCCTAACAGAGAGGCAACACTTGGTCTGAGCACCCACCACGGGCAAAAAAGAGCCTTAATTCCCGGGAAGGGGGGGTTCGATCTAATTTAACCTTTACAAACTCATCAGCCGCCGGGGCAGCGGCTCGGCACGTCAGGTCTCCCCTCCACACGCATCGGCCGAGGAGGGTCGGGGTGACAGGGCCGCCCCCCAACTCCTCCCCATACCCCGGCCCGTCTTCCCGCCTCGGGGCGAAGCCAGGCGACGCGGAGAGCCCCGCCGCCCACACGCTCCCCGCGGCCACGGCCGGGGGAAGGAAAATGTCGCCGACGGGCCCGGCTCGGCCGCCGAGGGGGAGAGGGCGCGGGGAGAGGGGGACGGGGAGGCCTCGGAGGAGGCCTCCCCGTCCCCCTCTCCCCGCGCCCTCTCCCCCTCGGCGGTGGGGCGACCCCTGCTTGCGCCCTCCTTCCCCCGGGATCTCCCCGATCCGCCGGCGGCTGCCGCCCCTTACCTGTCCCGGGGGTCGATCCACGAGGTCTGCCGGGTGTTATGGTCGATGTAAAAGACTCGCCCGTCGAAGTCCCTCGCTTCCTCCCAGCCGGCGGGCAGCGGTAGTTCCGAGCTCTCCCGGCCCCGCTGCCCGCCCGCCGCCGGCCCGCCGCCCTGTCCCGCCGCCACTTGCTGCTGCCGCCGCCGCCGCCCGCCGCTCAACCACGGCATGGCCGCTCCGCCGCCGGGCCGCCGCCGCCGCCCAGCTCCGGCCGAAACCCGCTCCCCGCCCGCCGCCGGGGCAGCTCCCGTCCCGCCCGGGCCACGGCCGCTCGCCGCCGCCTCCTCCTCCTCTTCCTCCTCCTCCAGCACTAACAGGCGGCCCCGCAGGCAGCGGGACTCGGGCGGCTCCGGCTGCGCCGCGCCGGGCTCATCCTCCCCCGCTCCAGCCCCGCTCCGCGCCGGGACCAGCCCCGCCGCGCTTCCTAACCCCGCCCGGGACCTGCCCCGCGCCGCCGCGGCTCCCAGCCCCCGAGCTCGGCCCGCCGGCCCGAGCACCCCCGCCCCGCCGCTCAGCAGCGCCCCGCCGTCGCCTCCCCCTGCTCCCGCCCGGCGCCTGCCCCGGCCATCTTCCCTCCCTCCGCCAGGGCCCGGCCCCCGCCTCTGCCCCGCCCGCCTGTTCCCACGCCGCGGAGGGCCGGGCCGGGCCGGGGCGGGGACCCTCTCCCCTCCCGCCCCGGCCCCTTCCCCCGGCCCGGCCTGCGGGGGAGGAGGAGGAGGGAAGCGGCAGGGCCCGGCCAGGCGGCCGCACCCCTCGCCGCGGAAACCGGGCCCAAACCCAGACACGTCGGCTACGGAGAGAGAGCGGCAGCCCTTCGGCCTGGGCCCGGGCCGGGGGAAGGTGGCTGCCGCCCTGCCGGGGCCTGACCTGTCCCGCCCCGGGGCCTATGCTCTGCCACGGCCTGTCGGGGAGGGCGAAGGGAAAGGGGAGCCATGGCCGGCCCTGGCTGCGTCACGCATCCCGCCGTGCCCACCCAAAAAGCCTCGGGGGTGCTGAGCCATCGGGAGGTGGGCAGGAATGTGGGGAAGGGACGGAGGTCTGCTGCCGAGCGAGGAAAGACGATGGAGGAGAGGTGTTGAAGGATGGTGGGGAATTATACACTCGACTTGACATGTCAGCCTGGTCCCTTCGTCTCATCCCACAGAGCAGAAAGCAGCTGTGCCTGATTTGACCTGAGCCGGCTGGAGACCGCAAAGTAGAGTTCCAGCTACCACCTAGAATTAAATTCCCCAAAACGTAGTTAGAGGTAAAGTTGGCCTGTGGTACCCTGTGCCTTTCCAGGATGCTGACTTCAGCTAAACCTTCGAAAATCTGGAAATAAAGAGTTAAGGTAATGCAGGCTAAGCTCTAAAAACTAGGAAAGGAGTTAAAAATATATTCTCAAACAGCCTTAACTCAGCCCCCTGAAATTGCAATACCCTGCCAGGGATTATATTGCAATTCCAAGTATGTTCCAATTGCATTCCCTCTTTTAACTTACAGTTCTATGAACGTTAATTGCTGCAGCATGGTTATAAATGCAGGAAATTAGAGGGCTTTTGCTTCTGACTTCTTAGGCCCTTCTCTCTCTTATTCCCACAACCTTCACCAAACCATTAGTTATCAAAGAACAGAGCAGTGCGTGAGAGAAGCAACATAGATAACGGAACAGGTCAGGTGTTTAACTGTGTTTCATAGGTTATTTCAACAGGAGTAGACTGGAGTCTTCTTACCAGGGCTGTTGTCAGCAGTGAGGTATGACAGGAGAGTAATATGTGGGTTTAGTGATGAAAGCAAAGCAGTATATGGAGCTCTGAGGGCAATGGTGAAGTAGATTAAAAATGTGCTGAAAGTGTAAAATTTAGCAAATGCGAGGTTGTAGATTTGACCTTCAAAAGCACAACATTTTATGTTTGGATCAGCTCATCTCAACCGAGGTTTTGCTTCAGCAAAGACTGGGTCCTGATAGTTCAGCAGTATCTCCAGGAGCAAGGTGCTGCTTGTGCGTTACAATGTTTTTGAGACATATTTCAAAGAGGGCAGAGTTAAGGCATCGTACAAACTCAATATTTTTCAGTGGTTGCAGTTGCTATTATTTAAAGTATTGTCTCACAGGTTTTCAGAGGTTTTATTTAGCAGAGGTAGGCATTCTCAAATGGCCAAGGTCTATGTTAACAAAGTTTTGGGACATTGAATTTTCTTGTTTAAGAAAAAAATGTCCTCTGTGCAGCACAGCTTAACTCTCCCTTCACTGCTTTTAATGTCCTTGCAGCAATTACCTTAGCACAATGTCTGCACAGCGCAGCACCATGCCAAGACACTGGACTAGTTCATAATACCTGGAAGCAGTAAAGCCAGGTTGCTATAATAATCCACCACAACTAATTAGCCCTGCTGAGGATACGTGCAGCATCGCCCTCCAACATGGTCTGGCTCTTCCTTGTCAGTCCCCAGAGTCCCAAGAGAGGGTCAAGCTTCAGTGAAGAGCCTGTAGATAGAGGTTGCAGAAACAGTGTGGGGCTGACTGTGGAGACAGCAAAAAAGATTTCAAATGGGGGTGGGGAGCTCAACACAGCAGTGGGCAAGAGGGGAAATGACGGGATTGAGTGTGGAACATTTCATTCAGCTCATAGCCCTTCGACTAAATTCTTGTCTTAACTTTGGCAAATTGCTCCTGGTTAGAGCCAGCAAAGGACTTGGCTGGGCTGTGGTTCCTCAGGCAGAATTATGATGCACATGTTCCATGTAAAACATGAGCTGTATGTCCAGTGGGGCCTGGATCTCATGGATTCATTACAAATGCAGTTGAGGATGCATATGCTGGCATGTAAAGGATAGGTCCAAGATTTTCAGGTGCACTGTAGCTGTTTCTGCAACTGATAGGTTACACCTCACTAAATCTTCACCAAATGTGAAAAAAATCCTTAGATTCTGCCTGGGACAAAGTTTGCGAGCTAAACATGAGAACATGTCTTAAAAACCTCAGATTTAAAAGTGTCCTAGGCTCCAGATTTAACTTTTAGGCTCTCTGTGTTTAGAAAAGTCATTAGCTTCAGTTAGGAGCTGAAGCTTCTTAACTGCTCATGAATAAAGGTGTTGAAAAACCTGATTCCAAGAATACAGCCAACTGTGCACAGAGCTGCCTACAGTAACCAGTAGGAAATGATAGGGCTGGCAGTTGCCTCACGAGAATAGAAACTCCCTCTGTCTGCAGCATGCCAGATGCCAAGATGCCAGGCAGGAACTCTCAATTATTTTTCAGGCCAGAATGGTACCCTTCCTCGGATGTTACCTCACCCTTCTGCCTGTTCCTTGGAAGGAAATGAACAAAGCGTTCAGGCGCCAAGGATTATTTTTGAGTAACATGAAAAGGCAAGAAGAGAAGAACCTGAAAAAGTGACTGCAGTTCTCCTGCCAAAGCACTAATTTGCAATGTGTTCTGCGCCATCCCGACCGTACAATGAAACCCTCCCGAGCCTGCATTTCTGCTCACTCCCTTTTCTCTTCCTTCCTCTTCAATGTCTGTCATGCTTCATTAGGGTAATGGGAGAGAAAGGGATGGAGAACCTGATGCAACACAGCATCTCTCTGTTTTGGATTGCAGAAAGAAACCCCTCTGCCAAAAAAAGACAACCTGCATAGTATGGAACAGGTAATAATATGGAAGATTTCAACTTAGAAGAGACCAAAGTCTGCCACAGGAAATTAAATGCTCACAGTACATATTTTAATCAATCTGCACAAATGCCAATATGTCATATTTCATATAAAGGTATAACTTTGTAAATTTACATCAGTCCCCATCTTCTCCATATATACATAATACACATCTTGATTCTCATGTATTTCACACACCTTCATTCCACACCTGTTTTCCTTTCCTTCCATCTTATTCCACCCACAAGCATTGCTCACACGTTCACTCATTCCTCAGGCACACCTATTCCCATGCACACCTATTCCCATTAACTCAAAATTACACAAGCAGCTTTTCTTTGTGTACCCTCCCTTGCCATCTTCAGTGTTTATAATCACAGATTCTACCTGCACATCTTCCCTGTTATACATGCTCTTATACCCACGGCCATAATTGATATCACAACATTTTCCATAGAAAACAGAGATAACATTTCCCATTGTGGGTTGCAGATAACAAGTCCCAACTTTCCTCCTGTTTGCAGGAAAAGCCATTAATTCTGCCTAAAAATCCAAACCTAATTTTGGCACTCCACATCTTTCTCACAATTGCTGAAAAATGGCAGCCAGTCAGAACTGTTATCTCATTGTGTATAATAACAACAACTCCATCCTCATCTTCCAGTTGTGAGCACTTATTTGCAATTTATTTCCCGTTTCCCAGATCTTCCAGCCTGTGTGGGACCTTTATACTGTCTTCACACCTAACTGAAAATTGTCACTTCTCTGTGATCATAGATGTCTTCTGGAATGGCAGAGCAAAGGCTCCTTCATCATCATTGTCCTTCTGATGGCCAGCTATCACACTCATCCTTCAAGCCGGGGCTTGCTACTTTTCCCATATTGAACAGAATAAAAGGTTCATAACAGACTGGGATGTAATTAGCTCTGTCCCTCCAGGTCTCTTCTGTTCACCACACACAGACACACATATGTAAAAACAAAAATATAAATGCAAAGATAAATTAGGTATATAGAGAGATGTGCACGCATATGCATGTACACATTTCTCCAAACCAAATAAAACTACACACTGCGTATGACAGCCTATTAGCTGGTTGAATTGCTTCACTGCTGAGAAATCTGTCTCAGGGGAAGGCTCTCCTTGGGCTGCCGTACAGAGATTGAAGCCTCCTCCAGCATGGTGGAAACCATGCTGGCTGCCCCGCTTTTGCAGCCATAGGCTGGTGCGGTGTCTGAAGCTCTTTCAGAGGGTTGCTGGGCAAAGGAGAGGTCTTTGGGATCTTGGATTTAAATACGTGAAACAAGGTGGGACACTGGCCCTTCCATAAAAGTAGTAATGAAGATGGCATGGAAGGGGAACTGGACAAGTGCCAATCCTTGTGGATTACATAGGGCTTCAGGGATGGCATAACAGATGACACGGAGAGATATGGTACGTAGTAGAAAGTGTGATCAATGGTCACCTACTTCACAGGAACCGAAGAGTAGCAAACCCTTAACCCTCGCTTGCTGTCAGCAGCCAAGAGCAGGGCTCTGGGAATAGAAGGTCTGTCAATGATCGTTCCCTGGCTCAGCTACAGGTGTGAAGGGTGCCGAGACGTAAAGCAGAAATGTAAAATCACTGAGATTTCAGGATGGAAGACAGAGGAGGAATCTGTGTCTGTGTACATGTGAAGGAAGCAAGTCTTTCCCTCTACACACTGAGCAGGTCTGATAAGATACTTTTCGTGAGGGGATTTCCACATAGGAATTAGACTGAAAATCCCAAATCAATGAGAAAAAAAACCAGACGATAAGTCTGAACTTAACATGAAGTGTAACTGGAAGATTTGACAAACTGTTTTATCAGGAGAAGATTTATTCATTCTGCAGCAACAAGTCTATCTGAGAAAAGGCGAAGTAATCCAACAAGTCATTCGTAGTCATTGATCCCACCTTCCCCCCCCCCCCCCCCGCCCCAGCTTCTTTTCTTCATAGTACTTCCAATTAAATGGACCATGGAAGATCTGTAGTCACAATCTTTGGGTCAGTAGTCCACATCTAGGCAAGGAAATAATAACCAGCTATTGTTTAGTGCTTCACTTCCTGGTAGGGAAGTAGCATAAAGAGTTGCATTGCCATACTGCATAGTATGCATAGATGACATGTGAGGTAGATGACAAAGAGGACAGTACATCTGGGCACATGAAGAGAATACTGCCTTACAGTATTTTTAGTTCAAGTGTTAAGGGTGTGGTTAACCGTTGGATGAATGTGAATCAAGTGCAAACTCACTGCAATGAAATGTATACACAACTATTTTTTCTCATATCATTATGCCCATGAAACACTGAAATATGTATATAATGCGCATTTGGAATTCCGTGGCATGCCAAAATTATTCATTTATGACATTGATTTAATACTCAGTATATAGGTGGAATTACTGAACAGAAAATTTTAAAGAAATCAAATTATGAAGAAGGAGTGAGATCTACTCCTCTAGGCTTCACAGCTTAATAAGACTATATTAGCCGCAAACAGAAAAATTATGAAATATACAGAAGTTAGATGTTAAATAACTGTAGCAATGGATTTAAATACAGATCAATACCTCTGAGCGTGCAGGTCTGCTTACGTCCAGCTTGCATATCCCTTTCTAATCCTCCATTGCATGGCACCTACTCATTTGTCTCTAAAAGGCCTGGGATAAAGGCAATGTGAATTTCTCTTTATCATTCCTAATATAACATTTCACTTGACTTATTTATCAGCTGTCAGTAGTATTTGCTTTGAACATTGTAAGTGCTTGTATGCAGGAAATCCCACTGACCATGCTCCCCTGGACAAATCCTATTCTTCATGCTACACCCCAGCTTGCCAACCCTTTAAATGCCCAGATTAGGCATTTTATCTATTAAAATATTTAAAATGTTTATAATTATGAAAAGTTTTTAAATGTTTTTCTCATGGAGACACAAGAAATTTTGCATGTGCCTTCCTGTGGTACATTCTGTCCCAGTCAAGTTTCAAGTCTGAAGCTCATCACGAAGTACTGTGCATAAATTGCACAACATTTAAAATTTTAGATTTTTTAAATTCTCTGTAGGGATCTGATGAGTCATCAAGCTAGTTCAGTCACTATAACACTCCTTCTCTAACATCCCACAGCAGGCCTTGAGAGGGTAGGGGGTAGTTACTCCACAGTCGCCACTCTCTCATCTCTGTCTTCACTGCAAATACTCACCCACTTATTCTATTTGCAAACTTAAGCCTATTTCACTTAAGTGCTTTCCCAGACAACTATAAATAGGCTCTTGGAAGTGGTAATTAAGTCAGGACCACATTCACTCACAGGAATTTAACAGCTTCTCCTGGCAGAATACAATTGTTTTTTCCTCCTCCATCCAGGTCTTTGCAATTGGCCACAGAGGACCTGGAACGCTTTAGTGGTTCAAACCATTTGCAGTATGATTGTATACTGGCACATTATTATTCCTCTGCCTCATTATTCCTGCTGCTATTAATTTTTATTAAAAAAATAATGTTGAGAAACAGACCCAGTCTGAGCTCAGACTTGTCATGTGCCCAAAATAAAGCGGGATGGTGGAAGAGAGGGTGGAACTGACCTAGAGGACTCAAGGGCTGGAGGATGAGATGGTGGGTGCTAGGGAGAACCAGTGGAGACGTGAGGAGAGAAAAGCGTGAACTTCAGTGTACAAAAAAATATTTCAGCTGACTGGGATGATAATTTAAGGCTCACTGCATTGTATTTACCCCATATTATACTAACTTCAGTGACTGCAATGACAATTTTGTGTTACTTGTGTCACAGTAACAAGTTGCTGTAAGGCAACTTCTCTAAAAAAGAAAGTTGTTGAAGTTAGCTTGATTTTTTTCCAAATGTTAGCTAACTTGGAGGAAAAACGTTATCTTCCGGAGTTTCGCTTCTCTTTAAAGTAAGGGGGAGTTATTTGTCCGGTTAGATTTTACAAAGAAACCTCTCATGCCAGCATGCTGTTATACAGCCGGTGACCACATCCCACCGCATTTCAGCCCCAACAGGACATGGGTTGGGAGAGCCAGCACGCGTGCTGTGCCATCCCACAACGAGAGGTCCCCTCCCTGTTACTGGTGCTGCCTACCGCTCGGACAGGGGGCACGGTGGAAGGCTCAAGGGTAAATGTATTCCCTCTCCTGCATAAAGCTTTTGAAAAACAGAAATAAAGAACTTTCTAAATGAATTACCATATATAGGCTTTCTCCAGGATTCCCCAGCACACTCGTGCAGTGACTCCCAATTACTTCAACAACACTGCAGTGCTTGTTCTCATATTGACATCACCGGAGAGATATTTATTCCAACACAAGATGTTTGCTGTGCAGAATATGCCTGATTTTGTTTTACAAAAGCACATTATTATAGTTAATTTTTCATTTTCATCCAAAGATGTATTGTCTGTGGTATTGCATATTTTTAGGGAAAGAAACAACACAAAACAACACCCTGCAGCCCCCATTTTTTTCCATCTAAAGAAACATGCCAGTTCATATGTGTTCCAGTAAGTGTACATTCCAGTTCAGTAATATGAGAATAACACTGGCAATGCATGTTGTGATTTGGATACTGGAAACATGCTATAAAACCTCTGTAACATGAGAATGATTCGATCAAGTCATACCAAAGTCCATCCAGCCCAGTTCTGTGTTTCTAACGGTGGCCACTGCCAGCTGCCCAGAGGAGTATAAGGACAAATACAGTGACATTTTTCAAGAACCATCTTCCAAAATCCAGTGAATTCCAGCTCAGGATGTTCTGGCCCAGAGCTGCTATCCTTGTATTCAACAGTTCCCAAGGGATTTTCTATATTGAATTAATCCAATTAGCTTAGCATCAACAATATATATGGCAAAGATGTTTATCTATACACTCTGAGAATTATTACCTTTTGGTTTGAACCTTCGTGCTATTACCAGTTGATGCCTCCTATCTGTTGTGCTAGAGGAAATGATTATTCTTTGTCTTCTTCTTGAAGATGCATCATATGCCCCCTCCATCCTTGTCATGATGTGGTTTTTGAGATCTTCCCAGCCGTATTGAGGAAGAAATCTCTTCTTTATTTCACTCAACTTGGACTGAAGTGATCGTTGCCCCTCATTCACCATGATGACTGGCCAACAAATTAGAAAACAGGGTAGGATAATAGCCCGCATTAGTCTGTCCTTTCTGAAATGAAGGCAAAAATACAACTCAATGGTTTATTTTGGCCTTCGGTGCATGTTCCATGTACGGTGGATGTGCATGAAAGTGCTGAATCTCAAAAAAATAGAATTCCTTACAGAATTTCCCAGTATACCCAGATCAGAAAACCACAGTCATAGTAATTTTATATTAATGTTATAGGAGTATTACACTCATAACCAGAATAGTTCCTCTTACATAGCAGTCATTGACATTTGTTCAGGGAATTTTTCTTTTTTTCTTTTTTGTTGGCATGTGGCTTTGGGGTTTTTTTGTTTGTTTGTTTTTTTAATTTATTCTGGGCAGCAGTGCCAACCCAGCTGGGTTGATACTGTGCTTCTAAGCCAACAACACCCTCAGAAATCAAGTCAATATTTTATAGTGGTGTAACAGATTATTGCTAGATACAGGACATATGCAAAGAATGTCTAATTTCTTAGAATCATAGAATCATAGAATCATCCAGGTTGGAAGAGACCCTTGGGATCATCGAGTCCAACCATCTACCCTACACTACAAAGTTCTTCCCTATATCATATCCCCCAATACCACATCTAAACGTCTCTTAAACACATCCAGGGATGGTGACTCAACCACCTCCCTGGGCAGCCTGTTCCAATGCCCGACCACTCTTTCTGTGAAAAATTCTTTCCTAATGTTCAGTCTAAACCTACCCTGCTGGAGCTTGAAGCCATTCCCCCTTGTTCTGTCATTAATTACCTGTGCGAAGAGACCAGCACCAACCTCTCTACAGTGTCCTTTCAAGTAGTGGTAGAGAGTGATGAGGTCTCCCCTCAGCCTCCTCTTCCTCATACTAAACAGTCCCAGCTCCTTCAACCGCTCTTCATATGATTTGTTTTCCAGGCCCTTCACCAGCTTCGTTGCCCTCCTCTGCACTCGCTCCAGCACCTCGATCTCTCTCTTGTATTGAGGTGCCCAAAACTGGACACAATACTCGAGGTGTGGCCTCACCAGTGCTGAGTACAGGGGCACAATCACCTCCCTACTTCTGCTGGTCACGCTATTTCTAATACAAGCCAGGATGCCGTTGGCTTTCTTGGCCACCTGGGCACACTGCCGGCTCATATTCAGCCGCTTGTCAATTAGAACCCCAAAATAAGCAAAATTAGTTTGATGATGGTCCTTTGTAATTTTTGTCCTCTGACATTCCTTAGTGAACATTGTCTTACCAAAACTACCTAGACAAATTACCTAGGCAGAAGAGTACTATGTCCTCTGAGAGCTTTTAAGGTTCAGATATCCTCAAGTTCTTGTTAAGTTTACATTAACATTTACGTTTAAACTGACCCCCAGAGATTATTTTTTAAATATGACTAGATTATATTCTCAGTGGATCACATATAATGTTAAGGAAAGTTAAAATTATCATTTTGGCTGCTTAGAAATTTTCCAGTGTTTAAAAACCTGTAATTGGCTTTTAAAATTTACTTCTCAGATCTGTGAGCCCTTTAAAATCAAACTTGTAAAATCAAGGCTCCTTTCCTATAATTTGCCTCTACTATAGGAAAATCTTCAAGTTTCTGTAATGCCTAGCATTGTAAAAACCATTTTGCTATACTTGGTATAGCAATAATACAGCCTAAGGAAAAGCATCTGCTGAGCTCACTATATTGAATTAAGATCAGTATCCAGCAGTGAGCTTTTGTTGCTAAACAGAGTGATCTGGCACAAAGTTAAAAATCTAGCTTTTATTCATTACTTGATCCAATGCCTCATCTGCACAGAAAAATCCTTATGTCAAGTACCCTCAGAATGGTTTGATGCTGGGGAGATCCAAGCCGAATTACTCCTTGTGACATGGCAATGTAACGCTGAAGATCCGGTCTGGCTCCAAGCAGAGAGAGCTTCTCTTCAGCACCCATCTAGAATAGTGAATGTATTTTCCTCTCTATTGACTCTATCAGCAATGTGAGCATCTAGTTTGAAACCTCTGGATTTTTATGTCCAAGTTACACACTTTGAATTGCCTGAAGCAGATAATGAAAATACTACCCTTTAGTAACATCTGTTATAAACGGCTGCCCATCATCACAAAGAATGAAGAATTTTGTGGCAAAGGCAGGGCTGCAATCCCGTTCTCAGAGGCGGAAGGCAGCTGATTTAATCACCAGACTTTCTCTTTGTGCAGTGTCTTGCTTCATTCACTAAACACTTCCAGCTCTTGGGATGCAAAAGTGAAAAATGCAAAATTCTGTCAAAACCAAAGTTGAAAGGTTTAAAATGACACCGAGTAAGCAGCTGAAGAGACCTTCCTGGATGACCAGCATGACACCAAACAGCACCACTGATGCTAGACTCTCTGAGTCCAAGGGCCACGAGTGTTTCCTTCACAAGTGCTGGCACTGGGATTGCCAGGGGGGAAATTTCCATGGGGGAAAGTTGAGGGAGTGCAGCGTTTTCCTTTTAGCAGTTGCCAGTATCCTGCAGACATCCAGTCAAAGGATGGAAAGGGGGCAGCCATGCCCAGCTTCCTGGCTATCCTAAAAAGGTGATCTGCCTACAGAATTATTCCTTGGTTTGTAGGTCTCAGACAAAACTTCTGCCAATCACTGACATGACTGGGGGAAAACAAACCTGCAGGTCATTAAATGTTTCATGGAATTGAATCAACACAAACACCAAACCAAACAAACAAATACCCAAAATCAAATAGTATATGCAGTGCGCCTTAAGTCTCGCGGGATATAATTTTAATCTATGCCTGAATTGAAGGTTATGGATTATACTGATTTAATTTAATTATCATATCTGATAGAACAATAGGATGGTCACACAGAAAAAAAAAAAAAAAAGAAAGAAAGAAGAAAGGAAAAAGAAAGCATTAATTTACAATGCTATTCAGAATGTGATACTTGTGTACATGAAAGCTATGGTAGTCTATTGGATCTTCCCATTGCCATCCAGCTGGCATACATTATTAGTATGCACTTTTCTATTAGCTCTGCTGAAGTTTCGGTCAGGATACTTAGGATGTCCTGTATTCTGCTGTGAGAATAAAGGAAAGTCTAGAAAATGAGCAATGGCCATTCCAGGTGGCGTTCTCTTTCCTGTTGTGACATTCCTGACCGTGGTTTCTTTTTTTGCTGTGGCTGTCAACATTAGGATGAAGTTTTAGGACCACACTGTACTGAATATGCTCCTTGAAGGATATGTCAGAGGTATGCTTTCGGGCTGAAATACTAGAATTTTGCTTTTGGCTGGAAAAACTTATAAATGACATTTTCCTTTCCACAGAGCTTATTCCAATGCATTATTATTTTCTTTTTCTGCAAGACAGACTGTATATGAATGAGGTTAATAGCAGCTAATTTTCCTAATATCATTACCCTTAGGGAGTATCATTTTACTAGAAGTAAAATGGCATATAATCCTCCCCTCCCCAACACCACCATTATTTATTACTACGCTATTAATAGATCCTGTAGCTTGGTTTTATTAACAAAAGATATGACTGCATATTTGGTAGTAACTCCTGATATCAAGGCAAAAAGCCACAAGATTAGAATCATATTTTCTCAAAAACACTTTCTAACAATAGAGAGAATTCACACCAAAGAACATCTTGCTAAGAATAGATGGAATTATTGTGTAAAAATGCTTTGTGCACAATGGAAAAAATTCCAATAATTTTGGCTGGGACACTATGACAATTTGTGACAAAAAGAAAATGATGCTGCTCAAGTGCAGAAAAATGTTTTAGCTCCGCTAGGGTGCTGCTTGATTGCTCAGCCCCAGCTGAGCATTTCACACTCTTTTGGAAAGAACTTACCCTTTTTAAAAATTTGCTACTTTTAGGTAGTTATCTATCTCCTACGTTGAAAATGCAGTTGTGACTACCATATGTGAATGGAAATTGAGATTACTTTTTCTTTGGATCATAGGTTTTTTGAATGTGCATCATCCCGGTATAACTTGCATTGAACAGGCGAACTGCTTCAGTAATATTTTCAAAGCTACCCCACTAATCCTGAGGACACAATTTGATGATATCTGCACACAGTCTGACTGTAGCTAGACTGCCAGTATGCCATGACTGTGTATTACAATGACTAATACTCTATCACGCTTTCCTTATACGTGTCTGTATAACGGGATCCTACCGTTCTTAAACACTAGCCCCTAATTGGCATAATTAGCAACAGCAGCTTCTTCATTCTCATTTTTAGCATCCCCCTTATACCTGGGAGAAAAAGTCCACCGTCTTTAGTTTAGAGCTATGCTGTGTTTTTCAAGGGTGACATAAATCATGCCACCCCATTGCAAGTACCATGAGAAAGGACAGTCTGTTGTTAGGGTATAATCAACATACGTGAAACGTGCATGTTTCACATCATGTGAACACGTGTCTTGAACAAATCACTCCTCAAACATAGCTGTTATATCCTCACCAAAGCAGATGGGCTCACCTCCAGCTCCAGCAATGCCACACTGAATGAAGCACCAGTGAGCAAGAGTCCGCTACCCCCACCATGCAGAAAGGCGATGCTTCCTGCTGCTGCCTGCCCCCTCTTCCCTTTGCCTTGTGCCCCTATAAGCGAGGTGGGGAACCGAAAGCTGGGCAGTTCTGTCGGGGTTGTGAGAGCTGGACCTGAGCTGCAGGTCACCCACCCAGAGGTCCAGCTGCGGGGCAGCCCCAGACGGCCACCAGCTGGGTGAATCTCAGTCTCAGCGGGTACTTGGTGGGTTGAAAAGCAGGGAGGCCTGATTTTGATTTAGTAAGACTTTCAGAATCAGAATCAGAATCAGAATCAGAATCAGAATCGTAGTGGTTGGAAGGGACCTCAGAGATCATCGAGTCCAACCAACAGTAAAAAAAAAAAAAAAACCAAAAAAAAAAAAAAAAAAAAACCCACACCACAAACAAAACCACCACCCACCACCTGAACACACAACAACAACAACCAAACCAAAAACCATCACCCACCCACACAGCACCCCACCACAAACCAGTAATCTTGGACACTAGAGCATGCCCTGAAGAACCATGTCTACACGTTTCTTAAATACCTCCAGGGATGGTGACTCCACCACCTCCCTGGGCAGCCCATTCCAATGCCTGATAACCCTTTCAGTAAAGAAATGTTTCCTAGTATCCAACCTGAACTTCCCCTGGCGCAACTTGAAGCCATTACCCCTTGTCCTATCATCTGTGACTTGGGAGAAGAGACCGACCCCCGTCTCTCTACAGCCTCCTTTCAGGTACTTGTACAGAACAATAAGGTCTCCCCTCAGTCTCCTCTTCCCCAGACTGAACAACCCCAGCTCCCTCAGCCTCTCCTCGTAAGACTTGTGCTCCAGACCCCTCACCAGCTTCGTTGCCCTTCTCTGGACCCGCTCCAGCACCTCAATGTCCCTCTTGTGGTAGGGGGCCCAAAACTGGACACAGTACTCGAGGTGGGGTCTCACCAGTGCCGAGTACAGGGGGACGATCACCTCTCGGTCCCTACTTGCCACACTGTTCTTGATACAGGCCAGGATGCTGTTGGCCTTCTTAGCCACCTGGGCACACTGCCGGCTCATGTTCAGCCACAGTCGACCAACACCGCCAGGTCCTTTTCTGCCAGGCAGCTCTCCAGCCACTCTGCCCCCAGCCTATAGCGCTGCCTGGGGTTGTTGTGACCGAAGTGCAGGACCTGGCACTTGGCCTTGTTAAACCTCATCCCGTTGGTCTCGGCCCATCGATCCAGCCTGTCTAGATCTCTCTGCAGAGCCTCTCTACCCTCCAGCAGATCAACACTGCCACCCAGCTTGGTGTCGTCTGCGAACTTACTGAGGGTGCACTCGATCCCCTCGTCCAGATCATTGATAAAGATGTTGAAGAGAATTGGCCCCAGTACCGAGCCCTGCGGGACACCACTCGTGACTGGACGCCAGCTGGATTTAACTCCATTCACCACCACTCTCTGGGTCCGGCCCTCCAGCCAGTTTTTAACCCAGCAGAGGGTATTCCCATCCAAGCCATGGGCAGCCAGTTTCTCCAGGAGGATACTGTGGGAGACTGTATCAAAGGCTTTGCTGAAGTCCAGATAAACAACGTCCACTGCCTTTCCTTCATCCAGCAAGCGGGTCACTTTGTCATAGAAGGAGATCAGGTTTGTCAAGCAGGACCTGCCCCTCGTGAACCCGTGCTGGCTGGGCCAGATCGCATGGGTGTCCCTCATGCGTTGCATGATGGCACCCAGGATGATCTGCTCCATGATCTTCCCAGGCACCGAGGTCAGACTGACAGGTCTGTAGTTCTCTGGATCATCCTTCCGGCCCTTCTTGTGGATGGGCATCACATTTGCCAGACGCCAGTCGGCCGGGACCTCCCCAGTTTGCCAGGACTGCTGGTAAATGATGGAGAGTGGCTCTGCAAGCACTTCTGCCAGTTCCCTCAGTACCCTCGGGTGGATCTCATCTGGTCCCATAGACTTGTTTGCATCTAGGTGTTGGAGCAGGTCCCTCACCACCTCCCTTTGAATTGCAGGGGCTTCACTCTGCTCCCCGCCCTTGCCTGCTAGTTCAGGGGTCTGGATATTTAGGGAACCCCCTATCCTACTATTAAAGACAGAGGCAAAGAAGGCATTTAGGACTTCAGCCTTCTCCTCATCTTTGGTTACTATGTTACCTCCCTTATCCAGTAGAGGATGGAGGTTCTCCCGAGATCTCTTCTTGCTATTGATATATTTATAGAAATTCTTTTTATTGTTTTTAACATCCAAAGCCAGGTTGAGTTCTAGTTGGGCTTTGGCCTTCCTAATCTTTTCCCTACATAACTTTGCTATACCTTTGTAATCTTCCTGCGTGGCCTGCCCCTTTTTCCAAAGGTCATAAATTCTCCTTTTTTTTCTAAGCTGTGACCCTATCTTTTTGCTCAGCCAGGCCGGCCTTTTCCCCCGACGGCTCGCTTTACAGCGCGTAGGGATGGCCCGCGCCTGGGCTTTTAAGACTTCCTCCTTGAAAAACACCCAGCCTTCCTGAACACCTTTGCCCTTCAGGGATTCCCCCCATGGGACTTTTCCAACCAGTGATCTGAAAAGGCTGAAGTCCGCCCGCCGGAAGTCCAAGGTTGAGGTTTTGCTAGCCCCCTTTCTTACCTCTCTAATAATTGAAAACTTGACCATTTCATGGTCACTAAGCCCAAGACGGCCTCCGACCACCACATCTCCCACTAGTCCCTCTCTATTTGTGAGCAGCAGGTCTAGAGAGGCACCTCCCCTGGTTGGCTCACCTACCAGTTGTGTCAGGAAGTTATCTTCCATACACTCAAGGAACCTCCTAGCCTGCCTGCTCTCTGCTGTGTTGTATTCCCAGCAGATGTCCGGTAGGTTGAAGTCCCCAACCAGAACAAGGGCTGGCGATCGAGACACTTCACTTTCCTCTGCCAAAGCAGCTACAAGTAAATGTCTCTGTGCACCCCACTTGGAGAAATTTACAACCTACTGTAGAAAATAGGGTACCTTTTATTAATAGGTTCTCATTTAGATGTATTTTATTTAAATGCTTTCTTAATTTAATTTTGGACTTGCCTACCCATAAATTTGAAATGATCTAAAGAAATCTGTTCCTGGCAGTTCAAACAAAATGTGTAGGTTTGAGTGTAAACAGGGCTACGGCATCAGAAGTCCTGCTACATTATACAGCTGATAGGAAGGTTAAGTTTAAAGCTCTCTGGAGGGCACACCTTCAGAAGATAGCTTAATTCCCTTTTTCCACAAATCACTGTGGTTTTTTCCATGCAAATTTCTTGGTCTTCAATATCTCCTCTCATCCTGTGTGAAAAGCACCCCTGCATTTCAAAATCTTTTTAAAGCCTCATGTCTGGAAGCCAAATTTCCCTCCGTTAGTTTGTGGCTTCAACCCTCACTTCCTGTATTACCCACAAAATGCAGAACTGCCTCTTTAAAAAGAAAAAAAAAAAAAAAAGCGAGCACAGTTTGCAGTGATTTTTATGTTCTTTCACATTTTCCTGCCACACTTCCTTTATTTTTGTCTGTCATTAGGTTAATTGTAATTTCATCTGGCTTAGGCATCTGTCATTTTGTTTATCTTTTCTGTAGGATGCATACCAATGGCACTGCATAAGTAACAGTACAAGTGTGTTTATGTTAATAACAACAAGCATACAAGGAATTGTTCTATGTCAGGTGCTATCTTAAAGCATCCCATTAACAGAACAGATTACCAGTGAACACTGAACACCTGTTTTTCACATTCTTTAGTAAATGACTAATGTTTATATACAAAGAGAAGGTGACCTCAATTGCAAGCTGTGGCAGCTGGCAATCACGTTGCCAAATCTTTGCAAATGTTAGCCAGTTAGCAAAAACAACAGTTTTCTTTTTGTGACTTCCAACCCTCAGCTTTATTTGTTCATAGCTAACTCAAATATTACCTATAGTTGTAGGATCGCAGGCCAAAAAGCTTCCTGCAACCAGCTGCTGGCACTGAGCTTGCCCCACGGATTGAGATGGCATGATCACAGGATTTATCTTGACAGAAGACTTCACAGGTTATCGGAGAAAGAGGAGAAAGATGCCGTAAAAGCAAGGCAAAGCTGTACAGGGTCCCTAGAGGAGGAGAAAACCCGATTTCCTGCCTGGCTGGGATGGAGGGCAGGCGGAAAGGAGGAGGAAAGGAGATACTTCCATTGTTTACAACAGAATAGAAATTCCAGCTCTCAGAGACCGAGAGGCAGGGGCCTGAAAAGATGTAATGACATTCCTCCTGCCTCACGTGTTCACCTCCAACTGGTCTTTGAGAAACATTTCCATAAATACCTTCCATGAGGAGAAGGTGAAAAGTATTCCTAATCTTCCCACGAAACACGCACAGAACATGAGCATCTGAACAACACAAGTTTCTAAAGGGAAGAATATTTAATTGACATGAAAATCAAGGCAGCACTATATTCAACAGACACCTCTAGTTTGGTGGGAAACAGATTTTCCATATTCCTACCTAAGCAATGCCAGAGGCAGAGATAGTGGTATGACTGACAAACTACAGCCTCCGTTTTCCCTGCTCATGGTTACTGCAGATTAAAAGCCAGCACGGTAATGATGAGAGAATCCTGCTATCTTTTCAAAGGAAATAACTTGTCTTACAAGTGAACATTCAGAAGTCTTTATGAAAGCTAAACTGCCAAACAGATTTTTATGGCAGCACTGAAGTAAAAACCAATGCATTAATTATTACCATTATATACATGCCAATTAAAAGTAAACCAATTTAATTACTAATATTGATTGCAGGTTTTATTTCCTGGTTTTAAGAAAATAAAATCTTTTGAATGTGTTTGCAATATTGGCCACAGTCCTACAAATTGTTCAATAGGAACTTTACTCATTCATATCCACGAAGCTGGTCACTCACATGGCATATGCATTTTGGTGAACAACTCATATTTGAAAAGCATGAACAAAGAACAGAAGTTCTACCTATTTCATGGTTTTGTCTGTTGTTTTAATTCAGTATTTTATATTCCATGTTTTGTCATCTTTCATATAATTGTATTTACTGAAAGCTGCCTATCTATAGGTCTAACATCTTTTCCCAGAATTAATGTTACTTTAAATTCTTTGTTTCCATCTCAATCTATTTTGGAACCCAGACCAAGTCTGAAGATTTTCAGACAGAAAAAAATGTTTATGCCACTAGGCAGGGCACAACACACACCTACGTACACGCAAACACTCCCTCTTGCTGCACAGTATTGCCAATTCTGTCCAGCTTTGTAGACCTTTATTAGAAAGTAGATTTATGGGTAATGCTTATCCAAATGAAAGCTGTCATGACAGCATTTGAGTTAAATTCGGTGTAGCCACTTCATTTTGGGGGCAGTTTTAGTCTTGCATAGCTATTTTTTGCCTTCTCTCTTCTGTCTTGTATTACCTAGCAATGTTACTCACTAAGGAGTTTCCCTATTCCACCCCATTTGAATTTTCAGTTTTTCATTTAGATAAAAAACCTGGAAGCTGCAATGGGAGGGAACTTAAAGATTTCAGTGTCAAATGCTGACTTCTAGCCAAAGAAAAAGAAAAGCTTCCGGTCAAAAGCAGTTAGACACGAGTCACCCTTAAATCTTTTGAAAAATCCCAGCCCAAACAGCGTGTAAGTACAGTGCACCCTTCTCTCCCAGCTTCCTTAAAGCAACGTGGAATGACACCAGCTCAAGTAGCACGTGTTTAAACGGTAGAGCAAAGAGCAATTCATTAGCTGCCTTTGTAGTTCTAAGATTTCTGCACCATTCTGTTTTCTTAGTTCTGTAATATCTAATTATATAAAAACTTCTGAATGTTTATCATACAATTTAAAGTGGATGACATACTCTGGTACTCACATACCTTAATGATAGGTTTAAAAGTAGAGACAATATTAAAAATCAGGTGTTTCCTACCTAGTCAAGGCTCTTTCTAGTTGTGTCTCTGAGAGAACCACAAGTTAGTTTTAAATAAAAAGCTTGTTTTTTTTTCTTTCCATAAATTCTCCAAAGGAAGGAAGTCTTTACCAGAAGGCTCCTCAGGTTGGTTTCCTTTTACTGGCATAAGAAATGTCGTTTGATGGTTTGCCTTGAAACTGAATCCGAACAGCTCATCACTGCCTGTCCAGGCCCTCCTCCAGATTGACTTCATCGCTCAGATTAAAATGTGAACAACCTGAAACATTCGTAAGAGTTTGGCATGTGATACACAGTGTGTTTCTCAGGATACGCTTTTTGTAACGTCTGTTTTCCTGAACTGTCAGAGATGTGGCAGTGCTGTGGAGGGGAGATTACCAAACAATGTCAAGCACCAGGAAGATTAAAGAGAGAAAGGAAAAAAAAGCTCTCTGACAGTAGGAAACTGAGGTCTTCAGAAGACAAGATTGTCTTTCTGCCCTAAAAACTGAAAAAGAAAAAAGTCTTTCACAATAATCATAATTATTTTTGCCACATTAGTGTAATTTAGGCATAAAACCCCACAAGTTGCTGTAAAATAAACGTATCCTTTGTAGCTACATCAATAAATTAACACTCAAGTGACTGTCTCAGCCTAGGCTACAGAAGACAGAGTGGTCTACCATGTTGCCATACTCATCTGTGCTGTTTCTGTACTAGACTCACACCTCTAAGCGTCATTCTCAGTGTAACGAAGTAGAACCTTGGAAACGTTATATGTAAATTTAATTCTGCCCAGTGATATACACATAGCAGTACCTTCTCTTGTAATGTGGAAACACATGTTTTTCAAGCCATGCCAGAGTAGCATCATGCAGTGTAGGAACAGAACAAGCACCCTAGGAGGGCTGCAGCTCAATGCAGCATGCCAATATTGCGTGGTTCAACAAGCTTCATGGTCTCAGTCCTGTATAACTGGAGTCAGATGAATTTCTGAAATTGATTTTGGAGAAGTGCTAGAACTTCAAAGTCAGTAGAATAGGACAAAATGTATTGAAATTTGAGAAAAAAAAATGTTAAGGGCAGTCTTTATTCCAGTTCCTGCAAATTCTAAATTTGATCTCAAGAAACACTTTGTGAACATCAGTAGTGAAAAATGTCCCTGTGTTCAATAGGGAAAAAAAAAACCAAAAACAAAAACAAAAAAACCCCAGCTCATTTGTTAAGCTATGTAGTATTTTGGGGAAAAAATACTTCATTGAATGAACACAACTAATATATATTTCTTGTACAACATGTTGCAAAAATTCAAGGAAACTACACAAGGAAAAAAAAAAAAAAGTAATAATTTCTCCCTTACGAGGAAAGGCTCAAAGAGCTGGGGCTCTTTAGCCTGCAGAAGAGAAGGCTGAGGGGAGACCTTATCTATGTTTACAAGTACCTAAAGGGTGGGTTGAAGGATGATGGAGCTGGACTCTTTTCAGTGGTTCCCAGTGACAGGACGAGGGGCAACGGGCACAAGCTGGAACATAGGAAGTTCCATTCAAATATGAGGAAAAACTTCTTTACGGTGAGAGTGACAGAGCACTGGAACAGGCTGCCCAGGGAGGTTGTGGAGTCCCCTTCTCTGGAGATTTTTGAGACCCACCTGGATGCAGTCCTGAGTAATGTGCTCTAGGCAATCCTGCTTCAGCAGGGGAGTTGGACTAGATGATCTCTAGAGGTCCCTTCCAACTCTGACAATTCCGTGATTCCGTAATTCCATGATTGGAATTATGAGAAAAAGAGCTAAAGAGATGTAGAGGGTTTATCACGTATGTCCTGCATCAAAACCTGTTCTCCAGCGCCTTGGCCACACATCTGAGAAACACAAAAGTCACTCTTGGACACTTCCATTGATGCACTCTCATGGGCTGCCTCGCCTTGTCTTCCCCATGAGTGTGCTAAGGGGAGTTTACAATAAATCACCTTAAAAAACTCCTCTGTCTTGACAAGTAGACTGGTTTGCAGGCAGTGGAGAGAGGTAGCCTTCTGAGGAGAACAGTTTGAGGTAGGGCTTCCAGTTGAGCTCTTGTAGAGAGAACTTTGGCTCACTCACTTGCCCCTCACTACAAGAAAGACATTGAGGTGCTGGAGCGGGTTCAGGGAAAGGCAACGAAGCCAGTGAGGGGTCTGGAGCACAAGTCTTATGAGGAGGGGCTAAGGGAACTGGGGTTGTTCAGCCTGGAGAAAAGGAGGCTGAGGGGAGACCTTATGGCTCTCTATAACTACCTGAAAGGAGGCTGTAGAGGTGGGGGTCGGTCTCTCCTCCCAAGTCACAGGCCATAGGATAAGAGGAAACGGCCTCAAGTTCTGCCAGAGGAGGTTTCGACTGGATATTAGGAAACATTTCTTCACTGAAAGGGTTATCAAGCATTGGAACAGGCTGCCCAGGGAGGTGGTAGAGTCACCATTCCTGGAGGTATTTAAAAGATAGGTAGAGGTGGTGCTTAGAGACATGGTTTAGTGGTGGTTTTGGCAGTGTTAATGGTTGGACCTGATGATCTTGAAGGTCCCTTCCAACCCAGACGATTCTCTGCCTCTCCTTCCCTCGGGTGTTGGCCAGGGGTGAGGAGGGCGGCTGGCAGTGTCCCTGGCCCCACCTGGGCGTCACTCTCCATTCTCCAGTTGGCCCAAAGAAAGACCTGCCTCCCTTCCCACATGGGCTATACCGGCGCCGGGCCCGAGCGGGGAGAATGAAACCACCGCCAAGGCATTTAGTTGCTCTCCCTGGTCCCCGCTGCTTCGCTACAATCCCCGCCACGCCACCTCCCACCTCCCGACAGCCCCCCGTGGCCGGGGCAGGAGTGCCGGGGCACTGACGGCGTCTCGGGTACAAGCCCCGGCGGGTAGGGCGGACTAGACCGGGGATACCGCCCCCCACCACCCCGCTTGCCTCCCACCGCCCCCGGGCAGCCGGCGGCCCCGCCCCGCCCCGCCTCGCCTCGCCTCGCCTCGCCTCGCCTCAGGCGGCAGCGCCCCCTGCCGCCCGCCGGCAGCGCCGCACTGAGGGCTCCGCGCCCCCCGGCGCTGCCGGGCCTGGATTTTCCTGCAAGCCTCTGGCAGGTTCCAGCAGGTTTTTGGCGGGGAGCGGGAAGAAAAGGGGAATGAAGCCGTGTGACACCTCCGGAGGGCTATGCGACGCTCCTCGCCAGTCACAGTGCCGGACGGGAGGAGAGCCCTTGGTTGAAGCCCGGGGTGTTGGGGAGCCCGAGCGCCCCTGGCATTTCCTTTCCACTGGCTTTTCACTGAATTTCACTGAATTTTTAGAGTTGGAAGGGACCATAAAGATCATCTAGTCCAACTCCCCTGCTGAAGCAAGATTGCCCAGAGCATGTCAGAGCATGTTACTCAGGACTGCATCCAGGCGGGTCTTGAAAATCTCCAAAGAAGGGGACTCCACAACCTCCCTGGGCAGCCTGTTCCAGGGCTCTGTCACCCTCACCGTGAAGAAGTTTTTTCTCATATTTGAGTGGAACCTCCTATGTTCCAGATTGTGCCTGTTGCCCCTCGTCCTCTCACTGGCAACCATTGAAAAGAGTCTGGCTCCCTCCTCCTTCAACCCACCCTTCAGATACTTAGAAGCATTGATAAGGTCTCCCCTCAGCCTTCTCTTCTGCAGGCTAAAGAGTCCCAGCTCTCTCAGCCTTTCTTCATAAGGGAGATGCTCCAATCCTTGAATCATCCTCATTGCCCTTCGCTGGACTCTTTCCAGTAGTTCCCTATCCCTCTTGAATTGGGGAGCCCAGAACTGGATGCAATACTCCAGTTGTGGCCTCACCAGTGCAGAGTAGAGGGGGAGAATGACTCCCCTCGACCTACTGGCCACACTCTTCCCTATGCAGCCCAGGATTCCGTTGGCCTTCCTGGCCACAAGAGCACACTGCTTGCTCATGGTCATTTTGCTGTCTACCAGGACCCCCAGATCTCTCTCTTCGGAACTTGTGTCCAGCAGGTCCACGCCTAACCTGTATTGGTGCCTGACATTCTTCTTCCCCAGGTGCAGGACCCTACACTTTTCCCTGTTGAACCTCATGAGGTTCTTCCTTGCCCAGCTCTCCAGCCTGTCCAGGTCTCTCTGGATGGCAGCACGGCCCTCCGGGGTGTCAGCCACCCCTCCCAGTTTGGTATCATCAGCAAACTTGCTGAGGATTTTCTCTCAGACCTGCCTGTTTTTCCTGGACTGAACATCCCAAATCATTAACCGTATGTAGGGTTTGAGGCAGCTTGAAGGAAAGCTTCGCTTTCTCATGTGTAGACCCCTCGGCAGGTCACCCCAGGGTGCCCCGTGTAGTCCTCGTGTCTGTCATTCACAAGCCGTGTTACCAGCTCTCTGCCCCTGCCGCCGCTGCTTGTGTAAAGCCTTGCATGTGGCAGCAACCTTTAATTCTGTTGCCTGCCTTGTTTCTGCTCTGGCTCATTCACAAAGGAGCGTGGCGCAGGCTATCCACACCATTTTGTGAACCCAAGCCTGGTTACTGTCCCACAGGGAAGGAACCAGTGGGTTTTACTGCCACCATCAGCTCGCAGACAAACCCTGGAGGGACATCCCAAATGAACTGACCCTCCTGGGAGTCCTCTTGTCTGAGGACGATGACCCAGATAATGACCTTTTGGGAAACCTTTGTCACTGTAACTGCCTTCCCCTCCCCGGAGTATGTTGGGACCACATTACCCTGGGGATGTGGGATAACCAGGAGTAGGTGCAAAACTTTCAGATGCAGAAGAGCGGTGGCCATCAGCTGGAGTCACAGCTGGAGTCATAGTGGACGAGATCTTGATGGGTAGCATGGGAGCTCTGCCGCGCAGTTATGCCTTGTGGAGAACTGAGACCTCTCCATATCTACTAGCATGGCTGGCCAGTGCAGGCAAAACTGTGGCTTCAAAGTCAGACTCCAAACACTGCATTCAGATAACAGAGTGGGAAACACTTAGGAGATCATGACGCTTTTGCTTTCCATGGCTCCCTGCAAGGGTGAATCCTTTTAAGAAGCGTTAACAGCCTTCACCAACAGAACAGCAACATCGTTTGAGACAATACCTCTCTGAAAATACTGGGTTTATTCGGTGCATATTTAGAGTGACTCTTCTGATTTAGCTTTCTCAAAAATTAAGAAAGTTCACACTTACCAAAACCTCTCTGAAATGCAAAACAATGGTGCCAGTCATATGCAACATATGAGACTTTGCATTGACCTGCATATTTACAATAAAGTTTGCCATTTTCTGGGTAATTACTCATGCATCCTGGTGCCCACCTGCTGAACTCCCAGCTGGTTTTCTTTGTGAATTGTTGGCAGGTGTGTACCTCCCCTTGCAAGTTCAGTTAAATGCAAGAAAAGGCAGTGCTAAACCTACCTCTTTTTCCTTTACTACAAAGATCAGGGTTGTGATTTAGCTGCAAAAAGAAGTAAAAGGCAGGTACAATGGGCTTACAATGGAGCTGCCTAAAGTTCTGTGTCCCCTCTTCTGCAGCCCCCTTGCACATGCATTCTGGGCAACTCCAAAGAAACCACAGCATCTTAGTAGCAATGCAGAAAACTACTCTAGGACAATCCCTTTCCAGACAGACAAAGGTGATTATTAATTTTTTCTAATCCTCATATATTCTGAAAGGTGAAAATAAACACAAAGTTGTGGCTGTGGACGTATGCATAAGTTAAACCATGGAAAGTAAAGCCAGCCTAAAAACCTGCAAGTATTCAACATGGCGGTTGTGGACAATATTTCCCCATCCCAGTCTTGGCAAGTTTGCTCACTTGTTGACATTTCTAAGATTTGCAGTCCTTGCTTTTAAAGAGTACTCTCTACTAATTTCTTGTGCTTTTAAATGTAGGATTTACTTACTTTTATGCAGTGCCACAACAAATTTATGCATCAAGTTTTGCTTCCCAAAGTGTGGGACGTTAAGAGGTAGAAAGTCTGCACATGAACCAGACAGACATCATCAAGACAACAAACAGCTACCCTTTCTTTCACTATTTTAAGACTGTTTTAATTTTAATGAAGGAATAACTTGACAGAGACGGCAACAGCTGAAAGCAAATACCAGCTGTAGAGCTAAACAATTCCTTACAGCACTAGAGCTTATAACTTTGTCAATCAATAATAATATATTATTTTCAAAGACAATTTAATGAGATGCTGAGTCTAAAATGTAAAATAACACTATCCATTAACTTTAGTAATGTAAAGGCATTCAGTCTTTTAGTGTTTGTACATGCCCACAGATATCAGAATGAAATTTGGTGAGGTCAGATAAACATGAAAAAAAAAAAAAAAAGTCTAAATTGAGTGGCCTCAATAGGGGATAATACATTGCAGGAGTCAGTAGGAGACACACCACTCACTAGAGGACACCCAAAGCTGGTTTCTCTTCCCAATTATACAGGTGCGACACCTGTGTTACAAGCGACCGAATTTGCTTACCCACAGTGTAGATATATTAAGGGCGTAATGTAAAGAACTTTAATGAAAACAACATTTAAGAGGCCAAAGCTTTTTAAAGCCTCAGAGCAACATAACATATGAGGTGCCATTCCATCTTCTGCCGAGCACAGATATCCTTCACTTTATTACTCCATTTCCAGAGATTTTATGAAACTTCTGTTTTAAAGATGCAGTTTGAAACTGGCTGGCTATACAGATTTTCTCCATGAGTTGCTAAAGATCCGTGGTAGCCCTTACATATGTACAATTTTGCCATGGAAGATATCCAACAGTAAGGTAAGAGAGGTTGGTCTCAGGTTTTTGTTGCAAAAGTTCTTTTAGAAATGCAAGATATTTCACACAGACAGACCCAGAGCAGCTATCAGTAACAAATACTTTCTTTGAGCACCATGAATCAACTGGTAACCCAGAGCTACAAGGACAGGTTTGTTCTGAGTCAACAGAAAGAATTTTCTTTTTTTGTTGCTTGCAAGAGCTTAAATTTAGACTTTTTTTTTTTTTTTTTTTTATTGGCAGGATGTACTCTAAAAGAAATATCTGCCAAAGATCATTAAGACCCCACTTAAGAATGGCATAACAGTAAGAGTGAAATCAATAGAAACTGCATCCCCAGCTTCCTAAGGAGGAACCCTCATCCTGGGTTGGAGGAGAATTTGAATTCAGGAGAAAAAGAAGTGCCCTGATTTTTAACTGCAAATTGAACTCAAGATTACTGGCATTAAAACAGCATTCCTGGGAATGGTGTTTAGGATTCCTCTCACTAGACAAAATGCGATGTATTTTTGAAACTCTTTGCTGGAGATATTCCACAGAGGAGAGAGGCCCAAACATGTCGCTGCTATCTCCATGGCAGCAGCTGGCATAGGGCAGTCTTGGTTGGCAGTAATTTCTGTGGAGGCAGGAGGATTATAACGCAAATGACAAAAACTTTTAGAAGAGTTCTTCCAAATAATGTGGGGCTTTTCAGAGTCTGAACCATAAAACATCCACAGATGAGCTGAAAGTAGTGTCCTCTGCATGCCACAGTTTCCATCCTATAGGAAGTATTAATGCTGTACATTACAGAACAGAAACATACAAAAAACAATTCCAATTAGGCAATATAAAAAAGGATGGACAAGAAATTTTTAACCTGAAAGTGATCAGCTGTTGTCACGTTTTTGTTGGGTGTAATACTGGCCGTGCAGAAAACTAAACATTCATTGAAAAAAGCAGTGTAATCGATGACTGTGAATTTACAGAAGGAAAGGCCTGGGCTCTGGGGTGGTCTGAAGCCTAAATTGTACTTTTTGTGTCCTGCAAAGCTTTAATGATGCCTGAAGTTCTCTATTGAGCAAGAGCCCAAGATTTTCTCAGCCAGGTAGGTAACTCCTGCTAAAGCCCCATTAGACTTTAGAAACATGACCCATCCACACCTCTGGAATACGCTAAAACCCAGCAGCTGCAGACAGACCCCATTTGACTCTCAACAAGTGGATCCAGCCCCTCACAACATGCAGCAACAGCTACTTTAAAAAATGCCTGCAAGGAAGTTAACCACCATTTTCTACCATAAGAGAACATTTATTTTAAAAATGGGTGACCTGGGTTCAAGGCCCTCCTTATCTTGAGCAACAAGACAGGATCTGTGGTTAGCATTGCTGAGCCCCCAGCTGTGCAGCCAAGCTTTTCTGTATGATCAAAGTCTTGCTTTTTTTTCTTTTTTTTTTTTTTTTTTTTTTGCAGCTGGGTGACCCAGTTTCAGGAGAAGGAACAGAGGAATAGGGTGACCCCAGAGTTTCCAGATATTTTACTCTGTTATTGTCATTTTCTTTTAAAATTTGATTGAAGAAAAATATTGGATTTTATTCTCATTCACTATGCTTGGAACAAAGCTGTAAAAACTGAAGTTTCTGGGCTTCTAAAATTCACATGTTAGAGCATGTTAACCTGTGAGCATCCAAACTTTTGGCTGAAATTGGCACCAACTCATTTCTCATCCCAGCCCAAGTCTCCAGCAGCTAAGCCAAAGGAGTAATTTCAGGACCTTGTAGCAATGATGAATTACTGCTCAATTTCACTCTAGTGGGCTGCATCTATAAAAAATCCTCCAATTACTGTTCTAAGATTTTAATTTAGATATTTAACCAGAAAATTATAAACTAATGTATTTAGTTGACATTGAAATTGTTAAAGGAGGTAGGTTTCCATTAAGGGATTGTATCAAAGAGCCATGGATGGCCACGGCAAGTCAACAGCACTGCAATTGCCTCTGTGGTCTAGAACACTTGACCAAATTATTTTAAGAGGAATCTTTCTCTTTTAACAATTTTGCTTAAATCCAGAAGAAGGAAGCTTTCTTTCATGCCTTTCATGAGAGTAGAGAGTTTCTCAGTCAAAGATCAACTCCTTTCAGGTTTTAGAGTTTCCTTCTGCAAGAATCCCCAGGCTCAAATCAGTTATTTCTCTCAATAACCTTCCAGCCTTTCAGTCTGAAGAAGTACAATTTAGCCCACCAGAAATACCTATAATAAAAAAAAAGAAGAAGAAGAAAAAGAATTCATGCAAAATAAGGAAAGAATTATTTGACAAGTGATCAGAAAAGGGGATTCAAATAACTAGCACTGACATCACAAATTACATGGGTTTTTTTTTTCATAATCCCATTGCCAGGTGATTACTCTGAGAAGACTGAACTAAGGTTAGTAGAGTTTTTCAGCATATTTAATTGTCGTGTATGTCTGTTATAGGACAGAACTCAGTTTCTCAACTGTTGTTAATTGTTTTCATTTTATGATGTCAGCAGATAATCTTTTTTCCCAGAGATGATTTGGCAAAAAGGCAGCCTGTCCTAAACCCAAACTGGTATCTGTAGCTACTTGCTTACTACTCATTCTTAATGCTATTAAATCACTGATCCTTGGTTCAGCAGTCCAGGTGTTGTCTGAGCAATGCAAACAATTTTCTGAGTACTTCACAGACATGACTGTCTGTCCCAACAGTTGTGCATCTGGCCATTGCACAGTGATTAGATCACTAACCACAGGGGCTGGGTAACAGCATTTTTGTGGTTGCTAATCCAGACTTTGGTCACCAACACCAATCTCCCAAAGTGGACTGATTGATAGAAAAAATTTTGTTATTTGTAAAAGCTTGAAAGCAGAAGCTACTCTTATCAAGTCTATCCACTCTGCTGTAAACTGTTTCTACTTTAAAAGACAAAGACCTCTTTTTCTTTGGGACTTTCTGCTTTTTTTTGTTCACTCACCAGCACTGAATTCATCAGACAGAGCATTTGTAAAAGGCTGTGTTAACATGGACTTCCTCTACTGGCTTTCCAGTATCTGAACACTATTTCTAAGATTTTGTGTAAACAATGGATTAAACTGGATTTGGGGTTAAATCTTCCTCTTGAAGCATAATTCATCAAACTGCAGTGAATGGACAGAGAAAACTATTAGTTGAGAGAAACTAACATGGATATGCATTCTGAGGATGAAGATGTCCGTCACCCCAAATAAGTTGTTGGCCATCCATTTCCAAACCCCTGTAACTCCAAAAGTTAATTTCTGAGAAAGCCATAGGTAGATGAATACTAGTAGGAGGACAGGAGCTGCCAAGACTCATGTATGCTCCAAAATATATTTTATGTGTTGTATAAATCTGCAGTCATTTGCATTCTCCGCTGCCAGATGTACCAACTCTAAGCTCTCCAGATTTGCATGCTAGACCCTCAGTCAACCATGAAATCACGGGACAGCTAAGTTATCTCTCTGTGTAACTTATTCTTTTTGTCTTCCTTCTGAATCTGAATCCCTAAAGTAAAAGTATTTATTCTCATTTTCTGACTAGAAAACCATTTCAGGCTGAATTCTGGACAGGTAAAAACTCTGTTTTCTGAACCTCCAGCCAGATTTTATCCTCTAGTCTTCCCTGTCTTTGTTAAATTTTCCTTCCTCTCACTTTCCCTTTCTGCTTCTCTCTTCTTTGTTCACATTTTCCTACTTCTCTCACAGTTTTGTCCTCAGTGACTCATTCAACTTTTTTCTCCCTTGCCCCTCACAACATTTTTTTTAATAGTTCTTCTGTTCAGCATTGCTCTCTCCTACTCCTTCCATGGTTTGTCATTCATTGCTTTTATGCTTGTGTGTTCTTTTGTCTCACTCTTGATCTCCAGTTTGTATGGTTGTTTAGACAATAATAAATCTTCTAGATCTCTCAAGGTGTTCGTGGCCATTACGGTAAGGGTGGTTTTAATTTAGGTCATTTAAAAAGAATCGGAGTTCCTTGTCAGATTTTCTAGAAACAACACAGTTTGCAAATAGACTAATGGGGTAATTAGGTCATATGAACTTCTGATAGTTTTCTTCAAACTATCTAGTTTTTCTTTAGCTTAAACCAAGAAGTTTTGACAGCATGTCCTTAGGCAGTTAGATTGTATATCAGAGCTTAGCCTTTTTAGACCAAAATTGAAGAGCAATCCTGCAAGATGCTGAGTACTTTTCTAAATTCCCTTTGATTTTCATGATCAGACTCCTGTAAGACTCACTTTTCAGGCCAAAAGCCTGAATAATCTTCTCACACTCAGGTTCATTTTGGTTATATCTGCTCCAGAGTCCTTTGTATTTTCTGCTGCAAATACAAAGTTTCACTAACAAAACAGGTTATCTAAAGCGCTGTGGGGTGTCTCAGAGGGAAGCAATGCTTTTGTCAGAAGCAAGTTTTTCTGATGGATAATAACAATCTTAGTATGACTGCTCTTTAGATGTTCATGTCAAAGCTTGTGAAATTTGTGGACAAAACTCCTCCTGGCATAGGGCATGGGTGATATTAATGCTTCTTTTACCGGGTAGATGACCAGCCTTCAGAAAGAGAGAGCAGCACCTGACAGCAACTTTGGAGGCCTGGGCTGAGTGTGGCAGCTAAAAGGACCCTGGTGGCACTGAAGACTGCCACCAACTTTGGTGACTGTCTGCATGGGCTTTGAACGTCACCAGGACCATTTGGGAATTCCTGAACTACTAGCAAACCAAGCAACGTTTACTATGTACAGCTGCAAAATGTAAGTCTCAGAATTCCTGAGATATCACTGGAAATGAAGCTATTTATAGGGAGATGTCCTGGCAGATAAAAACATTTCTGAGAAATAGCAGCAAGATGATAAGATATTAGTGCTCTTACAACTAATCCCATTGATAGGTTCATGAACTATGCTTTCCCAGTCTGCATCCATGGAAAGACAGGATGAACTACCATGTGCTGAGCGCCTTCCTGCCAGAAGGGTATTATATCCATTAGTTTGAAACCCTTACATTAGAATCATAGAATGGTTAGAGTTGGAAGGGACCTTAAAGATCATCAAGCTCCAACTCCCCTGCCATGGGCAGGGACACCTCCCACTAGACCAGGTTGCTCAAAGCCCCATCCAGCCTGGCCTTAAACACTTCCAAGGATGGGGCATCCACAACTTACCTGGGCAACCTGTTCCAGTGTCTCACCACCCTCACAGTAAAGAATTTCTTTCTGGTATCTAATCTAAATCTCCCCTCTTCCAATTTAAAACCATTACCCCTTGTCCTGTCACTACATTTCCTGACAAAGAGTCCCTCTCCGGCTCTCCTGTAGGCTCCCTTCAGATATTGGAAGGCTGCTATGAGGTCTCCCCAGAGCCTTCTCTTCTCCAGGCTGAACAACCCCAGCTCTCTCAGCCTGTCTTCATAGGAGAGGTGCTCCATCCCTCTGATCATCTTCGTGGCCCTCCGCTGGACCCTTTCCAACTGGTCCATGTCCTTCCTGTGTTGAGGACTCCAAAGCTGGACACAGTATTCCAGGTGGGGTCTCACAAGCGCAGAGTAGAGGTGTAGAATCACCTCCCGCGACCTGCTGGCCACACTTCTCTTGATGCAGCCCAGGATGTGGTTCACATTTCTGGGCTGCCAGTGCGCACTACGCATTAGAAAGTACAGTCACTTCAACAGTCTCATTTTATTTCTACCATAGGTTATAATATTTAAAGCTACACTTACCCATGGCAAATATTGTGTCTGCCCACCTGCATAATGCAGGTGTGAACTACTGCAGGTCAGTTCTAAAATGATGATATTAAAAAAAGCACCCTTTAGGTGCCTTTTAGTAAAGGGCCCACTGAAACAGCGTTTGATTACAGTAGGCTAAATTCAATTAAATAAATTTACATACTTCTGAAAAACAAACAAACGAAGTCCACATACGCAGAAGGTCACTTCAGAAATCACACTCATCAGCAACACTGACATGAACTCAGCTACCTGATTGAGACATACCAGTGTTTCAGAGTTCCAGGGTTAGTTAATAACTAACAGGGTGAAAATCATTTGCCACATAGTTTATTTCTGTTTCCCTGAATTCAGACAGCAAATTATGAATGTCACTGAAGAGTCACGGCTGAAGGCAGAGAGCTCCTTGGGCAGATGAGGTCACTGGGTTGCTATGTTTATCCTGTAGCCCGGCCCCACATTTCTCACAGGCATCTGCAGCCTGTATTATCTGGAGGAGCCTTGGCATCCAGCACAATAGCATGTTTATGTTAAAGAGAAAGGGTCCCACTCACAAGCGGCAGGACGAGGGCCGTAATCCCAGTAGGAGCGGCAGCATCAGCTTCCTGCGCCCCAGGCTGGCGTGGGGAGAAGGGGAAATGAGACTCCATGGCTGCACGCTGCAGAACAGAAATTGCAGCTCACGGGGATTAACACGCATACACCAGCGAACATTTTCAACATCCCCCCAGCTAGGAAAAAGCTGATGGATGGATTTTGAGCACAGGCCTTATAAATATTTCTTAGAGCAAAGCTTATAGGCTTTTCCCAGTGCTCCCAGGATTGTAGCAGCTGGTGAAAGCATCTAAGCAAACCAGGTTTCCAGGGGGTAGCATCTTCACTGAGTCCGAGTCTGTGACAGACCTTTATTCAAAAGTCCCTGGAAACCCTGCAGCAACTCCTTAAGTTTCCCGGTTCCCACCCGAGCACTGCTGGAGGAGATGACAGAAGTCTTGTTGGTATGCGAGGCTCAGCACTGCTCGGGAGGTGACACCCAGCATTCAGCCCAGTGTACCTGATGTCAACCAAACAGGGCATGGTCCAGACACCTCTGTGAACTGCCACAGACATGCCATAGGCAAACACGGCCCAGGATGGATGCACTGGGGGGAAAAAAGGTACAATATGTTATTTTACTGCCTGGCCTGAGCGGCACAACAGGGTTCAGCACACGAGGCTGCTGTCTCCACTCAGTCGGTCAAGTTCCCAGTGTCCGCAGAGCTGCAAAAGGACTCAGTTCCCAGCTGAATCACTGCCATCAAGGAGGACTTTGCGGAAGCCAGTGTAGTCAGATAGGGGTATGGTGGGCCCCCTCCCCGCTCTTTTGCAGTGTTGCCTTCAGGCACGATCCCTGGAGGTATTTAAAAGGCGGGTTGACGTAGACCTTAGTGACACGGTTTAGTGATTTTTTTTATCAGAGTTAGGTTGATGGTTGGACTAGATGATCTTAAAGGTCCCTTCCAACCTAGACAATTCTATGATTCTATGATTCTATCTGCCTCTTTTTTCTCTGGTTTTCTTCAGTTCATTTTTGCTTATCTTTTAAACATGATTCCTGCTTTCTTGTTCATTTTTTCCCTGTATTTGACCCATCATTTGTTACTCACCCCCTCTGCATGTTGTAACTTTTATTAAATATTTACTATCATGATGTCAAATAGTGATAATATTTTGCATTCTTACAGCAACCTGGAATCTGTCTCTTCTTCCTTTTCACCCCCTCTCTTGTCTTCCTTGTTTTGCCTTGCTGTCCCTCTTTCTCCCCCCTTTGCCTTGCATGACACCATTCCTCTTCTGCCTCTGCTCTGTTAGTAACGGCAGCGTCACGCACTCAGGGGACTTCTGCATTTCTCAGTATGGCTTTGGAGCACAAACAAAACCCAGTGGTTCGGCAGATCTATTTCAGTACCTTCTGAGGCTCCCATCATGCTAATCTTTAATGTATTTATGGCCCTAACTTTTTCTGAGTTGCTACTCTCTTTATTTTACAAGTGGGAAACTGTCGTACGGAAAGACTATGGGTCAGATTTTATACATATTTGTAATACTATGTGAGATCCACTGAAATAAATTACTCTGAAAGTCACTTAAGGACAATTTAAGCTTTTCAGAAGGACTTCTGAAAGTCCACCAGGTGGGTGGCCACATCTTTGCATGGATAAATCATTAGAAATTTGGCTTTAAGTAATTTCAAATTCACCCCAAGATCTAGCCCTAATTTTTTGGCCATGGCTAGCTACTGGATATTATATAGTTCTTTTAGAGATAGATGAAACATCTCCATATTAGCCAGTTTTATTGCGATACCTTCAAATTGCTATTCAGCAATAGCACTGATATTTCCAATCTCTTCCCCAAGCTGTGAATGCTTCATTTCCAATTCCATAGCCTTCAGGGGTTTTCAAGCACTTCTGTTTTACAAGGTTTTTTTTTCCCCCTCAGTTTCAGTCAGCCAGGAGCTGCGATGTACTACCTTTGTAGTGGGTGCGATGCCTCTAGTTTTCAGTTTCTCATATGCTTTCTCTCCTACTTGCAAGGTGTTTCCCAAGGCCGTGTGGGGCAGGCTGGGTGGGCAGGTATGAATTGTTCTCTTCAGCTGATCTCTGTTATCTGCTAATATTTTGGCAATGTTAATTCACAGCGAGATCTATTTTTTCACATGTACCAATTTATTCCATAATGGGCCTGCATATTCAGCTGCTGAGAATCAGCCTGCACCTGCAGTAACCTTGGGCAGTCAGAATGTATATGCCTCTTCAAAATATCATCCTAGGAATGAACCTCACAATTGGTCTTTTCCACAGATGTCTCAAGAGAAAGGAGGCGACGTGACTTTCTGTGAATTGGATCTTAAGAGTGCAGAATGCACCCTATTCTCAATCATGAGCTGGAGTTTGTCAGTTTTATAATTGTGAGGTGAGATTCACTTACATTTTCTTGGCTGGCGCATAGTTGGTTTTGACACAATAATTGAGAGGAAATACACTCCAAACCACCGTCCTAATTATTGAACAACCTCACCTCCCTCAAGCAAGGGAAATAGAGTAAATTATTTGAGTAGTGGAAAGGGAATATACCGGTTGAAAAAAAAATGGTTTTATGAGCCAATACTGGATCTGACAATACAGATGTTGGCAAGAATGAAAGGAATCCCAGTTCAGTTTTGAGAAAGGTATATTTTCACAGAGAACATGTCTCTTCTGGGAACCTTTAATTTAATGTACATTGGTTTCCTATTTTAAGAAAACAATTTGCTGTTAAACACTATGCCAGCCAGACTTACATTTTTAAGCAAAAACTCTTTGTCCTGAAGTATTTTAATGGCCTAAAGAGCAGGAAATTGCCTGTGACATTTCAGTTTTTCAATTCTAAGGGAAAAATGGTCCACACTCTAAAAATAGCTCTCTCCTGAAAAACACCCTCCCCTCTCATAATTGTAATATACCATAAGCCATGTGACAACAAAGATATTTCTTTCTGAGACTAGCGTTGTTTTTAATCAGCTAAAGAGCTCACAGTTGGCAATTAAGGTTGTCTTCATGTAAAACCGCTGACTTGAACAAAAATTTTGTTTACTGCCTTAAACCAACTAATTTGATGTCCTGCTCTTCAGTACAGTGTCTCCAGTTCCTCGCTCTTCCTTTACCTGGACGCAAATGATGTTGGTCAGAATTGAATATTCAGCTGGGGAGAAAATCTCAGTAGACTTTGTGGTACCAGCCTGTTTTACTACTAGGCGCTTTCTAGCTCCGTCCACTATTTAAGCATCCCTCTTTGAGAGGCATATGGAACATACATTCATACGCATTTTGGTCTGCGGCCATGAATGGACAGGTGAGGTAGACGGTATGCATAAATAAGGTTAACAAAACGCATCGTGTGGTAGATAAATGCCAAGGAGTGTGTTACAGAGGTCAAAGACGGGTGCCTTATTATGCCTTGATACCCAGCAGAAGTCAAAGGGAGGCTCGGTGTTCAGATCATTCACCCCCCACCAGAGAATCCAGACATGTGAGTGAATCACAAGGTACTTGTTTATTGTCAACTGAGAGAAAATAAAGCGAGACTGGTTTATGTGTAGACTGAGGCCAGCGTGGAGACATTCCTAGACAGGGTGGAGCCCACAAGGCGCGTGGTGCTGTCACTGGGGAGGCAGCAGGTCCCAGTCTGCACCGAAGCTGGAGTCGGAGCTGCGGGATCGATAGGATCTCTTCAGTGGTGAAATTTGTTAAGAGGTTCTTGCCCCTTATCTCTCTACCTCAAGGCCCCGACCACTCACTCCTGTCTTTGCACTACAGCTCGCTGCCTGTCCTCAGTTGTGCGACCACAAATGATTATGGGGCCAGGCTATAGCATAGCTCCCTAAAGCAATCTGGGTTAAAAATAGCCTTCCAAAAAAGTTTTGCATTTTTCCAGTTTTAAATCAAAATCATTTCAGCTGCCCGATTTTGCAGACAACCATAAAAAATAGCTGTACAAGCACAACTGAAATGGTGACGAACTGACCTACTGAAAAGTAACTTAGCTTCTCAAATTCTGAAACAAATGTGTCATGAAAATACACGCAAAGAAACCATGCCTCCTCTATGCTGGCGAAGTAAAAACACAGGAGCATTACTTTCCTCCAATACCAAAATCTTAATGAACACAAACATTCACTAAAATTTAATGAATCACACAGCCTTGAGGGATAAAGATTAGACAGGCTTGATCCCTTTAAAATCAATGGAAGTTTTGCCGCTCCCTTGTTTTGAGCTTAGGTGTTTTTTTCCCCCTATTTTTCTTCAGGGAAGGGTTGGGAATTTTAATATAGCCTGGTATTTGACCGTAGACTGTATTTTATCACGTATCAGCGTATAATCTGGACCATATAACTGTTGATAGACTTCTACATTAGAGACCTAGGAGGTACAGTGGGAAAGGACCCCAAGAGCTCCATCTACATCACCCCTCTCTCCTGAGACAGTTTCACTCATACCTGTAGTGTTCATGGCACTATTTGTCTAAGCTTATTTTTAACAAAATGTAATTTTAAAACCCCATACATCTCCTTAGGTAAGGAGTGTTTAGCTGGGGATTTCCAGTGTTTAGCTGGGGAATTTACTCCCCATCTAGCCCACGTCTGACACACCACCAGTGTTTCCTTGCCACACATCAGGACAAATGAAGAGAATTCCTGGTGGAAACAGCTGTGGCAACAACGGGGAAACTTGGCTTGTGTTGGATGTTGCTTGTTGCTTTTTTTTTAGCCAAGAAGAATAAAAGTAAATAGAACCCAATATCTTAGTGAATATAGCCAACAAATACAACTGGGGTTATTGTCATTCCTGCGCCTACATGAACTCAAAAAAAGTTGAGGAATCAGGCATTTTCTGTTAAAGTTCAAATTCCTTGCCAGGGAATATTGGTAGTTTATTAGTGTGGGAAATGCTGGCATAAACACATGGATAGATCTTTTTTTCCCCTTACAACTACAATAAGATAAAATCTAATATTATTGTAGGCCCTGTGGGAAGAGATAACAGTTCTATTGACTTGCACATTTAAAAACGAAACTTACCCACATTGTAAAGGATGTATAGTAGAAATAAAACTAGAAACAATATAGAATAAACAAGCGATTAAATCACTTGCTTTCATAGAAACCCCACTTGAAAGTGCTTTACAATATTGTAAACAGTCAAAAGATAAACCCTTGCAGCAGATGAAAAAATTACCAATGATGAGATAGGCTGCTGGTTCAGAAGAGACTGGAAGACCAGGGGGGAATTGAAGGTTCTATAGAGATTCTGTCTAGACAGTTGATACAGCAAAGTTGTGACAGTGTGGAAGATGTGGAGGAAAAATTGGACTGCTAGGACAAGTTGAGATAGTAACAGCCACAAGCAATAAGACTTGGTTTACTGGCATTTTACCTTTTCTTGTAATGTACAAGAATTATTACATTTTTGTTATATTTTCTTTTCTTTTCTCTGAATGTATGAGTATTTTAAAAAATGGAGGGCAATCAAAAGAGTAAAACTAAATTACTTAAATTCCTGTAGCATTTCTTTGAGAGTGTAATAACTTTTTGAGGAACCTGTTTTCAAGAGATCATCAGTTTGTCAACACTGTTTATTTATTTCTCCCAACCTCTTAATATACTTTTTTTTTTTTTTTTAAATTGCCCTTATTGCAGTGTTTGGGACTTTTCTCTCTCTCTCTTTTTTTTTTTTTTTTATGGTATTGACATATGAAATAGCTCTTAAATGACAGATTCATTTCACCTGACTTCATTCAGCTTAGGTGAAGTTTAGTTGTGTATGCCAGAGTTAGCTACAGTCGTTATTACAGCCATCAAAGTGGGTTAAGAGAAACAGGTTTGTAGGGAGCATGTCATCTCCCAGCCATTCTAGGCATCTATTTTGGAAAAAAGACTGTCTTTGTCTCTATATTGACTATAAACGGAGTCTGAAGTGACCAGGTTAGATATAGACGTCTACATCAGATTAATCATACCCTGAAAGTTGTACTGAATATTCCTGGTTACCGAGAGTACTGATTTTGACAGCAGTTTTGTAATAACTTGTAGAAGTTGTTTCCGTCTTTTGCAATCCCTTTGGATTTGGTGAAGTGTCTGATGAAGAAGCAAATCCTTGCAGACTTTTGGCTCTGCCTAAGTGAGGAACTAAGAGCACACCTTGCCCACAGGCAAACATGTTGCAACATAAAATGCAAATAGCTTGAAAGAAAAATAGAAGCTTTAAAGACACGGATCTTTATGTGCCCTAGAGGAAGAGGAGAAACTGGGAAGACCTTTGTAAGACAATTCAGGGAAGACTCATTTGACACAACCATAATGACACTCATGTTATTGGTATTAGAAGTCTTGACTTGTCACAGAACATACTTTGCAAAAGATGTAATTAAATAATGGGCAAAATAGTTTAGTACCAACAAGGAAAGAAGTTCACATTTAACACATACCATTTCACATTTTTCTAACAGGACAGTTAATTCAGAGTCAGCTCTTTAGCATGGTAAATATCTTACACAAAAAAATAAATTAATCAATAACATGTATATACAAAATAGGACAACCAATAAAACTTAATCACAGTTGCTGCTCAACAGCAGTTATCTCAAAAGATGAACCTCTGGTCATACGTTACAATTAAGATGGTAATTCAGCTGGTTCATGTGACAAAATAGTGTGGCTACTGTAGACTAAAGCTAAATTCTGCAGTTCCTTGACTATGAAATCACTTGTGCTGCTGTCCTTATGTCTTGACTATGCTCTTGCTCTGGAACGGCATGGGGGGATTTATCCTGTCAGAAATTCGTGGTGAAGTTTGTGGCCACCGATAACCTGTACGAGAGAGAAAAAGTCCCACTTAGCAGCAGGAGGATGACAGCTACAATCCCAATGGGAATGGCAGCACCAGCTTCCTGCGCCACTGGGCTGGAGGGCATGTAGGAAGAAGGAGGAAAAGCAATGCTCTGGTTGTGCGTTACAGAATAGAAATTCCAGCTCACGGGAATCAGGATGCACAGACCAGCGAATACATAGAAGAAGCCACCCACCAGGAAGAAACGGGTAATGAGGGTTTTGTGAGTGATTCCCATACAAACATTTCTCAGAGCAAGTATTGTGGCAGTCAGTCCCAGCAAGCCCACAAACATGGCGATAAACAGGAGACCTTGAGCAGCATAAATTTCACGGGGGATGGAGGAGTCATAGCCACTGAATTTATGGCAGAACTGTTCTTTATAACCAGGTGAGACGTGAAGGTAACTGATGAAGCAGACTTTCCAAATCCCCACCCAAGCAATGCCAGAGGAGATGACGGTGGTGTTGTCCACGTACCACACTCTCCATTCCACGATTCCCATTGAAACGGTGCACAGGATCCAGCCTACCGTCCCCAGAGCAAAGGTGGCTAGCTGGAGGTGCGAGGTGCTGACCAGGGAGCTCATCCTCTGGAGGTCTTCTGCTCTATCGCAGACACGGTTGCCACGTGAAGAGAAAGAGGCACTGGAAAGAAACACAGCATAAAATTACAAAGGCAATTATTCTTTGTGAGTGAATAGGTGAACTTGCTAGTGAAAAAGAAAAAGCAAAAGAGAACATGTGTGCAGAGGGAAGATGGTAGTCATCTTTCCCCAATTGTAATGAATTGTTGGAGTTTGATGCCCATAGACAAATAACATTTAGGCTTTAATTCTGTATATTTTGTGGTATCACAAGGAGCAGAAAGGGTCTCCGATTAGTTGCTATTACAATCTCTATTTTACATTCCCGAAGGGAGAATTCACACATTTTTCTAAGTTGTTTTCTTCCTTTGTAATTAATCATTATGTCCAAAGATCCTCACACACATTGCAGGTAATCAAGAGCCCCTCGGGTTACTGGCTAGTAGAAACTAAATCTGTCAAAATCCTCAGGATCCTGGCTGTTGCAAGAGATCCTCTGAAGCAGCCATGCTCCTCTCCCCTGGCAGCCGTGCTTTTGGTGCAGCAGCCCGGCCCGAGCAGAATTCTGCCCTTACCGAGAGCTGCTGGGACCGGCATTGAGACAGAAAACACTGTAGTTCAGAGGCGTGAGCCAAGTCAGGCCACAGAGGCTCATAACAACCACTGAACTTTGACCATTTTTAGATTACTTAACCACGAATGCATTAGCAGGAGCATTTGAATTAATCAGAAATATAACGCTCTGTGCAGAGGCTGGAACCTGGATGTGCTGCCATTGCTTTCCCAGCCTCAAAACTTAACCAAGGTTTCTTTGGTGTTTTACCTTCACGAATCACACTCGTTCATAAACTGCCCAGCTTCCCCAATTCAAATCATCCTAATGTTGTGGTGGAAAAGATTTTAGTCATTTAGTCTAGCAAAAGATTTTAGGTTTGCTTTCTGACTGTATATTCTGAGTATAAATTAGGGTTTTATTCTAAGTAAAGAAAAAAAAAGGTTAATTTCCCACGTCTTTCATACAACTTTCTGAACAATTGTAAGAGTGATCTGCGATCAGAGATGTGGCCTTGAACTTATTATGTAGCTCTGAAAGGTTCTAGAGATCTTTATATTTTATGAGTTATTTAAAAATAACCATTTCTCCTGCATCCATTGCATTCAAGACTGAAGAAATACTGTACCAAATTCACTCCAATAATAAGAAGATAGATTTGCAACTATGTTTTGTTACTAAAGCAATAATTTTTCTATTTACTCATCTTCACGTAACAGATTTAGTGATACAATCCAGTTGCAAAAATGCAGCTGTGGAAATCTTAAATAAAAAATACCTTCATAAAAATATGGCCTTAAGCAAACACTTTCCATCTTCTCATACAGGTGCCCACTATTTACTTACTTCAGTCCCAAAGCTGATGCCAGTGGTAAGATGATGGGACAGGCTGGTTTTTAACACCAGCCAAGCACAGCAACATCTGCAATTTTATCATTTTGGCTTCCTGGTTCATCTATGTATCTCCGATAGGACTGATTTCCTGTGGGACATAATAATCTCCATTATTGCAAATGTACATTTCATCCTTTCTTGCATGGAGGAAATTGCTCTGGGATAACCTCCTGTGTTTTTATCTACATAAAACAAAGCCAATCTATAAATGCTATCTCAATCTGCTACATTATTTACAAAGTGATCATAACCTCCCCTATGTAATTAGCAGTTGTTACAAGCCATGCAGTATAGTAGCCCCACAGGACATTATGAATGGCTTGCTTTCTGTCCCAGTTCCACATCAAAATAACATCGTCTCTGTAGGTGTTTAGGTGATGGGAAGACGCTAGGCAGAAAAGAATGTGATCAAAGGATCCTGCGCTGACTCCCTTCTGCTTCTCTTTCAGTCGTTTGAGCACACAGAGGTCAAACCTGAACCACAGAACCACAGAATGGTTTGGGGTTGGAAGGGACCTTAAAGATCACCGAGTTCCAACCCCCCTGCCATGGGCAGGGACACCTCCACTAGAGCAGGTTGCTCAAAGCCCCATCCAGCCTGGCCTTGAACACCTAAACTACCATTTTGTGTAAAGTCCATATTTCTGTAACACTTTTTGTATACATTGTAAACATTCACTTAAACAGCTGACTGATACCAAGGTCATACAAGATAGGGAAGCAGGCTGATCCATGCCATTGAGAGCTGTTCAGAGTATGCTATCAAGGTAGCTCATCCTAGATTGAATTTACCCACCTGTCTGCTCACAGAATTAAATGAGATTGTAGCCATGATTACAGAGCCCTCTATCAAACCTACATGTATTAAGCAACTTAGAATGGTGTCCAGAATTTGATTATAAAACTAAAAAATGGAAAAGATCTTTTTTCCCGTGAAATTCGCAAGAAAACCCCCACAGAACAAGCAAGCATGCAGGATGAAAGAATTCCACAAATAACCAGCCAACAAAGATGGGCTTTAGATGAGGTCCCAAACGTCTAGACACAAAAAGTTGCTTATGTAGGAAGTGATTCATTTTGGCTCATTTCTCCACACCCTGCCCACTGGAGCTTATTTGGTCTAACCTGATGGTACTGGCTGATTAAGAGAAAAACCAAGGTGAAAAAGAAAAGCTTTTGAGAGCGATGATGAAATTGAATTACAGTTATTATACTCTGTTTTGGGAAACCAGACAGAGGCCTATACTTATGACCTTTTGGTCTTAATAATCATCAGGAAAACAAGGGAAAAAATATCAAGGTATAATAGTTACAGGAAGTCGCTTGCCACATGAGAACGTGTCAAAATTAAAACAAAGATCTAGTTCCTGGTTCCGGTCTCTAGGATTGTGAACACTGATAAACACACTGTAGGTTTCTCTGGTATCACCAAATGAGAATGGATAGGTATCACTCGACAGGAGCATTGATTTTAAGGGAAGACTTTGGATAAGAACATGCTTAGTCTCAAGTTTCTGACATAAACCCAAAGCCTGAGCGCTGCTGCGGGTCACAGCACCCACGACACCTCGGTCGTGCCACGGGTTGGGGACATCCCACCCAGGTGGTCCAGCCAAGGTTCCACCATGAGCCTGCCGATGGGCAAAAAGCATCAGGGAAACCCAGTTTCGCCCAAATGTAGGGAGATACGTTTATTTTTCCAGGACTCCTGTGGCAACTGTTTCAAAAAAATAAAAAATTAAAATAAATTATATTTAGACATCTCACTTGCCGATGCCCAGTAAAACCGGGAGTGAGCTGCAGAGGGCGTCTCCCTCCAGGATTTCGCCCATCCCAGCGACTCACTTGCTGTGAGACCTCGAGGAAGAAGGGAGGGAAGGAAGAGAAGAAGGAAGGAGGAAACCTGGTAGCAAAAGGAAGGACAGGACTCTGCGCCAGGCTGGGGCTCACGGCAGCATCCCCCGCAGCTGGGTTCCGTGAGCAGAGTGTGGGCTGGGGTGACCCCCACAAATCCCCACCCATGGGACATGGTGCAGGAGCTGAACTTGGCCCCACACCGGCTGTGTCCTTCCTGTAGGCCGCAAAGACAGGGGCAACCCCTTCGAAAAAGAAGAATTTGATCCATCACTAATTTTCCATTTGCATAAAAAAAAAGCAAAGATATAATTATTTATTTTTAATAAATCATTTTGATCCCTGTGCAAATGCCCTTTCCAGCCTTCTGAGAGAAAAATGTCAAAGTTCAGTCCCTGCATGTTTAGAGCTATATTGGATAAAATACAGATTAAAGGCCAGATCATATGGCAGCCTGTGCTAAGACAGACAGCATTGGCATAATCTATTGGCTGGTTTCATGCTTTAGTAATTAGATAAATATTTTGAATTAATTTAATTAGTATAGTAAGATTAACTATATGGTCTGAATAATACAATGATGTAACGCGATCACTATATGAAGTTTCCTAAGGCAAATGAGCTCATATTCAGTCAGCTACAGGAGGTCTTCTGAGTAATAAGAAGGTGTTACTGGCATGCGGTTCTTGATTTGGACGGTCACTCAGAGCTGCAGATCTCAGCATTCAAAATCTGGGTGCCAGCTATTTCATGGGATGGAGCTAGCCTACAAAGGCAATCCTGCCAGGAGGAACAAGCTCGGTCTACATGGTGTGTCTGCCAGCGGACAAAGAGCATGGCTGAAAGCCCTTCCCGCCCAAAGAAGCAAGAGAAGTGTTTTAAAAGCTGGGTACGGTTCCATCTCCTGGTCTCCCATGATTTCATCAATGTTTTCATTTTAAATTGGTCCAGTCCAGTCCAACAAACACTCCAGCAGCTTCTGGAGACAGTCTTTGGAAAATTTAGAAACAAAGCTAAAAAAGGAGAGCTGCTTCTCACCTGATAGTCCCTTGCTATCATTTTCTCTCTTAATACATCTCTTATTTCCTTCATTTGGAAGGGCTTTCCTTCATGGATGTACTTTTAACTAAATACCCTGCCTGAGTAAAAGCAAAATGTAAACTTGCTAGCATTCAATGGAAATTTGCACAGAGAAGGCGGAAGCTAACAGTAAAAGATGATACATGCTAGTGAATTCATCCAAATATAGAAGCTTGAAGGATCCTTTCATCTTTATTGCTTATTTTTATTTAAATCGAGAATTGCACAGTGAGTAGTTGTTTATGAAAAGTGTGTTGAGCAGTTGCCCATATACTTCAGGGACAGAATGAGACAGGACTTTCCCCCTCTTAGTTAGAAGAAACAGATGAGGATGCCCAGGAGCTTTGTTGACTTTCCTACATCTGCAAGCTTGCTTCTAGGATAAAAAATGGAAGCAAGCTGCTCCCTCAACTGCCAGGTGGTTTCACAGAGTCTTTTTGGATCATGCTCACCTTTAAAAAGAATAAAATGAAATGCTGCAGTCGAAGGGGTAAAGGTTCTACCTCCTGATGTTCTCAGCAGCAGGAGCAAACACAAATGGAGCTCCGCTTGAAATTTTGTCAACGTTCCTTTTACTTGCAGTAATTGCTAGTGGCAAGACTGAGGCTATGGTATCAGTTCTCAGAGCAGAGAAACTTAAATGGCATCAAGTGCATTCCACTTCTGGAATTAATACTGGGTCCTCTGAAAAGCTGTTTTAATTACATTCAGCAGTCTGTGTGCATCAGCTGGGTTTCAGATCTGCTCTTTAAAACTCAACCTGCCTTAAGCTCCTGAAACAAAGATTTGAAAAAATCTCCAGCTAAACATGGGGAAAAAATCCAGCATACTTTCTTAATTAGTGCTTTTTAAAATATAATCAGGCCTTTCAGGTTACTGGGTCTCAGACTTCCTAATGGGGTGAGGGCCTGTGTCAGGGGGTGATGTCCAAGTTGTAGGGTGGCATAAGAGATTGCCCCCAACCATGCAGTCACCCACAAGACTTGTCTCTAAATGCCTTGTTTCGTGTGATGGGTTGAGGGCCAGATGGCGCTAGCTTTCAGCTAGTTTTACGTCTGTTTGTGGGTGGGGTGGGGTGTGGTTGTGGGCGTTTGTTTTGGTTTGGTTTTGGTGTTGGTGTTCTGGGATTTTTTGGGTGTAGGTTTTTTTGGGTTTGGGGGTTTTTTGTTGTCTTTTTGTTGTTGTTGTTGGTTGGACTCAATGATCTCAAAGGTCCCATCCAACCAAAAATATTCTGTGATTGATTCTGTGATTCTGTGATTCTGTTTGCATGGAAGGACTTTGCCATTTGGTAGAGGTTGGTACGTGCTAGATAATATATTCCCCAAGCAGCAGCATCCCCTCTGCTGTATCTCTCCCCCACTGGGACCTGAAGCACCAGGCAGAGCTGTATGATAGGCCAGTCATCAACACCTGCCACATGAGATATCAGACACAGAAGGAGGCTGCAGGGAAGTGTGAGATGGAGCTGGGGCTTGTCATGTGAATTTGTGAAAGTCTTACACAAATTGCATCATCCTTGACATGACTGTACTAATGCTTTAGACCCTTGAGTTCAGATGTGTCCAGAAGAGAACTTCAGAAATGTTTTTTATCCTTCTGTCATCACTGTTTCAGCACAGCTCTGGTTGAAGTGTGGCTTTATCTCTAAGGTTATTTTCTTGCTGTGGTCCCCACCACAAGAGTTGCCAGCAGTGGCTGCTAAATCAGTCTATTCCTAGCTTCTTCAGAAGACACTTAAGCTCTGAGTGTGCAATTCTTTTGCTCCTGTTTTCCTAGATACAAAGTTATCAGCATTTATGACCCCTTCCTTGAATATAGTCTCCCTGACATTCATGAAGTCTTGAACCCTGATGTCTCATGTTCAGGTTTCAGCTGTCACTAACTTACTCATTTTCAATTGGAAAAGACAAACTAATAGGGCATAGAGTCTTAAAAGTGATTACAGAGTGTCTCTAGGTTTAACACAGCTTATGCACCTCCTTCCTCCCCAATGCCAATATCCAGTGTTGTGAACTCGGCTGCTTCCCCTTTCTCATTGTTTTTCAAAACAAGTAAACCAAAGCAATCTTCGCTTCTGTTCCACCAAGTAAGAATACATCAAAGTTTAGCTGCATAAAAGCTCTTTGCCTGTTTCAGGAAAAGATTTTGGTTGATTCGCTTTGATAGTAGGATGAAGAGAAATTTCTATAATAGTAATTTCTATATAGTCCTCACTGTTTTTTCAGGCCCTAATTTACTTCTCTGTGGTTGAGCCTAGCTTAAACTCTTGTTAAATAAGGAAATGTTGCAGGCTTGTAGGCAGTGAGATGGCAGTAGTCTTGACCTAGGACCCAGGTGACCCCATATTAGCATAGTTTCTACAGATTGTTTTGCCTCTGCCTTGAAGGGAGCTCCAGCTCTAGCTTAAGTAGAACAGTTTAGGGACATGCCAGGAATGACAGCTCCTGAAAAACCAAGGCAGTTACACTGGCTGTGTTGAGATGGGATCCTCTCAGGAAGCTTCAGAAAGCAGAGAGAAGCCCAAAAGCTTGCCTACTCTGGGTGTCTGGCACAGAGGAAAGAGTGCTAAGGGGTCAGGAGTGTGACGAAGGCAACCACATCCATGTCCCAGAGAGCTCACACATCCCTGGGAAGATGAGGGCACTGAATACAGGTTTGGGGCAGGGAAAGATGTCACCCAGGAGGATTCACCTTCCAGCCAAAAGAACGAGAGCTAATGCTGCCTGGTGCCTGCAGGAGACACAAAAAATGCCTGAAGCACCCAGAGCTTCAGCCTGGACGTGCTGCATGGGCACTTGGTCCAGAGGAATGAGTGTTGCCTGTGCCAACAGCATGTGAGGAACTGCCTACGGGAAGGGGAATGGGAGAGCACACGACCTGCACACAGCAACCTGACAGCAAGGTTTTCTTCATAGACATTGGGTGAGCAGTTGAAAGAAGAGCTTTCCGAAAAGATAGGAGCCAATATTTGTTTCTTTCTAAGTGATAGCACAGCTAAAATAAAATACACTAAAAACTGTAAACAATAGAAGAGCAAAGTATGTCTCCCTGTCTACAGCCCATCTGCCTGTTGAAATTCTACTGCAACTTGTAAGCACCTTGAAGACAAAGCTCATAAGAAACTCTTCCTATATAAAACATGCAGTTATTTTTCCCAGCCTGTGTAAGCAGGAATTCGTTTGTTTCCATTTATTTCATGTTTTAAGAAAATATTTTTGCTTTGGATATTGCCAGGCACCACATGCATTTTGAAATTAACATTCAAATCCTGCTTTCGTAAAGTTTTATACCTAGATGCAGCTTTATTGGTCTATACTGGACACGGCTCACTAACCAAATCCTTTGTTCAATCTAAGTCTTGCAGCAGAAAGTGAATTTAAAAAAACCCCAAGAGCATAGTAATTAAGAAGGTCTCTTCTTAGCAATATCCCTATGATTTAATGCTTGAAAACGTAATTCTTCAATTCCCAGTTGGGAAAACATTCTTTATAGGAAACAAATAAATATTTAAATCTCTCTCCATCTGTTCTCTATCAGCACTTCATAAAATAAGTCGCATAAAAAAACCAGAAAGAGACTTACTTCTGTGAGTCTGAGAGTTGCCTAAGGCTTTGAAGCAGTGTCAGCTGGATGAAGCAAGTTCCAGAAGGGAGGTGGAAAAAAATGCCTGTGCAAATTGTCCGACTTGTTACGCTACCAAATAGGTACCTCACAGTTCCTTGTCACTCTCCCACTAAGTCAACAAAGATGTAGGAAGTTAGTTAATCATTAACATATTATAAAAATATGAAGGCTTTACCATATGCCATTTTTTCTAATTGCTTTAAAGCACTTAGTGAAGTATATAGATAACTTCCATGGAAAATTCAGTTTTCTGTAAGATATCCTTTCAGAAAATCTGCCTTTGCAATTACATGATTTTCCAACCTGAGACCACCATGATGTCCCAGCCTGACAGGCTGAAGGACACAGAATTCTCATCAGAAAGAGAATGAAGTGATTTCACAACCTTTTCTTCTTTGTTGGAGTTTTTCTCCTGCATTTATGCAACCCAGATTAGTACAGCTCCGCAGTGCAAAGAAATAGAGGGGAGAAGGAGGAACTTTTCCAAGGAGTGAACTCAAGCTGAACTGGTCTCTTGTTGGACTGTGGTTGGCAGTACCCATACTTCAGTACAAATAGTACCATGCCTGCTATCTCAGATGCTGTTTAAAGAAAAAATCCCAACAGGTTTTTTTTTTTTTATTATTTTGTTATGTTTGCCTTGCTTTGTGGTTTTCCCGTGAATGTAAATAATGGTTCTTACAAATGGTAAGAGAGTTCTGAACTCCATTCTGGTTTCTCCTCTTTGAAACCTCAAATAAACTATGCTCATCTCCAAACCATGCACTGGGTCCTACAGTGGGAGGACATTTCCAGGGCTGGTGTTGAAAAATGAGGAAGTTTATTTCACGGAAGTATCCTGAAATGGGAAGCCCTCATTGAAAAATTTTTCTCACCTGTAACACACACACCACGGCTGGTCACTGCCACAACTAAAGGCGGCTGCAAAATGGCATTAACCCGTCTCCTTCAATTTTCTGCATCACCTTTAATCCAGTTCCCCTCCTCTCTCACTGTATCTGCCAGCTGATGCTGATTCACTGGTTTCACACGCAGGTAATGCAGGCTGGCTGTGGCAACACTGTCCTCACTTGTCCTGCAGCTCACCAACCTGGGATGCGCTCTCTGGCTGGCCACAGCTGGATGGTGTTGGCTTGTGGTTTGTACAGGCAGATGGTTGTACAGGCAGACTCAGCTACTCAGGCTTTGCTGTTGCGTGCCAAAATGCCCAACACATACAGACCCCAGTGGGCTTGTTGTCATGTGTTGACATGCCGATGGGTCTGCTGATTCAGAAGGACAGCATCCTTGGGCAGTAGGCAGCTGGCAGATAGATTCCTTTTCTTGGATTTAATAACTGTGTGAGACAAAATTAGCAGGCATATTTTTGCTGATTTTACATATGAAGCTGCTGCGTGCAGGCTATTTGACTAACCTTGTGGCAGGAGTGACAACCCCTGCACTACTCCCAGAACAACACTTCTTTGCCTCCCAAATTCTGTATCTCTGACCTATTTCTTATCAGTCACAAAAAAACCCACATTGTGACTTTTAAAGATTAAAATGTACAGAAAAATAGTAATTTTGATATATTTGTCAACTGCCATCAGTGCAGTGAAGTTTAATTCAATTGGAAATCCACAGTGCTTAGTCTGTGATAAAATAACCAGCAGCATAAGCACCATCGCATTAGTGAGAAATATGATAGACACAAAGTGTAATAGAAGCACATAAGAAGCAAACAGTATTAAGTGTTTTTTCCTCCTCAGTAGATGATTATGACTTCTGTAGATGTGTTATTCCTTTTTAGTGTATTAGTGGCAAATTATTAGGAAGCAGATGGAAATGAAATAAAGTTTCTGACTGCCTTATTTAAAGAAACACATTTTACACATCAGACTTTATTGTTCTTTGAATGCCAATGGTTAATAATTTTTTGGGCAGAAAACATTTGCTTTCTTCCTCCTGTGGCCTTGACCCAAAGCGCATTGAAATCAGTGGGAATAGCTCTGCTGACTTCAAAGACCTTCAGATCAAGCCTGGTCCCTTCTGTGGTTTACAATTTCATTGTTAAATACCACAGAACAGGAAATATTTGTTTCAAGTTATTTTTCCTTTCATTTGCCACGTTGAAAAAAACAGCCTGAAATTAAGATGCTGTGCAAGATACATTGCTGAATGAGTGGTACCAAATAGGCAGCAGACAGAGCAGGAAGAGCTCGGAGGCTCAGGTACAAGTACTGTCTCGCTTTCTGTTTCAAGACAAAGGTTCCTTCTCCCAGGAAACACAGCAGCCTCCCCGCACGCAGCTCTGATCGGTGAACTGATCGGATTAGAGTTGTTGCATCCTCACTCTTTGTCACCGCTTATCCTCAGCAGATCATCAGACCAACACCTGTCCAAATCCAACACTGAACCAAAGTGTGGGCCTCTCAAACCACAGCTTGAGTCTGAGAAAAATATTTGCTTAAACACCTTTCCTAACTGTATACCTTTATGGCCAAACTAAGCTGTCCTTTGAAACCTGGGAAATTCAGAGATGAGACAAACAACTTCGCCAACCGTTGACAAAGTGCTTCACAGCCCAATGGCAGAAGACTCTCTGCCTGTGCCTCTTCAAACACGGATCACAAATACATAGTCAACAGTATGTTAAATGACACTAAAAAGCCGGATACCTAAAAGGTGAGGAAGCATTTGTAGAGAGCGTGCAATCACTTTGTGGCAATCGTTGCTATCCCATAACAGACAACCGGGCACCTACATAGATAAACTCTACAGCTATCGCAATTATAAACACCCAAAAGCAAGATGGGCTTTTGAAAGGGTTAAAACTTTAAAAAGAGTTAAAACCCACTTACACTTACATTATGCATGCCTTAGGAAGGGGATGGAAAGCTTCCAGCTGAGGGGGTCAGGAGCCCTCCAAGCAGGTAGGCTCCGTGTTCCTCTGCAGATGGAGGTGGCCGGTGGTGGTGGGATGGACAGGCCACAGCGGGATCCTCCCCATGTTCCTAAACGTGACCCTGGGGCAGGGTGCTCTTGTCATAGCATGGCAAACGGCTCAGTTGTTAAACAGGTTGGCTTTTAGAGTGGTTGTCACTCTCTTTGTCCTTCTAAGCTTGGCGGCATGCACAGTCAGACTGCCCGAGCCTTGCCTCGAAAGCGGACTCCACAGGGAAACACTACACATTATCAGATACTCAACATAATCCCAAGCTATCTTCACCCCATTCACAGCTGTCAGTGGGGCTACTTGCTTTTATAGAATCATAGAATGCTTAGAGTTGGAAGGGACCTTAAAGATCACCTGGTTCCAACCCCCCTGCCATGGGCAGGGACACCTCCCACTAGAGCAGGTTGCTCAAAGCCCCATCCAGCCTGGCCTTAAACACTTCCAGGGATGGGGCATCCACAGCTTCCCCGGGCAACCTGTTCCAGTGTCTCACCACCCTCACAGTAAAGAATTTCTTTCTGGTATCTAATCTAAATCTCCCCTCTTCCAATTTAAAACCATTACCCCTTGTCCTGTCACTACATTTCCTGACAAAGAGTCCCTCTCCGGCTCTCCTGTAGGCTCCCTTCAGATATCGGAAGGCCGCTACGAGGTCTCCCCAGAGCCTTCTCTTCTCCAGGCTGAACAACCCCAGCTCTCTCAGCCTGTCTTCATAGGAGAGGTGCTCCATCCCTCTGATCATCTTCGTGGCCCTCCGCTGGACCCATTCCAACAGGTCCATGTCCTTCCTGTGTTGAGGACTCCAAAGCTGGACACAGTATTCCAGGTGGGGTCTCACGAGCGCAGAGTAGAGGGGTAGAATCACCTCCCGTGTCCTGCTGGCCACACTTCTCTTGATGCAGCCCAGGATGCGGTTCACATTTCTGGGCTGCCAGTGCACATTGCCGGCTCATGTTGAGCTTCTCATCCACCAACACCCCCAAGTCCTTCTCCTCAGGGCTGCTCTCCAGCCATTCTCCGCCCAATCTGTATTTGCGCCTGGGATTGCCATGTCCTATGTGCAGGACCCTGCACTTGGCCTAGTTGAACTTCATGCGATTTGCACGAGCCCATCTCTCAAGCCTGTCCAGGTCCCTCTGAATGGCATCCCTTCCCTCCAGCGTGTCGACCAAGCCACCGAGCTTGGTGTCATTGGCAAACTTGCTGATGGTGCACTTTGTCCCACTGTCCATGTCTCCGACAAAGATGTTGAACAGCACTGGTCCCAGTACCGACCCCTGAGGAACACCACTTGTCACTGGCTGCCAACTGGACATTGAACCATTGACCACAACCCTTTGAGTGCGGCCATCCAGCCAGTTCCTTATCCAGGAATGGATTATGGTTGATCTTATTAATTACCTTATTATGATGGTTAATTACCTTATTATGGTTGATCCCGTCAGCTGGGAAGTTCTCTGGCTCCAGGACACTAGGATGTTCTCGTAGTTTAGGAAAAGAATGATTAAAATCTTCGCTTATATATGAAAAACCAGGACAACTGGAGCTGCTTCTTAGTAATAGTTTTGTTGTGCTATTGCCTTTATGTCATTACATTTTTCTGGCTTTGATTTCTATTTTGTGAAGTTCCATAATAAGTGTCCAGAGTGCTCAATGCCTGCCATCACAGAATTGTAGGGGTGGAAAGGGACCTTCAGAGATCACCTAGTCCAACCCCCCTGCCAAAGCAGGTACAGCTAGATCAGGCTGGACGGGAACCTATCCAGGCGGGTTTTGAATGTCTCCAGAGAAGGAGACTCCACAACCTCTCTGGGCAGCCTGTTCCAGTGCTCCATTACCCTTAAAGTAATGAAGTTTTTCCCCATGTTCACACGGAATTTCCTGTGTTCCAGCTTGTGATCACTGCCCCTTGTCCTGTCACCAGGTGCCACTGAGAAAAGCCTGACCCCATCCTCTTGACACCTTAAGCATTATATAAGCGTTGATGAGATCCCCTCTCAGTCTTTTCCAGGCTAAACAGACCCAGGTCTCTCAGCCTTTCCTCCTCTGTGTTAGTTCTGTTTATACCTTTTCTGTACAGTGTGGGTGGTATTTAGACACGTTTTATTCTAAAACTCCAGTGGGCTCTGACATCTTATAAGGGACATTATATATTGTTCCTCCTAGCAAGAGAGATGGTGTTCAATGTCTAATTTAGGTTTTGGAAACTGGGGAGCCTGTACTTCACACCAAGTCTGGACTTGCTTCCTTCCAGTCTTGCACAGCACTAATCTCCCTATTAATGGTCAAATACTTGTTTAATGCTTCTTCTGTCCAAACTACCTCAGAGATCTTTCATCTATCGTCAACAAACACCATCAGTGGTGTCCTCAGACTCTCTGCTGACACACTAGCAACTCTTTTTTTGTCCTTAACCTTTCCTGGATTGCCCTTATAACTGAGCTAGAAGACTCACAGAAACTTCCTATGAAGAAGTGGACCCTTTTGCTATCAGTCAATTAAAAACAAGGGGGAAATGGAAACACACAAAACACAGCTGCCCAGATAATCTCCAGCATGAGATGTTTAGACTTTTTCTTCAGAAACCAGCGAGCACAGATCCTTTGGAAGGGGTTCAGTATTAGTTTTTGATGCAAAATTGAGATAACAATTATAGACTCAATAATTTCAAGAGGGATGATTTCCCTGTGATCGTGACTCAACAAGGGGCTGATTTAAAAGCAACAAAATTTGTCTTTGGCTCAGCAAGAAATCAATGTTTTTTCCTGGAGCTGCGGAAGACAAAAGCTCGCATGCACAAAACGAAGGGCTGCTAAAATTAGATGCACTCTTGTGGTTTGGGTAGTCTTCTGGTTATTCCCAGATACCCAAAAGTAGGTCATTCAAAGCTGAACATTTCCCTCAGACTTGTTGACATTTTAGAGCTAGTGGAAAAGCCTATCTGGTGGGAGGATGTTATCAACGTGTCACACTCGGGTTTCTCTCTGCCTTGGCAGCGTTTCTGCACTGCAAGACAAGGCCGGGCTGCTTTCACCTCATTGGAGCTGCCTGAGCAGCTTGTTCTTATCAGCCATTAGAAGTCACAAGGAAATCAAATTCCTATAAATTTCCATTAAAGGGACCGAAAGTAAGAGATCGATAGAAACCTTTAGCTGGTAACGTATCATGGGGGTTTTAAAGCTTTACAAAGCAAATTCCTGCACAAATGATGGGGCACTGGTAAAGTACTGCTTTAGGAGAAATATGTGAGTCACTGGTTGCTCATTAGCTGATCATGGCTATGACCTGGGCTACGAGAAGTTCTTCGGGTTCTTTACCGACACCCTAAAAGTTTTTCTATGTCTTTACCCCCCTTCCTGGTTCTCGTCATAGCTGTGCAATGACTGCCATCTTCCAACTGATCAATGTCCTATGAAGATTGATGCAGTAGGAAATAGATACAAGTGTTCTGGTGAGACAAAGCACAAATAAAATAGGATTCTGCAGAAAGCAAAATAGATTTATATTTTTTCTGAACTACCTTATCACCACAAGCAGGGTGCTGGTGGGGAGCAGCAGGATGCAGTTCTGCAAAGAGCTCCAGCCAGGGCAAATTCCTTAAATACATGAGGAGCAGCTGC